>NC_064627.1:8120969-8736683 GCF_023864275.1 Schistocerca cancellata
TTGGAGACACTTAAGAATGGCCCACAGTCTTTTTATATGTTCATCAAATGTCTCTGAGAACACTATAATGTCATATAAATAACAAAGACACATCGTCCATTTCAGGTTCCTTAGAAGATTATCCATCATTCGTTCAAAAGTTGCTGGTGCATTACACAAACCAAACGGCATTACCTTAAACTCATACAATGCCTCAGTGGTGATGAATGCAGTTTTCTCACGATCAGCCTCATCTACTTTGATTTGCCAGTATCCCGAGTACATGTCCATGGTTGAGAAAATCTAGTGTATCGTCAATTCGTGGAAGAGGGCAGACGTCCTCTTTAGTTATCATATTCAGCTTCCTGTAATCAACACAAAAGTGCCAACTGCCATCCTTCTTCCTGACGAGGACCACTGGTGACAGCCATTGGCTCTGCAAAGGCTGAATGATCTCATTCTTCATCATTTTCTCTACCTCATCGCGAGTTATTCGATGTTCTGTTGCTAGCACACGGTATGCTCTCTGGCTTACTGGTTGATGGTCTCCAGTGCTAATCCTGTGCTTCACCATCGATTTGTCTATTTTGCTCTTCACCTGTGGATTGAAGCATTCAGAGTACTCTTGAAGAATGGCAAGTAGCTTCTTCTGTTGTTCCTTAGTAACATCTGGTGACTGTCGAGCTAGAAGATCTTGTCTTCGCCCACAGACTCAGCATGGGAGGTTTCTATTAATGGCTCAGCGTATGCTATTCACATGCGTCTTGGAAGAATCTGCGGTTCTCGGCGACAGTTAACTATCCACAATTCACCGAATCCTTTCTTAAACAAGACGACAGAGGCTGGGATGACCAGGTTATTCTTCAGTGGTATGCTTCTCTTACATTCCACTACAAGATCCATGGTTTGCTGCATGGTATGACACATGACAGCTACCTTTCTAGCACTGACTGCAGGAATGATCACTTTATCCAGCACACATCATCTCCACACACTCCGATGCTCATCTTCGTGTCCACAGTATCTCATCTTATCTAGCATAATCTTCGAGTGACCACAATCTATTATTGCCTGAGAACCTTTCTGAAAAGTCCCATCCGAGAATGACGTCATGACTACACTCTTGTAAGACGATGAATTCTAAGGGCTGTGTATGGCCACTTACACCCACAAAATCGTACATCTTCCTGTAAATTTTACATATTTTCCGTTAGCCACCTTTAGCAGAGATGTTTTGTTGTCGACGAATACGGTTTTCTGCAACTGGTGACGTTCCTTCTCTGAAATGACTGAATATGATGCTCCAGAGTCCACAAGAGCTAGGGCTGGTTGGCCATTCATGAGGATATCAACGTAGTTTCCTATCATTTTTGTAGTGATCGACGGCGGAGGATTTTTCTCTTCGGCGGCCTCACTTCCAAGGAAGGCCGCACCCTCTAGTTTTCCAGTATGCAGCAGCTAGATGATCGGCTGGAGGTTCTAAATGGCGGTGGAGACCTCAATCTGCATCTTGGGGAGTGTCCTCACCAGCGGCTAGCTTGCAGCGATGGTGACCTACATTGTCTTGCACCCACATCTTCTTGTTCATCATTTTCGTCGTCCTGGAGTTGGTGTCAGCTAAGATCAGTCTGGTCCGCTGCTCGTGGTCTCGCAGTAGCGTTCTCGCTTCCCGAGCACGGGGTCCCGGGTCAGGGATTTTTCCTGCCTCGAGATGACTGGGTGTTGTTGTGTCATCATCATCATCATCATCATCATCATCATCGTTCATCCCCATTACGATCAGGGAAAGGCAATGGCAAACCACCTCCACTAGGACCTTGCCTAGTACGGCGGTGGAGATCTCCCGCATCATTCCCCTACACTCCTTCACGGAGTATGGGACTTCTTCTTCATCATCATCATCATCATCATCAAGATCAGTCTGCTGTCTTCTAGCACGGGCAACATCAAATATGCGCTACCTTTCTCGACAATAGTGCTCCACATGTCCTGATCGTCCGCAGTGATAACATACTGGTTGGTTATCCTGGGTCCTCCAGACTTCAGTCTCCCTTGGTGCTCAAACAGGTTGCTCATGCGGCACTGTAGGAACATAACTCCGCCAGTGTCTCAGCTTTTTCACCATTTTAAAGGGAAATGAAAGATGTGAGATTGGGTTCGATGTCTGTTCCATTTCCTCCCTCTTGAAGCGTATTGGTTTTTTGCTCGCCGTGCAATCCAAGTGCCTTCTGAACTTCCTCTCTCACTATCTGACAAAGAACACTTGTGAAATCAGTTGCTTCCTCCATCACAAACATCGATAAGACATTTGGAAGCAGTTCAAACTTCTTGCGTGTAATTCTTTTCTGATGCATTGTCTCGATATACTGGCACCATTTTATGAATTCATCTGCTGTTGATACCTCCTTCAGGAGTAGGGCTTGATACACGTCCTCAGCAACACCCTTCATGAGAGGTGCAACCTTATCTTCCTCCTGCATTCAAGGATCCACTATTTTACACAGCTCCAAGACGTCTTGAATGTAGGATGCTGTAGTTTCTCCTGGACGCTGTGCCCTGCACTGTATCTTCAGCCTTGCACTTCTGTCATTGTGTGTCGTCGAAACTCTTGCACCGATCCGCCTGGAATACTTCCTAGCTTGTGAACTTCTCCTCATTGTTTTCATACCATTGCTTGGCAGTGCCCTCCAAGTAGAAAAATACATTAGCCAAACACACCGTGTCATCCCATTTCTTAAATTTGGCTATACGCTCATATAACTTCAGCCACTTGTTTGGATCTTGGCCATCATCACCAGAGAACCCGGAAGAATGTCTCATGTGGTGGCACACAGTTGCTGTCATCGTAACATCCTCTTCTTCTTCTGTCTCCGGTAGATTGCGATCTGCTGAATATGGCTCGAACTCTGGTTTCTTGCCACGTAAACGGCGGCTCTGTCATGGCCTGATGTGAGCCACTGTGTCGTCAATAATGTGCGCTATCACAAGCTCCAATACCCAGCGTCTCCACCAGAATAATGTCACATAGAAGAAGGCGTAATTAGATGAATGGCGTACACAACTTCACTTAACAAAGGTTTATTCAGCACTTGCACATAGAAGAGCATGGAGCGAACTGCCTCTGGCCAGAACACATACAGTACATATACAGCTACAGACTATTCCAGTACAATCATTCTGAACATTTGTGGATACTTCTAGAATGTACTCAAGCTGAATATAGAAATTAAAATTGTATATTCCAGGTGAGTTTTGAATTCACAACCCTCCACGCAACAGTTAAGTATAACAACCACTACACCACAGTGCTACTCAGCTTCTGTGACAATGTATAAACTTACAGTCAAGAGTTGACATACTAAACAAAGAAGAAGGAGACTACACACATGGTGACGGAGGGGGGGAGGGGGAGTCACATGAATGACAACAACAAAGGATAGTCATTATGCAAATACGTCTACAAAGAAAATGAAAAGCTGTTTCTGTCACGTGAAGAAAAGGAATCAAAATAAAGGTAATCAGGTGGGGAATACGCAGAAAAAATATACAGTCACAAATATTTGTACCTAATATGGTTAGTACTATAGATAAAACTGTATGTTCCAATGTTTCTTTTCAAAATCAAGGACCCTCAAACAAAGCTTATGCAATAACTGTAGTGAGAGACATGGAATGTCCTGGGGAAGAGGTCAGGATCAATGAGATTACAATGCAGCAATAGATCCATATGCAAAAAACTTAATCTCTTTCACGCATGCTCTCCCAACACGTGAGTGGCTTTTAGAAGAAGACAAAACATTAGGGGAAGATCAAATTACACCTATAACAGAAGGAGAAGTATGAGAAAATAAAAGTAAATACGTACATAAACTCTTGGAGCAAAGCGTTCTTGGTATCCCACAATTTTTTGATTCAATTAGAAATAAGAATATGTGTCCATTCTACCTGTTATGGGAATACATACTGTAGAAATAATTGGTAATAAAGGAAAATTAATAAAAGAAGGAATAAACGGAAATGCCGTGTGGCTAGGGCCTCCTGTCGGGTAGACCGTTCGCCTGGCACAAGTCTTTTGAGTTGATGCCACTTCGGTGACTTGCGCGTCCATGGGGATGAAAGGATAATAAGAAGGACAACACAACCCCCAGTCCCTGAGCAGAGACCCAGCCGGGAATTGAACCTGGGCTGTTAGGTATGACATTCCGTCGCACTGACCACTCAGCTACCAGGGGCAGACAAGAGGAGGAGTGAGATCACCCTTACACATAAGTCTGTGCAAACTTTATTAGTAGTGTCAGTTTCCTGAGCGATTAAAGTACTCAGTAGTAAAGCCGCTTTATAAAAAGGAAGAAAGGGATAATGTAGATAATTTTAGACCTATTTCTATGCCATCAGTGTTTGCAAAAGTTATTGAAATGGCTGTGTATGTAAGGATAATGGATCATTTTATTTCACAACAATTTGCTATCAAATGTACAGTATCACTTTAGAAGCCGTTTAACAACTAAAAATGTTATATTCTCTTTTCTCTGTGAGGCACTGGATGGGTTAAATAGAAGGTTTCGAACACTTGGCATATTTTTTGATTTAACTAAGGCATTTGATTGTGTTGATCACAAAATATTGCTTCAGAAGTTGGAGCATTACGGAATACGGGGAGTAGCTCACAGTTGGTTCATCTCTAACTTTAGCAACAGGCAGCAAAAGGTCGTTATTCACGATGTTGATAATGGCTGTGATGTGGGGTCTGAGTGGGGTATTGTCAAGTGGGAGGGGGGGGGGGGGGGTCACCACATGGATCAGTGTTGGGGTCACTCCTGTTCCTTATTTATATAAATGATATGCCCTCTACTATTACAGGTAACTCTAAAATATATCTATTTTCTGATGACACTAGCTTGGTAGTAAAGGATGTTGTGTGCAACACTGGCTCTGTTTCAAATAGTGCAGTACATGACCTAAGTTCATGGCTTGTAGAAAATTAACTAATCCACAGTAAGACTCAGTTTTTACAGTTTCTAACACACAGTTTAACAAAACCTGACGCTTTAATTTCACAGAATGGGCATATGATTAGTGAAACTGAACAGTTCAGATTTTTAGGTGTTCAGATAGGTAGTAAGCTGTAATGGAAAGCCCACGTTCAGGATTGTGTTCAAAGACTTAATACTGCCATTTTTACTATTTCGATCGGTATCTGAAGTGAGTGATCGTTCAACACAAAAAGTAGTCTACTTTGCTTATATTCATTCGCATATGTTGTATGTTATTATATTTTGATGTAACTCTTCCCATTCTAATAGGATATTTTTGGCTCAGAAACAGGCGGTTCGGGCAATAAATGGTGTAAGTTCACGAACCTCTTGTTGACACCTGTTCACGAGTCTGGGTATTTCAACATTGGCCTCTCAATATATATATTCCTTACTGTCATTTCTTATTAACAGTATCAGCTTATTTCCAAGAATAAGCAGTTTTCACTTGGTTAATACTCGGCAGAAATCAAACCTGCATTTGGATCAAACTTCCTCAACTCTTGTGCAGAAAGGTGTGCAGTACACTGCTGCATCCATTTTCAATAAGCTACCACTCGAATTCAAAAATGTTAGCAGTAATCCATGTGCTTTCAAATCTAAACTGAAGAGTTTACTCATGGGTCACTCTTTCTATTCTGTCGAGGAGTACCTTGAAAAATTAAGCTGATTCTTGTTGTATTGTTAATTGTGTTTACTTAAACTTATGGACTTACTTTTTTCAGGTTCATAAACATTTATTTTTATCTATTTTTACTGTTATGTTGTAATTTCATGTACTGACACGTTCCATGACCTTGGAGATTTGCTCCTCAATTTGGTTCTATGGAACTTGATGTATAAATAAAAAACAGAAATAATTTAAAAATATTACTGTGTACTGATTGGTTATAGACATATAAAGTGGTATTGAACTTTAACATAAACAGTTGTGTTGGACGAGTGATTTTATTTATGTAGTATGATTTAAGACTAATTACTTAACAGACAAGCAAAATGAACAGTTGGGTCAAAAACATTTATTTGCTACTACAGAAGCAGTGACCAGAGACGAATCTTTAGCAGATTTGGGCGAAACTGATGAAAAAAACATCTCTAAGCTTAAGAATCAAGTCTGTTAACCTGAGGGGAAAAAACTATATTTACACAAGACCTTATTAAAATATGGCCAGGTATTTTCAAATAAACCAGGAGTAATTGGAGAATATTTTTGCCAGTTTAAGATAAAAGATGAGACACCTTTCTTCTGTAAACCAATCCAGTACCTTCGAGCAAAGGGTAAGCAATAGAACAAGAAATTAGTAAAATAGTTGAAAACAAGATTGTCAAACATAGTTTAACTGTATATAACAATCCTCTATTAATATTACAAAAATCTAATGGAGGATTGTGCTTTGTATTAGATGCACACACTCAGCAAACATAGAGAGACAGAGAGAGACCAAATTGTACTGACAAATTGTAGGCTAATTTCGAACAAACAAGGTACTTCAGTTCAATTGACTTAACTGTCGGATATTAGCAGGTAAGACTGCATGAAAATTTGAGGCAGTGCACTGCATTTCTCTCTGAAGGAACTTCAGAATTTCGCCTTTTGGGTTAAACATTCCTGTAGCAACGTTTACGTGTGCACTGGATGCAGTTTTCAGTAATGAGCTACTACAGGAATTAATCATATATGTAGATGATATTTTAATAGTGTCTAAGACCTGGGAAGAACATTGTACATCATTAACCAAAACCTTAGAAAATTTTTGCAAAAAGGGTATTGTATCAAAGCATCAAAATTGCAGTTTGGTAGAGAAGAAATAAAATTCTTAATGCATCTAGTAGGAATACATGGAATAAAATCAGATCCAAAATGAATAAGTGCAATGAAGGATTGTACACAACCTAGAAATGTGAAGAAATTACATTCTTTTTTAGGACTGGTGGGATTTTATCAACGTTATATTAAAGGTCAGCCTATGAATGATCTCAGACTGAGCTGTCCGTATTACATAAAGGAATGAATGAAATAAAAAGAACAGAAAGACCTAAAGTTATTTCAGCCACACATTTTTTAGCTGTACTTTATGCCAATAATGAGGTAAGAAAGTTAGCTTTCAGAATAAAGCAGGATGCCCGGACAGATGAGTATTTTGGCCAGAAGCTTCAGTTGTGTGAGTGGGCACGGTGTCTACCAGACAAAAATATCTGTGGACCGTAAGAGAAGATACTTTGTTCTTGAGGTTAAACAAAACGGGATTACATTCAAAACTATGTAGTCCACAAACCGTATAAGACAATATGGTTAATAATAGAGGGTACAGATATTTTGGTATTTGTAAATGCATTAAGCATATGAATAAATTCTATTATTTTAAAAATCTAAGCAGAAAGGTAATACGCGTATTAACAACCTGTGAACTCCATCAAAAAGTTAAAGAGGACAACAGTAGCTTATCATATAAACTGTGTCCAATAATACGATTTTTTTTTTTTTAAATAATGAAATGCAATGTACACCACAAATATAAATCTTAAACCCTACGTCGTGTTCGCAATGTCATGTAAACAGTGGGAAGAAAAAGGGAAAGGAAACCATTCCTTAAATGATCAACTGCAGAGCGCCGTGCTCGCAATCTACACTGTGCATTCGCCAGTAAATTGGGAGACTCGAGACACCACATCAGTCGGACACGAACCGTACATTCCGTCACTGTGCAAATGCAGCTGGTAAGACAGATGGGGCGGTAGTTAGAAGGAAGGTTTTTGTCCTTACCGGGCTTAGATACGGGTACAACGGTGGTTTCACGCCAGCATCCGGGAAATGTTACCTCTGCCCAGACGTGGTCATACGTGTTAAGCAGAAAGTGCTTGCCCGCAAGAGAAAGGTGCTGCAACATCTGAATGTGGATGGTGTCTGTCCCTGGGGTGGAGGATCAGGACGAACTGAAGCACGATCTAGCTCTCTCATAGTAAAGGCGACAGTGTAGCACTCACGATTCGGAGAAGAGAAGGGTACTGCCCGAGCCTCCTCCACTCGTTTTCGACGGATGAACACAGGATGATAGTGGGTATACTCAAAATGTCCGCAAAATGGTGGTCCCAGGTGTTGGAGATAGCAATAGGGTCCAGGATGACATCGTTTGCTACTGTCAGGCCGGTAATTGGGGAATGGATCTCGGTCCCAGAGAGCCGTCAGAGATTGGCCCACATGACAGAGGAAGGGATGGAACTATTAAAAGAATTAGTGAATCAAATCCAGCTAGCTCTTTTGCTATCCCGAAGAAGGTGACGACACTTTCCACGCATCTTTTTATAATAAATGCAGTTGGCCATCGAAGGACGATGGAGAAAAACCCAAAGAGCACATCACCATACGCAAATTGCATCACGGCATTCCTCAGTCCACCAACAGACTGGGACACGACACGGTAAAGATGAAGTGCGGGGAATGGAATGCTCTGCAGCAGTAAGGATAACGTTTGTGAGATAGTCCACCTGTTCCTCACAACCGGGAAAATCTTGTCCTTCGAAGGTCACCAGAGAGGAGTAAAGCTGCCACTCAGCCTTAGTAAAGAAAGAACGGACCACTCAAGACGATGGGAAAGCTGGGCAGTGCAGAATGATAGGTCCAAACGGGAATAGGTGTGCGAGGAGTTGGAAATGAAAGTGGGTGCTCCAGTGTTAAGGCAAAAGAGGTTACATTGGTTAAGGTGGTCAGCCAAGAGGGAACCTCTCTGACAAGTCCTGGGAGAACCCCAAAGGGAATGATGTCCATTAAAGTCACCAAGGAGCAAAAATGGTGGAGGCAGCTGCCCAATAAGCTGAAGGCGCTCTGTCCTGGTGACATCGAATGACGGAGCTAGTAAATGTTACAGACGGAAAAAGTCAGGTGGGGAAGAAAAAGGCAAACTCCGACAGCTCGGAGACGGGTAGTTAGGGAGACGAATGTCATCCCGTACGGGCAGCACGATGCCCCCACGAGATGGAATGCCGACCTCAGAGGGAAGGTCAAAATGAATTGGTAAGAAATGTGAAAGCTCAAAGCGGTCGTGAGGACGCAATTTCATTTCCCGAAGGCAGAGTACAAGAAGATGCTGCAATGCTAAAAGCAGCCGTAAATCCTTTGTGGGACCGAAGGCCACGAGCGTTCCATTGGAGGAGAGTCAGGAAGAGAAAGAGATGTAGGAGTGTCACCTCAGCCAGTGAAGAGCCACTACTACAGGGCACAGAAGCAGGAGGATCCGGCTCCACGGGCTCCACAGAAGCATCGGCTCACTCGTGCAGTCGGTCTGTAGAGTCCGGCACTGAAAACCAACTGGTGGTGCACCAGTGCCACGGTGGCCGGCTGGACTAAGGTATCACATAGAGACACCATCGAAGAAGGAGAAGACCTTATGCCTTTTCTGGACTTCCTCGAGCCTTTCTCGTTAGAGGAAGACTCGGGTGTTGTTCGGCTGGAGGGATCGAGGAAGTCTTCACAGGAGTACTCCTCTGTCCTTTCCGGCCTACTGCTCGTGTAGCTGGTGGTTTCGCCCCTCGAGGCGACAGCTCGATGGCTCGTCGCACAGCTGGATGGGGGGGACAGCAATGCTACCTCGATACTGTACTATTTCACAACTTCAGAGCCGAGTCGGATGTCGCACGTATGTGTGGCCACGTCTTTTGTGGAGCGATGGGTAATAAGAACAGAACTGTAGGTGCCAGGTCCGAGAATGCAGGGTTTGCGACTAGCCAGTAACTTGTGAGCGACTGGGTCAGTCACTTTTTCCTTTACTTAGATCTCTCGGACAGCCCACTTATCGAGATACGTGGGACAGTGTGCTAGTGTGTAGCCAAAAAATCAACAGTTTGGTGAGTCATCTGAATTGCAGCTGTAATGGTAGTGAAATAATGCTAAGACTACGGTTATCTCTGACGGTAGTGCGCACGAGAATAGGCAGAATTTCCATCTGTTTTAAAATGCGAATATCGAGAAAATGTCGAGTCTTTAACCGAAAAAGGGAAGTTTTGGGAGATATCACATTTGTGGTCATTATACACAGGCATTCCTTACTTAATTGAAGAGTATCAATCTGTACATGTTATGAACATATAAAATGTCTAACACAAAACAACATTATTTGACTAGGTTGTTGTTGTTGTGGTCTTCAGTCCTGAGACTGGTTTGATGCAGCTCTCCATGCTACTCTATCCTGTGCAAGCTTCTTCATCTCCCAGTACCTACTGCAACCTACATCCTTCTGAATCTGCTTAGTGTATTCATCTCTTGGTCTCCCCCTACAATTTTTACCCTCCATGCTGCCCTCCAATATTAAATTGGTGATCCCTTGATGCCTCAGAACATGTCCTACCAACCGATTTCTTCTTCTGGTCAAGTTGTGGCACAAACTTCTCTTCTCCCCAATCCTATTCAATACTTCCTCATTAGTTATGTGATCTACCCATCTAATCTTCAGCATTCTTCTGTAGCACCACATTTCGAAAGCTTCTATTCTCTTCTTGTCCAAACTATTTACCGTCCATGTTTCACTTCCATACATGGCTACACTCCATACAAATACTTTCAGAAATGACTTCCTGACACTTAAATCTATACTCGATGTTAACAAATTTCTCTTCTTCAGAAACGCTTTCCTTGCCATTGCCAGTCTACATTTTATATCCTCTCTACTTCGACCATCATCAGTTATTTTGCTCCCCAAATAGCAAAACTCCTTTACTACTTTAAGTGTCTCATTTCCTAATCTAATTCCCTCAGCATCACCCGACTTAATTCGACTACATTCCATTATCCTCGTTTTGCTTTTGTTGATGTTCATCTTATATCCTTCTTTCAAGACACTGTCCATTCCGTTCAACTGCTCTTCCAAATCCTTTGCTGTCTCTGACAGAATTACAATGTCATCGGTGAACCTCAAAGTTTTTATTTCTTCTCCATGGATTTTAATACCTACTCCGAATTTTTCTTTTGTTTCCTTTACTGCTTGCTCAATATACAGATTGAATAACATCGGGGAGAGGCTACAACCCTGTCTCACTCCCTTCTCAACCACTGCTTCCCTTTCATGTCCCTCGACTGTTATAACTGCCATCTGGTTTCTGTACAAACTGTAAATAGCCTTTCGCTCCCTGTATTTTACCCCTGCCACCTTTAGAATTTGAAAGAGAGTATTCCAGTCAACATTGTCAAAAGCTTTCTCTAAGTCTACAAATGCTAGAAACGTAGGTTTGCCTTTCCTTAATCTTTCTTCTAAGATAAGTCGTAAGGTCAGTATTGCCTCATGTGTTCCAGTATTTCTACGGAATCCAAACTGATCTTCCCCGAGGTCGGCTTCTACTAGTTTTTCCATTCTTCTGTAAAGAATTCGTGTTAGTATTTTGCAGCTGTGGCTTATTAAACTGATTGTTCGGTAATTTTCACATCTGTCAACATCTGCTTTTTTTGGGATTGGAATTATTATATTCTTCTTGAAGTCTGAGGGTATTTTGCCTGTTTCATACATCTTGCTCACCAGATGGTAGAGTTTTGTCAGGACTAGCTCTCCCAAGGCCGTCACTAGTTCCAATGGAATGTTGTCTACTCCGGGGGCCTTGTTTCGACTCAGGTCTTTCAGTGCTCTGTCAAACTCTTCACGCAGTATCGTATCTCCCATTTCATCTTCATCTACATCCTCTTCCATTTCCATAATATTGTCCTCAAGTACATCGCCCTTGTATAGACCCTCTATATACTCCTTCCACCTTTCTGCTTTCCCTTCTTTGCTTAAAACTGGGTTTCCATCTGAGCTCTTGATGTTCATACAAGTGGTTCTCTTATCTCCAAAGGTCTCTTTAATTTTCCTGTAGGCAGTATCTATCTTACCCCTAGTGAGATAAGCCTCTACACCCTTACATTTGTCCTCTAGCCATCCCTGCTTAGCCACTTTGCACTTCCTGTCGATCTCATTTTTGTGACGTTTGTATTCCTTTTTGCCTGCTTCATTAACTGCATTTTTATATTTTCTCCTTTCATCAATTAAATTCAATATTTCTTCTGTTACCCAAGGATTTCTAAGAGCCCTGGTCTTTTTACCTACTTGATCCTCTGCTGCCTTCACTACTTCATCCCTCAAAGCTACCCATTCTTCTTCTACTGTATTTCTTTCCCCAATTCCTGTCAATTGTTCCCTTATGCTCTCCCTAAAACTCTGTACAACCTCTGGTTCTTTCACTTTATCCAGGTCCCATCTCCTTAAATTCCCACCTTTTTGCAGTTTCTTCAGTTTTAATCTACAGGTCATAACCAATAGATTGTGGTCAGAGTCCACATCTGCCCCTGGAAATGTCTTACAATTTAAAACCTGGTTCCTAAATCTCTGTCTTACCATTATATAATCTATCTGATACCTTTTAGTATCTCCAGGGTTCTTCCATGTATACAACCTTCTATCATGATTCTTAAACCAAGTGTTAGCTATAATTAAGTTGTGCTCTGTGCAAAATTCTACCAGGCGGCTTCCTCTTTCATTTCTTAGCCCCAATCCATATTCACTTACTACGTTTCCTTCTCTCCCTTTTCCTACACTCGAATTCCAGTCACCTATGACTATTAAATTTTCGTCTCCCTTCACTATCTGAATAATTTCTTTTATATCATCATACATTTCTTCAATTTCTTCGTCATCTGCAGAGCTAGTTGGCATATAAACTTGTACTACTGTAGTAGGCATGGGCTTCGTGTCTATCTTGGCCACAATAATGCGTTCACTATGCTGTTTGTAGTAGCTTACCAGCATTCCTATTTTCCTATTCATTATTAAACCTACTCCTGCATTACCCCTATTTGACTTTGTGTTTATAACCCTGTAGTCACCTGACCAGATGTCCTGTTCCTCCTGCCACCGAACTTCACTAATTCCCACTATATCTAACTTTAACCTATCCATTTCCCTTTTTAAATTTTCCAACCTACCTGCCCGATTAAGGGATCTGACATTCCACGCTCCGATCCGTAGGTCACCAGTTTTCTTTCTTCTGATAACGACATCCTCTTGAGTAGTCCCCGCCCGGAGATCCGAATGGGGGACTATTTTACCTCCGGAATATTTTACCCAAGAGGACGCCATCATCATTTAATCATACAGTAAAGCTGCATGCCCTCGGGAAAAATTACGGCCGTAGTTTCCCCTTGCTTTCAGCCGTTCGCAGTACCAGCACAGCAATGCCGTTTTGGTTATTGTTACAAGGCCAGATCAGTCAATCATCCAGACTGTTGCCCTTGCAACTACTGAAAAGGCTGCTGCCCCTCTTCAGGAACCACACGTTTGTCTGGCCTCTCAACAGATACCCCTCCGTTGTGGTTGTACCTACGGTATGGTCATCTGTATCGCTGAGGCACGCAAGCCTCCCCACCAACGGCAAGGTCCATGGTTCATGGGGGGGGGGGGGGGGGGGATTTGACTAGGTAGCATTCAAGAATTAACAGTGCGGACCTATTCCCATGGAATTTGGTCCGTGAGAAAAAAAATATTGGAATGCAATTTAGAATTAAAGACCCACTCAGGTGCCACATTCTATGGCCAATTAAATGATTATCTGTTTGATTTAATTCGTAATGATTTCATAATGCATCTTAACAAAGGCAATCTATTATTATGAATGATGAACAAACTGTATGAACTAGAAGCATTTCTGCCTTTGATTTGTGGCACCATACCTGGCTCCAGCGAGGTAGGGTCCCCTTCCCTGTTCCTCCACTGGGGACACTGTTTGGCGCAACAACGTCCGGGGTGGGCATCCTACACTTCAGTAGGTTGGAGCGATAGGATGGCCGAGTTCAGCCAGGGACTCGATCCCGTAGGGGTATAACACGGAACCTGTGCCCGGGGTTACAGGTGAAGACCTCAATGGCAGTGATGGCGGAAAAGGAAGACCTCGGAACGGCGTAGCTCACAGGTGAGGCTACCCTCCTTTCTGGGGATTAAATGATAAGGGAACCACTGCATTGTGGTGAAGGAGATACTCCAAAGGCTAAGGGAGACAACCCCAACAGAAAATCCTTTCTTGCATTAGGCCTAACAAGCCAGTAAGAAAGTCTCCATATATCGCTTTCAAAACACAGACGAGGCTCAGAATGAACCACTCAGGATTTGACTTCACTGCTTCTTTGAGTACTGGTGCGAATGGTGGGAGACCTGATGATATTCGTCAGTACGAGAAGATGAAACCGAATGGACTAAAAAATAACCTAAATATTGGCACCCTTAATATATTAACCCTCAATGGATTAAGGAAGAAATGACAGATGTACTAACAGAGAGGAAGTTAGATATATTGGGATTAAGCGAAACGAAGTGGAAGGGAAAAGCTGAGAAGAATTTGAGAGGAGGAGGAAAGCTGTACTTGAGTGGGAATAACAGGTTTGGAAGAAATGGTGTGGCAGTGATGGTAAATAAGAATGTACAAAGCTGTATTGAAAGTGAGAGATATTTATCAGACAGTATCATAATCTTAAGCCTGAGATTCCAAAAAGAAACACTAAAAGTTATCCAGATTTATGTACCTCAAGTGGGATGTAACGAAGAAGAGAAGGTGGACTTTGAAAATGAGTTAGACAACCATATAGAGAGTACTAATATAGTGATGGGAGATTTTAATGCACAGGTAGGCAAAGACAGAAAGGAATTTGAGCAAGTGTTGGAATGTTTTGGATATGGAGGCAGAAATGAAGAAGGGGGAAGACTCCTGGAGTTGTGGCAGAGGAATGGAATGAAAATAGCAAACAGATGGTTTATGAAGAGAGAAAGTCATGTTATCACCAGATACAGTTGGGATGGAAGAAACAAGAGTGTAATTAATTATATTCTAGTTTATATTCTAGTAGACAGGGAATGGGGAGAGAAAGTAACAAATGTGAAGGTAATTCCAAGTGCGAGTGCAGATGGAGACCATAGATTACTGGTGGGACAATGGAAAATGAATCAGTTTGTGAAAAATAAAAAACAGAAGAAAGTGATGAGGATATGAGATTGGAAACTGAAGGAGAGTGAAAGTGCTGAGAAGTATAGAGAATTAATCACACAAAAATTTCCAAAAGAAGTTTACTGTGATGTAGAAAAAGGATGGAGTTTATTCAAAGACACTTTAGTCGAAGCAGCACAAAAAGTATGCGGTAGAACATCTGGAAAGGAAAAAGTAAGATAGGCAAGTTGGTGGGATGATACTGCAATCCAAGCAGTTAGAAGAAAAAAAAGAGCATGGAGAAACGGTGGAAAACTAAAAATGATGAGGACTATAAAAGATATATAGAGGAAAACAAGAAGTGCAAAGAAATAGTGCAAACAGCAAAGAAAAAGGCATGTTGAGAGTTTACAAAAAAAACTTGAAAAAGATGTGAAGAGCAATAAGAAAATGTTCTATAAAATTATGAAAAATAAAAGGAAGGCTTCTGAAGTACCAGTAAAGATGGAAACAGAGTATGGTACCATGATTGAAGATCCAGGGAATATAAAAGATCTCTGGAAAGAACATTTTAAGAGGCTGTTAAACGCTGAGGTGCAGGTACATGAGGAAACAACAAATAATGGAGAAGTTGAGAGAAGTTGGGACGCAGAATTAGGAAAAATTACACGTGAAGAAATGGAAAAAGCTGTGAAGAAGACGAATGGGGGGAAAGCCCCAGGACCTGATGAAGTGTCAGTGGACATGATAAGAGCGATAGGTCCAGTGGGAATGCAGTGGCTGTATAGAGTCCTATCAAGCGTGTGGAGAAATAGTACAATACCTGACGATTGGAGAACAGGAGACATTGTTCCCATCTTCAAGAAAGACAATAAAAGACTTTGTAAAAACTACAGAGGAATAACCCTTATGAGCTATACAGCCAAGATTTTTGAAAGAATTTTACTAAATCGAATAAGTGAAAAGATAGAAAAGGTGCTGAATGAAGAACAGCATTGGTTTAGGAAAGGAAGAAGCACAATCGACCTGATATTTTCTATCCGTCAACTGATGGAAAAAAGTTGGGAGTATAACAGAAGGGTGATAACGGTTTTTATAGACATAGAAAAGGCATATGACTCAGTTAACAGGGAAAGACTCTGGGAAGAAAGGAAGAAGATAGATATAGAAGATGGATACATTAATGTAATAAAGAACGTACAGAGGACACAATTGTAGAATTAGAACACCATTGGGGAACTCTGAATTATTCGAAATAAGACAAGGGCTTAAGCAAGGAAGTATTCTATCTCCTGCACTTTTTAATATTTTGATAGAGGGTATTAATAGGGCAGGTAAAGATACTGTAAAAGAAAAATACAAGAAGATGATTTTTGCAGATGATATGGTAATATGGGGTGATAAAGATGTAGAGGTACATTTACAACTTGATGCATGGAAGGAAATAATGAAAAGGTATGGATTAAAAATAT
The DNA here is from genome assembly GCF_023864275.1 of Schistocerca cancellata. NCBI lineage: Eukaryota > Metazoa > Arthropoda > Insecta > Orthoptera > Acrididae > Schistocerca > Schistocerca cancellata. The sequence continues at coordinate 8,137,384 of NC_064627.1, forward strand.
ATAAAGATAAGAGTGACATAATGGTATTTGGAAGAGACGAAGGGATCAACGGAAACATTACTTTCAATGGAGAACCCCTCAAAGTGATAGACAGTTTCACTTATTTAGGGAGTGAAATATCTAGTGAGGGAAGAATAACCAAAGGAAGTTTCAGAAAAAGCAAAACTCCTTATATATAAGAGTTATCAAAGAAACATTAACAAATACAACATCAAAAGTAAAATTCCAAGGAGAAATTTCACGGCATTTCGAGGTCAAAATCGGCGTCAGACAAGGAGATGCGCTGTCCCCGGTACTCTTCAACTGTGTTCTTGATAAAGTCATAGCAGAATGGAGAAAACTCACGCAAAAACATGGAGTTGAGAAAGTCCAAATTGGAGGGAAGTGCTACAAAGCCATTGAAACCAACTGTTTTGCCTTCGCTGACGATCTCGCCTGTTTAGCTTACACACAAAAAGACACAATAAAACAAATAGAATTACTTAAAGAAACTGCTGAAACAGCAGGCTTGCAAATTTAATTTGAAAAGACAGAAATCATTACAAATATCAAAAATCCACCAAAGAAAATAACTACGAAATATGGGAAAATACAGGTATCTAAACATTTTAAATATCTTGGTGAACTAATTCAGCCTGTAGCAAAAGGTCATCCAGCCTGCAGGGCTAGAATACAAAAACTAGAGACAGCAACTCACTACTGCAGACAAATGTATTCAAAAAAATGTATATCCAAAAACATTAAACTCAGACACTACCAGACTGTCATTAGACCGCAGATACTATATGCATCAGAAACACTGGCAAATTTTACATATGCAGAACAGATAGAAAATCGTGAAAGAAGAATTGTGAGGACAATTCTTGGACACAGGAAAATAACAGACGATCAAGGCAAGCCTGTATACAGACTAAAAAGCAACAAAGAAGTGTATACGAAGTGCAGCAAAATTACAGACGAAATTAGAAAAAGAAGATGCTCCTTTTATGCTCACATCATGAGGATGAACCCGAATAGGCTTACAAAACAAATATTTTCGTACATCGCAAATCTAAAAAATAAAAATTTATGGTTTATCAACACAGAAAGAGATCTAAAAGAAATGGACATAGATCAGGAAACAATATTTAACAGAAACCTTTTTAGAAAAAAACTGAATTCATTCACGGGTTTCGGTGTGAAAATTAAGAAGACTTGTGGAACTAAATGGCCTGAAGAGAGAAAAGCCGCCTTCAGCGCAAGAATGAAAGAAGTGTGGACTGAGAGAAAGAAGACTTCCCAGAAGCGCAAGAAATAACTGTTTTCACGGTCTTTAACGGCCAAATTTGTATAATAATAACAATAATAATAATAATAATAATAATAATAATAAGAGTTATTGCTTCCCTATTGTCACCAATGGAGGAGAAACATGGACAATGACAGAAAGGGACTGGAGCAGACTGCAAGCAGGGGAAATGAAATTTCTCAGAGCAGTTAAGGGAAAAACAAAAATGGACAGAGTAAGGAATGTAGATATTTGAAAGGACCTTAAACAAGAACGTATGACAGAAGAAATTGAAAAAAAGAGTTTAAGATGGCACAGGTATGTTACACATCCCAAAATTATGGAAGAACTAAAGATGGATGGAAAAAGACCTGGAGGGCACCCAAGAACACGGTGGAAAATGGGAGTTGAATATCTGTGGAAAGGAGAGGTGTGACCTGGCAGCAAGTGGATGAAGAAAAGTGGTGGGAGGATTGAGCCAAATGGCACCCAGACCTGGCAGTAGCTGGAGTGGGATCCAGATACAGATAAAAGTATTTCTGGAGAACACAAGTTCTGCAAAAGTTAAATGCTTAAATGAACATTTGCTTAAAAGTGAAAATATTAACGCGATAAACTAACTTTCAGGTTACAATTTAGCAGCAAGGTTTTGTAGAATAAACAGTTTTGAAGGATCGTACATTCTAGTAAAAGAATCACTAAGCTTTGAAGTCAGGCAGACTTTTAATTGCTTGAAAGAGGAACTATTATTTGAAAGCTGCTGCATTGACCTTTTGGAATATGGTATATAATTATTAGTATATATCATACCCCTTACTCCTCAGCTACATGTTCATTTTTAGACAAATTTGAAACCTTTTTATATAGATTGCGAGTAGAAAAGTTATGTAAAATTGTCATAATTTGTGCTGACTTCAACATAAATGTATGGCCATTTCTCTGAAAGACATGTTATCTACCAATGGCTTAACATTAAACTTCAGTGAGTACACTAGAATAACAGCATTTTCTGCAACACGTACAGATAATATAGTGAGTAGCATCAACTATGGTGCTACAGAAAAGTTTATCTTAGAATTAGGTATATCTGACCATTCAGCCCTTTTTACCTCATTGCCAAATTTAGATAAAACTGTAACAGTGAAACGAGTCAGGAACTGCAGCCAACACAATGTGAATACATTTGTCTCAAGACTAAATGAAACATCGTGGTCTTTCAGCAAGTGATACTCAGTAAGCACAAACTACAATGCTTTTGCATCAGAATTCATGAGTGTTTTCAATGAATGCTTCCCCTTCATAACAGCACATGACAAAAACTGTAAAAAATAACTCTTGGATAACTGAAGGCATCAGGATCTCAAGTATTAGAAAGAGGAAACTGCACATGCAAGGAAAGAACAACTATGATGCAGAGTTTGTCAGCTATGTAAACACATACAAAAGAATATTTGGTAGAGTAGTTAAACAGGCAAAACAAATCGCAAACAGTAAATACATATCAGATTCCACAAATAAATCAAAATCTGTATCGCAAATTGTCAGGAGTGAAATAGGTGCAGAAAAAACAAAAAGTTTTAATCATAAATTAGAAGTAGATGGGGAAATGATTACAAACTCCAGACATATTCGCGAAGAATTCAACAGGTATCTCATAAATTCTAACAAAATTGAAAATCTCCCTCCTCCACACATAAATTTAATATGCAGAACAGATCAGTAGAATTCAAATTTAGTAATATGTCCTGCTATGAGGTGGCTAACATTATAAAATCTCGCAAAAATCTCAAATCTGTGGACTGGAATGAAGTCCCAACAAAAATAATAAAGGCAGGATGTGATAATATTGCACCCCAACTCTGTCACATAATAAATCAATCGTTTGATGAGGGCTGCTTTCCGTATAGACTGACATATGTTGCAAAAAGGGCAGACGAGGAGATAGGAAATTTTCATCCAGTAGCAATACTACCAATTATTTCTAAAATATTTGAGCGAGTAGTGTGTAACCAACTATAAAAATATAACAAAACACGCAACATTAGTCTTAATAATCAGTATGGATTCAGAAAGGGCTGAAGCACTGTGCATGCTATTAATGAACTAATCACTAAAATAAGCAAATGCCTCGACAACAAGGAGAGCATATCCGGTATCTTCTGTGACCTCAGTAAGGCATTTGATATGGTAAATGATAAGCAGCTGCACCTCAAATTAGCTTCTTATGGCTTCCATAAAAAATCTTTACATTGGTTCAAGTCGTATCTCAAAAATAGGAAACAGAGGATAGTTATACAACATAAGGGCAAAAAGCGTGCTCTAATTGGAAGGATATACAAGCAGGTGTACCTCAGGGGTCCATATTAGGCCCATTACTATTTGTATATTATAAAAATTACATGCCAGTTAATGTAACTTCAGATACAATTCTGTATGCATATGACTCAATGGCAGCAGTCTGCTGCAAAAACACTCAAGAATTAGCACAGAAAACACAACAGACTATTCAAGAACTAGAAAATTGGATAAATAATAACGCTATGAAACTAAATCTAACAAATACACAAATTTTACACTTCAGGACCAAACAAACTGTTGAATATGTAACACAGTTAAGTTAAGAAGGCAGAGAACTGATAACTGCAGAATCTATTAAATTTCTGGGAGTGACCATAAACCAAAACCTGTTCGGGGCTGATCATGTGGATTGCTTATTGAAGCAGTTAATTAGTTTTGTTTACGCAATGAGGGTTCTAAATAAAGTAACTGACTTAGCTGTTAGGAAAATTGTGTATCATGCCTATATCAGTTGTAAGATATGGCATAATTTTTGGGGAGTCACTATTATTATTATTATTTCTTTCTTTTCTCAGACGTTATGTCTGGTCGAAAATGGAAAGTGACGCAGACCTTGATCAAGAGTGGCTTCCTTTTAACCGTACGGTATATGTTATATTGCATTTAGGAACTTTCGGGTAATTGAACATGTATCAATAATTACGGATTTCTGTAGTTGTATATATAAGTTTGGATGTAGCTGTATTGCATTGATGTACTGGTGGATATTGTGTGGTATGACTCCTGTAGTTGATAGTATAATTGGTATAATGTCAACTTTATCCTGATGCCACATGTCCTTGACTTCCTCCGCCAGTTGGATGTATTTTTCAATTTTTTCTCCTGTTTTCTTTTGTATATTTGTTGTATTGGGTATGGATATTTTGATTAGTTGTGTTAATTTCTTCTTTTTATTGGTGAGTATGATGTCAGGTTTGTTATGTGGTGTTGTTTTATCTGTTATAATGGTTCTGTTCCAGTATAATTTGTATTCATCATTCTCCAGTACATTTTGTGGTGCATACTTGTATGTGGGAACGTGTTATTTTATAAGTTTATGTTGTAAGGCAAGCTGTCGATGTATTATTTTTGCTACATTGTCATGTCTTCTGGGGTATTCTGTATTTGCTAGTATTGTACACTCGCTTGTGATGTGATCTACTGTTTCTATTTGTTGTTTGCAAAGTCTGCATTTATCTGTTGTGGTATTGGGATCTGTAACACTTAGGCGCCGACGCCCGTAAAAATACGGGCATGCACGGCCTGCCCGAAAGTTCGGCGCCCGTAATTTTACGGGCGCGGGTTCTCGTTCTTCCCCTTCCTTCCTTTGTGTGTTCTTATGGCTCCCGCTTGTCTGGGAGGTGCTGCACGGACTGTAGTTCGAGTATTGGTCACTAGATGGGGTGGGCATGCTGTGGAAGAGTGTGCTTCTCTTTTCATTTGTCATGTTTTGTGAGCAGCAATTTTTTCCCCGCAGGGTCTCAGTAGCGTTGACATGGTGAAGCGTAGCTTGACGAACGAAGATATTGCTCGCGAGTTACATCGTGATTTAGAAGAAAGTGACGTTGATTTGTCAGATGAAGATATTGTAGATGACTCTGATGATGATGTGGACTATGTTCAAGAAGAAGTTTCTGGAAGTTCAGGTAAAGAATTCTGACAACAAAACATGTATAATTTTTGTTCAGATTTTCACTGAAAAAGCTCCCAGTATGTAATTATGATTTTATTTGCAAATACTACTCTTCTAATAGATTCAGAAGAGGAGAGCAGGTGTCCAAGCACTTCAGCAGCAAGTAATCCCGTCGATATTGTGCCTGAAGAATGAACGAGGCTGACGGTGATGGGGAAGCCGAGACCTGCGCGCCACACCGATTCTGAGGAAGGTTCGACAACTACTGATCGTGCACCAGATATCGATCTATTCTCAGGACAATCCAGAATATGCAATGTTGTCAGTTTAGACCAGAACTGTGCACCGCTAGAGTTTTTCTCATATTTCGTGACAGACAGTATGCTGAAACAGATTTCTTTCTATTTTGAGAAACTTCCACATTAGTGATAATTCCTTAGCTAAGAGGAAAGGAGAAACTGGCTATGACCCACTGCACAAGGTGAGACCCATCCTAGATAATGTGTGTGCTAATTTCCAGCGTGCATATACACCATCTGAAAAAATTACAATAGATGAAGGCATGTGTAAATTTCGAGGTCGTGTGTATTTCAAACAGTACATGCCACAAAAACCAAATAAATACGGTATCAAACTGTATATGTTATCCGAATCTGACACAGGTTACATCTGGAATATCTCGGTTTACGCGGGTGAAAGGTCTGACACAGTGACTCTGGTAAAGACATTGCTTGCAGATCTGTCAGGGAAAGGCTACACTTTGTTTACAGACAGATTCTACACAAGTCCAATACTTGCTTCAGAACTGGAAGCTGCAAAAACTGCTCTTGTGGGAACAACAAGAAAATCTCGGCAGGGATTGCCTCGTGCTATAAAAGATCCAAACCTTCAGCGAGGTGAACTTATTTTCAGGCGTAGAGGAAATATGTTAGCACTGTGTTGGAAGGACAAAAGAAATGTGCATATGATAAGTACAAGGCACACTGCTGAGATGGTCACTTTCACTGATCAGAGAGGAAGAGAGAAGTCAAAGCCAGCCTGTGTAGTGGGCTGCAATAAAAACCAGTTTGGTGTTGACTTATCAGATCAGCGATTGTCATACGGCGCATTTGAACATCGAACTGTAAAGTGGTGGAGAAAGTTGGCTTTCCATGTTATACTAATGGTGATTGTAAATTCCTACATATTATACAATAAGGTTACTGGAAAACACCTCACAACATCTCACTTCATGAAAGTTATCTGTGCAGATCTTGCACAAAGCAAAGATCTTGAACCCCGACCTGGTCCATCTGGACTCTCAAGACTATCAACTGGAAATCATTTCCTGGAAAAGATTGAGACAGAAGTAGGTAAGAAACAGAAACAAAAACAGTGTGTAGTGTGTTCTGAGAGGAAAAAAACTGACTGGAAAAGTGTGGCGAAAAGACACAAGCTACCAGTGTAGTGAATGTAAAGTAGCATTGTGCAAAATGCCGTGCTTCAAAATTTACCACACAAAGAGCAAAATTGCATCCTAAAATAGTTACAGGAAGTTACTGTAGATAAGACATGCTGCATCCATCATAATTACAATTTTTGTGTAAAATAAAAAAAAATCCTTCTACAAAATACATTGAATATACCTTTGACCAAATTTTCCTTTTTTCAAAAACAATGTTATAATAATAACACTTGTAAAAAGTGTGTATAAATTCAAGAGAAAGGTATTATATGTGGTTTTAAACAAGAAAGTCTAGGTCTTTCAATAAGAGTAATTTTATTGCTATAACTGAAACCTTTCATGAGTTGTAGTAGTTTAAAATACGTTAAAATCAGCCAGGCTTTCTGGTAGACAACCGCGTGCAATGGCTCAGGACCCAAAGTGTTAATAATATGCTTGCTGCAATATCTGGTGTTTATTGTGTGATCCTGTATTGTAATCATGAATCCTTCTGTCTCACTGTATATATTGCCTTTTCTTAGCCATGTGTTGGATGCGTCTTGATCGATGTGTGGCTGTGTTAGATGATACGGGTGCTTGCCATGTAGTGTTTTCTTTTTCCAATTTACTTTCTTCGTATCTGTTGATGTTATGTGATCTAAAGGGTTGTAGAAGTGGTTATGAAATTGCAGTGGTGTAGCCGATGTATTTATATGAGTGATTGCTTTGTGTATTTTGCTAGTTTCTGCTCGTTCTAGAAAGAATTTCCTTAAATTGTCTACCTGTCCATAATGTAGGTTTTTTTATGTCAATAAATCCCCTTCCTCCTTCCTTTCTGCTTAATGTGAATCTTTCAGTTGTTGAATGTATGTGATGTATTCTATATTTGTGGCGTTGTGATCATGTAAGTGTATTGAGTGCTTCTAGGTCTGTATTACTCCATTTCACTACTCCAAATGAGTAGGTCAATATTGATATAGCATAAGTATTTATAGCTTTTGTCTTGTTTCTTGCTGTCAATTCTGTTTTCAGTATTTTTGTTAGTCTTTGTCTATATTTTTCTTTTAGTTCTTCTTTAATATTTGTATTATCTATTCCTATTTTTTGTCTGTATCCTAGATATTTATAGGCATCTGTTTTTTCCATCGCTTTTGTGCAGTCGCTGTGGTTATCCAATATGTAATCTTCCTGTTTAGTGTGTTTTCCCTTGACTATGCTATTTTTCTTACATTTGTCTGTTCCATAAGCCATATTTATATCATTGCTGAATACTTCTGTTATCTTTAGTAATTGGTTGAGTTGTTGATTTGTTGCTGCCAGTAGTTTTAGATCATCCATGTATAGGAAATGTGTGATTTTGTGTGGGTATGTTCCAGAAATTTTGTATCCATAATTTGTATTATTTAGCATGTTGGATAGTGGGTTCAGAGCAAGGCAGAACCAGAAACGACTTAATGAGTCTCCTTGGTATATTCCACGCTTAATCTGTATTGGCTGTGATGTGATGTTATTTGAATTTGTTTGTATATTAAGTGTGGTTTTCCAATTTTTCATTACTATGTTTAGGAACTGTATCAATTTAGGATCTACTTTGTATATTTCCAATATTTGTAGTAACCGTGAGTGGGGTACACTATCAAAAGCTTTTTGGTAATCAATGTATGCGTAGTGTAGCAACCTTTGTTTGGTTTTAGCTTGATATGTCACCTCTGCATCTATTATCAGTTGCTCTTTACATCCTCGTGCTCCTTTGCAACAGCCTTTTTGTTCTTCATTTATAATTTTGTTCTGTGTTGTATGTGTCATTAATTTCTGTGTAATGACTCAAGTTAATATTTTGTATATTGTTGGTAGGCATGTTATGGGGCGATATTTAGCTGGGTTTGCTGTGTCTGCTTGATCTTTAGGTTTCAGATAAGTTATTCCATGTGTAAGTGTATCAGGGAATGTGTATGGGTCTGCAATGTAACTGTTAAATAATTTAGTTAGATGTGAATATGTTGAGGTGAACTTCTTTAGCCAGAAATTTGCTATTTTATCTTTTCCAGGGGCTTTCCAATTGTGAGTAGAATTAATTGCTTGGGTGACTTCATGTTGCAAAATTATCACTTCAGGCATTTCTGGTATCATCTTGTATGTATCTGTTTCTGCTTGTATCCAATGTGCATGTCTGTTATGTTGTACCGGGTTTGACCATATGTTGCTCCAGAAGTGTTCCATGTCTGTTATGTTTGGTGGATTGTCTATTTTAATGTGTGTGTGTTATCTATTGTCTGGTAAAATTTCTTTTGGTTTGTGTTGAATGTTTGGTTTTGTTTCCTTCTATTTTCACTTTTTTTGTATCTTCTATGTCGTTTGGCCAATGCTTGTAATTTCTGCTTCTTTTCATCTAATTGCTCTATCGCTTCTTGTTGTGAGATTTTACCTAACCTTTTTCGTTTTTTTTCTGACATTTCATTTCTTATAAATTGTGTTAGCTGTCCGATGTCTTTTCTCAGTTTTTCTATTCTGATCTGTAGCCTGTGTAGCCATGCTGGTTTTGTGGGTTTCTTGTGTGTGTTGGTTGGTTCTGATCTCTGCTAGTGTGTATATTAAGTGTAGTGAGTGCTCCTATATAAACCAGTAGTTGTAACTCTTCCATAGTTGTGTTTTCATTTATTTTGTTGTGTATGATTGTGTTGATAGTTTTTATTGTTGTTTCGACCTGTGGGTTATTTGGCAGTCTATGCAAGAATGGTCTAATGTCTGTATTTGTGTCTTTGTATTCTATATATGTCAGCTGAAATTTTTCTTCTATATCTAACATGTGTGTTACTTCGAGTTCTATTTGTGCTTGTTCTGGTGGCTGTCTTAAGATTTCATTTTCCTCTCCCCGATGTTATTCAATCTGTATATTGAGCAAGCAGTAAAGGAAACAAAATAAAAATTCAGAGTAAGTATTAAAATCCATGGAGAATAAATAAAAACTTTGAGGTTCGCCGATGACATTGTAATACTGTCAGAGACAGCAAAGGACTTGGAAGAGCAGTTGAACGGAATGGATGGTGTCTTGAAGGGAGGATATAAGACGAACATCAACAAAAGCAAAACGAGGATAATGGAATGTAGTCGAATTAAGTCTGGTGATGCTGAGGGAATTAGATTGGGAAATGAGACACTTAAAGTAGTAAAGGAGTTTTGCTATTTGGGGAGCAAAATAACTGATGATGGTCGAAGTAGAGAGGATATAAAATGTAGACTGGCAATGGCAAGGAAAGTGTTTCTGAAGAAGAGAAATTTGTTAACATTGAGTGTAGATTTAAGTGTCAGGAAGTCATTCTGAAAGTATTTGTATGGAGTGTAGCCATGTATGGAAGTGAAACATGGACGGTAAATAGTTTGGACAAGAAGAGAATAGAAGCTTTCGAAATGTGGTGCTAATGAAGAATGCTGAAGATTAGATGGGTAGATCACATAACTAATGAGGAAGTATTGAATAGGATTGGGGAGAAGAGAAGTTTGTGGCACAACTTGACCAGAAGAAGGGATCGGTTGGTAGGACATGTTCTGAGGCATCAGGGGATCACCAATTTGGTATTGGAGGGCAGTGTGGAGGGTAAAAATCGTAGGGGGAGACCAAGAGATGAATACACTAAGTGGATTCAGAAGGATGTAGGTTGCAGTAGGTACTGGGAGATGAAGAAGCTTGCACAGGATAGAGTAGCATGGAGAGCTGCATCAAACCAGTCTCGGGACTGAAGACCACAACAACAACAACAACTGATTGTTTAATTGATGCGTGTGGTTCTTTGTTTGTTTGCTCTGGGATGTTTGAGTCCATTACTGTATTTTCTTCTTCTTATGAGTGCACATTATTTTGGTCCAGTATTTGTTGTACTTGTTGTTTGATGTTTTCTAATTCTGACTGGGGTATCCTGTTATTTTTTATTATTACACGGATCTGATCAGCTAGTCGTTCTGTTAAAAATTTTAATTCTGGGTATCTGATAATAAATGTTGTGTATACTTGTGATCTGTATCCAGTTGTGTTGGTTCCTAGGTTTGTTGCTTGGTAACAACAGAACATGAGGTGTCGATTAACTTCATCTGACCATCTCATCCTCTGTCTTTGTTTTCCTTCTAGGGTGGTTATTTTCCAGTTGGCTAGCAGTGTCGTTACCATTGTGGGCGGGCATAGGGTTCAAACGTCGTCCCCGACCATGATGGTGCTTGTCCGAGGCTTCTTTAGTTCTGTCCTGAACCAACTAATCACACTAAAAGGGGGGTTAGCCCTATTAGTGGTTTGTTCTTTTCGTCGCCTTTTACGATTGGCAGAACATACCGGAGGCCTATTCTTTTCCCGGGCCTCCTCGGGGTTTATTATTATTATTATTATTATTATTATTATTATTATTATTATTATTATTCTATTGGACGCCACCTCAGAGTGTGCAAGCTACATCAAAACAATTATCAGAGCTATGACTGGAGCAATTATTTGCAAGCCTTGACTTACTGACAATTCCTTCCATATTTATATATGAAACACTTCTCTTTGAGTTAAAAAACCCACATATTTTTGAGGGAAATTCATTTACACATGCTTATGAAATTAGTGGTTTGTTCTTTTCGTCGCCTTTTACGATTGGCAGAACATACCGGAGGCCTATTCTTTTCCCGGGCCTCCTCGGGGTTTATTATTATTATTATTATTATTATTATTATTATTATTATTATTATTATTCTATTGGACGCCACCTCAGAGTGTGCAAGCTACATCAAAACAATTATCAGAGCTATGACTGGAGCAATTATTTGCAAGCCTTGACTTACTGACAATTCCTTCCATATTTATATATGAAACACTTCTCTTTGAGTTAAAAAACCCACATATTTTTGAGGGAAATTCATTTACACATGCTTATGAAATAAGGCACAAACAAAATTACTTGTTACCTTGCCACAGACTAACATAATTTGAAAATACTCCATATTACATGGCTTTGAATACGTTCAAAGGACTGCAAGCTAGAATCCACTGGAGCAAACATTAAAATATTTAAAAAGCAAATGCTACTACTGTGCGGATGTTTTTATAAACTAGGAAGACAAGTAGGAGATATTACATTTGTTTTGTTTTCCTGTTTCTTCTACATTATGTTCTATGTGTATGCTTATGTTCTCGTTTAATGGAGGTATATGTTCTTTTTATATGTGTCCATACTTATAGAGAAAGCTTTTGACAATGTTGACTGGAATACTCTCTTTCAAATTCTGAAGGTGGCAGGGGTAAAATACATGGAGCGAAAGGCTATTTACAATTTGTACAGAAACCAGATGGCAGTTATAAGAGTCGAGGGACATGAAAGGGAAGCAGTGGTTAAGAAGGGAGTAAGACAGGGTTGTAGCCTCTCCCCGATGTTATTCAATCTGTATATTGAGCAAGCAGTAAAGGAAACAAAAGAAAAATTTGGAGCAGGTATTAAACTCCATGGAGAAGAAATAAAAGCGTTGAGGTTCGCCGATGACATTGTAATTCTGTCAGAGACAGCAAAGGACTTGGAAGAGCAGTTGAATGGAATGGATGGTGTCTTGAAGGGAGGATATAAGATGAACATCAACAAAAGCAAAACGAGGATAATGGAATGTAGTCGAATTAAGTCGGGTGATGTTGAGGGTATTAGATTAGGAAATGAGACACTTAAAGTAGTAAAGGAGTTTTGCTATTTCGGGAGCAAAATAACTGACGATGGTCGAAGTAGAGAGGATATAAAATGTAGACTGGCAATGGCAAGGAAAGCGTTTCTGAAGAAGAGAAATTTGTTAACATCGAGTATAGATTTAAGTGTCAGGAAGTCATTTCTGAAAGTATTTGTATGGAGTGTAGCCATGTATGGAAGTGAAACATGGACGGTAAATAGTTTGGACAAGAAGAGAATAGAAGCTTTTGAAATGTGGTGCTACAGAAGAATGCTGAAGATTAGATGGGTAGATCACATAACTAATGAGGAAGTATTGAATAGGATTGGGGAGAAGAGAAGTTTGTGGCACAACTTGACCAGAAGAAGGGATCGGTTGGTAGGACATGTTCTGAGGCATCAAGGGATCACCAATTTAGTATTGGAGGGCAGCGTGGAGGGTAAAAATCGTAGGGGGAGACCAAGAGATGAATACACTAAGCAGATTCAGAAGGATGTAGGTTGCAGTAGGTACTGGGAGATGAAGAAGCTTGCACAGGATAGAGTAGCATGGAGAGCTGCATCAAACCAGTCTCTGGACTGAAGACCATAACAACAACAACAACAACAACATACTTATAAACTGTGTATCGTGTGAACTAAGTGTCTAAATATCTAGCTGCTTTTGCCTCTGTATATGTCTGCTTGTGTCTGTATACGTGTGGATGGATATGTGTGTGTGTGTGCGAGTGTATACCCGTCCTTTTTTCTCCCTAAGGTAAGTCTTTCCGCTCCCGGGATTGGAATGACTCCTTACCCTCTCCCTTAAAACCCACATCCTTTCGTCTTTCCCTCTCCTTCTCTATTTCCCGACGAAGCAGCCGTTGGTTGCGAAAGCTGGAATTTTGTGCGTATGTTTGTGTTTGTTTGTGTGTCTATCGACGTGCCAGCACTTTCGTTTGGTAAGTCACATCATCTTTGTTTTTAGATATAAATATCTAGATGTTTACATATATCCTCCCCCCATGAACCATGGACCTTGCCATTGGTGGGGAGGCTTGCGTGCCTCAACGATACAGATAGCCATACTGTAGGTGCAACCACAACGGAGGGATATCTGTTGAGAGGCCAGACAAACGTCTGGTTCCTGAAGAGGGGCAGCAGCCTTTTCAGTAGTTGCAGGAGCAACAGTCTGGATAATTGACTGATCTGGCCTAGTAACACTAACCAAAATGGCCTTGCTGTTCTGGTACTGCGAACGGCTGAAAGCAAGGGGAAACTACAGCCGTAATTTTTCCCGAGGGCATGCAGCTGTACTGTATGATTAAATGATGATGGCGTCCTCTTGGGTAAAATATTCTGGAGGTAAAATAGTCCCCCATTCGGATCTCCGGGCGGCGACTACTCAAGAGGACGTTGTTATCAGGAGAAAGAAAACGGGCGTTCTACGGATCAGAGCGTGGAATGTCAGATCCCTTAATTGGGCAGGTAGGTTAGAAAATTTAAAAAGGGGAATGGATAGGTTAAAGTTAGATATAGTGGGCATTAGTGAAGTTCGGTGGCAGGAGTAACAAGACTTTTGGTCAGGTGAATACAGGGTTATAAATACAAAATCAAATAGGGGTAATGCAGGACTAGGTTTAATAATGAATAAAAATATAGGAGTAATGGTAAGCTACTACAAACAGCATAGTGAACGCATTATTGTGGCCAAGATAGACACGAAGCCCACGCCTACTACAGTAGTACAAGTTTATATGCCAACTAGCTCTGCAGATGACGAAGAAATTGATGAAATGTGTGATGAGATAAAAGAAATTATTCAGGTAGTGAAGGGAGACGAAAATTTAATAGTTATGGGTGACTGGAATTCGACAGTAGGAAAAGGGAGAGAAGGAAACATAGTAGGTGAATATGGATTGGGGCTAAGAAATGAAAGAGGAAGCCGCCTGGTAGAATTTTGCGCAGGGCATAACTTAATCATAGCTAACACTTGGTTTAAGAATCATGAAAGAAGGTTGTATACATGGAAGAACCCTAGAGATACTAAAAGGTATCAGATAGATTATATAATGGTAAGACAGAGATTTAGGAACCAGGTCTTAAATTGTTAGACATTTCCACGGGCATATGTGGACTCTGACCACAATCTATTGGTTATGAACTGTAGATTAAAAATGAAGAAACTGCAAAAAGGTGGGAATTTAAGGAGATGGGACCTGGATAAACTGACTAAACCAGAGGTTGTACTGAGTTTCAGGGATAGCATAAGGGAACAATTGACAGGAATGGAGGAAAGAAATACAGTAGAAGAAGAATGGGTAGCTTTGAGGGATGAAATAGTGAAGGCAGCAGAGGATCAAATAGGTAAAAAGACGAGGGCTAGTAGAAGCCCTTGGGTAACAGAGGAAATATTGAATTTAATTGATGAAAGGAGAAAATATAAAAATGCAGTAAATGAAGCAGGAATACAAACGTCTCAAAAATGAGATTGACAGGAAGTGCAAAATGGCTAAGCAGGGATGGCTAGAGGACAAATGTAAGGATGTAGAGGATTATCTGACTAGGGGTAAGACAGATATTGCCTACAGAAAAATTAAAGAGACCTTTGGAGAAAGGAGAATCACTTGCATGAATATCAAGAACTTTGATGGAAACCCACTTATAAGCAAAGAAGGGGAAGCAGAAAGGTGGAAGGAGTATATAGAGGGTCTATACAAGGGCGATGTACTTGAGGACAATAAATTATGGAAATGGAAGAGGATGTAGATGAAGATGAAATAGGAGATATGATACTGCGTGAAGAGTTTGACAGAGCACTGAAAGATGTGAGTCGAAACAAGGCCCCCGGAGTAGACAACATTCCATTAGAACTACTGATAGCCTTGGGAGAGCCAGTCCTGACAAAACTCTACCATCTGGTGAGGAAGATGTATGAGATGGGCGAAGTACCCTCAGACTTCAAGAAGAATATAATAGTTCCAATCCCAAAGAAATCAGGTGTTGACAGATGTGAAAATTACTGAACTATCAGTTTAATAAGTCACAGCTGCAACATACTAACATGAATTCTTTACAGACAAATGGAAAAACTGATAGAAGCCGACCTCGGGGAAGATCAGTTTGGATTCCGTAGAAATGTTGGAACACGTGAGATAATACTGACCCTACGACTTATCTTAGAACAATGATTAAGGAAAGGCAAACCTACGTTTCTAGCATTTGTAGACTTAGAGAAAGCTTTTGACAATGTCGATTGAAATACTCTCTTTCAAATTCTGAAGGTGGCAGGGGTAAAATACAGGGAGCAAAAGGCTATTTACAATTTGCACAGAAACCAGATGGCAGTTATAAGAGTCGAGGGACATGAAAGGGAAGCAGTGGTTGGGAAGGGAGTGAGACAGGGTTGTAGCCTCTCCCTGATGTTATTCAATCTGTATATTGAGCAAGCAGTAAAGGAAACAAAAGAAAAGTTCGGAGTAGGTATTAAAATCCATGGAGAAGAAATAAAAACTTTGAGGTTTGCTGATGACATGGTAATTCTGTCAGAGACAGCAAAGGACTTGGAAGAGTAGTTGAACGGAATGGACAGTGTCTTGAAAGCAGGGTATAAAATGAACATCAACAAAAGCAAAACGAGGATAATGGAATGCAGTTGAATTAAGTCGGGTGATGCTGAAGGAATTAGATTAGGAAATGAGATACATAAAGTAGTAAAGGAGTTTTGCTGTTTGGGGAGCAAAATAACTGGTGATGGTCGAAGTAGAGAGGATATAAAATGTAGACTGGCAATGGCAAGGAAAGCGTTTCTGAAAAGAGAAATTTGTTATCATCGAATATAGATTTAAGTGTCAGGAAGTCGTTTCTGAAAGTATTTGTATGGAGTGTAGCCATGTATGGAAGTGAAACGTGGATGATAAATAGTTTAGACAAGAAGAGAATAGAAGCTTTCGAAATGTGGTGCTACAGAAGAATGCTGAAGATTAGATGGGTAGATCACATAACTAATGAGGAGGTATTGAAAAGAATTGGGGAGAAGAGGAGCTTGTGGCACAACTTGACTAGAAGAAGGGATCGGTTGGCAGGACATGCTCTGAGACATTGAGGGATCACCAATTTAGTATTGGAGGGCTGTGTGGAGGGTAAAAATCTTAGAGGGAGACCAAGAGATGAATACACTAAGCAGATTCAGAAGGATGTAGGCTGCAGTAGGTACTGGGAGATGAAGAAGCTTGCACAGGATAGAGTAGCATGGAGAGCTACATCAAACCAGTCTCAGGACTGAAGACAACAACAACAACAACAACAACAATACATATATGCTACTTTTATGAAAGAATGTGATCTTTGAAGTATGTCCATATATGTAAACTAGAGAAACGAACATGAAAAGTACTTTAAAAGGATGATCTTAAACCACTGTGGAAATTTTAAGAGAAAGGAAGGAATCTAACATGAATTATCTTTTTATGTTGTAATGTGCTTCTGGGAGCATCCATATGCTTTATTTTAATGTATCTTGTTTTAAGGCATACTTAGGTAGGCATAGAATTATTCACTGACGAGTCACCAATGTTTCAATCAAATGATTGCTGACATGCCAACTTTCAAAAGTGAAAAATCAGGAGAATTTTAGCGGTGTACTATTGTGAGTTACAACACACCCCTGATGATTAAAGTTGCAATAATTCAATAACTGTAACAATTCAGTTACATTTGCTTTATTTTTTACATGTAAATACTAAATAATGGACATACCTGAGCCTTCGGACTGTACAATTTATCATTCAACATGCTGAACAATATGAATGATGAGCTCTGCAGGTTTCTTTGGATTCACACACATTCAAATGAAGCACTCTCGAGAGAACTACAGTTGAAACTACGATCCGAGGAAACAAATTAACGTATTTTAGATTTCTGTTGTGACATTAGCATAGTTTTTGCATGAATAAATCACTGTTAAATGATCACACATTTTCATTTCACAATGCAACCCATATTTGCATGGCATCTTATACCCGTAAGACATCTTTCCCAAATCGGCATCAATTTTATACAGGATGTACATGTTAGGCTTAGCAAATAATCTGAATAGTTTATCAGTCTGATTTTGTCTGATTATGGTAGTTACTTATTCAGCACACCTGTAGCTGACTTAGCCCTCTTCAAAAACTCTGAACTAAAGCACTTGCCTTTTTGAACTGATTTTAAAATCAAAAATTTCTCCAAAGACGTTTCTGAAAGCATGGACCTGAACTGAGTTTTGGTCTTTGTAACTGTGCTAAAAATTCTCTCACATTCCGCATTACTATGTGGAATTGACAAAATAGCCAGTATCACCTTTGCAAGTTTATTATATTGAAGAACCCAATCAGCCGATTTCTTCTGACCTACCAATGCCCACTGAACATCAGTTCTCTCTGCTACCAAGATGGTTCCTTCCAGCTGAAAGTTACAGAACTGAGAGTGAAGAATATCAACTTTTGTATCTAAGTGTTCACTTTCGCTAGTCAGAATATTAGGAAATCTGTTTATGAAAAATCTAAGGATGGAAAATGATGCTTTGCCAATTATAGAAATATTTGCAACTTCTGCGTGCATTAGAACTTCATCTTTGAATGGAAATTTGTGTATCATGTAATCACATGATGATAAGAAACATTTTCTTACAGACTTACAGTATAGACTTTTCCTCAGGCTTCAAAGTGCTCACCAAAGCAAATGTAGAATTCCCTGTCATCAGATCACAATCATCCTTTTGATTTGCTGGAGTGTGATAATCTGCATCAATAAAGAGCTGGAGGTTTTAATAATGAGTGGTCTAACAAATCTTGCCATCAAATTCTTCAATAGTTCCTCCAAAATTGACCTCAATAAGTGGATATGTGGGGCACTTCACTGAAGAGAAACATTTGGGCTCTCAACGACAGGCATAAAACTTGAAAGGAAAAGGCATAAAGATTTATGTAAATTTGATGACGGAAACATGAACAGTCGTTCCTCACATGATAAAGCATGGTCCACAGTGTCAATGGTTTTCTGTAAAACTGATGATTGCGTTTTTCTTTTAAGTGAGGAGTGTGGTGAAATCTTATCACAGTGCTTGGACTTGTGATATGAAGTAGACACATCTACATTTTGAGTATGCTTTGGAATTTTATAATTCTTCAAAGTTTCCACTTCAGAATCTTTCCTTACAATTTCACTCTTGAACAAACTAACCAAAGGGTCCCACTGCTCCCAAATTCTATCCAAACATCGTGTAGGCACATGTTTCAGAATTTTCCTCATTTCTGTGTCATTTAAAGTTTGAAACTTTCTACATTTTTCTTTCCTCTTTGCACTCCTTTCCAAATAATAAAATATGTCAATAATATTTTCTTCAATGTTTAAAGGCAAACATGCCACCCCCTTCTCAGCAGCAAGATTAATTAGGTGACAAGAACAGCCTACAATGATAAAGTTAGCAATTTCTTGCTTCAAACATCCTGCCACACCCTTTTTAGCCATACCATTACAGGAGCATTATCGGCACCAAAAGCCAGACAGTTTTTTAATGGAATACAGAATTCCTTCCTTAAGTTGAAAGTAGAAGATCAGCAATATTAGCTCCAGGGGCATCCCCTTTTAAAGTAGGCACAGAGTATGTAATTTTGAATTTCACAGAGCTCAGGGCTGAAGAACGATACGATAATAGGATATATAATTTAAAGTCCATTTTATTACCACCATTGGTAGCAATAGCGAATGGATTCAACTGCAAGTGCGTAATAACTTTTGCTTATTCTTCCGTGCACATTTCTGTAAGGATGACGGTTGTTTTTGTTCTGGCGCACACATATCGTTTCGCAATTTCAGAATTGGGAAACATTTTGTGAAACAAAGGCCCAGTGTGGTTGGCATGTTATGCTCTACAATAAATGTGGTAAATAAAGCCTCGGCATTCGTCACAGAATCTACATTTTGGGTTTTACACAAGAAGTTAGGTTTCTGATTCTGTTCTACACAATGGACACTCTACTGGTGTTTTTTAGTTTGCACATGTTTAAGAATGTCGCATTTCCCACCATGAGCTACTGAAAAGTCACATCTACATACACTACAAAATGCGTAAGTTTGTCCTTTCCTCGATTCACTTAAACATGGAAACTCTTCCTTATACACGTTTCTGAAGACTGCATCATATTTCTTCGCCATTCTGCACGAAAAATAATCAACACCTTCAAGATATGCAGCCAACAACTACTACTGAGTACACAAATCATGCAACAGAACTGAGAACAAAATGATCCTATGTTCTAGAATATAGACAATGGTCTTGTAGCAGTGATGCCAACCCTCGCACACCATTTCCCCCTATATAGCACTTGAAATTCCCCTAAATAATTTATCACACCATCGAGTAAACAAGCGGGGTAGTGGGGCGGTAAAAGGGAGTCAAGAATGAAATTGTCGAGCGGAGGGGTGGGAAGGGGAGGGTAGTAACACTAAATATTTTCCCCCCTGAAACATTTATCTCTCTAACTTCCCCTTAGGCAGCTTAACTCCCCCTAAACGTAGGGGGAAATCCCCTAAGTTGGCAACACTGCCTTTTAGACACAACAATGCTAATCACTTCGCTTGGAACAACTATCGACTACTCCTTGTCCACGATAACTTTACGATTGGGCTGGTGCTACCAGAAGCAGAGGAAATTGGCACTAGTTGAAAGATATTCATTTGTCTCTGAACGCTGCCAACGATAAGTTCCTTACTTCCTTGTAGATACGAAGTGCGAGCTACGCCTACTGCCGCTCCCGACAGCCACCACACCAATCTACCAAGTTAACATAGACAAGTAGCAGCCATACCTTGTCGCCCACCAATATATCAAAGGCACAGGATTTTCAAATAGTAAGGAAGTATTGAAACTGCTCTGAAAATTGGCAGATCGGTCTTCACTGTTGGGAGATCGGGAGGAAGAAGGAAAAATCGGGAGTCTCCCGCTTAAATCGGGAGAGATGGCACGTCTGTGATTGTATATAACATGTCACTTGACAATAAAGATTCTATTCTACTCTATTCTATTCTATAATATACAGGGTGAAGCAAAATTCGCGCACTCAGGCTTCGCAGCCAGCGATAAAAAAATGTCTCTCACAAAATTTTGCCCGGCAAGTACACCCGGCAGAAAAACGATGTTAAAGAGTGGCAATCTGGGAACACTGTAACCATATGTATGGTAACTAGCTCTGTCTGCACACATTAGTAGTGTCGTACAGTTGGTGCAGTAGATAGAGTTTTGGGTTGGCATGCAGGAAGTCGATGGTTCAATCCTGGGTTGAGGCATATGTTTTTTACTTGGTAAATGTAGTCCAGATGGTACAGTATCTGGCATCTTAATCATCAAAAGCGATTGCAGCAGGTCCTCTAGAAAACATTTGCACTTACATATTACAATTGTAGAAATGGAAGATTGGTCAGCTTTGAAAGAAGCCCTTTCCATGTCGTGGGTGTGAATTTATTCACACCACTTCATCTAGTAAACGCGGAACCTGTTTTCTTTGTACCCTTCTCTGATGGTCCCACAGATTAGTACTAACTATTAATCTTGCCTCTTCCAGGTCCATTACATTTCATTAGGGCCTTACTTTACCAGTAGGACTAGCAACGTGCTTTGCAAATAATGTCCAAACTCGGTTACTATTTGTTTGTGTTCTCACCATGGTCCAACTAATTATGCGTTTCAACATTGAGTCTGGTAACTGCATGCTGTTTTAGTATGTATCTAAATGCATTATTATTATTATTATTATTATTATTATTATTATTATTATTATTATATCAATGGGATTGTGGAAACATCACGTCTACTACCGTTAGGGAAACAGTGTAATTCGAAACTGAATATTTCACAATTAGTGGTGTGGGAATGAATCATGCAGGACAATATCTGTCAGAGGGTAATGCACATTAGGGGGAACAGCACACAGACAGGGACTAGTTATGAGCAGAGTAACGTGCCCATGACAGACTCCAAGTACATGCGTACATGTATCAAATTTTCTCATTGTAAAGCCAGTGTGGCAGATGTACGCATACACAAACGATGAATATGTGGATATGCTTCTGGTCCTCGGTGTATCTGATAAATGGGCTGTGTTGCCACTCATGAATATGCTACTAGGTATCCATGTCGATGCCATCCAGATTAAAATGTGTTTCGTCGTCTGAAGCAGCGCCTTCAGAAGTCAGGTTCTCTCCTTCCACCACCACGTGACAGAGGTCGTCCACGGACTTGCAGACTCTAGCTGCTGAGGAAGCTATTCTGGAGGTCATACACCGAGAACCTCAGTGAAGTACACGTAGCATAGCAAGGCAGCTGCGTGTCTCACAATTCACGGTTGTTACATGCTGCACGAGCATGGACTGCACCCCTATCATTATGCTTTCACGCAACACCTGCATCCTACGGATCACCATCAGCAGATGCAATTCTGTGAAAGGTTCTAGCAACAACAGAAAGCCAACAATGACTTTGTGAACACCGTAATATGATCGGATGAAGTAGCATTCTCTCACGAGGATGTCTTCTTATGCACATTACGTACTTACCATTGGTGTGATGTCAATCAATGCGTAACCTGTGATCGTAGATAACAAGTTCACTTTGGGCCGGAATATTGGGTAATAGATGTTATGGCCCCTACACGTTGTCTGACTGGTTGACTGCATGAAGGTATCATGCATTCCTCTCAAACTGTGCTGGAAGACTTTCAACTACATGTTTGTCAGAGGATACAGTTCTGACATGATGGTGCTCCTCCACACTCTGGAATTAGTGTGGGACAGTACTTGGACAGAAATAGCTCGGACGTGGAGGTCCAGTTGTATAGCCATCGCGTTCACCTGACCTGAATGCCCTGGATTTCTTCCTGTGGGGACACCTGAAGGAGCACGTATACTCTACTCCACCAACGAATGTGGAAGAATTGGTAGCACGCGTTCGTGCTGCTCTCGTTACTGAGTATGCAGTTTTGCTATTCAGGGTCCAGAGCTGTACGATCCAGCAGATTGTGCAATGTTTGGACATGCATCGAGGTTGCTTTGAGCGTCTGTTGCTCTGAGCACAATGTATTCTATTGTGAAGGTCACGTGGTCATTAATATGGACATTATTATTTTCACCGGTTGCTAATGTGCGACATGTGAGCGCTCGTATTACGTGTAGTATAAATGACAAGTAGATGTGTTATTGTGCTGTGCTATCATCTTCAGCTTGTTGAAATTGATATTATTTTTCTAATTATTCTGTCCTATGACAGGTCATTTGTTTCAACTGTCCACTTCTTGTTTGTCTAACTACATATTTGTTACGTTCGCCGCACGGAGTGGCCACGTGGTATGAGGCGGCATGTCACCGATTTCGTGGCCCTCCTGCCGGATCTCGAGTCCTCCCTTGGGCATGGATAAGTGTGTTGTCCTTAGCATAAAGTTAGTTTAAGTCAGTTTAAGTAGTGTGTAAGTCTAGGGACCAATGACCTCAGCGGTTTGTTCCTTAGGAATTCACACACATTTGGGCATTTTTTGTTATGTTCAGTGTTACAAAAAGTTGTAAATTTAGGATACATATGACCTAAGAAGTGGTGTATATTACAGTATGAAATGTCAGAATGAAATTAGCAAATAAAAAAATGCGCCTCAAACAAGGATCGAACCATCGACTTCCTGCATGCTAACTCAAAACTCCATCCACTGCACCAACCGTACAG
The DNA here is from genome assembly GCF_023864275.1 of Schistocerca cancellata. Classification (NCBI taxonomy): domain Eukaryota; kingdom Metazoa; phylum Arthropoda; class Insecta; order Orthoptera; family Acrididae; genus Schistocerca; species Schistocerca cancellata. The sequence continues at coordinate 8,160,454 of NC_064627.1, forward strand.
CACGAATAATATGTGCTGCCAGAGGTAGTTACCAGACATGTAGTTACAGTGTTGCCAGATTCCCATTCTCTAACGTCCTTTTTCTGCCAGATGTACTCGCCGGATGAAATTTTGTGACACTGTGAAGCCCGAGTGTGCGAATTTCACTTCACTCTGTATATTAATCTGAAGTTGTAGAAATAATGAGTAAAGTGTAGAGATAGAACAGAAATGAATGGGTTAAGAAATTTAGTGCACAGTACCAAGAGAAGGGGTCCGCAGGTGTGTTGGTGGGAGGATTATAAGTTTATAAAAACACCAAAGGAAGTGTAGGTGAAAGTGCATTCCCAGAGGGGCTTGAGACCATCAGTTTACAGGCATCAAAGGGAACTTAAAACTCCGAAGAGAAATTTCTTCAAATAAATGAACATGAGAAAGGGTAGAATACTTCGATTATTATTGGTTTTTGGGATGCATTGTACCTCATAGAATTAATGTGTTGGAGAGGAAAGAGAAGGTTGGTTTCGTTTGGTTTGGTTTTGTTTTGCTTTGCTTTAGGGCACAAAAAACGACTGGGTTCATACACGTCCAAGTCAAAACTATAGAACACGAAGACAGAAAGGAGTTAAAAAACGACTATATGTCAGTCCCAATTGACATAATAGAAGACAGCTAAAAACAGGCACGTGGAAAAAGGGCTAATTTAGACACAATACGGAAATGGAGGTCCAAAACCAAACATTAAATGGCTTTCGTCATATTGCTTTAGCAGATAAAAAGTAAATCGCGGTTGACAGCCCATGTGTCATTTGCTAAAACAACCGATAACTCACATGGCACACCCAAGCGGGAACGTAAATGCGTTAAAAAATTGGCATTCCATCAGGATGAGGCAGACAGTTAAAACTTGGGCGAAATGTGTACAAAGTGGTAAGGTAGCGCTACTTATCAAATGACAATGACTAAAATAGCAGTTCCCAATACGCAGCCTACTTAAAATGACCTCATCCCAGTGGGTGGACCGAGAGGAGGTTGCCCAAGCCACTGGGAGAGGCTTAATAAGGTGGACTTAATTCCTGTGAAGGGAGGACCATTGGCAATTCCTAAGGGACACCACCTCCTGACAGACGGAAACACAGAGATCGTCGGACGGATATAGGAACTCACGGGCTGAGGCAAGAGGACTGCAGCCTTGGCAGCAGTGTCAGCAGCCTCATTTCCTGGCAGACCGACATGATCAGAAACCCACAGAAACATCACACTGGCTCCACCAAGAGTGAGCAAGTGACAGTTTTCCTGGACCCACTGAGCTAAGGGATGGACAGTGTACAGTGCACATAGACTTTGAAGGGCACTGAGTGAGTCTGAGCAGAGATCACAATTAAAAAGGCTGTGTCGCTGGATGTTCTCTGTGGCCTGATTCAGGGCAAAAAGCTCAGATGAAAATACTGAGCAGTGTGCCGGAAGACAATATCAAAAGATACGGGTGCCAACGACAAAGGCACTGCTGACCCCATGGTCAGTCTGAGAGCCATCAGTGTATACAAAGGTACTATCGTGAAGTTACATGCGAAGGTCCTGAAACTGAAGGTGAAGGACCGAGGCTGGAGTAGTGTCCTTAGGAAGCGAATGGAGGCCAATGTTAACATGGGCTGCTTCACGAAGCCAATGTGGTGAATGGTTCACACCCACTGGGAAAAGTTGCAGGTAGTGTGAAGTTAAGCCACCATAGCAAGTGCCAAAAGTGGACTCCAGGAGGTAACAGAGAAGAGGGATGCACCTCATACTAGCGATCCAAGGAATCATCAAAAAAGGAGGCATAGGATAGGTGGCCAGACAAACAGCATACATACCTGCTGAGGAGTAAGTCATGGCAGTAGGACAATGGTAGTTCAGCAGCTTCAGTATACAGACTCTCAAATGGGCTAATGTAAAGGGCACCCCATGGCCAAACGGATGCCACGATGGAAGATAGTGTTGAGACAGCGTAAGAGAGATGGATGTGCCGACGCATAAACAAAGCACCCGTAGTCGAGTTTTGAACAGATGAGGGACTGGTACAAATGGAGAAGGGTGGTTCAATTGGCACCCCAAGAAGTGCCACTGAGGACATGTAGGACATTGAGGAACTGCGTACAGCGGACTGCCAGGTAAGACACACAGAAGGGCCGAGAGAGTTTCCTATCGAGCATGAGGCCCAGGAATTTTGTAGTTTCAACGAATGGAAGGGCAACCGGCAGAAAATGTAAAGATGGTGGAACAAACCAGGTGCATCGCCAGAAATTCATACCGACGGTTTTGTCAGTGGAAAAGCAAAAGCCATTGTCGATGCTCCAGGAGTAAAGCCGATCGGGACACTGCTGAAGACGCTGCTCAGTGAGACAGGTCTGTGAAGAACTGCAATAGACAGCAAAATCATCAACAAAAAGGGAACCTGGGATGCCCAGTGGGAGATCATACGGTTAATGGTGACAGCAAAGGGGACAATGCTCAGGACGGAACACAGAGCCTCACTATTTTCCTGAATAAAGGTGTCCGACAAGGCAGAACCTGCATTTACCTTGAAAACTGAGTCTTTTAAAAATTCCTGAAGGAAACAGGGCAGGCGGCCACAGAAGCCCCAAGTGTAAAGAGTACGGAGGATACCAGTTCTCCAGCAGGTGTTGTAGGCCTTTTCCAAATCGAAAAACACGGCCACAATCTCGGCTTTCCGCAGAAAAGCATTCGTGACACGGGTGGAAAAAGTAACAAGATGGTCAACTGCAGAATGCCATGCTCACAATCCACACTGTGCATTCGCCAGTAGTAAATTGCGAGACTCGAGCCACCATACCAGCCAGACATGAATCGTACATTCTATCATCTTGCAAATGCAGCTGGTAAGACAGATGGGGCAGTGCTAGAAGGAAGGTTTTTGTCCTTTCCGGCCTCAGGTATGTGTATGATGGTGGCTTCATGCCAGCATTCGGGCAATGTGCCCTCCACCCAGATGAGGTTGTACGTATTAAGCACAAAGTGCTTGCCCACAAGAGAAAGTTGCTGCAACATCTGAATGTGGATAGTGTCTGGTGTCTGGCCCTAGGGCGGGGGATCGGGATGAACTGAGAGCATGACCTAGCTCCCTCACAGTAAAGGTGGCAGTGTAGCACTCATGATTCAGAGAAGAGAAGGGTACTGCCCTAGTCTCCTCCACTCGTTTCTGATAGAGGACGGCAGGGTGATAGTGGGAAGAGCTCGAAAGTTCCACAAAATGGCGGCCCGAGGTGTTGGAGATAGTAATAGGGTCCACGATGACATCGTCTGCTACTGTCAGGCTGGTAATTGGGGAATGGATACTGGTCTCAGAGAGCCTTCGAAGGGTGACCCACACGACAGAAGAAGGGGTGGAACTGTTAAAAAAAACTAGTGAATCAAATCCCGCTAGCTCTTTTGTTATCCCGAAGAATTTGACGACACTTTCCACACATCTGTTTATAATAAATGCAGTTGGCCATCGAAGGATGACGGTTAAAAATGTGGAGAGCACATCGCCGTGCACGAATTGCGTTGTGGCATTCCTCAGTCCACCAATGGACTCGGACACGATGTGGTAAAGACAACTTGCGAGGAATGGAACGTTCTGCAGCAGTAAGGATAATGTTTGTGAGAAATTCCACCTGGTCATCACAACTGGCGAAATCTCGTCCTTCGAAGGTCTCCAAAATGACGACGGGCAAGCTGTGCGGTGCAGAATGATAGGTCCAAATGGGAATAGGTGTGTGAGGAGTTGGTTAAGAAGGTCAGCCAAGAGGGCAACTCTCTGACAGGTCCTGGGAGAATCCCAAAGGGGAAGCTGTGCATTAAAGTCACCAAGGAGCAAAAATGGGGGAGGTAGCTGCCCAATAAGCCGAAGGCAGTCTGCCCTAGTGACATCGAATGACGGAGGGACGTAAATGGTACAGAGGGAAAAAATCAGGTGGGGAAGGAAAAAGTCAACTCCGACAGCTCGAAGATGGGTAATCGGGGAGACGGGTTGACTACGAATGTCATCCCGTACGAGCGGCACTACACCCCCACGAGACGGATTGCCGACCTCAGGGGGGAAGGTCAAAACGAATTGGTAAGAAATGTGAAAGCTCAAAGCCATCGTGAGGACACAATTTTGTTTCCTACAGGCAGAGTACGAGGGGACGCTGATATGCTAAAAGCATCCACAAATCCTCTTTGTGGGACTGAAAGCCACGAACGTTCCACTGGCAGAGAGTCACAACGAGGAAGAGATGTAGGGCTGTCACCTCGGCAGCTGCCGAGTGATGGCCGGTGACGAGTCACTACTACAGGGCACAGAAGCAGGAGGATCCTGCTCCACAGGGTCCACAGAAGCATAGGCTCGCTCGTGCGGTCGGTCTGTGGAGTCCGGCACTGAAAAACAGTATGTGGTGCGCACCGGCAACACGGTGGCCGTCGAAGAGGATCTTCGAGTTGGCAAAGGTGAAGACCGTTTGCCTGCACTTCCTCGAGCCTTTCCGGTTAGAGGAAGACTTGCATCTTGTTTGGCTGGAGGGACAGTGGAAGTCTTCACGGGAGTACTTCTTCTGTCCTTTCCGGCCTACCGGTCGTGTAGCAGGTGGCTTCGCCTCTCGAGATGAGAGTTTGACATACTGTTGCACTGCTGGATGCTACCTCGACACTGTGCGATTTCACGACCTCAGAGGCGAACCAGAGGTCGCACGTCTGCGTGGCCACGTCCTTCGTGGAGCGAGGGGTAACCAGAACAGAACTGTAGGTGCCAGATGGGAGAGTACAGAGTTTGCCACTAGCCAGTAACTTGCGATCGACTGGGTAAGGCACTTTTTCCTTTACCCGGACCTCTCGGACCACCTGCTCATCGAGATACACGGGACAATCCCGAGCGGAGGCAGCACAGTCGCCACTGCAGTCGATACAGCAGGGAGAAGGGGGCAGACGATCACCCTCGTGCACATCCCTATCACAGATTACAGACTTGGCTGGGTGTCAACAATACGTTGAAATGATGACACTGGTAGCAGCGCATCGGGCTCGGAATGTACAGCCGGACTGTGACAATTTCGTAGCCCGCTTTGGCCTCGGACGGCAGCACCCCTCTATCGAAGGTGAGAAAAAGAGTGCTGGTGGGAACTGAGGAGGAATCTACCATTTTTATTACACGATGGACAGCAACGAGACCCTGATCGCAGAGGTAATATTGGATTTCAGTGTCGGTTAGACCATCGAGCAGCCCGGTGTAAATTACACCGAGGGAGGAATTTGAAGTTCTGTGGGCCTCGACACGAACAGGGTAGCTGTGGAGAAGCGAGGCAGCGAGCAGTTGTTGTGTTTGAGAATCAGAAGTAGTCTCCAAAAGCAAAGTGCCATTCCGTAAAAGATAGCAGGATTTCACACGGCTGGCAATTGCACCGACACCTTTCTGAATAACAGACGTACACTCCTGGAAATTGAAATAAGAACACCGTGAATTCATTGTCCCAGGAAGGGGAAACTTTATTGACACATTCCTGGGGTCAGATACATCACATTATCACACTGACAGAACCACAGGCACATAGACACAGGCAACAGAGCATGCACAATGTCGGCACTAGTACAGTGTATATCCACCTTTCGCAGCAATGCAGGCTACTATTCTCCCATGGAGACGATCGTAGAGATGCTGGATGTAGTCCTGTGGAACGGCTTGCCATGCCATTTCCACCTGGCGCCTCAGTTGGACCAGCGTTCGTGCTGGACGTGCAGACCGCGTGAGACGACGCTTCATCCAGTCCCAAACATGCTCAATGGGGGACAGATCCGGAGATCTTGCTTGACTTACACCTTCTAGAGCACGTTGGGTGGCACGGGATACATGCGGACGTGCATTGTCCTGTTGGAACAGCAAGTTCCCTTGCCGGTCTAGGAATGGTAGAACGATGGGTTCGATGACGGTTTGGATGTACCGTGCACTATTCAGTGTCCCCTCGACGATCACCAGTGGTGTACGGCCAGTGTAGGAGATCGCTCCCCACACCATGATGCCGGGTGTTGGCCCTGTGTGCCTCGGTCGTATGCAGTCCTGATTGTGGCGCTCACCTGCACGGCGCCGAACACGCATACGACCATCATTGGCACCAAAGCAGAAGCGACTCTCATCGCTGAAGATGACATGTCTCCATTCGGCCCTCCATTCACGCCTGTCGCGACACCACTGGAGGCGGGCTGCACGATGTTGGGGCGTGAGCGGAAGATGGCCTAACGGTGTGCGGGACCGTAGCCCAGCTTCATGGAGACGGTTGCGAATGGTCCTCGCCGATACCCCAGGAGCAACAGTGTCCCGAATTTGCTGGGAAGTGGCGGTGCGGTGCCCTACGGCACTGCGTAGGATCCTACGGTCTTGGCGTGCATCCGTGCGTTGCTGCGGTCTGGTCCCAGGTCGACGGGCACGTGCACCTTCTGCCGACCACTGGCGACAACATCGATGTACTGTGGAGACCTCACGCCCCACGTGTTGAGCAATTCGGCGGTACGTCCACCCGGCCTCCCGCATGCCCACTATACGCCCTCACTCAAAGTCCGTCAACTGCACATACGGTTCACGTCCACGCTGTCGCGGCATGCTACCAGTGTTAAAGACTGCGATGGAGCTCCGTATGCCACGGGAAACTGGCTGACACTGATGGCGGCGGTGCACAAATGCTGCGCAGCTAGCGCCATTCGACGGCCAACACCGCAGTTCCTGGTGTGTCCGCTGTGCCGTGCGTGTGATCATTGCTTGTACAGCCCTCTCGCAGTGTCCGGAGCAAGTATGGTGGGTCTGACACACCGGTGTCAATGTGTTCTTTTTTCCATTTCCAGGAGTGTATTTACTGTGGGAAGGATTGCCCGTCTTCAGTACGTGAGACCGTGGTGCAGCAGGAAGCATATTTGAATCATTAGCCTCATTACATTTACATTTCATAGACGCCGATTGGGAAGACGATCGAATCGTTGCACGAAAATGCCCCACGATTGCCAGTGTCTCCGACGGTGCGCTCTTTCCAACTGGGGGCCCCCTTCACGAGGGCACGCAGCTGCCTTAAGTGACTGTTCACACCTCTCGAACACCTGACAGAGGGACCAATTGGCAGTTTGGGAAGGTTGCAGCCCAGGCAATAACCCCTCCCTGGGCCCGGTCTGTACCAGGGGGCACACGCAAACCCTACCTGTCGACCCGGGGCTGGGAATTACACATTACTCAGTCACTTGTTGCGCGTCAGACACGTAGGCCGGCCTTCAGGAGCACACAGGGAGGAAGAAGAAAAAGGGGAACCTCAAACACCGAAGTGGAGGAATGAGAGGAGAAGGGAAATGGATAAAGGAAAAGGGAGCAAAAAACAAAGGTGAAACTGTTGTTATATCAGCGACAGAAACTGCAGAACATTCCCAATAACACCCCAGACATGTTCCCCAAGGGAGGGGAAAAAGAATAACAAGAGGATTGACATGCAGCACAGAAGAGAAAAAATGCTGAAAAGGCTGGGGCCCTGTGATAGCCGAGCACGAACCCGCCAGAGTGGCGAACCCCTTGGGGGAGAAAGAGAAGGTGAACTGATGAAACTGATGGCCTGCACCAAGGTTAGGTGTAACCGGGGAAGGTTTAGGAGAGTAGGACTGGAAGAAGGACATTAGCATGATAAGTATGGTAGGCAACTGAGAGGCGACTTCTCACAGAAGACGGTAGAAGCTGTTCTTATGGAGATAAGAAATGGTAATGTAATTGGTTCCCATTTGTAAAGATCTCTCCAAACTGAATGAGTATAAAGAGACTCACCTGCATAGTGCTGATTTATGACAGAGATGTTTCTGGACATGCTTGGCACAACAGATGTCTAAGAGTTGCAGTTAGCAATAATAGGTTATGATTACCTCGCATCATGTAGTTCCTTGAATGTGATAGAACCAACTATTTGCAAAAGAAATGTAAGAAACCTATATGTGGTTGTTTAGTAAAATTATGAAGCATAAATATGATTATATCATTTAGAAGAAAGAGACAACATATACACAGTGAATGTAAAGTCAAAAAGTAGAATAACCTTGTTAACTTGTCTTCATATCTGTACTTAGGGGTATAGCAACAATAATGTAGTTACCTGTAGACTGATGAAAGGGGAAACAGTACTCAATAACTCTTAACAAAACTAAAGTAATCTAAGTAGAGGGTCTCCACAAATTTCATGATTACGTTATGCATTACACGTGGTACAAAATGAAACAAACTCAATGAAATGAGAATTTAAAACTAACATAGACTAAATAGATAGGGAGCATACATAATTAAGAACAAGATAACAAAGGATATGTATTATTAAAGAAATTGCACCAACATTTTTCTTTTGAAAGAGTAGTGGGTATGCACTACAGAATATTCAAACTAAAGGAGGTTATTATCTTTGTGGGGAAATGAAGAATTCCTAGATTTAACTGAAAGGAAGACAGTGTGAGGTACATTGTAAAACAGATTTAAATGAAAAATAACAAGCAGAGAAGAAAAATTGTGCCCCTCCCCCAAAGTATCCCCTCTCCCCTCCCCTGAAGGAATAAACTGTTTACTATAAGAAACAACTTGAAGTGGCAGCTGTTGCAATGCTGGGCAGCCCACGAGTCACACATATCTACATTAATGAAGCTGAACACCATTCCCCTGTCTACTTGACATTCAACTGGTTGTCCATCCACTAGCAATGTACGCAAAATACAGAAGGGTGATACACGAAAGAGGGTCACTTCGCAGCCTGCCCCAGAGTCCAACTTGCCAACTGTCACAAATGGTGGCCAAATGTCCAGAAGGAGAGCAATGTCGAGAACTCTAAAAATGCCACGGTCAGGAATTACGATGGCACGATCGTCTCGAACCTACTGAGTTCGACGCAGGTGAAAAGTCAGCTCGGTGATGTCACTGTACCGGAATCGTCAACTGCATCAACAAACGCTGCCACCACCGTAAGCTTGTGAAGTGCCACAACCGAGGCAATATAGGCTAAAAAAAGGTTGGACAAGGTCAACACCACAGTTTGGACTTAAGGATCAGATGTTAATGAAACAATCACATCCCAAACTAGCGAATCTGCATATGAGTTAGCACATTTGGGACACTTAAAACAACACACTACAAGGTCAACACCACAGTTTGGACTTAAGGATCAGATGTTAATGAGACAATCACATCCCAAACTAGCGAATCTGCATATGAGTTAGCACATTTGGGACACTTAAAACAACACACTACTGCATAAGCTACCAACAAATTTCGCCAGGCCCAGGGAAGGGCTTCAAATCTTTCCCAACTCCATGTAACCCAGCATTTCTGGACAATAATAAGACAGTTCTGTCAATTAGACTGACAATACAGTGCAGCAAGAACTGGTGCACATAATTATCTCGTCTTTCTGCAGGGTCAACAAAACCAGCAAACACCCTCAGTTGCGGGGAAGAGAGTTTCACAGCCAGTGCACAGCCCATCACCTGAATGCTTGTTTAGCAATGCCTGTATCTGCTCATGCTGCTTCTGCTGCTGCTCCTTCTCTCCCTGGTGTGTGTTTGATCTACTTTTCTGTTTTAACCTATCCCTCTTTCCAACACAAGCTAGGAACTAATAGTTGTGAAAGTTAGGGTAGTTTCTTGTATTTTTATTAAGAATTTCACCTCCTAAATGCAATTAGTTTCTGCTAGCAATTTCACCTTCTAATTTTGCAATTTTCCCCTTTTCATTCATTGATGTATGTAGCATGGGACAAATTATTGCTTAAACACCTTGTTTGTCCCCCCATGAACCATGGACCTTGCCGCTGGTGGGGAGGCTTGCGTGCCTCAGCGATACAGATGGCCGTACCATAGGTGCAACCACAACGGAGGGGTATCTGTTGAGAGGCCAGACAAACATGTGGTTCCTGAAGAGGGGCAGCAGCCTTTTCAGTAGTTGCAGGGGCAACAGTCTGGATGATTGACTGATCTGGCCTTGTAACATTAACCAAAACGGCCTTGCTGTGCTGGTACTGCGAACGGCTGAAAGCAAGGGGAAACTACAGCCGTAATTTTTCCCGAGGACATGCAGCTCTACTGTATGATTAAATGATGATGGCGTCCTCTTGGGTAAAATATTCCGGAGGTAAAATAGTCCCCCATTCGGATCTCCGGGCGGGGACTACTCAGGAGGACGTCGTTATCAGGAGAAAGAAAACTGGCGTTCTACGGATCGGAGCGTGGAATGTCAGATCCCTTAATCGGGCAGGTAGGTTAGAAAATTTAAAAAGGGAAATGGATAGGTTAAAGTTAGATATAGTGGGAATTAGTGAAGTTCGGTGGCAGGAGGAACAAGACTTTTGGTCAGGTGATTACAGGGTTATAAATACAAAATCAAATAAGGGTAATGCAGGAGTAGGTTTAATAATGAATAAAAAAATAGGAGTGCGGGTTAGCTACTACAAACAGCATAGTGAACGCATTATTGTCGCCAAGATAGACACAAAGCCCATGCCTACTACAGTAGTACAAGTTTATATGCCAACTACCTCTGCAGATGATGAAGAAATAAATGAAATGTATGACGAGATAAAAGAAATTATTCAGGTAGTGAAAGGAGACGAAAATTTAATAGTCATGGGTGACTGGAATTCGTCAGTAGGAAAAGGGAGAGAAGGAAACATAGTAGGTGAATATGGATTAGGGGGAAGGAATGAAAGAGGAAGCCGCCTTGTAGAATTTTGCACAGAGCATAACTTAATCATAGCCAACACTTGGTTCAAGAATCATAAAAGAAGGTTGTATACCTGGAAGAATCCTGGAGATACTAGTAGGTATCAGATAGATTATATAATGGTAAGACAGAGATTTAGGAACCAGGTTTTAAATTGTAAGACATTTCCTGGGGCAGACGTGGATTCTGACCACAATCTATTGGTTATGAACTGCAGATTGAAACTGAAGAAACTGCAAAAAGGTGGGAATTTAAGGAGATGGGACCTGGATAAACTGAAAGAACCAGAGGTTGTAGAGAGTTTCAGGGAGAGCATAAGGGAACAATTGACAGGAATGGGGGAAAGAAATACAGTAGAAGAAGAATGGGTAGCTCTGAGGGATGAAGTAGTGAAGGCAGCAGAGGATCAACTAGGTAAAAAGACGAGGGCTAATAGAAATCCTTGGGTAACAGAAGAAATATTGAATTTAATTGATGAAAGGAGAAAATACAAAAATGCAGTAAATGAAGCAGGCAAAAAGGAATACAGACGTCTCAAAAATGATATCGACAGGAAGTGCAAAATGGCTAAGCAGGGATGGCTAGAGGACAAATGTAAGGATGTAGAGGCTTGTCTCACTAGGGGTAAGATAGATACGGCCTACAGGAAAATTAAAGAGACCTTTGGAGAGAAGAGAACCACTTGTATGAATATCAAGAGCTCAGATGGCAACCCAGTTCTAAGCAAAGAAGGGAAGGCAGAAAGGTGGAAGGAGTATATAGAGGGTTTATACAAGGGCGATGTACTTGAGGACAATATTATGGAAATGGAAGAGGATGTAGATGAAGACGAAATGGGAGATAAGATACTGCGTGAAGAGTTTGACAGAGCACTGAAAGACCTGAGTCGAAACAAGGCCCCGGGAGTAGACAACATTCCATTTGAACTACTGATGGCCTCGGGAGAGCCAGTCATGACAAAACTCTACCATCTGGTGAGCACGATGTATGAGACAGGCGAAATACCCTCAGACTTCAAGAAGAATATAATAATTCCAATCCCAAAGAAAGCAGGTGTTGGCAGATGTGAAAATTACCGAACTATCAGTTTAATAAGTCACAGCTGGAAAATACTAACGCGAATTCTTTACAGACGAATGGAAAAACTGGTAGAAGCCGACCTCGGGGAAGATCAGTTTGGATTCTGTAGAAATGTTGGAACACGTGAGGCAATACTGACCTTACGACTTATCTTAGAAGAAAGATTAAGAAAAGGCAAACCTACGTATCTAGCATTTGTAGACTTAGAGAAAGCTTTTGACAATGTTAACTGGAATACTCTCTTTCAAATTCTGAAGGTGGCAGGGGTAAAATACAGGGAGCGAAAGGCTATTTACAGTTTGTACAGAAACCAGATGGCAGTTATAAGAGTCGAGGGACATGAAAGGGAAGCAGTGGTTGGGAAAGGAGTAAGACAGGGTTGTAGCCTCTCCCCGATGTTATTCAATCTGTATATTGAGCAAGCAGTAAAGGAAACAAAAGAAAAATTCGGAGTAGGTATTAAAATTCATGGAGAAGAAGTAAAAACTTTGAGGTTCGCCGATGACATTGTAATTCTGTCAGAGACAGCAAAGGACTTGGAAGAGCAGTTGAACGGAATGGACAGTGTCTTGAAAGGAGGATATAAGATGAACATCAACAAAAGCAAAACGAGGATAATGGAATGTAGTCAAATTAAGTCGGGTGATGCTGAGGGAATTAGATTAGGAAATGAGACACTTAAAGTAGTAAAGGAGTTTTGCTATTTAGGGAGTAAAATAACCGATGATGGTCGAAGTAGAGAGGATATAAAATGTAGACTGGCAATGGCAAGGAAAGCGTTTCTCAAGAAGAGGAATTTGTTAACATCGAGTATAGATTTAAGTGTCAGGAAGTCGTTTCTGAAAGTATTTGTATGGAGTGTAGCCATGTATGGAAGTGAAACATGGACGATAACTAGTTTGGACAAGAAGAGAATAGAAGCTTTCGAAATGTGGTGCTACAGAAGAATGCTGAAGATAAGGTGGGTAGATCACGTAACTAATGAGGAGGTATTGAATAGGATTGGGGAGAAGAGAAGTTTGTGGCACAACTTGACTAGAAGAAGGGATCGGTTGGTAGGACATGTTTTGAGGCATCAAGGGATCACAAATTTAGCATTGGAGGGCAGTGTGGAGGGTAAAAATCGTAGAGGGAGACCAAGAGATGAATACAATAAGCAGATTCAGAAGGATGTAGGTTGCAGTAGATACTGGGAGATGAAGAAGCTTGCACAGGATAGAGTAGCATGGAGAGCTGCATCAAACCAGTCTCAGGACTGAAGACCACAACAACAACAACCTTGTTTGTGCTGTAGTTCATCAAATCTCATCCTCACAATGCCCACAGGAATAAGATATATAAAATATTTCTAGATTCGTCATTTAAAGTTGGTTATGTAACTTTCAAAGTATGTTTTCATGGGATAGTTTGCATTTGCATTTGTCTTCAAGCATCTGCTAGTTTAGTTCTTTCAGGACTTTCATGATACTCTCCCATGGGTTGAACAAACCTGTGACCATTGCTGCCCTTCTCTGTATCCACTCAATACTACCTGTTAGTTCTATCTGGTATGCGTTCTACATAATTGAGCAATATTCTACAATATTCTAGGATGGATTGCATAAATGTTTAGTATGCAGACACCTTTGTAGACTGGCTGAGATTCCCTAGTATTCTATCAATGAACCGCAGTCTGACAGAGACTATGTCACGATTCCATTTCAGGTCCCTACAAAGTGTTATACCCAGGTATTTGTGTCAATGGACTAATTCCAACTGTGATTCACTGATATTACAGTCACAGGAAACTACCTTTCTTGCCCCCCCTCCCCTCGCCTCCTTTCCTGAAGTGCCCAATTTTGCTTTTCTGAATATTTAATTCTTTGCACCACTTTGACACCTTATCAAAATCTGACTGAATATTTGTGCAGCTGCTTTCAGAAGCTGCTTTATTACAGATAACTGCATTGTCTGTGAAAACTCTCAGGTAGCTATTACTATTGTCCACAAGGTCATTAACTTACAGCATTAATATCGAGGGTTGCAACTACACTTTCCACGGACGCACCCCTAAAGTTACTTCTACATGTGTCGATAGCTGTCCTTCTGATATATCTTAATGTATCCTCCCTGCCGAGAAATCTCGATCCGTTCATAAATTTCACTTGATACCCCATACGATTGGAATTTTGATAATAAGTGTAGATATGGCACTAAGTCAAATGATTTATGGAAATCAAGGCATACTGCAAACACACGACTACCACGATCTGTGTCTTTCGCTATGTCATTGAAAAAATTGCAAGAGGGCTTCATGTGATGTATGTTTTGGAATCTGTTCTAGTTGGCATGGAGGAAGTCACCAAACAGGGGCATTGCTAAGAGTTTTGCCACCCTAGGAGAGAACTGAAAATGATGCCTCCCCCTTCCCTCAACCACCACCATCAACAACCAGCAGCACAACAATCAAAATCTCTAATTACACTTTTCATTGAAAATCTCTAATTATACTTTTCATTGAAAATCTCTAATTATACTTTTCATCATTAAACTAAGATGACAAGATGTCCTCATTTTCTGAGGAAAGTCCTCAATTCTCATGCTTTGTCCTCAATTCAGTTAGAACTGAATGAAGACAACAAACATCCCCAGTTTCTTATTTTTTGTGCTCAATTTTTAAACAATACAGATAATGTGTTTAAGAAAACACAACGTAGTTCTTGTCACATGCTGAGAGTCTGAGATACTCAGAGACAGACTTACAGACAGACACCAACTCATTTTTATATCTGAATATGATGAACTGGATTTACCTTTTACTCCTTTTACACATGCTGAAAGAGAAGTACAAAACCTAACTTGTGAATATGTGATCGATTATCCACAGGAAACAACAGTAGAATTAAAAACATCGATAGAACCACTCAGTACAACTGGCACTTGACAAATGATCTGCAGAGACACAGACAAATTGAGGGACTGAGGGGGGGTACGATATCAGGTCGCAACATAATCGCGAGCCAGTGCACGTGCCCCACTCCGGCACTTGACAGAGATGACTTGATTCACATTCGTTTTTGTTTTGTACTCAGTAGTAGCTGCTTTAGTTTTGAAGTAGATAGAAACAATGTGTTTACTTTTGTCAAAGTAAGTGAAGATTGATTAAGTAACTGTTCCATATGTTTTTGAAAACAATTCAGTGTTGCAATTTTTCCTCTTTTTTTCCATTGTTTCTGCTTATTTGCTCAATGGTTTTGCTATATGATCTTTTTTTTTTTTTAAAAAAAAAAAGCTCCTAAAATTTTGCCACCTAGTTTTGCCTTATGGTAAAAATGGCCCTGCATTCTGTTTGACATACCTCATTATGTTTAACATCAGAATATACTCTAAGATTCTACAAGAAATGGGTGTCGATACTGAACAGTAGTTCTGTGGATAACTTCTGCTGCCCTTTCTTCCAACTGCTGGGCACAGTTTTGTGTTCAAGGGATCTTCGGTAGGATTTAACTAATTCACAAATGCGGTATAGAATCTGATCAGGATTCCATTTGTTCAGTTTTAACAATTTCACCTGTTTCTCAAAGCCCCTAATAGTAATAACTATTTCACACATCTTTTCAGTAAGAGAATTAAATTGAGGCAATAATCCTGGGTTTTCCTTTCTAAAGTGGTTAGTTGAGCATTTTAGTTTTTGCTTTGCTACATCTATAAACCAACTTCACAAGTCACTGTATGGTGTATGGTGGAGTGTACCTCATACCACTACTAGTAATTTCCTTTCCTGTTCCACTTGCAAAGAGAGCGGGGGGACACTGATGGGCAATATGCCTACATATGAGCCTTAATTTACCTGATGTCATCTTCATGGTTCTTCCACGAAGTGTATATTGGCAGCAGTAGAATCATTTTGCAGTCAGCTTCAAATGACAGTTCCCTAAATTTTCTCAACAGTCTTCCACAAAAAGAATGTCATCTTCCCTCCAGTGATTCCCATTTGCATTCACGACGCACATCAGTAACATTCACCTGATGATCGAACTTACCGGTAACAAATTTAGCAGCACACTACTGAGTTCCAGCGATGTCTCCCTTTAATTGACCTGGTGGTGGCGATACCAAACAGTCAAGCAGTAATCAAAAATGGGTCACACTAGGTTCTAGATGTGGTCTCCTTTACTGATGAACCACACCTTCCAAAAATTCACCCAATAAACTAAAGTCAACCACTCGCCTTTGCTGCTACCATCCTTATGTGCTCGTTCCATTTCATATTATACCTATAAAGTGACTGAATTGTATTTGAACATCACGGGATTGTTTGTCTTGCTCATCCACACCAACTTGCATTTTCAACATTCAGGAGCTAGCTGCCTTTCATCACAACAACTAAAAATAGTCACCTTGTACCCTCCTACTGTCTCTCAACAACAACACCTTCCCTTATACCACAGCATCATCACCAAACAGCTGCAGATTGTTGCTCACCCTGTCCATCAATTTCAGTTCTTGTCTCATCTGTGAGACACTAACTTTGGTACCACTAACAGCCTTTACATACTATCGGTATTTCTTTAGGTTTTGTGAAATATCTTTCGACAATATTCTGCTATGACAGTCTTTGTAGAATTCGTGAATTGCTCTGTTGACAACCAAATGCATTTAATTCAACATCTCTCCATCTGTAGCCCTGTGCTTTGTTTTGCACCTATTATTCGGCAGTCTCTTTTTCTTTAGAAATTTCTTTACGGTGGCTGTATACCATGCTGGGTCCCTACTTTTATGAACTGTTCTAGTAGATACATATCTCTTCAGTGCATGGATAACTATTCCTTTCAACTTGAGCCATAGTTTCTCTACGTGCTCCAGTCCTGATCTAAAAGTTTCAGGTTCCTCACTGACATACAATACTACTCTTCTTCATCTAGTTTACTAATATATCTTTCTCTGTAGTTTGGTAATCATTTCTGCTACAACTGCCTCATAGGTCACTGATAGCAGTTTTTGATGAGTACATCATAAGAAAAGGTAAGGTCTCTTTGTTGCCATTAGATACAACACATTTCCATCATGAGTGGCATTCCAAACCGTCTGTTCTCGGTGGTTTTCAGGGAAGGCATATAGTAATATTTCACAGGATATCTTTTCATGCCTACCACTTACAAAACTGCAATTATCCCAATTGATTATTGGACGGTTAACATCTCCTCCAATAAATGCACTGTGATTGGGAATTTCTGCACTAGTGAACTGAGGCTTTCAATCACATCAAGAGTCGAGTCTGGTGGTCGATAGAAAAATCTCTCTATAATTTTATGCCCGCTCGTAATACTCAGTCTTGTCCAAACAATCTTGCACGCTGCTTCAATTTCTGTCTCAGTAGATTTGAGTTACTTGTCTTCTATGACAAATACACTATCTCTTTTTCCCATTTGCCTATTGTTAAATATATACTTAAATTTTCCCCAAAAATCTCAATACTGTCAACTTTAATTTTTAATCAGATTTCTGTTCACTGCTTTTTACGAATGCTTCAAGCTCAAGCACTTTGTTGTGAATATTTCAGCAGTTAACTGCATGGATTTTTAATACTTTAACCTGTGCGGGACAGTTCTTTGGATATTACACTGATCCTTCCGGGCCTCCTATTGTTATCATTATGTGGACTGGATGGATAATCACCTGGATCACGAAATCTTTTTGTGCACACTACACACAGTCAGCTACCTGAGTAGCAGCCTCTGATGTGTAGTAAACACCTAACCCACCTAGGGGGACCCTCAAGTTCTCAACCCAATGTTGCAAGTCCAGGAAGTCGCAGCCTAGTTCATCGTGGAACATTATCAGTCTCTGATTCGAGCCTTCCAGTTGACTCAGAATCAAGAGGGTCACAATCACTTCTGGGAACAATGCTGCAAATTGTGAGCTTTGTTTGAACTCTGTGAGCAAGGCTTGTATTCCTCTGCTAGTTGCTGGAATGATCCAAATATGACCTTTGATCCCAGACAACAGGCACAGTTTGCTCCAAAGTGTGCCAAATCTTGCAGTTGGTTGCATCCTGACCTCTCAATAGCTGCCAGAATAGTCTCTTCAACAAGCTGAATGAGGCTGCCAGTCACATGCACTGAGTGCCTGAGTGCACATGGAATTCCTTTCCATCCATTGCTGCCATTTATCTAGGGGGGGGGGGGGGTCTCATTATTCACCATATGTCTGAATTGCTGATGATTAATAGACAACTACCCTTTGGTTTCTGCCTCTCCTTGACATGAGACTCAGCATGTTTCCCAACAGATAAAGTGAGTCACAGTGGCTCAGTTTCAGATTCAGTGGAAGAGAGCACATTTAAGTTCTTGGTTTGGGGGGGATGGGTGTAACATCCACAGCTGACAGCTACTGCTGTGTATGTACGACTATCTGTCAAACTTTCAGTTTAAGGCATGAGAGTCATATGTGCAGAGTGTATTGTATAGCTTCCTAATTTAGTATTATAAATTAAATTAGTTTTATAATATGACTGTATGAATGTTATATGTATTATCATATATTTATTATTTTAGCTTTATCTTTCTGTATCCATTACCTAATACCTAAACTCACTTGTGTTATCTAAGGCACAAAACGCTATTGTAGGTATGTGGTCCAATAACACTACAATACAGAACAATATTTGCTGAAGCCTTGGTCACCTGCAGGTCATGTAAGACTGATACATTCAAAACTATGTACCCCAAACTTGCCTCTGCAAGCCTCAGTACAAAAGGCATCATACAACAAAAATAATATGTACCAGAAACCTCATTAAAAACTTCACCAACATTAAAATGTGGTAAATTATGATGTCTCCATATACACTGTTATGAGAATATAACCATCTTTATACTGTAATTGAGCTTATGGACAAAGCCCATTGTATAAGAAAATACTGAATGGCTAATAAAGATTATTATTCTTATATTCTTAAGACTTTCAATGCCACCAATACTCTCAATAGCTTCTCAGCGAACAATAGCCATGTTAAGCTACCCCACACTATGGCTAAATTTATAATCCTTTATAAGGAAAAATTCAAAATACTAAATGGAAAAACACAAGGACCATCCAGGACAGCATGGGAAGCAAAGCTTTTCACCTTATTTTTCTCCTGGGCCCTAGTACTGATTTTAGTATTATCAATCATTGTGTAAACAGTAGCACATGAACGCCGAACATGCTCAAAATGACCCATCTCTCTGAGTCATTCAAAGCAGTTGCCTGTGCAGCAACCCAATCAAGAATGGCAGCACAACTGAAGACAGCCACGGTTATATGCTAAGTGAACAAAAGTGTCCAAACATCTGGCTGAAAATGACTTACAAGTTTGTGGTGCCCTTCATCAGTAATGCTCGAATTCAGTATGGTGTTGTTCCACCCTTAGCTTTGATGATAGCTTCCACTCTCGCAGGCATACATTCAGTCAGGTGCTGGAAGGTTTCTTGGGAAATGGCAGCCCGTTCTTCATGGAGTGCTACAATGAGAAGAGGTATCAATGTCGGTCAGTGAGGTCTGGCATGAAGTCGGCAAACCAAAACATCCCAAAGATTTTCTACAGGATTCTGTGCAGGCCAGTCCATTACAGGGATATTATTGTCATGTAACCACACCACCACAGGCTGTGCATTATGAACAGATGCTCGATCATGTTAAAAGATGCAGTCGCCCTCCCTGAATTGCTCTTCAACAGTGGGATGCAAGAAGGTGCTTAAAACATCTATGTAGGCCTGTGATTTGATAGTTCCACGCAAAACAACAAGGGGTGCAAACCCCTCCATGAAAAACACGATCACACCATAACATCACCGCCTCTGAATTTTACTGTTGGCACTACACATGCTGGCAGATGACATTCACTGGGCATCCCATACCCTGTCATTGTGTACCATGATTCATCACTCCATACAACATTTATCACCTGTTCAATTGTCCAATGTTTACATTCCTTACACCAAGTGATTTGCCGTTTGGCATTTACTGGCATGATGTGTGGATTACGAGCATCCGCTTGACCATGAATCTGAGTTTTCTCACCTTCCGCCTAGCTGTCATAGTACCTGCAGTGGATCCTGATGCAGTTTGGAATTCCTGTGAGGTGGTCTGGATAAATGTCTGCATATTACACATTGTGACCATCTTCAACTGTTGGCTATCTCTATCTGTCAACAGAAGAGGTCGGCCTGTACGCTTTTGTGCTGTACATGTCCCTTCACGTTTCCGCTTCACTATCACATCAGAAACAGTGGACCTAGGGATGTTTAGGAGTGTGAAAATCTTACATACAGACATACGTCATAAGTGACATCCAATCACCTGACCACATTCAAAGTCTGTGAGTTCCACGGAGCAGCCCATTCTGCTCTTTCACTACGTCTAATGACTACTGAGGTCGCTGATATGGAGTACCTGGCAGCAGGTGGCAGCACACTGCACCTAATATGAAAAACATATGTTTTTCGGGGTGTCAGGATACGTTTGATCACACAGTGTATATGCTCGGTATTATCAAAACCACAAGCTTATCAGCAGCGGAAACTGTATGGCAGTAGGTGGCAGCACAATACACCTAATATGAAAAACATTTGTTTTTGGGGGTATCAGGATACTTTTGATCACATAGTGTATATACTCGGTATTATCAAAACTGCAAACTTATCAGCAGCGGAAACTGTATGCCCTGAAATCTGACCACAAGTATGCAAACTACACTACTATATGGCCCAGAGTTGCACATGCACAAATCATGGGCTGCGACTCATAAATGCACAGGGGTGCCTCACACAAAGGGCTTCCCAGGGTGCTCCTGAGAGCTACAATGCCAAGAATCACTTCTCTGTCTTGGTCATCTGCAGTTCATGTACGACTGATAAATTCAAAACTAAAGAATGTCTGGCTGCTGAGGCCAGACTGCCTGGCCTCAAGGCCAAGGACAGTGGTAATGTGTGTGTGAGTTGTGCTTGTGTGAATAAGTGTCTGTTTTCTACTTCAGAAGAAAGCCCTCTTGGCCAAAAGCCAAAATGTATAGCAGTCTTCTGATTGTGCCTGTCTGCAACTCAATGTCTCCTTTATATGGCGAGTAGCAGTCTACCCTTTTCACAATATTGTTGTTATTCCATCCTGGACTTTGCTTAGTTCTCATAGCACACAGATAAATGTGATTCTGGGATAAAATTGGTGTACTCATTTCAACATTAAGGAACATGTGGCAGATAAACTACAACTAAAGTATTTAGCTCAAGAGCAGAAACAGCAACTCTTCCAAAGCACCATATTTTCTGCTAATTTGATTACTTTCATTTCAATCTTAGAATACACAAATAGTCTACCGTAGCTGAATGACACAGAACTGGACATACAAGGTGCGACAATAAAGTAATGAGACTGATTTTCTTTGCAAGATGTGGCAACCCTGCAGGGTTGCATAGGCACAATATTTTTGACCTTGGTCTATAAGCTGCTTCTAGTCCAAGCAGCACATCGATGCAACTGCTCAGTCGTGAGTTGTGCAGTAATAAGTTAACACGTGTTTGTGTCTCTCGTCATGGAAATGGAACCGCATAATATTGCACAACGGCATGCCATTTCTTTTTGCATTAAACTGGGTGAAAATGTGATGACAACTTACGGTAAGCTTCAGAAGACTTTTGGAGAGGAGGTTATGTCACGAGCTCAAGTTTTTCATTTGTATAAAATGTTTAGTGAAGGCAGAACAAATGTTGAAGACTAAGACTAAGACCATCAACCTTATAGACGGATGTCAACTTGGCCAGGGCGTGTGAACTCGTACGATCTGATCGAAGATTATCCATGAAAATGATTGCAGAAGAACTGAACATCAATCGAGAAACGGTTTGGCTAATAATAACTAAAGATGTTGGTATGAGAAAGATTTGTGCAAAAATGGTCCCCAAAAATCTCACACCACAACAGCAAGAAACACGGAAAAATGTGGCAGCCGATCTGTTATTGCAAACGGAAATCAACGCAGAATTGCTGAGCCGTGTTATCACCGATGATGAAAGTTGGTTTTTTCAGTGTGATCCAGAGACAAAATGCCAAAGTTCGCAATGGTGCCCAAAGGGATCACCCAGGCTAAAAAAAAGCTCACGTGTCAAAGTCAAAAGTGAAATTCATGCTTGTGTGCGTCATTGATTCCTAGGGAATTGTTCATAAAGAGTGGGTGCCTCCTGGACAAACAGTTAACCAATATTACTACAAAGAAATTTTACAAAGACTTCGTAAAAGAGTTCACAGTCAGGAGGGTGAATTCTAGTGACATGAATTGTGACAAGTTCATAAATTTCTTTAACCATTTTTCTTAATGTGCTATGAACAGAACATTGGATGTTGCCAGTGTATGCAGCTCTTCAACAGACACATTTTTTATCTACACATTTGTACCTGTTGCTCTTCCATGCGTTCCTGTTCTGCAAGCTCAGTGTCTTCTTGTTGCTGTTCCAAATAGGCTAAGCTGCGAAACCGTACCACATAGTCTGTATAGAGGTCGCGCAGCACTGCCTCTAAGTGTTCAAACTCCTCCATGAAAGCAGGTCTGTAGTGAACAGAACAGTAATGTTGGTAACAGTCGGATAAGAAAAGAACAAACACGGTAGCAAGCAATATAAGTAGCTGATAAATGTCACCCCATAGCGGAAATCTTGTCATTCACAAGAGGAATGATCAGGCAGGAGACATTAAATAAATCCACAAGATATGAGAGGTACACTTATCAGCCACTGCTGACAATTATCACAGAGAAATAGACTTCTCCCGCATTGCTACTTAGCCACCGCATTATATGATTCTTGGCAGTATAAAGGTTATTATCCTCCACTAATCAGTACTCCACAGTTACATAAAATTGTCAGAACAGTGGAGAAACAGTGCACAAAATACAAGCAGCCTACAAGACTGAGACAACCTAATAAATAGGGTACTGTGAATCACAGCCTGTTGCTAAAGACACATCACAGACTATGATGGTGATGACAAAGCCATTGCATTTCTAGGATTCAACAATCAATAAATCATGGCAACCCTTCTCTGTCAAAAATCAGGATACAGTTTTTACATCTCTCTAGACCACACTCCCTAAAGAAGAGAAGAGCCAGCCTTCACAAAACAATGATTAATGTGAAATTAACATTGCAGAGTGAAGGTCCAGAAATAAGATGGCCTGGGGAACTTGCAGGGGCTGGACACAACATCAAATAAAACGTGACGTAATAAAGCAAATTTGGTCTGTAACATCTGATCGTTTGCTGCAACACATAAAAGGAATAAGGAAATCTAAAACTTTTTGGTAATTGCCTATGACATAGAGCAGGAAAATGGAGATTTCCATGTACTGAGTAATAATTAAAAAATTTATTTTACCAGCCACCTTTTCTAAAACTTACCTGAATACACGGTTTCTGGGTTTGCAAATCCTCTTTGTCAATCTAACAAACAACTGGCATGGTGAGTAAGCATCAGCATAGAGCACTAAGCATATAATTCATAAGAAGATAATTTAGTTAATACATAATAATTAGGAACCCTCAAAAAGAGACTAAGCATCAGCATAAAGCACTAACATATAATTCATAAGAAGGTAATTTAGTTAATACATAATAATTAGTAACCCTCAAAAGGTATCATGATCCATAATTGCCTGCAGTTGTCAACTCCTTTGTTTATTTTTAGTACAGTTGTACAATTTCAGTTTAAGGCAATTTAAATTACACTAAAAGCAAATTATGACATGGTGTATATGTGGAAAAGGAAAAAAAATTCAGAGATTTTTCACAAATTTCCTGATTAACTGTGAGTTTAATAAAATAAACATTATAAAGCATTAAAACCCTGATATTCATTTATAAACACCCTGTATAAATACGAATTCCACCAAACACAGCACGTTAGTTTCCAAAGCACTGAAATCAAGAAGGTGATGTGTTTCTGTAACCAATTGTAGCTCATGTTACATTATCTCACCAGCCAATGACAGCAGATGTTCAGAGCATAAGACACTTGATGTAGTCAGCCAATACTAATATAATGGATAAGTAGCACAAACACACAAATAGGAAAAGTTCACAGTTTAAATTAATATACATATAGTATAGCTACAAGAAAAGTTATGGTTTCATACACAATATTGGTCTTTTTTAGCATCTGTCACCCCTTTAAGATCTAACAAACACAAAAGTGCTGGTAAAGTTTGAAATAAGCATCAATGGCTGGTCTTCTGGGCCCAAAATTTTTCTATGTGGCTGGTCCTCAAAGTGTTATGGTTTGAATGAGAGTCAAAGACTCTATGATCTAAGAAATTCATTTCACCGTCTCATATGTAACATAATTCATCTTGTGTAAAAGGAAATTTGCTTTGAAAGCAATGCTTCTTAAACCATTCACAAATTTTCCCCTGACCTGTTAGAAAGAGGTTCATTTGAGCAATTGCCAGAGAGTGCCAGAAGACAGGCGCATGAGCATGTGCAGCTATGATGATGTAAGAAATGCACACTTGGTGTTTACTCTGCTCGTACACCTTTCATTGCATTTCTGTTTGGAATTTCGTAAGTAGATGGACATCACACGACCATGGGTAGCAGTGTTATGAAGCATTTCCAATTAATTTTACATCCACACAGCACTGCAAAAAGCTAATAAGATGGAATACAAATTTCTTTCAACAAAAAAAAAAAAAAAAAAAAAAAAAGTTGTTTGTATACACCTGAACTAAGAACAGTAAGGTTTTCATGACTTTATCAAACTGTATAAAAATTAACAAGATTACTAGTGAAACCTAGAAACTGTATAACTGGTAGTTTATATTCTACTCCAGGAGTGTTGTTGTATTGTATTTGGCAACTCGGTCGAATCCTTTCAGCCATTTCATTGGGTTCACCAGCATCAATGGAAAACACTTGATTGCTGCCTGATGTGCTGGCTTGGAATCAATTGGTGCCCCGAATGTATGAATTCTGGCTCCTGCCCAAGTAGTCAAGGGCTTTTACTTTGGTTAACTGGAGCCACTGTGGTATAAAAGTTTTGAAGTACCCAGCATCTCCACCAAACAACACTGAGTTGTAACCTCCAAGTCCAAATCCGAAAGCTGGATCAGTGAAGTAACACACTTTGCAGTGAAGGCACAATTATTAAGAAAACCAAGGTACAACCAGAAGATAACTGGTCTCCCGGACTGAGAATGAAGTTATTTATACAGACAAAGAATATTCCAGAGATACAAATATTATAAATATAAGACATTTCAAGAATCTACCAGAAATGAAAAATAACATATAATGGCTAGTGGTCAGGTTTGAACAAGCAACCTACAGCATACCAACCAGTGACACTAGCCACTATGCCACACTGATGGCTCCACAACTCGTGACATTGCTCTCTCTCCTGGGAAAACTGACCCACAGTTTCAGAAGTCCTCATGCGAGGCAACTAACAGAACACTGGAACTACATCTTGCCACTGCCCCTCTATATGGCAGCATTGGTGGAACCTCACATTTTGGTTGTTATGTTACATCCTCTTCACTGTGATGACAGTAGCTTAGTGTCATCAACAAATAATTGTGCTCAGCTACCATTCCAGACAATGCAGGGAAGGAAGCTACTACTGAACTGTCAATGCAAAGTAACTGGAGCCAGGAACAATGTCACCAAATAATAGCCATTCTGCTCTCCATTTTCAGAGCCAAGTGGCTCGTGAGAAGACAAATACAAACACTGGGGACCATCCACCAACTAGCCAGCATTGACACAGAGTCTCCAGCTGAATGACAGATACTCTGGGAGGATGCTGCAAGTTGACATCATCAAACCTTCAGAGAGTCTTTGGTCCTATTCTGTAGTCCTCGTGAAGAATAAGGAGAACACATGCTATTTCTGCATTGACTACCAACGAATAAATAAAATAAAAAAATAAAAAAGATGTTCGTCCACTGCCGAGCACTGACGACACCTCGGACTGCTCGAAAGGAGCAAAGTATTTTTCTACAATGGACATGAAAGCAGGCTACTGCCAAATCACGAAAACAGGCTACTGCCAAATCGAGGTTGATCTGCTGACCAGAGAAAGATGGGTTTCATAACTCCTGATGGCCACTATGATCTCAAAATTACATCATCTAGACTATGTAAAGCTTTATCCATCTTTGAACATATGATGGACAACCTGCTTTGACACATTTGACTTTGCTGTCTGGATGATACAAGTGTTTTTTCTCCCCAAATACATTTGAAGAACATCTAAGCAACATGATAACCAAGTTGAAGTGTGTTTAGACTGCAGGTCTCCACCTGAAGCCAAAGAAGTGCCTCTTCATCACCCAAGAAATAAGAACCTTGAGGCATCTAGTAAATAGTGATGAAGTCAGTCCTGATCAAGAGAAAATAAGAGCGTAAGAGGACACTAAATAAGCGCAGTCATAGATTTTTCGACTCCTCAGAAAATTCACGACGTGAAAAGTTTCCTCATACTATGGCGTTCTGTACCCAGGCACACCCCTTACAAGAACTGCTGTGAAGAGGTCAATTTTCCCAGAATGAGGCATAAGAAATATTTTTCCTTGTCCTTAAATATGTGTTAACATCTTCTCCACTTCTAGTATTGTATGACAAGAATGTCTAGGCAGAACTTCACACCACTGCTAGCTGTTTTGGGATAGGAGTACTTCTATGAGGGGCAGTCAAATGAAAACCAAATACCTGCCACAACAGGGCCATAGGATGGTTCCATTCAAAACTAATCACTACACGTGCTAAGAATTTGTCCCACCGGGAGACGAGGTGACGAATTCCCGTTTCGTAGAATTCGGTGGGCCGCCGACGGATCGACAACTGCACCTACTCTCGTACTTCGTCATTTCTTCCAAAGTCCACGCATGCCTTTCCTCAGGTCACCCGAGATGTGAAAATCACACGGTGAAAGAACCGGGCTGTACGGAGAATGTTTCAGTGTTATCTAACCGATCACTGAAGCACAGTCTTCATCCCGTCGGCAGTGTGCCGAACACGGGAAATGTGCGACACTCCTGGAACCGGTAAAGGCCTCGAAAAATGAGGAATCGACCTACGGAGGATTCCAACTGATAATGGAACACTGTATAAGAGGAACTACGATGCAGCGGGGCAGAAATTGTCGAGGGTCATCTCAGCTAATTTCTAGTCAGTGATCCTGAAGTATTTTCGTAATGCTTACTTTTCATAATGTTCCATAATAGTCTAAACTGAATCAGACACAGGTATCACTGAAATGCCAGTGATGGAACCACATGCCAGAGTTATATCCAGGGCATCTGATACCAATCCTGTTTGCAGTGCCACTCCACCAAATTAGAATCAATTTCTTCAGGAAGTTCCTGAAGTTTGCAACCTGAATTGAAGGATAATATCCTCACTGACTACCTCACCAACTACACTGTCACCGAAGCTGGTCCAGCTGTCGAAGCTCTGGAAATTGCAAAGTTCCTAGAAGTAGATGTAGTTTTAAGGTATGTTGTGTTGTGATCTCTGATTGTGGATAAGTTTTCCAGTAGACTCTAGTGTCACACTCTGATATTGACTACAGGATGACAACTGCCTATTAGCCACAGACGAACTGCCGCACTGAACACTTTAATAAGATGCTGGCAGATGTGCTCTTAATGTAATCTGATGTCGTGCAGAGGTACTGGGATACAATACTTCCCATTCTGTCATTTACTCACAACACAACAAACCGAGACGCTACAGTCTTCACACCGTTCTTTCTGCTCCCCAGTCACGAGGCTAGAATGACAGTGGTTAGGCCATTCCTGTTTCAACCAGGTGATACTCAAGATGACTACTACTTGCACCAGAGAAGCGAGGCAGCTGGCTCGCATACAGGACCGGGACATCCGGGAGAAAGGCCGAGAGAACTATCGTGCCGAGCTCTGGCTGGTGAGAAATACAGTACGGACCTTAGAGTGCAGGTGGTTGACGGATTACACAAAACATTTGCAAGGGCGAGGGATCCACTGCCTGTGCAGAAAGCGGGATTACTGGAAAAGTTACTAAAGCAATGCTTTGTGACATATCGTATTCTATGTTGCTTGTCGGAAGGTTGAGGATGAACCTTTCGTTGAGAAAACGAAAGTGCAGAGAGACACACCAAATCCCCCATGTGAGCCAGAGCTGTAAATCAAACACGAGGATCCACCAGTGCCACCATACAGAGGACCAGTGACAGGATCTAGATTCTGCGTGCTATAGTTAGCACCGATGAGGACGTCTGAAACAGCAGGTCACTATTTTCCCAAGAGAGAATGATGGTGCAAATTCTGTTGCCACTGGTTTGGTGTAGTGAGTAGCACCACTGGTTTGTGTGGTGGTCACTGGTTCAAGCCTGACCACCAGCAATTATCTATTATTTCATATTAATCATTTCTGGGAGGTTTTTGAAATATCCTATGTTTGTATGTCTCAAATATTTGATGGCTGTAAAAATGCTAGCTTCCTCTACTATTCAATGTTTGTATAAATAACTGCAGTCTCCATCCACAAGGTCAGTTCTGGTCTGGCTGGTGTTCTTAAGCAATGTACTTTCAGTGTTAAGTGTTGAACTTCACTGGTGGCCCAGCTTTCACATTTGAATTTTAGTGAGATTATGACATGACACTATGGAAAAAGAAATATATATCTGGCAAACTTTCTATCCTAAGTAAATTATTAAGTGGTTTCATCTTAAGTAATAAAACTTATCTTACCTGGTGGTTAAGCCCTTGTAAGCAACTTGGCGAGGCACCTGTTAGCGTAACATTTCGTAACATTGTAAACATGGTACGGGAATCCAGGCTCAGCAGACAATAGGATTGACAATGACATGCTAAGCCTTGCTTATGAAGGGCTTTGCTTCCAGGGATGGTCCAAATCATGGTTTGCACCAGAAGGTGAAGCCATAGTTCCCACCATTGATGTGGTGCTTTAAATAGCAGCATTTTGAAAACATTCTTTCCAGTGTGCACAAGACCTCATTTTGGAGACAGTTGCCCTCTACTTCATAAAAATTCACCACTTATACTACCACCTGTCTAAATCAATTGTAAGAATTACCACCCTCTCTGATCCTCAAAGTGTTCTGCCTTAACAGAGGAACACAAAATCCAGGAACTGTCGGTCACAGCTTACCTCTCACATTTTGAAGCTCAGTAAAAAATGTGACTGTTTGTATCCAGCCTCAATAAAACTGACTTCTTCACTACTGTGGCCAGATGATCAGCAGTACCTGGTGTATTTACTTCCATGATATATATCTGTGGTTTCGTGCAAATAAAACAGACCATGAGGGCAATAGACCCTTCCCTCTTGTTGTTCCTCCACCATCATCTGTGTAAACCACTCCCTTCATGCAGCCAGGGAAGCAGCATCCTCTCCTCTTTGGCATCTACTGATGACAGGGCTCCCTTTTGGGAATTCTCTGCTCAGAAATACGCAGACCAACAACCTGACAACACCACCTGCCTTCCTTTGTTCCAATACCCACAGCAGATAAGCTCTCACACCATTCTCGACTCCCAAAAGTTGTAAAAGAGAGAAAGAAGGTTACTCCAGGAACCCATGTTCCCCATGCAGTTAGACTTCAAACTGATGTTTGTTGATGTTGTTCTACCCACAGTGGTGATAGACAGTGATCCTCGTGTGTGTCCAGCCCTCACAGATCCTTCACACCCAGTCGCAACACCCTCAACATGAGGATCCAATGGAACTGCAAGGGAGACAAGTGTCACCTGCCAGAAATACAGAGGGCCCTGAACTCAGTGTTACACTCTTTCTCATCTCCATCGAAGAGGTTAGTGACCTCCAGGCAGCATGTCAGAGACTTTTGTATTTTGTACAGCTCCAAATTTGTAGCCTCGGCTGAAAGCAAGGCAACCTTCACAGCATCATACTCCTCTTGGACCCTTTCCCGTGACTTCCAATTCTCCTCCCCCTGTGGGTCCGGGGGTTAGAACAGGTCCAAGGTATCCCTGCCTGTCGTACGAGGCAACTAATAGGAGTCTCACACTTTTCGGCCCTGTAAGTTCAGGTACCATTTTATGGTTTGACCTGCCACGTACCAAATTCTACAGAAGTGTGGGCCATATAGGGAAGGACGCCTTATGTGGTGCACGAGTTATCCCAAGTGCCCTTTGATTCGATCTCCTGTATCTCTTGTCATGGATTTGTGTCTCCACCTGCAATTCAACTATTTGGGTGAGGACACTTTCCGGGGTATCGAGACAAATAAATAATAACACCTACAGCTGTCCTTCTGATTTTCCTTTATTTTGTCACTACAGCATTGAAACTGGTAGCGATAAAATAAAATAAAACCGTAAGGATGGCTGTTGGCGTTTTTATTTATTCGTCACGATAGTAAGCGGACATTGTCCCAGAGACCTCCTGCTAAAAGGATGGACATACAAAAGCTTTCCAGGGTATGTCATCTTCTTCCATTGTCTCCTGTGCTCTTTCGCCCCCATGACAGTATTTCTCTGCGCCCTCTATCCAGGGTATTTCATTGTGCGCCTCCTCCCACTTGTATCAACTGCAGAGAGCAGCTCTCCTCTTGCTCGCCAGACTGCACAGTACTCCAAAAGGAGCAGAAAGTCATTGAAGTACAAGACCCTGGACCAGTTGACTTACCAAGAGGCTAAACTTAAATCTGAACGATTACAACCCATTCAGTTGACGTCCACATATGTTGCAGCTACATTACCATCGCCATCTCAAGTACCAGTCATACCACTCTCTGTGCCATGAACAGTGGACCATCCGGGCCTCCAGGATACATCCGCCTCCTTGGTGGTAGGGAGCAAAATCTCCATCCTTTGCTCCCAAAGTACCAACTTCGGGAGCAGCCCCCCTTCCCCCCGCCAAATACAGGGGATATCTGTCCCCTACCCCCAGCTGGAGAAACAACAGCCTCCTCCAGCTCCTCTCGTGCGGATGGGGTCCCTTGGGGCCCTCTCTCCCAAGGTCTCTACTAATGCGACAGCAGACACTCACCAGTGACTAAAGGAGCCAAAAGGAGCCAAAAGTTGCTGGACGAAAGGCTTCACAGTCTTCCTCTGTGCCCGAAGTTACTCCGGAGAAGTCCTCCCAGCAAGCTCCTAAAGAGAAGTGAGAGGGCAAACAAACAGGTTTGCCCCCGGCGAAAGTCAGTACCTCGGTGGTCGCCAGAAGTCACTGAGGCCATTAAAGAGCATCGGCAAGCTCTACAGCAACCTAAGCAGCATCCTTCCCTAGCTTTTAAACAGCTCCGTGCCCACATTCACCAGCATATGAAAAGATTGAAACAGGAGGGTTGGGAGAGGTACATCTCGGCCATTGGGTGCCGTATGTCAACTTCCCAAGTCTGGACGAAGATCAGATATGTTTCTGAGTACCAGACCCCTACAGGTGCTACTGGCATTAACATCAACGGTGTGTTATCCAAATGCAATTGCCGAGCACTTTGCCGAGCACTACGCTCGAGCCTCTGCGTCACAGTGGATGGAAAGGAAAGCCTTCTCATTCACTGAACATCACACTGAACCAGGTAATGCTCCATTTACAGAGTGGGAGCTCCTCAGCATCCTCGCACATTGCCCCGACACAGTTCCTGGGCCAGATCAGATCCACAGTCAGATGATCAAACAACTCTCATCCGACTACAAGTGACATCTCCTCATCATCTTCAACTGGGTCTGGTGCGATGGTGTCTTTCCATTGCAATGGCGGGAAAGCACCACCATTCCAGTGCTCAAACACACTTTATGTGGATAGCTATCAGCCCATCAGCCTCACCAACATATTTTTGTAAGCTGGTAGAACATAAGATAAGTCGGCGGTTGTGTCGGGTCCTGGAGTCACTCGGCCTACTGGCTCCATTCCAGGGTGGTTTCTGCCATGGTTCCTCTACCACTGATAATCTAGTTTCCCTCGAGTCTGCCATCTGAACAGCCTTTACCAGATGCCAACACCCGGTTGCCATCTTTCTCGATTAACAAAACGCTTACGACACGGCGACATCATATCCTCGCCACATTACAAGTACGGTCTCCGGGGCCCGCTCCCGATTTTTATACAAAATTTTCTATCGCTCCGTACTTCCCGTGTCCGAGTTGGTCCTCCCATAGTACCCCCATATACAGGAGAATGGGGTCCCACAGGACTGCACTGAACCACCGTCGTCAGAGAGATGCCAAGTGGGGAGGACCTCGTAGCGCAGCTGCCAACCACCAGCAGTCGTACCTCGCACGCTACCCCCCTCGGCCGGCCGCGCGCCAGTCGGCCGATACCGGCACTCCGTCGCCAGTCGCCCGGTGTAGCCGCCCGGTGGCAACCGGGCGAGTGCCGAAGGGCCGAGCCTGCTCCCCTCCGACACAAAGTTGCGCAACCTGTCGCGGACTGCCGCGAAAGAGCTCTGGCTCACAGCTCCCGGTAGCCTCCGGTTACCCGACGACCCCCACGTGATTAGCACGTTCTTTTAGGGACTCTGAGGCAGTACGAGGGCTCCTTCACAGGATCACGCACGCGTGCTGCAGGCATTTCTTCTTCCGCACCTCCTTTAGGTGCCGCACTTGCACTAGCAGTGCGTGTTAGAACATAAGGAACTCCCACTTCCATAGGGATCAGCCTGCACTTTCCTCACATTTTGAGAAAAGCAGAATTGTCGCCCCCCCTCCCCCCCCCCCCCCGCCCCCCGCCCCCTCTATACCTAATAAATCATCCCAAGTGTGAGATGGCGGACGCCGCTAGCACTTCTCCTGCCGTTACCTGCAGCACGACTGCAACACGAGAGGCGTGAGGATTGACTGCACCCGCCGAAACTCGCGCCCTGCCCACTACCGAAGGCAAGGGAGCGGCTGGCGACGGTCAGCAGCTTGGCGCAAAAGTGCAAAAGCAGCTCCAGTCACACCAGCTAATCACCGAACTTTTCGGGGCAGACGTCTCACCCACAAAAACAGCGACTCTAAACGTCACACTACATTCCCCTGTAACTGGACAGACATGCACCATTATCCCACCGACGCCACATCCTCGAGAGATTGAGGCAGTGGCGGTGGAAGTGGACCCAGAAAACCAGTACACAGAGCTCTGCCAGGTGGAGGGCCCTAGACACAAACCAATGAAAACAACGCAGACAAGGGAGCAACCAAACTTGTTAGGCAACCGAAAGGCGCTGTTGCCTACACCAACTACCACATCTCAGGCTAACAACAACAACACAAAACAAAGCACAAACATGGCTGTGGTGAATAACAACAAAGCACACAAAGCCACAGCTGTGCCTACACAACACAAGACTGGTTTCCCCCCAATTGTTATACAAAACTATGGAAAACTTAGTGCCCTTAACACTGCATTCGTGAAAGGCACATTAACAGCACACTACACGCAAAGTGCTCTGGGGATAGAGCCTCACCGTATGTTGCCACAGACAATGAATACAAAGATCTTCTGACCTTCCTCAAAGATAGGAAGATCGAAGACTACAGGCACAGAACGCTGGATGAGAGAACCCGGCAATATGTAATCAAGGGAGTGGATCCCAGTACCCCTAACGAGACAGTACAGATGGCGCTCTGTTATCTGGGATTCAACAGCAAAAGTGCCTCCCGGATGACGGGGTTCTGCACACATGCACCACAACCGTACTACGTGGTTGAGTTGGCCAACACGGCTGATTCCTGTGCCATCTTGCAGATAAAGAGGTTCCTGCGAATGGACGTACGTGTAGAACACTACGAACCACCCATGGTCCCCCAACAATTTAACAACTGCCAGCGATTCGGCCACTCGGCCCTTCGTTGTAGCCTGGCAACTCATTGCCACGGATGTGCTGGCAATCACAAATCCCACACATGCAAACAAACACAGCCAAACCAACAACGCTGTGCCAACTGCAATGGGCCCCATGTGGCCAATTTCAGGCAGTGCAGTATATACAAACAGGTGCTGAAGCATAAGCAAGACAAGCACAGGGCACAGCACAACATCCCACGTCCAAGGCCAGTGCCGAACCCAGTTAGGAACGGCGTAATGTTTGCCACAGTTGTACGCCCTGGCGGAATGGCACAGGCCTCAAAACCTCAGCACCCTTCACATGCAGCCCCTGATGACATACGCAGCCCCTGATGACATACGCAGCCCCTGTCTGGGGATACGCTGCGCCATCTGCAGATCATACAAAACAAAGTACTCAAAATCATAAGCAATGCTCCACGATACACACGCATCGCAGAGCTTCACCAGGAATACCGACTTGAGACTCTCACAGAGGTAATCCACAAACTCACCACAAGACTATACAGAAAGTGCAGACATTCACAGAACCCATTCATTCTGAATCTGGGGAATGACGACCACAACCATAGATGGAAACATAAAAGACCAAAAGACATACGTGCAAGGACCTAACATCTATGGCCAAGTACACGCAAACACAACAGTACAGGTGAGCCCCTGTTAATCAGCCACCATTACTGGATATCCAGTCGGAACACACTTGCCGAATAACTGGCACCACGCAGGGAAGCCATACTGTACGCTACATGCAGACAAGCTACCCCCCCCCCCCCCCCCCCCCACACACACACACACAGTGAGAGGGTCTATGCCCGATCTCCCACTAATATATAATGATCCTGATTGTTCCAGGAATGCAGCAGCTGCAGCAAACCGGGATACATCGCCATCGCCTGCCACAGTGATGATGCATGATACCCACACTAACAAACCCAACCTTGCATCAACTATCGCAGCTAGTAAGCCACTATTGCTCTTACTACCCATCCCACTGTCGCAGAGGTTTTTTTCCCACAGCACGAGCCTTGGCACTTTTTACTCTCTGCTCTTCAAATTGCTATCCTCATTCGCATTTTGTCCACTATCTATCTCCTGATGGACCGTGTTAATGCGTAGTCTTACCCAG
This sequence comes from Schistocerca cancellata, assembly GCF_023864275.1. Taxonomy (NCBI): domain Eukaryota; kingdom Metazoa; phylum Arthropoda; class Insecta; order Orthoptera; family Acrididae; genus Schistocerca; species Schistocerca cancellata. Next base: position 8,195,168 of record NC_064627.1, read on the forward strand.
ATGCATGGATAACATCACTGCCCAACATCATGTGATTCACCTATTAGCTAACTAACATGTTGACAGAGGTGACAGTAGATCTTTTGGTTTGGTCACCACGTTGGTGCGGGTGTGGAGGTGGCCCACCTCTATTTTCCCACAGGGCTCTGTATTGAGTGTATCTCTATTTTTAGTGGGCCATTAATGGTCTAGCAGCAGCTGTCGGGCCGTCGGTCTCACTTTCTGTATGCAGACGACTTCTGCATTTTGTATTGCTCCTCCAGTACTGGTGGTGCCGAGTGGTGCCTACAGGGAGCCATCCGTAAGGTGTTGTCATTGGCTCTAGCCCACGGCTTCCAGCTTTCAGCCACAAAGTCACGTGTCATGCACCTCTGTCAGCGTCGTACTCTTCATCCAGAACCAGTATTTACCTTCGTGACGATCAATCACTGTAGTGGAGACATATTCTTAGGACTCTTTTTTGAAGCCCTGTTGACGTGGCTTCCTCATCTTCATCAGCTGCAGTGGACGTGCTGGCAGCACCTCAATGCCCTCCACTGGGGTGCAGATCGATCTACGCTGCTGCAGCTCTACAGAGCCCTTGTTCAACCCCGCCTTGACTATGGGAGTCTGGTTTATAGTTCGGCGGCACCCTCTGCATTGTGTTTACTTGACCCAGAGCACCAGTATGGCATTCGACTGGCAACAGGAACTTTTACAATAAGTCCAGTGACCGGCGTCCTGGTGGAGGCCGGAGTCCCTCCATTGGAGGTTAGGCGCACACATATGCTCGCCCGTTACATTGCACACATTCGTAGTTCTTCTGAGCATCCGAATTACAGTCTACTTTACCCATCCACGACAGTTCATATCCTGCATCGGAGGCCCAGGTCAGGGCTTACGACTGCGGTTCGCGTCCGATCTGTTCTGTCTGAAGTGGAGTCTTTGCCTTTACCACCTATACTCGAGGTCCATTCACGTACACCTCCGTGGTGTACACCTACGCCGAAGCTTCGCCTGGACCTTTCACACGGTTGTAAGGACTCAGTTAACACCGCGGCTCTCCGCTGTCACTTTGTCTCAATTCTTGACACGTACCGGGACCGTGAAGTGATTTACACTGCCGGCTCGATGGCTGAGGGTCACGTTGGCTTCGCGTTCGAGGAGGACTTATTGAACAGCACTCCTTGCCAGATGGCTGCAGTGTTTTCACTGCAGAGCTGGCAGCCATTTCTTGTGCTTATGCCCTGGCGAATTGTTTCTTCTCTGTACCGACTCCTCGAGCAGCCTACAAGCTATCGACCATTGTTATCCCCGCCATCCTTCGGTAGTGACCGTCTGGGAGTCCATCTGTGCCCTGGAACAGTCCAGTCATTCCATGGTGTTTGTGTGGACCCGTGGCCATGTTGGAGTCCCAGGAAATGAACTTGCCAACAGGCTGGCCAAACAGGCTACACAGAAACCGCTTCTGGAGATCGGCATCCCTGTAACTGACCGGTGATCATTATTACGCTGTGAGGTTTTTCAGCTTTGGGAGACGGAATGACATAATTTCAGTACACACAACAAACTGTGTGCTCTTAAGAAGACTACAAATGTGTGGAAGACATCCGTGCGGGCCTCTCACACGGCCTCTGTGGTTCTCTGCTTGCTCCGCAGTGGCCATACGTGGCTAACACGTGGCTACCTGCTCTAGTACGAGGACCCATCTCGGTGTCACTGTGGCTCACATATGACTGTCGTCCACATCTTGCTGTACTGCCCACTTTTAGCCATTCTGTGGCAGACTTTTAACCTTCCCAGCATCCTACCTTTGGTGTTGGGCGACAGTGCTTCAACAGCAGATTTAGTTTTATGTTTTATTCATGAGGGGGGTTTTTATCATACCATCTAAGGGTGAGCATTTAGCCTTCTCTCTGAGGTCACCACACTCCCTCTAGTTTAACTATGTTGCACTTCCTTTGTATCTGTTTATCTTGGTGGTTGTCTTTTCCCTGCATGTGTTCATCTCACCTTGTCATTTTGGAGTGTTGCAAAGTGGCGGGATCATCCTCTTTTATTATTGTGATCAGCCAGCCCAGACCATATGCTCTATGGTTTTAATACCTTCTTCTACTTTTCCTTGTGGTGTATATTTACCCTGTTTTTTGTTCATTCCATTCATTTCCTTTTTAGGTGTCGTGTTGGTTTTTTTATTTTTTTTCCCTTGAGCCTTTCTTGCATCAGGAAAAAGGGACTGATGACCCTGTAGTTTGGTCCCCTTATACCCCTAAGCAACCAACCGATCCAATTCTCTGCTACAAAAATGCGAGTCACACATTTCTGTCATTGTAGCATGGTCCAGAATACTCAAAACTTTTATTTTTGTACCTAGTGGGGACAGTTTGACTGGTATAAGGAGGATGGCCTATTACGTTTTTAGCCTTCTCAGTTTTACTGTTATGTATATCCCAGCTCTACTCTGTAACTGTCTTCATCCTCAATCCAGTTAGCAGTAGGCTGGATGACGGTGGACTTCCCTCTTTGCAGATGAGCCCTGGCAGGACGTTTGTCTGTTCTCATCTATGTACTGGACCTCTCCATATACTTTGACTTTTCTTTAAATTATCTTTCTGGTTCGGCATCAATATTGCTTACAGGACTTCAATTTTACCACTTCCATATACTAGTTTGGTGCATACGTTTGTAGTGTTTTTATTTTTTTTTTATTTTGCATGCTGGTATTACGGTTGCTATGGATTTATTTACCAATTGTCATTTTTTATTTGTAGTTCACTGTTGCTACTTGTGTTTACATGTTGTCATTTTGTCATTTGGAGACTGAGTGGAGTTCTGGATGCTCTAAATAGGAGAGACAAGTGGAGAAATTGGAACATTTCCAACATATTCCTCTGTTTGAATTCAACAGCGTAGTGACAGCAGTGGGGGCAGCCAGAAACATTTGTGTTGTATATGAAGGTAATGCCATCAGAAAGAATACAGCAAGAAAATGGTTTTCTGATTTAAAGAGGATGGTTTTGACATTAGTGACTCTCCATGTTCAGAAACATCTTTGAGGTTTGATAAAGATCATTTAAACCAGGGTGTATATGTGGACAAGGAAAAAAAATTCACGGATTTTTCCCGGATTTCCCGGTTAAAAATTCACTTTCTCCCGGATGAAAACACACTTTTTTCATGTTATTAAGTGACAGTATATTTTCCCCCAGAACTGTAAAAAATATCAATCCTTTGAATGGTTATGTTTTTATACACGGCATAGAATTTCCAGGCACTTTAGAAAACGAAACTCAGGGAAGAACACCCTTTTTGGAAAGATTTTTGTTGTGCAGCAACATGTATGCTGTATATTTTCGTATTACGAAAGTATAAATTCGAATTCCACCGAACACCACATGTTACTTTCGGAACCATGTAATCGAGATTGCGATTCGCTTTTGTAAGCCAGTCATAGCTCATGTCACGTGATCTAGCCAGCCGATGGCAGCGGATATTTAGACCGCAAGACACGCGATGTAGTCAGCTAATAGCAACATCATTGTTAAGTAGTGCGCATACACAAACAGGAAAAGTTAATGTTTTAAATTAATATACATAGTGTTGCTACAAGAAAAGCAAAGCTTTCACATATAATGTTGATATTTTTTACGTGTGTTACACTAAAAGGCATATCAAACAAATGTACCAGTAAAAATTTTAGACGAGTCCAGTGAGTTGTCCTCAGAGTTTTCCACAAATAAATTAGCTACCGCAGAGGAGAAAGAGCTTCTGTAGCACTACATCAATTTGCTCATAATGACGACATGAATGTCTGATCTTCTGGGCTGGAAATACTTCTAAATGGCTCATCATCAAACGCTCTGTGATTCAAGAAATTCATAGTACATTCTCACACATAGTACAGTTTGCGAAAAAGGAAATTTACTTTGAAAGTAACGCTTTTCAAACCACCATTTACAATATTTTCCCGTTACCTGTTAGAAATAGGTTCGTTTCAGTAGTCGTCAGAGAGCTCCAGATAACTGGGGCCACCGCGCTTTGGCAGCTGCTACGACGCAGGAAGCCCGTATGTTCGTTCGCGTAAAACATTAAAAGATCTTACATTACGTCATAAAAGAAAAGAGACGTCAGGGGATACTCCAAGAGCATCGGAATTTTGTGAACCATACTAAAATGGGACATTTAAAGTGCATACTTAAATAGCACATTCGTATATCTAGATTCCCAATGAAGTAGGCCTCGACCGGATATTAAGCTTTTCAGTGTGGGTTTCAGGATGTAAATTTTCTTTGAGTACCAGTACTGTATTAATTCATTTTTGATTCTTTATTGTGGCATAATGCCATAAGTGCTAGAAGATGAAAATGTGCACCTGAAATGCAGTGAACAGTTGAAATTAGCCAATAGTGAGAAACCAAACATTTCGTTTAAAATACATTGACTGCCTCAGCATAAAAAGTTAATAAAAGTCAAATTTCTGTAGCAAACCGACAAAACTAACTTCATTGTTCTACAAGGCGATTAATGCACGACTGCCAGAAAAGTGGAAATAAAATAAAATCTGAAACTAAGAACATGTATTAGCCTTCTGTGATTACATGACTGTATTTTAATTCACTTGATAGCTCCTGGCCACAGAAATCCATTTTGTTTTCATTTAACGTGAGAGCAGTAAACGAGGAGGAAACAGCAGAATCACTAAATGTAAACATGGGTCACGTGGAGACTACACACTTGCCCAATATAACTCAGACTGCTCTGTGCATCAGCCTCGGATCTACGATCTACGATATTTCCGAACCGGGGCAATACTAAGATAGTAGCGACCCCCCCCCCCCCCCCTGCATCTGAGATACAACGTCAAAAATTTAAATATGTTCATTTTGTAGCGCACGTCTTTCTGAAGAGTCTGATACATAAAACATATATGTTCGAGGAAATGTAAGACATGTTATTTGGTCTTAAGTGTGCCAGAGTGGAGTGCCACCCCTCTTCATACAGCATTCTATCTGCTCCCAGTCGCCCAGTTTGACATCCTTACCCTCTTTTTTTTAAAAAAAAAAAGAAAAAAAGACTTGTAATTAATACTGGATGGGATTATTTGTAACCGAGAGAACAAGAACTCTTCATAAAATTTGCACTCTTTATTGCCTTTCTGTTTTGGGTGACAAAGTTAAACATAGGATACATAAAACCAGTAAAGACAAGAGACCAGCAAGACAGTACACACTCCTTCAATCCTTAGCTCCTAGCATTGTTTTCTCTCTAATCTTTCTACAGCTTTACATGGCGTGCTTTCCTTTTTGCGAAATAATCTGTTACCTCATCAAAGTTCGTCAAACGTTTTGCTACATGAAAAATCGAAATATCGTCTAATACTGCGTAAGGTGTTAATACAAATAGTACCAAAGACTGGTGTGGTTTCTCAGTATGATTACGTCTATTTTGTCACTGTCTGCTAGATAAAACAAAATAGGCCTTTCTAACACTGCAGAAATTGTAACACACACCAAATAAACGAGACTGTTTTGGCACATATGGTCATTTTTATAACACGACAGAATATAATTCACCAAGAGCAACATACATTGCCTATTAGGCCTACTACAAGCAAATAGCTTGATGTTAGGAAATAGTTTCACATTTCATTCGTATGCTCCAGTTGCTCAAGCATGAGATCAAAAAGTAGTAGTACAAGATTTTTATATAAATTTGGAATCGTCATGTTCTTCCCTAATTGGTGTGATGCCCCGTTTCTTCTTCTTCCTCATTCTAACAATCTTGTCATGACTAATTCTGGAACTATTCCTGCCTTTGTCAATATTTATTCACCGCTTAACTTCATTAACCCTGCCAAAATCAGCGGTTTAATTATCCCTGATTATTCTCCGGTTAAGTGTTGTTATGTTTGTACAAACCACTTTCCGCGCTACTTCCAGAATAGAAGTTAAGCGGCTGCTAGACGGGGACTGCACAACTGGCCCTTACTAGCGTAGCAGTCTGGCCAAAACTTTTCTGACAAAATTTCATTTTCTTGGATACTCTGAGAAGATAATAAGTAATCTGTCTTGCCCGTTATTCCTGTCAGTCGTTTATTTCCATTCTGGTAGTACGAAACAATGGATAACAACGCTGTCGCAAATACAGTCAACCACATAATCAGACAGCGGTTCAGCTTTACTCTGATAAGCTCATATAACCTGGTCCCCTTTTGCCTGCAGGAAAGTTTATTTTTAGTTGCGATGAGGATTCCCCTGACAGACATCACATACACTATGCACAGATTCAAAAACCAACAGGGATGGGTTTCGAAATTATGAGTAATCGATAGACCAACGTGCACTGGTTGCTAGGAGCTTTGTGAAACAAGGTTTTTTATTCTCAAGAATATGGATTTGCCCCCCCCCCCCCCCCCCCCTGCGCAATTGTCATCCGGGTCAGATACATCGGTGTTTGCCCTCCCCCCCCCCCTGCTGCGCATGCGTGAATCTGGCAGCTTGGGCGCGACAGTAAAATTTTTCCTGGTAGCATCTAGCTGCTTGCTGCAACTGCTTACACAGCCAACAGCCACATTTCTGTAGCCAGAAGGGGGAGAAGGTACAACTAATACGCCACTCAACTGTGCATGCGCATGAACCCGCTCGTAACTGCTATAATGAATCTAATTTAAATAGTTGTGACGTCACGCTCATCTGAGGCATTTTGTTGTTATGAAGCATTGCATAGTCTTCCTAAAGCCTTTGACACATTTTGCTGTTGGCAAACACTTGTATGAGCACTGTGTTTTGTTGGTGTATATGGCAGATTTCCTTTGCAATTTATGTTTTATTTTCATATTTTTTTCTCGTTCACGTTTTATTGTTGTAGTATTATTCTGCAGTAGTGGGATACATTAATATCCTTTGTTAGAATATCGATTCTTACCAGTCAAGATTACAAAAATTTAACTGAAAACTAAAACAATGAAAAATTCCCAGAATTCTAAAAAATTCCCGGGTTTTTCCCGGTTTTCTCTCGGATGAAAAAATTCCCGGGTTTTTCCCGGATCTCCCAGTTGTCCCGGGTCGTATACACCCTGTTAAACGTATTAATCCACAACAATCCACATCAGCCGTACCCAAGAACCGGCACATGTGATGAACTGTGATGATTCCACAATTGTGCAATATTTACAATCAACAGCAAAGGTTCAAAAATCGGGTGTACGGGTACAGCGTGCTCTAAGCCAAATTCACAAAAACTGGCAGATGGCCACGTGTGCATCTCTGCTCGCTCATCATCAATTGACTCGTGAACAACACTGACTATTCCTATCTCGTATTGTTACTGGTGACAACAGATGGTGTCTTTCTACATCTACGTCGTACTCTGCGAGCTACCTAATGCTGTGTGGCAGAGGGTACTTTTGTACCACTAACTGAGTTCTCCAACCCTGTTCCACGGGAAGAATGACCGCGAGTGTACAGATGGAGGTATGATTGCACAGTTAAAATGGACAGATAATGAAGAGTTTAACTTATATGCTTACAAAGAAAGGTGGACCACAGTCAAAGGAAACAGGAGGTAAAGAAGCTGTGCTTGGTACAGTGCTGAGGGGATAAGGTGCTAAAATTATAAAACACATCTTTACAGATAGAATTAAAAATTCTTAATAATTTTTAGCATATGAAGGCATCTCTGCAGGGGACACAGTAACCGCTGTAACTGGTATAGAGGCAGAGCTCCCACAGGTCACGTATTAGTCAACTTGTCGACTACTGGTGAGGCATGAGCGTCTACAGATAATCATTGGGGTAACACATCAAGGTGTAAGGCACAGATCGGCACCAGTTCGACACAAATTACTGACAACAGTGTCAAGTGTTACCACTGAGGCAATGAATGTCTGAGGATGATCGTACCTGATGGAAACAAGCCAATGTGCCGATTTTACCTGTACCACTACACCATTTCTTTTTCTCTTTGCTGCAAACACAGACTTTCTTCTGATCTCATAGAGAACAACTATATACCATATAATACCAAGCTGTTTGTTTCCAGGTCATACAGTCGAGCATTCCTGTGCTGTAACACAGTTCACAAAAGCTTCACGAAGCTGTGGTGAAAGGTGACATCGTAACTGGTATCCTGTCGAATCTAAAAAGCTTTTGATAATGTTGACCACTGAATATTGTTACATAAATGAGAGATATTAGAAACTATAAGTGTGGCAAATAAGTGGTTTGAGACTTACACGGGAAAGAGATTGTACTGAGTTGAAATTTTGTGTACTGCACGATAAACTGTAATTTCATGTACTGGTACAAGACTCAAAACATGTTAATATAATTGTACCTCAGGGGAAAGTATCAGGCTCAATCATTTTCGTAATCTATATTCATAATTTCCCACAGTGTGCTACAAATGGAGAGAAAATACTGCATGCCAAAGACAGCACTGTACTCATTTACAGAAAAATTACCACATAGTTGACAAAAAAAAGTCAATGATGCTCTCAAAGCACAGTTTTAGACCATGAAGTTCTTGTCATTGGACAAAAGAGTAAAACTAAATGTAATGAAGACAAACTGTAAGAACTTCTGACTGAATAAAAACACACCGATCGTACACTAGTAATGCCAAATCAGAGGAAGAAGCTCAATATGTAGGCCACGGACGGCTCGGTACCTGAGCACAGAATCGGAGTGTGTCACCATCTGTATCACTAAGTGACCAGCCCACGGAACCGTAATCCAGCCAGACTGCAGGTCTAATGGCTTCCAGGGGCAGCAATATTTTGCATAATTAATGACCAAATTTAAAATGTTGTCATAATATGCTAAATTAGGAGGTATAATGTAGTGTTAAAGGTTTAACACAGTAAGACAATTATTACTGTTAGAAACTATATATACGTCTCGCGGTAGTTTAACTCGCGCCACACAAATACCTGGACTATATTTGTCCAGTATGTGAGAATGAGAGCACTAGATGACTTGCAAAAAAAACTTTACATGTAACATTAAATTGTTGCAAAGCTTTTGCTCACTGAGAACTTCACAAAATGATGAAAGGAAAAAATAAGGTTTACTGATTATTACATTTCCAGTGTTCATGCAGTGAAACTTCACCAACAGCTCATGACATTTTAATTTATTACTTCTTTTCTACTAACTTTATTTGTAGCATATTTTGCAAACAGTATCAACAAATACCACTGAATGAACCAGCACAGTTATATTTTTGTATGACTCATAGTCCAGGAGATTTCAGGTCATAAAAAGTGGGATGCCTTAAAACTAGCTTTTGTTTAAAATGGAGTCCAAATACCCCAGATTATACTTGTCAAGTGTTACATAATAATAGTGCATAATGGTGTCCGACAAACTTTAAATATAATTTAAAATCTTTTCTAAAGTTTATCTCGATAACACGCTTATCATCAAATATCTAATACATTATCTCATTTGTACAGTAATTAGAAGTCTGAAGCTGTTTTATACATGGGTGTTCAATTCTTTAAAGCATGAGGGATTTACTGGTTTATATCTAAACAGTGGAAACAAATCTAAAACACACAACAGCGTGTTATATCATGGACTAAAACTAGACAACAGCCTGTCTCAAGAAATTAGAGATGTAAATGATCTCAGCACGTTTAGTAAAAAGCTTAAAAAGCCATTTATTATCACCATCTCCCAGCCTATGCTTTTACCTGTGCACTGCACTGCACAGCACAGCACCAGTGCCGGTACCCAGGTATCACGTGCCTAGCCTGTGCACCTGCCACATTCCCAGCTGCCTCCCTCCGAGTTGCTAGCTACCCGTCCACAAACCCTCCTTCTGCTTCCTACACCATTGTCCCTCCACCCACCACATCAGACACAACATCCAGCCCCATCCATTAGCTACACTGCAATACCAGCAGTGTGTGTCCTGCTGGCACACTGTAAGTCCTCAGTTTTGTGTGTGCGTGTGCGTGTGCGTGTGCGTGTGTGTGTGTGTGTGTGTTTGTGTTTGTGTGTGTGTGTTGCAATGACAATAATGGCAATTTGTGCTGTATCAGGACTCAAACCCGGATTTCCCACTTATCGAGAGCAATCACCTTACTGTTAGGCTATCTGTGCACGACTCCTGGCCGGACCCAAACTTCTATTATGTTGTCAACCATCTGTCTACAACCTGTACCAATACATGCATGGCCAATGGAAAATTGCTTCATAATTTGGAATACCACAAGCACTGCAATATCGTATGTATCTCCCGAAACCAGGCCAGCAACTTTCGTGTAAAATGTCTGAAGGAACATTACATCGTAATTTGGAATATCGCAGGCACTACAATATCGTACTTCTACTATCTGGTGACTGGTTTCCTTTATTTATAAATTATTTACTTTATGCCAAAACTTCCTTGCTATGATAGTATAAAATAATATGTGACAGAACTAGTTATGCTATATGACTATTTATGAGATCTGCAAAAATTTAAGAAGTTGCTGTAACTTGGACACACAACACAACCAAGAATGTTTGTACAACTTTATCAGACTGTGGCACGTATGCCAATCACCACAGTGCACACCGAACACAATGCAAATGTGTGCACGCAATAATAACATTATAACCGAGTGCGAGCGTAGTGCGGCACTTGCACGTGGTGAGCTCTTTCGGAGATTCACAGTATTACTCTTTCGTGGCACATTCTCGCAGATGACGAAACACTGCTAACGTGTGGAGCTTTCGAGTCTGTGTGCATTACCTCATTCCTCTTCCCTCGGGGAACAGCTCGGATTCGTGAGACGTCCACGGTGTCTTCCTTTGCGAGGCTCTGACCGAGACAATGTGCCGATCCTGGAGCGTACGGTCAGAAGTACTCGGGGTGCAGGCAGTATCGCAGTCCACCTTCTCGTGTCAACCCGTAAAGTAGGACGGGTGATGCTGGCGTGAGCTCCACGTCCACATTAGGTCCTGGGCATAGTGGTGCTGGTGCCCCTGTAATTGGAGGTGGAGGAGATGGCTCCGGTGTGCACAGCAGCTACATCGTTACTGGAAGCGGTACTGGAGAAGCTGTGACAGGTTCGTATACCGATGGTGGGGGAACCCTCATACATTGTGGCAGACACACAGCCATACCAGGTGGTCCGTGAGCGACGCCAACTGGCACGGTGTCCCAGCCAGGTTTGTCCAGTTGTCCACGAGCAGGCACAACTGGTCACAGTGATGTGCACAGAGACTTTCCTCCGTACGGACATCGTACAGATGGCAGCCACGAAATCGGGAGATGATGGTGGGGACCCATTTTGTGTGATGATCAAACCTGCTTGCCCAGACAGCCACCCCAGGCCGGAAGTGGGACAGTGACGGCACCAGTTGGTGTCCCTGGCTGGGCCGCTGGAGATGCACGAGCTTTCAGGGTCAACGCCTGTGAAGCCGTTCGGCAGGGCTGTTGTTACCTGAACAGCAGAAATCGATAGGAAGACAGAAATTGATTCGAGGCAATTTTGTATGGGAACCGCATCGTGCACTTTTTCATTTACACTTTGAATGTTCTAGCTAACCTTTTGGCCTCACTGTTGGACTGCATGTGGAAGGGCAGGGCAAAAATGTGGCGAATCACACGGATGTTGCAGGAGGCGGGAAACTTCTGCAACACAAACTGAGGGCTGATATGAGAGGCTAATGTTACCAAAAGTCCTTCGAAGGAAAAAAATTTGGACAGGGCTGCCATGGTGGCAGAGGCTGTCATTGATGGGCAACAAACAACAGATTGAAACCGAGAATATGCATCAATTACTACTATCCAGTATGCACGAAGGAAAGGGTCGGCAAAATCTGTGTAGAGACAGTCCCAGGCCTGCAAAGGCTGTCACCACGGAGACAATGTTGCCTGCAAGGCAGCTTGCTGCAATGTGCACTGAGAACAGGCCGTAACCAAACGAGTGATGCTGCTGTCCAAACCAGGCCAAAAAACGTGACAGCCAGCTAACACCTTGGTGAGTGACATGCCCCCTACCCCCCACCCCAGTGAACATCATGCAGCAATTGCAGGATCTCCAATTAGAGAGCTGAGGGAACCGTTAAGCGAGCAGTTGAATAGTCCGTATCGAAGTGTAGAACACCATTAACAACAGAGAAATTATGTCAAAACACATAATATTTAAGGAGGGCATTGTATGCCCATGATGGAGGCACCTCAGGCCAGCCATGTTGTATGCAATGTGTCACTTTCCATAACATTGGATCAGTAGCACTAGCCAGTGCGACCCCAGTGCTGGAGATTTGAAAACCGTTGACAGTTTGTAGAGGCATTCATCCACATGGAAACACAATCACTCCTCCTGATCAAAAACTGGGTCAGGACTGGCCGGAAGACAGGAGGGCACTTCAGCATTCGCATGTTTAGATAGGGAGCAGACGTGAACCTCATAGCTGCACCGAAAGAGGAACAGTGTCCAACACTGAAGGTGATGTGCTGCTTTCTCTAGCAATGATGCTGAGGGGTTAAACAGTGAAACTAATGGCTTGTGACCCATGATGAGATTGAATTTTACATTATACAGGAAAACATGAAACTTCTTTAAGGTATAAACAATGGCAAGGGCTTCTTTTTCTATTTGTGACTATCTAGCCTGAGGTGAATTAAGCATCTTCAATGCACATGCAATAGGCTCCTCGAAGCCATCAGAATATTTATGAGCTAACACTGCCCCCTGTGCATGCTGGGATGCATCTGTTGCTGAAACTAAATGTTGACCCAGCTGGTAGGTTACAAGCAAAGGTGCAGATTGTAACATAGACTTCACTTTGCTAAATGCCATTTCACATGCCTGCGACCAATGAGAAGACGTCCCCTTACGCAGCAAGGCGTGTAATTGTTGTGCAACTGATACAGCTTCCAGCAAAAACTGATGATAAGAAGCAATCTTACCTGAATAGACAGCCAGGCACATACAATGTGAGATGCTCGAGAAACAATTGAAAAATCGCTGGAGCACTGGCCGTGTGAAATGGTAACCGCAAGTATTGATACGAGCCAAAAGGCATGTTAATGACCGAGAGCCGTTGAGAGCCAGAATCAACAGGAAGCTGCAAATATGCATCAGAGAATATGATCTCGAAAAAATACTGACCACTAGTGAGCTTAGCAAAAAGTTCGTCTCGGCATGGCAAGGGATATGTGTCAGTGATAGACTGAGCATTGACAGAAACACTCATATCATCACAAAGCCATAACCGTTCAGATGTCTTCTTGACAATGACAAAGGTGTAGCCCATTTGCTGGATGCAATCGGTCGGATGACACCGGAGGCCGTGAGGCGGTCAAGCTCTGCCCTGACTTGGTCACCAAGTGCCATCGGCACTGGGTGAGCCCAAAAGAAAAGGGGCCTGGCTGTAGGTTTCATGGTGATGTTGGCTTTGAAATTATTGGCACAACCCAAGCCTGCAGAAAATAGAGTGGAAAATTCAGTGCATAAAGAGTGAAGTTGTGTATAAGGCACCTGATCAGAGACGAGATAAATGTCATCAAATGTCAGCAAATCCAAAAAGGTTAAAGGCGTCAAAATGAAACAGATTTTTGGTACACGAACTGGTCATCACCATGAAAGTCAGCAGGTGAACCACAGATTTATATGTACTGGGACCGAGAAACCACCTAATATCGGAATGCTTCGCTTATTCCGAGTGACTAATGTATGCGACACTCGTGCTAAAGAGGGGAAAACCCAAGTCCGTGTACATTTGCAAGCTGACAATGACACAGCTGTATCCATGTCGACTTGCATGTGCAAAATCTTCTGATAAATCAGGACATCAATAAAAATCTTATTGGTTGTAACGGAAATTGCCGATACATAATTAACATCCAAATCGGCATCTGTTGGAATTTTGCATTGCAAACAGGAGCTATGTGACCCATCTTATTGTGTGGGGGCTAGTTGGCAAAGGAGTCGATACACGCGGAGCGATAACCGAGACAAAAACAAAGCATGGCATAAGGTAACATCAGTCAATACAAATGCGTGAAAATGCTACTGCAACAGTTTTTGTAAACTTCCCATTCTTTGGATCTCACCATAAGCCAGAAATACGGCAGGCAGCATAGATTGAAACAGAACTGGACTGGTCAGAAAAGAGGCAAGTGTTTGCAATACCTGGGTTACAGTGTGTCGCACCGGTGACTGAGATGCTGTAATGCCATAGTAAGAACCCCCAACTGATCAACCTAACAGTGCACAAACTCATCAGTAGCATCATCAGACATCGGAGACGCAATGGATGCCCAACCACAGACTAAAAACTGTGCAGAGAACAATCCAACACTTGTTGTCACTTGTGTTGTAAGTTGGACACACAACAAAACCAGGAATGTTAATAAACTTTATTAGACTGTGGCATATATGGCAATTACCATAACATACAATGAACACAATAAGGCAACGCAAATGTATGCAAGAAACATTAACATAATAACTGAGTGCGATCGTAGCACGCGAGGATTAGAATAGGCACTCGCCCGTGGCAGCCTGTCAGAAGTTCACAGTATTCCTCTTCCGCAGTGCACTGTCGTGGATGACAACACACTGCTAATGTGCACAGCTTTCAAGTGTGTGCAGATTACTTCAGAAGTCATTTCGTCGATCACTGACAACATTCATAAACTGTACATTGTGCCACAGAGGAACAAATAAAGAAATTAATAAATTAATGAATCTGTCGATACATTTGTGCTTCTCATACAAATTTCCCATTTCCTCTAGCATGGAAAAAAACTATCTGAGAGATATTTATATAGTATCACTCTCACCTCACTTTCCTCAGAGTTTGCAATCGTTTACTGTTTCTGTCCAGTTCAATCCGCTTCTTTTCAATTTTGGAGTCAAGACTTGCCTCGCCTGTTGAAACATTTTCTATGAGCTGTTTTATATTGTTTATGTCTGATTTTAACATTTCAACAGCTTTCTTCATAGCCTCTTCAAGTTCCCCAATTTCCATCTGCTTTGCTATGCAACTACTGCGCGCTTCCTGTGAAGAACACATAAAATACTATCCAGAGACAGAGAGAGAGAAATTACTTATCAAATGATTTATCCAGAGAGTTATAGCTTAGTTTGGAAGATATACATAGATGACAGCCACACAGCAATTTTAGTGGTCTATAGATAAAATGAGCACCACAAATCATAAAATTACAAATGTGCAACAGCAGCTAAATAAAAAAATAAAATAAATTATTTATTTATGGATATAGAAATTGGTTAGTTTCCACAGGCTTGGAATTTTATAGTGAAATAATTGGTTTTGTAACAAAGAGACTTTAAATATGTAAATGGTATCTTAACAAAGAAATCGGATGCTTACTTACTCTCATCTCAACTTCTTTTCCCAGTAAGTCATAAAGAGCCGCTCCTTTAGCAGTTATCTCTGAAGCTAGTGATCTAACTTTTTTTATTTCATTTGCCTAAAACATCAACAAGATCTTTACTTCAGTATTAAATGAAACATACACATATTTAACTGAAATAATTTCAAATTCTTCTTAAAATTTATATTATAGGAGAATTGCAGTTAAATGGTCATACAATGATGGAAACAATAAATGAAAGTAATTATGTACATTCAGTTTTCCAAGAAAGGAATCTGTTTAACTGTAGGTAAAAGTAATGCAGGACAATGTAAAATACTGATCTTCTGTCAAATTGTAATGTTTGATGCAAAATATCTGAAGGATGAACGAATCGGAATGAAATTTAATTTGTTTAAGTAAACATCATAACTGTTGTCAGAGTTATATATTCTCTGATGACTTCCCAGTTTTCCAGAGTAGGCTGGCAATGCTAGGGGCTTCCATATTTTGTACTTCCTTTCGCTAAGTTACTGAGCTGCTGTCCTGTCTTTAAGACATGTATTATCCACATGCAAATGTAATATCAAACCACATTCTCCTCTATGATAGCTTGTTTTGTTGTTTTCTTTTGTAGGTATCATTCATCAGTAAGAATACATAGGGATACATGTCACTTGCCTGGAGTGGTATGTAACACCACAGCATTAACCCTGGCTAACTATTTTACGAATAGTTGTTACCATACATCGTCCTACTAGCCTAGATGAGAGGACTGGGTTGCCCACTATAGACATTTTCTCAGTAGATCCATTAGAATGCAAGTATCCTCATTGATAAAAGATGGTGAGATACCTGTATCTAACTGAAATTGCACTTCTGCATTCTGACAGGGAGGTCAATATTAATATCTGCATCCCTATGCTTATTGCATATGTATGGGTGGCATACATACAAAATAGCTGAAATGGTTTGGTTCTTCTGTTATAGAGGTTCGTAAATGTTTTCAGCAAATGGATTCAGAAATGCTAAGTTTCAAACTATGCTATGTTTAGTCATAGCAGTCCCAAAATTTAGGAGAGGAAGGCTACAAGAAAGGTTAATTAACAAGGATGGTGCTTATATAATGTGTTTGTGCATTGGAAGAGTGACAGCAACGAAGGTGGTGTACTGGTTATGGCAGTGAATTTATAAAGTTGGTAGAGCACTTGCCCGCGAAAGGCAGAGGTCCTGAGTTCGAGTCTCGGTCCAGCACACAGTTTTGATCTGCCAGGAAGTTTCAATTTATATTAAGTTTGAGTTAGGTTCCATATCCCTTCTGGTCATCCAGATTTAGGTTTGCTGTGGTGATTATAATTGATTACGGTGGATGTGAGGGGAATGCCTTCCTTCCCAGTGTTAGTCCAGCCCAAACTTGTGTTCCCACTTCATCATCAATGGGATCTCCTTTCCTTTTGCAAGAATGAAATTGTGTGAACTGTACACTACGAAGTTCACCTGGAAGGATTTGATGCTCCCATCACCAGAAGCCAGTGAGATGCCTTTCTTGTATAATTTCACTTAAGCTGCTGTGAAAATGCAGCCTGTGTTTGGTATTATGAATTTCAGATCTTTCTAGTGAACAAACACTCCCTATGTTATGTTTTGAAACTTCTGGCAAATCCATGGATGATATGTAATAATGCATGTAGGGATAGATCATTACTCACAAAATATAAGCAGCAAACAGACACGTGAAAAAGAAAAATAACTTACTAAAGTGTCACGCAAAGTTCTATGGAAAACACACACACACACACACACACACACCTCATTCTCTCTCTGGTATGTAGTGAGTAGTAATCACGTAATCATTTTTAACAACTAAATGTAAATGTAAATAACTGTCTGTAATTTGTTCTCACTTGGTTCAGGTTCTTACTTTCTCCCCCAAGCCCTCCATTTTGTTTTAAGATCAGTAAATAAAGAAAAATGTCACTGTAAAATTTTTTAGTCACTTAATTTCATCTGTTTCAGCCTCAATTGACACCATGCACGGAATTAACATGTTTGACTCTTGTAAAAGTATCAAAGAATTTTTTTCAGTTTGCCAGCAAACATTCTACCCCACATTATATATGGCAGGAACATCATAAAGCTCTAGCTAATTATGAGGGTTAAAAACAGCCAATACTGTTTACTGTTTACAATTGCTAAACATACTGTGGAAAGTGACATAAAGTGACAAATGAATTTATTTAATTAATTATTTGGTTATTGTCTCATTACGAGGGCAGCTGATCTCCAGTAGTCAGAAGTTATAGCACATTATAACGTTTCTGTCTTCATTCCACAGTACTGAGTGAGCTAGCAGCGTAGAAAGAAACGGGACTTGTATTTGGGAGGCCAGAAACTCAATCTCCCTCCAGCCATCCACATTTAGGTTTCCTGGACATCCCTAAGTAACTCGAGGCAAATTCCAGGATGGTTCCTTATAAAGGGCACAATCGAGTCCCTCCTCTAAACTCGACTCGTACTCTGTCTCGATGGAACTTCAAACTCTAAATCTTCCTTTCTTCCTTATACCTTAATTTTCGTTCTTTCCTTCCTCGTATACTGCATCACACTTTACTCCATTCCCGATGCACCGCGTATCTTACCGTCGCTTCTTATTGCACTGTTTCTACTGACACGTGTCCGTTTCTTATCTCTCTGGGCCCAGTCCGGGTTTAAAACGACAGAGCAACTGCCGGAGTGTCAGTCACCTCAGCTCACTCTGAAGACGGCCAGACGGTATTCGGCCAAAATATTAGAAGAAGAAGTTGAATTACTGCAGCTGCACACCCGAAATTTTATGGAACAGTCTTTGCCCCATGAAAATATGAAGATCCACAGCAAACATCTGTTCTTTAACGAATCAAAACTCCTATGTATAAAACAGCTTCAATGTCTGATTGCTTTATAATGTTAATATGTTAAACATTTGATGTTAAGTATGCAAATGACAAAAAGTTTGACATTAGCTTTAAGGTCTGTAAGAAGTTGCTTAGTGCTCTCATCATGAAACACTGAATGAATACACTCTGGGTAATCTGCACTCCATTTTAAGCAACAGTTATTTTCTACGCATCTCACTGCTTATGCTGTCATATCTCCTGAACTGTGTGTTTTACAATGATATAATTTTGTTGGTACATTCAGTGGTATATGTGGTTACCATCTGCAAAATGTGTTGTGAATGGAGCTTAGTGGTAAAGGGGTAATAAATTAAAGTGTCATGCACAATGCCAAGGTTTTGCTGCAAGAACAGTGAAAAGTAGTACAAAATAAATTTCATCATTTTCTGAGAAAATGTTACACAAACATTAGAAATTGTGTTTAAAGGTCACTGGAACTGACTAAGTGCCCTCATTCTCAAATATCAGATGAGTGTTGTTGGGGTAATTTGTGTGTAGTGAGCTACATTGCCTCAGGACATGAAACAGTTCCTAACTATAATACTTGTCTTATTGTGTTAATCCTTTAAAATAAGATTATGCCTTTTAATGAACAAATTATGACAGCACTTTAAATTCCATTAATAATTATATGAAATATTGAAAATCAAATTTTTGTTGCAAATGGAAGCTGTTACACAGGCAATCTATAACTGGGATGTGAACCACATTAGTCATTAGTAATCAAAGAAGTAAATACAGATACAAACAAAGAAGTAAATACAGATACAAAACATCTTAAGGAATTTAATGAACACGACTTTGTAGAGGCCCATAACAAAATTTCAGACACTACAGTAAACTCAATGCTTTAGTGCAAAGTAAAGATGCAGGTGACACTGAAATCTCAGGTTCAACCTTTACAACATTGGAGGAGCATGTTAATGATTTAACTGAACAAAAGATTCAAGAAAAGATTGAATCATCTGTCAGTACACCTAATTCATCTGCTAATATGGAGAAAATTGAGGCAGAATTTCAAAAATTCTGGAAATAGTTATCAAAAACTAAGGATGAGGTTAATTAAATTAAATGTAATGAGAATTGTTGGTTTCCAATAGAATTACTAGAAAAATCATTTGAAAAATGGACCAAAGTTCAATAAAATGATTTCAAAATTTAAACCAGATGGGGATTTACACCTGTATATTTCTTAAGAGAATTTTTCTAAGTCAGTACTAAAGTGTTGGAATGACATGAAAAAGATAAAGTGTATCCTCAGTTACCTAGAAGGGGATTCTGCTGAGTGTGGAACACGCACTCTCAGGATTTCACTTCCTGGAAAAAATGGTAAAAAAATTTAAAAAGAGATATTGGGTGTCTAACACACAAGGAGCCCTCAAAATGTGTGTAAGAAGCTGGATACTGGCACCCATGTCAGAACCCCCAAGGGAAAGGGCAATACCACAAGGGCATCGGGCTGTCTGCAGAAGAGAACGTGATATCAGATGGTAGATGAGCTAAACATGGCTGACTGACAGTGGACGTGACATAAACTAGGAGAAGCCCAAAGCAACCTAAGCAACAACAAGGTGCAAAGTGACAAGTTTCACTACAACAGTGTCAACCAAGCCACTAACAAAGAGAGAGAGAGAGAGACAATCCGAAACACGACTACATAGAAGAAACAAGTCCATAGCACAGCAATAACAGTGACCAACAATATGTGACGCGAGTACAGAACCTGTTGGGTGGCCATATTCATGCTGTTTGTGGGAAACGCTATTACTGGCATGTCCACATGGTGAGACAGCTGGTGCGCTTGGTATGCGAGTGCAGCACTGCAACGATACTGTGCCCTCTAATGGACCATTTCCTACAGCAGGCATTCAACATCCATGGAGTGCCAAACTAGAAAGAGGAAAACTCGTCACCAAATAACAATAATAATAATAATAATAATAATAATGCAAATTGGAATCCACCATGATTTCAACAGAAAAACGAAACAAGATACAATAAAGTTTAAAAAACCAGAGTGAATAATAAAGGTCGTAGCAGGAATCAGACATTTCATTAAAACAATATCAGCAATGTACCTCCAAATCGACTGATATACAGGCCTTTTCTGCATCAATCATCAGGAAGTAAAACACATTCTGGAGCAGGGGCCAGGTTATAGACATAACAATGGAAGCAGGCCTTCACACAGAAAAGGTAGTAGCACTCACACGGTTAATATCTACTTATCAGAGGTTACTAGAGAAAGAGCAAGAGCAAACTGGAGCAAGAATGGGTAAAACCTAATGTAGTTGGTGATTTTTTTGGGCAAAAGTTGATATTCCTTTAGATTCTGATAACAAAATATACTGTATTTACTCGAATCTAAGCCACACTTTTTTCCGGTTTTTGTAATCCAAAAAACCGCCTGCGGCTTAGAATCGAGTGCAAAGCAAGCGGAAGTTCAGAAAAATGTTGGTAGGTGCCGCCACAACTAACTTCTGCCGTCGAATATATGTAGCGCTACACAGGCATGCCTTGTAGGCACAAAGATAAATACGGGTGCCAAAACCTCTGCGTCAAAAAAAAAAAAGAGGTGAAAGACGAGCTTTTTTTCTCCGCCCCGAGTTTCGACCACTGCATTTTCATACATTATCCAACGAAGCAAATACAAATTCCGTATTGTTCATCTTCGAATGTAGCACAATTTAAATGTACTACTAAAATCCGACTGGCAAGACTGTTTGGGATGTTTGTCAATATGGCCAACTCTACGTTCTGAATTTTTTCCTACCTGTGAGAATAGATGGTTGCTAATAGGAACCTGATGAAATGTGAATCACATGCAGTATTCTCTTCACCATAAGAATAATACGAATATAAACATTTTGCCATGTATTCTTTTGTGTTTGCTGCTATCTCATTTAAATCCTGTCTGCCTAATAAACTACGAAACTTGAATGAGACAATAGCAAACGCGGAAGAATATACGTATCGTGTCATGTTTATATTCGTATTATTCTTATGCCTAATAGTGATACAGTCAGAAATGAAGCACGGCAACTGACTAGATTTTTAAATCTAAGATGACTCTAATTTCTGTGCAGAATTTGATGTACTAAAGAAGCGGGCACAAGGATTTTCAAACGGAGAAAAATTTTCGCCTAACTCTCGTTCAGAACATGTTGTATCATACGCATCTATTATTTGGTTCTTGTTGATCATTATCAAAGAAAGCAGCAGTGTAAGTAACAACAAATAGCAGTCTCTTGCCATTGTTTCGCTAATGAGACGATTTCTCTCTTTTTTTTAAATTGTAAGCGGTGGTAGCACGCACAAAAGCAAGCCATGCCGCGAGCGGCAAGAGGCCGTAAACACGCACTATCAGAATGCGACAAACAATGAATGACACTGTACAGTAATGCATTTTCAGCTTAGAGTGACTGATGTAAACACCTACAACAAAGAAAACGGCACTTATCAGATCAAAGCAAAATAAGCAATCAATTCAAACCAGACGAAGCACGTGAAAAAGGAAGGGCACCCGTATAAATACGGACGGAGAGCCTGACGCATAACAATGGCTACCTGGTAAAGCTTAACTGCTAAGCTTACGACTCGAACCAAACTACTGTAGCTGTATCGTCATTCATTTGACCTAAATTGTGTCTCATATTACAATGGACCAACTTTGTTTCGATTTGGAGGTGCGGCCTAAAACTTTTCTCTCCCCTTGAATTTCGAGTCTCAAATTTCAGGTGCGGCTTAGATTCGGGAATTTCTTTTTTCTTTTATTTCGAGTCTCATTTTTCAGGTGCGGCTTAGATTCGAGTAAATACGGTAATTAATATCACAGAAATTGCAATCAGCAGTGAGAAAAAAGTTCCCTTGTCCTAAACGCTGATAACAAGAGCATATGTTGTTGGGATCACTGGTAATAAAGGAAAACAAATTAAAGGAAGAAACGCAACTATCTGCTACAATCAGTACATAATTAGAACCTAATATATCAAAGAAAATAATCAATTTTTCAAAACCAGCAACAGAAGAAAACACACATAAAAGTACTGAAATTTACATGCTTTCACGGTCAGTAACTACTTCTTCTGGGAGACCGTTGCAGGGGGAAGGAAGAGGGCTGAAGGAAAAGGACTGCTGAGGTTTAGGAAATGGGGAGAATTCGGAAAATTTGCCCAGAATCCTGGTTCATGGGAGGACTATCAGATGGGACCAGAAGGGAAGTTGGCACATCGCTGCTGTAAGATGTGGCTTGTACACCAAGCTACCACTGCCTATTCCAGTCTTGTAAAAGGCAAACCATATGTTATCAAAGGGACAGCCACCTAGGAAACAATACATCATGTATAAGCTATTTGGCCTTTTACACTGGCCTGACTACCATCCAGTTATCAGTTTGGATGAATGGGTGCAGGCAGAGGGTGTATACCAGCAACACAAACTATCCTATTGCACAGAAAATATTAAATAAAAATCTCAAGAATCAGATATACTGAAAGAAGAAAATATCTTATTAAAATGTGAGTAATCAAACAATGGAAAACCCAGGATGGAATGTAACAATCTTATGCTAAGGAAAGTTGCCACTACCATGTAGCAGAGACACTGAGTCACAGATAGGCACAACAAAAATACTGTCACAGGTAAGTTTTCGGCCAGCAAGGCCTTTGTCAAAAATAGACAACAGACACACACACGGGTCTTTGTGTGACCAAATGCAACTCACCCACACAGACCACACTGGTCTCAATTACCAGAGACTGCAGTCATGTGTGTGTGAGTTGCATTTGTCTGTGTGTGTGTGTGCATATGTGTCTGTTGTCTATTTTTGATGAAGGCCTTGCTGGCCAAAAACTTATTGGTGACAGTCTTTTTGTTGTGTGTATCTGCATCACAGCATCTGCGAAATACGGTGAATCGCAACTTTCCTTTTCATAATATTGTTAAAATGTCAGTAAAGATTTTCTGATAAACCAAGTATAATTAAGAAGTCTGTATGCATATTTATTAAAGTAAAGGAAGATAAGCCTTTCTTTTGTGAACCTTATCCTATACCCCCGAGTTGTCACATTGCTCTCAAAGAAGATATTCCGAAAAGGCTGATAAGACATTATAGGAAGCCCTTAAGTGTGAGGTCGCAAAAGGCCAACAATGTTTATGGCATTTAATACCCCACACATTGTCTACCATGCAACCACAATATTGGCTGCTAATGGCAACAGGGGGCAGGACTGGCAGCCGCAAAGCATAGTTGAACTGATTAGTCAATGAGTAATTCATAATAGCACTACTGGTGTTGATACAAAGCAGAGCAATGGCAATGATAAATAAAGCAAACATCACATTACATCTACAACAACAGTTGCCAAAGTTGACACTCTGTCAGAAAGGAACCCCTAGGAATTTCACAGATGAGACAGATGTGGCGGGTGGAATATCAGCATTTCTGCAAGATGAGTAAGTGGAATGTGTGCTTTTGTATACGCTCAACTGTTCAGACAATGTACATGAAGAGTACAGTGGTGACAATAGATGCTTAACGAGTGAAAGTGATATTGTAACATGTGTATAGCCAAGTAGTTCCAAGTTGCATGTTGGACAGAGAACTAAAATCATGTCTCCGGTGTCATGTAGTAAAGGACAATCGTTGTCCAAGGAACAGGTACTAAGCATAATTATGTGCATGGAAGATCATCTGCAGCATAGTAAAAAAATAAAAAATAAAACAAAATTATGAACAGATTTCGGATAGGTCCACTGCAATATGACCATGTAATGCATAAAAAAACCTATGGATATTCAATGGAGGACTAGGCACACTCGTTACAAAAACTGGCATTTGTACATTTCAAGGATGCTTGATACAATTTACAGAATGTGCATGATAGTAAACTACTAAGTAACGCACATCAAATTGCGTTTGATGTAGATTACAGTGATTTCAAGGGAAGCAGAAGATGGTTACATAGCTTTAATCAGTGAAACAGAATTGGAAGACATATGGTACCGAAATTTCAAACAAAGCATGACTTGACAATGCACAGCAAACTGTGGTATTGACCGAAAATTTGTATATGAGATAAACAAACTAATCCTACCATTCAGTAAAGAATTTGTTGTCAACTCTGACCAATCAGGATTTGATGAGGAAATGCATATGAAAGGAACAATGGAAATTAGACGTGCCAAGAGAGTGGTATCATGATCAACTAACAACAATGCCGTAACACATTCATATACAGTTATGCTGACTGCTAATCTGGATGGCAAATTGGCTGGAAGGTTATTTACCATGCTGCAAGAAGTTGGAGGTGCTCTCCCCCCTATGATTCTTTCCCATGTGTGTGATCTTGCAAGGGCAGCAGGGAATATTTATGTCACAGTAAGTAAGAGGGGGAACATTAGAGAACTACAACTATGGTATGAGCATTGCTTCTGGCCAATATCTGGTCAAAGTAACTTCTTTTTGCTTCATTCCTAGTCTACATGTAAAAATCATACTTATTTAGAGTAAACTATTCTTCTTGCAAATGTATGACACTGCAATTCATACCACCTGGAACCACTGGACAAATTCAGCCTCCAGATGCCTGTTTTACCCATTCCTATAAAACATACTGTTGCACTATCTGCAGCTATGCCTTAAAGGATAGTTAGTTTTATGATAACAACAAAAATAATCAATTACTGATAATTTAACTGGATAGATAAAAAATCTACTCACAATGAGGCAGCATAAAACACACATAAAAGACGGTTGTAATTGGCAAGCTTTTGGAGCCAGTGGCTCCTCCTTCAGGCAGAAGGATTGAAGAGGAAGAAAGAGGGGGGTGAAGGAAAAGGACTGGAAAGGCCTAGGAAAAGGGGTAGATTTTGGGAAAGTCACGCAAAACTGCGGGCCATGGGAGACATACCGCATGGGGTGAGAAGGAAAGAAAAGGTAGAAGACAGGGTAATGTGGAGACAGATATTACTGTTTAAACATCATGCATGAGTTCATAAGAGTGAAAAGTACATTGTATGTAATAGAGGTGAGAGGGGGCACTGAAAAATAGACGGGTAAGACAATGAAAGACGTAGAAAATTAAATGGAGTGAACTACTATTTGCTTCACTCCATTCTAGTTTTCTACATCTTTCATTGTCTTACCCATCTATTTTTCACCGTCCTCTCTCACTTCTGTTATGTACAATGCACTTAGCTTTTCACTCTTATTAACTCGTGCATGATGTTTAAGCAGTAACCTCCATCTGCATTCTACTATGTCCCACTTTTCAGCTCAGATTTTCAAATCTCACCCAATGCAGTCCCCAACAATCAGTCTGTCCTTCTCATCCCCGTGAAAATGAAAGATGTAGGAAAGACGGAGTGAAGAAAGGAGTAGTTATTCTGAATAAATGCTGAGATGGAAGGAATTAATGTAAATTAAGGCCAGGCAGGTGTCGAGAACCTAGAAAAAGTTTCACTGCTAGTTCTCACCTGTGAAGCTCTGAGAAACTGGTGTCTGGGGGAAGAATCGAATGGCGCATGTG
Source organism: Schistocerca cancellata (assembly GCF_023864275.1). Taxonomy (NCBI): domain Eukaryota; kingdom Metazoa; phylum Arthropoda; class Insecta; order Orthoptera; family Acrididae; genus Schistocerca; species Schistocerca cancellata. The sequence continues at coordinate 8,220,936 of NC_064627.1, forward strand.
GTGAAACAGGCACTGATGTCATGACTGTCATGTTGTACAGCATGCTCTGCAACAGGATATTGTGTGTTGCCTATGCCCATTCATCCTGACGGATAACTGAGTGATAGTCATGCCGATGTAAAAGGCCAAACAGTGCTTACGTAAAAGCTGGTATATGACATGTGCCATTTCACAGGTGGCTCTCCCATTGATAGTATATGTTTTGCCAGTTACAGGGCTGGAACAGCAGGTGGTAGGAGGGTTCTTAGGGCATGTCTTGAGCAGGTATGGTCACAGGGGTAGGAGCAGATGGCTGCAGAAGGAGCATACAGTCTGACAAGGATATTATGGAGATTGGGAGGATGACAGAAAGCTATTCTATGCATGGTGGGTAAAATCTCAGAATGAATCTCATTTCAGGGCACGATTTAAGGAAGTCATGGTCTTGTTGATGTAGCTGATTGATACATTCGAGACCAGGATAATACTGTGCGACAAGTGATGTGCTCCGAAGTTGTTTTGTGGAGACATCAGCAGTACCAGGAATGGATGTGATGGTCCGGGGAAACCTGCTCTCGAACTAGGCTGTTGGGATAATTACATCCAGTGAAGGCTGAAGTGAGAGTGGTGGTGTATTGCTGTAAAAAGTCTGCACACGAACAAACATGTTTGCCTCGAATGCCAAGGCTGTACGGGAGGCAACGTTTGACACAGAAAGGATGGCAACTGTCAAAATTTTATGTCCTGTTGTTTGTTAGTAGGTTTGATCTCGACAGAAGTGTGTAGCTGGCCTTTGGTGAGGATGAGATCAACATCAACTAAAGTGGCATAGGATTCAGAGTAGTACCGTGTGATATTAATTTCGGAGAAGGTATTTAGAGATTCCAGGAATTTTAACAGGTCCCCCTTAGTGTGAAACCATATGGCACAGATATCATCAATGTCTAAAACAAACCACAGGCTGAAGCCTTATGGAAAGCCCCCTCCAAGCAACCCACGAAAAGGTTGGAATAGGAAAGAGATTTCTGTTTACCATGGCTGTACCCCTGATCTATTTGTATGTCTGTCCCTCAAATGTGCAGTAATTGTTGGTAAGTATAAAATTGATTAAGGTGGGCAAGAAGGATGTATAGGCTTGGAATCTGTGGGCTTTGACTGAAGAAATGTTCACGAGCTGACATACCATGTACATGAGGGATGTTGGTATAGTCAGAGATGGCATCAGTGTTTGACAAGTAAGGTGGCGGTGGGAGTGGGACAGACACAGATTTCAGATGATCTAGGAAATGGTTGGAATTTTTAACATAGGAGGGAAGTCTTTAAAACTGTCTTTCCTTCTTCAGTCTCGACATTCCTGATCTTTTACTTCCTATCTTACTTTCCTCTTTTGGGTACTGATTCCATCATTTCCTCTTTCCACATTCAGACACTCTTTTTTTTTGTTACTGTTTCAATTTCTAATTTTTGGATTTATCTAGGATTATACATTCACTATAACAAAGGCCTCCTAACAAGTACATATCATCACTGTCCTATAAAATTATTTTGTTTTAAACATTGTAGAGGAAGTGGTGAACACATGTATTTTTGTTTTATTGTGCACTGCAGTAGGATTCCTTTTTTGGTAATTAGCTATGTCACATTGACGAGTAGAAAGCAATAGACTGAAAACCTGACTTATGACATGCTAACATCAGTATTAAAATTTACAATAATTATGTCTTCATAAATGCAAAAATAACACCATGGCTTACTACCAGGGCCGGCGTAAGGCACGTGCAAAACGTGCGGCCGCACGGGGCGGCACTTTCCCTTTTCTTTCCTCTCTTTTTTTTTTTTTAGGGCAAATTCAACATTTGTGCCCGAGGGGATTCGAAAACAAACCTCGGAGGAAGCGGCTTCGGGAACTGTGGCGTGGCACCTCGACTACCTGCCAGCCGCCCCCGTTGAACAAGGGGAGGGAGGAGGACTAATTTCTTCCTCGCCACTGTGGCAGCACTGTCATGTTTACGTCGGAGAAACAGAGAGGGGGAAGCAGTCTGGCGTACACGCCAGTATTCTTACGAGTGGAGCACTGCCAGCCTGTTACGCACCGTGGATTTACTCACAACTAATTTTGCAGAAGACGAGATCTAATTTGGAAATTTGAATCCAATGTTCGATTCTGTGGTTACATGTTACGCCTGAAGCAATTTTGCTACGCCCTTCAATGGCAGTTTCCGAGTGTTTTATTCTTCCCGCATTATGGAACACAATGGTTGAACATTACTACAGTCAAACATGTCCAACACCTACAATGGCTAGAAGTATTCCGAATGGGTAAATATGCTGCGAGTAATTACAAGGGATAAAGACATTGCTAATAAGCCTGGCATAAGTTTGGTTTTGACGTATTTTTGAAAATTTTTGCTATCCGTTTCTGAGTGATAGTCGGACGTTTTGGCTTTTGAGTCATGAAACACCTGTCTCCGCCTGTATGAACAACAATTAAACTCTGGCCGGCACTTATGTTTGACAATACTACATGCACACTATCACTTTACCAACATTTATTTACTGTACAATGCGTGTGAATCCATGTTTCATCTTACTAAGCTACTGGCCGCCTTGATTCTGATGAAAACCTGAGAAAGTATGGTCTTTTAGCAACAATACCCTCTCGTCCGCACAAAACAAAAAGTTAATTTTGACACCTTCTAAAACGAAAATCCATAGACAGAACATTGCTTCTAAGGGTTTCCTTGTTAGCTTTGAAGCTCATTTCTGTTTTGGGTTAAGTAGTGTGTAAGCTTAGGGACTGATGACCTTAGCAGTTAAGTTCCATAAGATTTCACATACATTTGAACATTTTTGTAAATTCACGAGGCTTATTAAAATTACCTAGATTTCTTCAATCAGGTTTGACTCAATTTTTGAGCTTGTGCCCAGCGACTGTTTGGCACAAATCTGTAGAGAATGTCAACAATCAGTCACAATTTTCCAGCTCTACATAGATTTCGGGCACAGTGTGGCTATTCTCAATTCTTTGAGTTATGTTTACACCTATACCGTCATGCTCAACGTAACTGTCAACATGACGGTTTAGATGTAAGCACATATTAAAAGCCTTGAGACTGGCCGCTCAGTGGCTGAAACCTAGGTAGATCTGAAAAGTAAAAACAAAAATTGCGATTGATTACTGACATCTCCTACAGATTTGTTTAAATAAAATTCCACAAACGTTTTGTAAAAAAAACGGGGGCAGATGGCAATTTAGCAGCACGGTGCGGCACTCGGGCTTGCGCCGGCCCTGCTTACTACGCAATTTCAGCTTAAGAGAAGTAATTTAATCATGAAAATTGCTGGCAAAAATAATGCAGATGAGTACTTAGAAGACGTATATGTGATATATCTAGAAATTGGAGATAAGATAATGTAGGCATTTTAAACAGGATGCTGTGCCCTAATACGTAGTATAGTAGGGACTAGGGTAGGTGTACCAAGGAAGGAGGACCTACATCTGTGTCGATGTACAGGAAGGATTTCCTACATATAGGGGCACAATCTCTATACACGAGTAGTACTGACAGGAGAAGGGAACGTATGTGTTTGAGGAAAGAAGTATGAAAGATAAGATGTACAGAACCAGAATATTCAATATTTTGAGACTTACTCCAATGTTGTGCAGAAAGAAACTTGCCCGCGATGTAAAAGATTAAGAAATATAATGGAGTAGACAAATGTTAAAAGTATAACTAGTGTCTGAATTTATATAATAAAAATAATAAACTCATCAGGCTTTCCCGGCGATCTAATGACTTCTCGGATTGTTGGGTGTTCTGCCGGATATCAGCATCGTCCTTGCACAATATTTCGGTAACACAGCTCATAACCGTCGTCAGGTGCGACCTGAGACTACTTCTCGAGTGGACCTAGTCCAATATTTATGTCTGTGGACTTCCCCTCCACCAAAAGTTGCAGGAGTTTCTTCTGCAGTCTGCACCCACTCGCTGCAATCTTCTGCAACGTTGTCGTTCTGTTTTCGGTCCGCTGCAATTCTGGGTGCTCTCTCTGTGGTCCGCGTCCACCAGACCTGCTCCCGGGTGTTCCACCTTCGGTCTGCTGCATTTGGAATTCTGTCTGAGGTACCAGGCATTCCCTCTGCAGTATGCTGCCACTCACTGCGATCTGCTGGAGTGTTGCCATTCTGTTTTCAGTCCGCTGCGGTTCTGGATGTTCGCTCTGCGATCTGCGCCAGTCGTGCCCATCCCTGGACATTTCATTTTTGGTCTTCTGCATCTGGCACTCTGTCTGGTAATTGTTTTTCATATCCATGTCTTCCGTTCCTCTATCTGTGGAGTGCTGCAGCTGCTCCCATTGCTCCTTTAACAATTCCAGAGCAGGATCCCAGGCTCTACTTAGCGGGTACCCCACATTGCGGTTCATGAGATTGTCAGTCACTTTTATCTCAATCAGTTTCCTTATAACACTATGGTGTCTGTGCTAGAATCTTAATTTCCTCATAATTCGTGGCATGATCTAGTTCTAGACAGTGTTCAGCAATGGCTGACTTCGTCACCTGTCTTAATCGAGTGTGCCTCCGATGTTCTTTGCACCTGATATCCACTGTTCTTGTCATCTGACCAATGTACCACATGCCACATTGACAAAGTATAGTATAAATCCTCGGTTTTGGTAACCCCAAGTCATCTTTAACACTCGCCACCAACCAAAGATCTTGTTCACCATAGAACTGGAGAAGAATGGCCAGCTGTCATTTCCGGATGTACTAGTCAAAAGGAAAGCAGATGGATCAATTGGTGACAGTGTGTATCGAAAACCCACACTCACACTGATTTATATCTGAGGGCAGCAGCTGTCACCACCTTGTGCAGAAGAATGGGGTACTTAAGTCATTGGTCCACAGAGCATGTGCCCTGTCAGACCAAGAGAGTCTACTGACAGAAATATGGTATCTTAAAACTATGTTCTGCAAAAATGGATACACAACTAAACAAATTGAGAGGGCACTCCAACCAGCTACTACACCACATGTTCCAGAAGCAGAGCAAGATGAAGCAAAGAAGGTGGCATATCTGCCCTATGCTGGTCCTATTTCTGCCAGAATCAGTAGGATCCTATGTAAACACAATATCAAACAGGTAAAAGCAAATTGGTAATTACAAATCAGCGGCAGATCAAAACCACACTTAATCCTCATTTAGAAAAAGATACCAAACTAATCTTGTGACCTAAAAAACTAGTGGCTAGATTGTCAAGAGGACAGCATTTTTCAAAAACAGATTTGTCTGATGTGTGTTTCCAACTACAGCTTGATGAGAGATCAAAACTATAATGGCTCTATGAATACAATTCACCTACAGCTTGTCACTGCTAAAGCTTCAGTAACAAATTTCATGTGCTACTTAGAGCAACTGATGCAAAAAATTTCTCTGTGAGTGAATTATCAAGATGACATAATCATTAAGTGTTATCTAAATAAATATACTTTTCTAGCCAATGTTTGAATTTCTAGGATTTATTTTGAGTAAAGGCAGTTTTCAATCAACACAATACTGAGTCATACCATTCCTTACATTAAAAGCTAGTCTCAAGTTAGTCACTAGCCTTGGTCATTTCAATCACAGTAAATATTTGATTCTTTCTACTATTGCATCTCAACATATACTGCCACAGTATTCTCACTTAAAAATATTGGCAGATCAGAGCAAACAATCTCATATCCTGCAAAAACTTTAACAATGGTCCAAATCGATTATATGTTTGTTAGTTACATCTGCCACAGATCATTTTGCATGATAAATTGCAACAATGTAGAATGAGTAATTTTACATTCACGTCACAAACTAATTTGTAAATATGACTTCATGCTGAGCATTTATAACTTTATTTTTTAAATTTTTTTTTCACAAACACACACGAGTTAGTAATTCCTACCTACCACCTTTCACACAATACAATAAAAGAAATTTTTCTACGGAACAGTAGGAATTGTCACGGACAAATGTTTTCAAAGCTTACTTTGCTGTCTGTCACAAACTGTACATCTCTGGGTACATCATCAAAAATTTTATATGCAGCATTGTGCACACCTTTTTGTGCAACAGACAACTATAATGTGAAGTAATGAATATCATATTGTAATTATGTACATCATTGTTTCTTTTGAACTGCAGTGAGTTATTTACAACAAACTTCAAAGACCTAACTCCTTAAACAGATGTTTACAAGACGATAATGGGTGAGTACCACATATTATTCTTACAGTTCATTTTTGAGCTATGAAGACTTTCTTTCTTAAAGACAAGTTACCCCAGAACATTATATGACATTATTGAATAAAAATATGCAAAATATGTCAAGTTACTGATCTGTCTCTCTCCAAGATTCACAATGATTGTAAGTGCAAATGTGGCTGAGTTTATTTGTTTTAGTAGTTGTGTTAAGAGTTGTAAATTGAAAAAGCAGCACTGATCACCATTTACAGCACACAAAAAAAAAATAGGTTTGTCACTGAAATTCCCATCATCCAACAGAGTGTCTAATAATCTTCATCCTCAATTTCCTCAATTATTTTCACACATTTCTTCTGGACACTACGCTTATGTCTGCCCTGATAGCCGAGTGGTCAGCGTGACGGATTGCCGTCCTACGGGCCCGGGTTCGATTCCCGGTTGGGTCGGAGATTTCCTCTGCTCAGGGACTGGGTGTTGTGTTGTCTCCATCATCATTGCATGTCCATCTGGGGTGCAGGTCCCCCAATGTGGCGTCCAATGTAATAAGACCTGCACCGAGGCGGCCGTACCTGCTCCGCAACCGGCCTCCGGGCCAATGATGCCAAACGCTCATTTCCACTACCCTTATACACTGCAGCTAACTGTTCAAACAGCTATGTTTCAAAATATACAAGCTGAACAAACAATATGATTAAAGCAATTTCTCATTCACGAAATTTAACATGAAACCATTGGGACTACAGTTCAGAGTCAATTATTTAAATTTTTTGTTGTATTGTGATAAAACTATGTTCTGATTACTACATAACTTTAATTCTTCTTCTTTCATTGAAGCTAAATTTGGTAAGTTTACCTGAATAAGTTGCTCTTCAAATTATCTAAGTATTTCAGTGCTTTAAATTTGCGGATTCTGATGTCACTGACTGATACATATCCTATAACAATGAAAAAACATAGCATTTTGGTTAGGAAAACATGTTTGTATTATAATAAATGTAAACAAAACGGTAGAAGGAGAAGGAGGAGGAGGAGGCAGCAGCCCGGTACTAACTACTACGGCCAGCTGTGATTGCACCCAGGCCAAAGATGACGGCACGAGAGCCGGAGGAGATGCAGACCGCGCCGCCGGGGCCAGTGCAGATGGTGGAGGTGGCCTGGGGGCAGAGGGCTATCCAGTGCACTGTCAGTCATGCACGGATAGAGTCGGTCATAGTGTCACGACACTGAGGCATCGGGCCCGGACGGTGGAGGTCGGATGCAATCGCTGCGAGGCCAGTGTCGGCAGGTGGCCGGACATCTGCTCGAGCAGACGAAGCTGCATACGGAGTTGGCAGCCGTGAAGCACCACTGTCAGGTTACGGTCACCAGTGGGAGTGAACGTGTACGAACTCTGGAACCTATTGAGAGCTTCCTCGGGAGAGGACCGAGGGATACATTGTTTCATCTGTGTTTTAACTGTACAGACCAGCTGCTCCACCTCTCTGTCGGACTGAAAATGAAACAGAGTGGCCGTGACATGTCGGATGCCAGTCTTTCTACAAAAATCTTCAAAATCTCGAGACACAAATTCTAGGACATTGTCTGTCACTAGCACCTACGGCAATCGTTCTACGGAAAAACTATTTGAGAGGACCCTGAGCATATCCACTGTGAATGGGAAGGAGCAGAGGAAATTTTGAGAAAGGATCAACTGCTACAAGCCAAAAGCAGTTAAGGAACAGACCCACAAAATCACTACGAATATGCTCCCAGGGGAGAGAGAGGCCCGTGGTGCCTCTCAGTGGGTGGGGCACTGCAGACAGGCCGTCACAACTTGTGTGATCTCGTTGCCGATACCTAGACAAAACCCGTGGCAATGGGCCAGCAATTTTGTACGAGAAACACCTCGACAGTCCGCGCGGAGAAGGCGCACGACGTCTCACCACGATGCCCTGCGCACTGAGTCTACATTAACACACTATCGAGAACTGAGAGGCAACAGTGGAGAGTGTAGTAATTACACAAAGGATCCTATGCTCGGCCCAGTGATTTATCCAGTCAGCCACGGTGGACAAATTGAACAACCTGACACGAGACACGACAGGCCGTCACAGTTGCTGAAATCTGAGAACTGGTACTGGGAAAACTGTCCACGGCGTTTTTGGTTTCGAAGTCTAAATGGAAACACGACAGTACATCCTAATCAAATAACGGATTGGAGCCAATCGGCAATCGAGAAACAGAGAAACGGCATCCTTGTAAGTGTGGTAGTGTCGTAGGTCAGAAATGAATCTCATAGTTATAGTGTGACAAAAACAGAACCCAGCATTGCAAGCAACGGGCTGCATCGTCTACTAAAGAGGCTGAACAACTGAAAAGAGAAACTAGTAGTTTCTGATCAGTAACTGAATGAAACTCAGAACAGTATTTTTTTTGAGCACTTACACCTTCTTATCCTATCAGTGAGTAGTGCTGTTGCACCTGACTCAGAGTTTTGGAAGCATATGCAATACGGTGTTGTGCACGATAATGGTCCTGAGGCCACACTGCAAGGTGTCTGTGGAAGGAAACCGAGCAAGGTGCCAAGTGTAATTTTTACTTTCACAGGATAAAAGTACACTCACAGGCAGGCAACCGATGTAAAAGAACATCTTTATGTAAGAGAGCACGAAACGGCTGGGCAAATGTGGCTGCACAGAAAGAGATTTACGGTAGTACGCAATCTCGCCGAAAAAGGCTCGACATTTGTAGGACACGGCAAAGCTGTAATGGCTTCGACACGTCGGCATAAAGCCTTGATCCCAGCACGTGTGAGTTCCGAACTGTGATGGATGGCTGAAAAAATTATGATTTGTCCAAGTTACATTTTACACCAGCTGCCGTAGCACCGTGACGTGGCAGCACGTACTGCAAATGTTCGTCTGCTGAGGAACCTGAGACCACAGTATCATCCAGGTAGTTAATGCACCCTGGCATAAAGGTCGTGAATTGCTCCAAAAATCATCGGAAAATGTCAGGTGCACTAGCCACGCCGAATGGCAGGTGCTGGTATCAATATAACCCAAAAGGAGTATTCACTACAAGGATGTGTTTGGAATTGTCATCCAGAGGCAGTTTTAAGCAGGCTTCTGACAAGTCAATTTTGGAAAAACATTGGCCCCCAAAAAGCCGTCCTAAGAGTTCATCTGGATGGACTAAGGGATAGGTATCAATAATAGACTGCGAATTTACAGAAATTTTAAAATCACCACAGACCCATAGGTTGCTGTCAGGTTTCTTGACAATTACCAATGTAGTAGACCATTCACTACAGTAGACAGACCCGATAACATCCAAAGATGTAAGTTGATCTAGTTCCAATCTGACCTGCAGCTGTGTAGCAACTGGAACTGGGAGGCACAAAAAAAAAAAAAAAGTGGGGGTGCGCCATCAGTTTCATTGTAATGTACGCCTTGAAATCAGTAGATACCCTAAACCTGCAAGGAATACTCCAAGCAAAGTGCATGCAGCTATTGGTATTAGACTTGATCTAATATCAGATGCACTTCATCAGAAAAAGAGAACCCAAAAAATTTGAAGGTGTGTCACCCAAATAAGCTTTCAGTATTGTCATCATCCACTGCTAAAAACAAAAAAGGCAAAACAACAGCTTTGTACACTATGGAAGAAGAAAACTGTACCGGTACGGGTAAGTGTTGTCTGTCGTAACTAACCACCTGATGAGATACTGGGAACAATGCCGATAATCTGAGATCCACACAGGTTTGAAAATTTAACACAGTCGCAGCTGCACTCGTGTTTACTTGCACTTTTAACATCTTGTCATCATACACAGTTCAATGTAGAGTTTGTTTGGGCTACCATCACTTGAGAAACACTATTCACCTACATGTTCACGTCTGGTGAAAGAGACTGAGAGTTGCGCACACATGCACATAAGCGCGCGCGCGCACGCGCACACACACACACACACACACACACACACACACAGATGCAGTATGTCCCTTTCTTTTGGTTGCATGTCATCCAACACTTGGGAAATGTGGGCCACTCGTGTCATACAGACGACAGTGGCATGACAGAGGAGGAGCACACGGCTACTGTTGTAATGCTGACTGAACGTTTGCAGGTCACGACACTGTCTGCCTCCCTGTGTGCTAACCGATGGCGGTCAATAGAAACAATGGCAGCTACTTCACACCATGCTTCTATCTGATTTCCTGTTGTGCAAGATACTTCAAAAGACTGAAAAATCTTCAGAACATCTGTGAGATAAGAATTTTCACACTGTGAAGCACATTTGCAAGCTTCCTTATCGGCACCCAGGCGTACTACAGCATTTCAAACCACTGAATCGGTATACGAGCCCCGGTGGGCCTCAGTAAGAAACTGGCAGCAACGGCTAAACCCACAAAGTTCTGTTGCCCGAGCTCTGTATGACTGTTCTGGCTGCTTCTGACAATACAGCAGAACTCGACATGAGCAGCAATAACACGAGCACCCTCACAATGATAATTATTGAGAATCTGACACATTTCATCAAAAGAGGGACTGTCAGGGTCCTGAAGAGGAGATAGCTGACATATAAGGTGTTAAACACGAGGAGAAATTCGTGACAAAAACAGAGCCTTACACAAACTGAGATTGGCGACCCTGAAAGCTTGAAAATGTTGCTGAAGGCATTTTTCATATGTGTCTCATTCTTCCGCAGAATCGTCATACAGAGGAAATGTTAGGGGTTCTGTCAATGACAGTAGAACTTGATACACGGACAAGGCTCAAAACTGTTTACTACTGTGGAAAGAGCCTGCTGTTGGTCAGTGAGAGCTTGGTTTTGTTTAACAACGGATTGAAGAACTCCTTCCACTGACACGTTGGCTGTATATCGAAGCAAAGAAAGAAAACGTGGAGCAGAATCCCACCATCATCACCAAGTAAACACTAACCTAGTTTTATTCTGCATCCACACGGACACATCCACAAAAACAGTGAGCGACATATAGAACAGTATAAAGTCTCATAACTACAGAACACATTAGTATACAGTCTCGCAGGTGAGCATGCGATAAGCAAGTAAGCATAAGTGAGGCCGAGGGCCTGGTGCACTGGACTTATATAGGGCTGTCTTGCACAGAGCACAATGTGTGTCTAGGTTGTGAGACTACATCTCTAGACTGATTCTGTAAAGGCATTTGTATTGCAAACTGTTTGATTACAAGCACTCACACTACAGGATTACGACAGTTACAAAACAAATTGCTTTTGTGAAACAACATTTTGAAGCTTAGAAAGACATGAACTGTGTTACCAATAGTTAACAAAATGTCTCTCACTAACCTTTGCCACGATGTCACATACAGTACTTCGATCACTTTCATCATCGTCATCTACATTTTTCATATTGAAACGTAGGGCACCATACAAAACTGATGTAGCTTTGAGGAGCTCCCGTACAGCATATCCATCAGCTTGGTAAAGATTTTTGGTGTTTAACTTTATATTGACTTTTGAAGCCTGTAGAACAAAACATCCAAAAAGGTTGTAAAAGTTAATTACAAAAAAAGTTAAAGAATGAAACCAAATTCGTGTGTAACATCCCACAGTCTATTGACTTTCACACCCTCAAGTCATTAAAACAGAAATTACAAAACCAAGATATCACTGCCACAAAATCAGATAAAGGCAACAGTATTGTACTTTTGAACAAATGTGATTATGTTGATAAAGTTAACGATTTCCTGAATACCACAGGTTTCCAAGTCCCTCCTAAAGACCCTACTACATTATTCAAAGAGGATGTTAAATATGCAATCAATTCATGCAAAAACACATTCTCTGAGTTTGAAGCAAAACTGTTAACTAATATGAACCCAGTGCCTCCCTAGAATGTAAAGGCTTCCTAAACTGCATAACTAGATGTTCCTATTCATCCAGCTGTATCATCATTCACTGCTCCACCTTACAAACTAGCTAGTAAACTGGATGTCCTAATTAAGGGCAAGACTACATTCAAATCAAAGCATGATATTTCAAACTCTGTGGACCTAGTAAATAAGTTAAAAGGTATATCTGTCTCACACAGTGATAAATTAGTATCCTTTGATGTCTGCAGTTTGTTTTCCAACATACCAGTGATAGAGTGCATTGATAATCTGACAGAGCTGATACACAAGTCTAATGTCAGTCCTGTGGAACTGAATGGCTTGAGACTGGCCACTCAAACATGCTTGGCACTAAACTATTTCCAGTTCCAAGGGACTCTTTATAAAAAATTAGATGGCTTAGCTATGGGTCCTCCTCTTAGTCCACTGTTGGCTGAAATATTTATGGACCATTCTGAACAAAATTTTCTAAAAACAGAACCTTTGAGTGCCAATACCAAATACTGGTTTAGATATGTGGATGAAGTCCTGGGTATGTGGACTGGTACTACAAGACAACTCAACACATTTTTGAAAAACCTAAACAGTCAACATAAAAATATTCAGTTCATAATGGAGATTGGCAACAAATCCATAGGCCGTGCGGTTCTAGGCACTACAGTCTGGATCCGAGCTACCGCTACGGTCGCAGGTTCGAATCGGGCATGTATGTGTGTGATGTCCTTAGGTTAGTTAGGTTTAATTAGTTCTAAGTTCCAGGTGACTGATGACCTCAGAAGTTAAGTCGCATAGTGCTCAGAGCCATTTGAACCATTTTTTGAACAAATCCATAAACTTCTTAGATCTCACCATTGACATCACATTACTTCAAAATTTATAGACAAACTACAACTACAGGCACAGTAATACCTTCTTGCTCACAACACCCCATAGCTCACAAACATGCAGCTTTCCACTCAATGGTACGCTGTCTCATATCTGTCCCCATGTCCAGAAATGATTTGAAAGCAGAGTTAGATACAGTGAAATTTATTGCCACAGGCAATGGCTATAGTCCAGTTCTTATTGACAACATCTTTCACGGGAAACAAAAACGGAAAATTATACCCCTCCTCTATGCCCCACCTGCTTCCCCATCCACTGTCTGCAAGAAATGGCATACACTACCATTTCTAGGTGAGGTATCACAGATTTTTGCTACAGCACTAAAAGCCTGCAAGTATAGGCTTTCTTCTATGTTAAGAACACAACAGCCCAGTGTGTTTTTAATAGCAAAGATAAGATTCAGTTATTAGCCAACAGTGGGGTATACAAAATCACCTGTTCTTATTATGACAAACTGTACATCAGTCACTCAGGCAGAGACATAGCAACTAGACTGGCTAAACATGAATGCAGCAAGAGGTTGCAGAATTCTGACTCCGTATTTGCTGAGTGTGTACAGAGTGAGGGTCACAACTACCAGCCAGTGCCCCACGTACTTCACTTAGCACTTCACAAAACTCAACCTGCTGGAAGCCCTGAAAATTAACAAACATCTTGCTCACAGTCCAGATCTAATCCTAAATGACCAGACACAGCTCAACACTTCCCTTCTCCTAAAGTTTATATAATCAACTCTGTTGTTCATTACTTCCCACACTGTCTGTTCCTACATATTTCCATTTTCCTGTATTCATTAAGTGCTTTTGTTTTATCAAAGTTGTCTATGTATTCCATATAGACTGTAGTTTCAATAGTTAAGGCTTTCTTTTAACTGGTACTTTTATTACTGTCCCTGTTTAACACCTCTTGTAGTTGTCTCATCAAATATTGTTCATATTTTACTTTGTTCATTTATTTAATGCAAACTGTTACATAGCCACTGTTTTGAATATAATGTTAATGTTAGAATGCAGTACCACCACACTCTCAAAGATTGCATTTATTGTATGTTCCCTCAAACACCTCCATTTTCCTGCATTTATTTATTTCTGTTTATCTTGTTGATATTTCTTAAGTTCCTTATGTATTCTGTAGTTATGTTGATAATTGTTTCTTCTTTTAATTGGTTTGTGTATCACTCTCCATGTTTTATACCTCCTGATGTAGCCTTGTCAAGTACTAATTTTATTTTATTTTAGTAGTTTTGTTTATTGACAGAACCTGTTATGTAGGCATGCTGTTCCGATTTTGTGTTAAAGTTTTTCCTGTCTACTCCATTTTTATTTATTTACTGTTTGATTTTTTAGTTTTTCATTGCATTACCACCACACTGTCAAAGATGTTACTTACTGTATGTTTCTGCTTCAGTCTAGATGTGTTAATTCTCTTCCAATGTTGTTTGCAAACATTGTAACTTCTTTGGTAACAATACTAAGTAAATGTCTGAAGAAGGCCTTGTAAGCCAAAAACCGAGACACAATAAAAGTAATATTATAGAACAAAAGCAAACTGGTGCTTTTCAATTATTAAAAGTTAAGAAATTTTACTTTAAAACTCACCATAAACTGAGCAGCTAATCGTATCAGCTTAACCCTTTCTGTCTCAGTATTATACTCCAACGGTACATCTGCTTCTGGATCGAATCTTTTAACAAGCCATATTAAAATTTCAGCTACAAGTGGGAAATTGGGATTCCGAAAATTCTCTGTTGATATAAGCCTTGTGTATCCTAGAGCTCTCATCATTTCTGCAAAATCTAAAAACAAACATGTAAAAGAAGCAATTTATTGAACTTATCTGGTTAAAGCAAAATAAAACAGCATACATAATAACGGAAAATCTGGGATAGAATGAAAACAACACGTATTAGTAAAAATTCCTTCTTCAGGTTTAGAGCAAAATACACACATTCATATATACACATATTAGACACACATGACCCAGTCACCTCAAGGTGGTGCCAAGGTCTGACAGCAGTGAATAGTAGTATCAGCTCAGTGGATAGTGGGAGTATAGATGGGGCACAGATGGGAGATGGAAGGATAGGTTGAGGGGGAGGAATGGTAGAAAACATTGAGAGGGACTGGACTGGGATCAGGAAAGGGAATAAATGCACGTGGAAGACAGGGATTATCAAAGGTGAAGAGAACTGGAACTATCAAAGGCCAAGGCCAGGGAGGCTATGAAAACAAAAGACGCACTGCAGGAAGGGTTCTGGTGTGGCTCAGAAGAATCCAGATGGTGTGAAGTGAAGCACATTGTGTTGTGTAGCATGCTCAGCAACTGGTTGGTCCAGCTGTCTCTTGGCCATTATCGTGGCTTGTTAGTGCTGATGCCCACATAAAACAAAACACAGAAGTTACGGTAAGTTGGTAAATCACATGGCTGCTTTCACAGGTGGCCCTATATTTGATTGGGTAAGAACTGGAATATGAGGTAGTGGGAAAACATATGGGATACATCTTGCATCTGAGTCTTTTACAGGGATATGAGCCATGGGGCAAGGACTAGGGAGCAGGGGTGGAATAGGGATGGACAAGTACCTATATTGTGTAGGGCAGAATTCTATTGTGGGAGTGATGGAGGGAATAGTAGGGAGGATATTTCTCAGTTCAGGGCTCGACGAGAGTTAGTTGAAACCCTGGCAGAGAACACAATTCTGTTGCTCTGAAAGGAAGGACAGAAGATTAGAGTTTAATGTCCTGTTGACTGCACAGTCATTAGAAGCAGAACACAAGTTCAGAATACAAAAGGATGGGGAAGGAAATCGGCCATGCGCTTTCCACAGCAATCAATTTAGGGAAACTGTGGAGAACCTAAGCAAGGATGACCAGATGGTGTCTTGAACCACTGCCCTCCTAAATGCATTCAGTATGCCAACTACTGCACCACTTCAATCAGTCAGTTGCTACTGTCCTGTGTGGTACTGGGTCATGGGTGAGGCACTTCTTTGTGGTCTATTAGTGGTATGTGAGGAGTGGTATGAAACTAGGAAGAAAGGGCACAGGAGAATCTGTCTTTGGACAAAGTGGGCCTCTACAAGACCCTAGGCATATTTGGAAAGGGACTGCTCATCAATGCAGATGTGGCAAACGCAAATGGCTAGTCTGAATGGAAGAGACTTTTCGGTATAAAATTGGTGATAGCTGTAAAAATGGAGGTATTGTTGAAGGTTAGGAGATTTGGTCATGCCATCCCTGAGGTAAAGATCAACATTGAATAGGATTGCTCACGGGTTGAGGAGGACTGTGTGAAGTGAACTGGGGAGAAGCTCTTAGAGATTCTGGAGGAATGTCTGGACCAGATCATGAAAATGTTGTCAATGAATCTGAAATGGGGTTAGGGATTTTGAGTGCCTCGGAGGGATTCTTCTCGATGTCTGATAAAAATGTTGACATATGATGGTGCCATCTGCTTGCCCCTGCCCCTAACCATACTGTGAATTGATTAGCAGGTGATGTTTCAAAGGAAAAGTAAATGTGAGTGAGGATATAGTCAAGTCACGGTGACCAGAGTGGAGTCAGTTGTGCATTTGGAAAGGTTGTGTTCATCAGAAGCATGGCCATAGACATTGGAGTTGTTAGTGTAGAGGTAGGTGGCATTGACAGTGACATGAAGGACACCAAGTGATAAAGGGGCAGGAACTGTGGAGAGTTGGTTGAGAAAATAGTTAGTGTCTTTTATACAGGGAGGTAAGTTATTGGTAATAGCCTGAAGGTGCTTGTCCACAAGGGCCCAGATTCTCTCTGTGGGGTAGCAGTATCTGCCAACTATGTTGTGTCCCGTGTGGTTGGCTTTATGTATTTTAGGAAGCACCAGTAATCCCCACGCTATTTCTTCAAAGAACCCAACTCCCATGTATAGAACAGCTCCAAACATCTGATTACTTTGCTAAATGCAGCAACAGTATCCCACATTTAAAAGCTAGCTTCTTATAGCTCTCTATGTTTATGATGTTATACCTCAGATTAGATTAGATTTACTTTCATTCCAATTGATCCGTAGTGAGGAGGTCCTCCAGGATGTGGAACATGTCAGAAAAACAACAATACATGACAAATATTTACAACTAAAACAAATAAGCTAATGTACCATTCCACAGGTCCCAAGTGGAATGATCGTCATTTTTTAATGAACACTAAGATTCATTTTACAAATACTATTGCACTGAATTTAAAATAAAAAAGTTTTTTATTTATTTATAAGGTAAGAAACATGTAATACAACTACTGTAATACTTATTTACAATGAACACATTACTGCACTGAAATGGTGCAGAAGTTAGATTATACTTACACACTTACACACACACAAGCACACGCACACACACACACACACAAATTTTCAGTGAACACATTACTGCACTGAAATTGTGCAGAAGTTATGTTGTACTTATATACAAATCAGTTGGTTTTACTAAGAAATTCATCAATGGAGTAGAAGGAGTTGGCCACCAATAAATCCTTTACGCTTCTCTTAAACTGAATTTCATTGGTTGTTAAGCTTTTTATGGCTGCTGGCAAGTTATTGAAAATGTGTGTTCCTGAATAATGCACACCTTTTTGTACAAGACTAAGTGACTTTAAATCCTTGTGAAGATTATTCTTATTTCTAGTATTGATTCCATGAATTGAGCTGTTGGTTTGAAAAAGTGATATATTTTTAATGACAAATTTCATTAAGGAATAAATATATTGGGAAGCTGTAGTTAGTATCCCTAGTTCCCTAAACAGGCTTCCGCAGGATGTTCTTGAGTTCACACCACATATAATTCTTACTGCACGTTTTTGTGCCCGGAAAACTTTAGCTTGGCTTGATGAATTACCCCAGAAAATAATCCCATATGACATTATGGAATGAAAGTAAGCATAGTATGCCAGCTTTTTCATTTTTATATCCCCTATGTCTGACAAAATTCGCATTGCAAACAGAGATTTGTTAAGACGCTTCAGCAGTTCTGTGGTGTGCTCCTCCCAGTTGAATTTATTATCAAGCTGTAATCCCAAGAATTTAACACTGTCCACTTCTTCTATCTTCTTGTCATCATATGTTAGACATATACTCTTGGGACACCCCTTACAAGTTCTGAACTGCATGTAGTGTGTTTTTTCAAAGTTTAGTGACAAAGAATTGGCTAGGAACCAGTGATTAATGTCCGCAAATATTTTATTGGCTGATCTTTCTAAGACTACACTTGATTTGCTATTTATTGCAATGTTTGTATCATCAGCAAACAAAACAAACTTGGCATCTGGTAATGTTACTGATGAAAGGTCATTGATATACACAAGAAAAAGTAAGGGCCCCAAAATGGAACCTTGTGGGACCCCACATGTAATTAGTTCCCAGTTGGATGATGATGATGATGATGTTTGGTTTGTGGGGCGCTCAACTGCGTGGTTATCAGCGCCCGTACAATTACCCAATCTTTGCTCAGTCCAATTTCGCCACTTTCCTGGATGATGATGAAATGATGAGGACAACACAAACACCCAGTCATCTCGAGGCAGGTGAAAATCCCCGACCCCGCCGGGAATCGAACCCGGGACCCCGTGCTCGGGAAGCGAGAACGCTACCGCGAGACCACGAGCGGCGGACTCAGTTGGATGATGCCTGATAGCTTGATACATGTCTCTTTCCTAATAACACCCTTTGTTTCCTGCCAGAGATATAAGATTTGAACCATTTTGCAGCATTTCCTGTTACACTATAATATTCTAGTTTACTTAAAAGGATATTGTGATTTACACAGTCAAATGCCTTTGACAGATCACAAAATATACCAGTTGCCTGCAATTTTTTGTCTAATGAATTAAGTACATTTTCACTGTAAGTGTAGATAGCCTTCTCAATATCAGAACCTTTTAGAAATCCAAACTGTGACTTTGACAGTATGTTATTTGAGATAAGATGGTTATAAAGACGGCTGTACATTACTTTTTCGAAAATTTTTGAGAATGCTGGCAACAGTGAAATTGGACGGAAATTTGATGCTATTTCTTTATCTCCCTTCTTAAACAGTGGCTTAACTTCAGCATATTTCAGCCATTCAGGAAATATTCCACTGATAAACGACTGGTTACACAGATAGCTGAATATGTTACTTAGCTCAGAATCACATTCTTTAATTAACTTTGTTGATATTTCATCATACCCACTAGATGTTTTTGATTTTAAAGATTTTATGATGGACATTATTTCTGTTGGGGTAGTGAGGGTCAAATTCATATTATGGAAGTTACTTGAAATGTCTGTTCTAAGGTAATCCATAGCAGCATCTACCGAACCTGACAACCCCATCTTTTCAGTAACAGTTATAAAATGTTTGTTAAAAAGTTCTGCAATACTATACACATCTGTCACCAATGCATCATTTACTCTTAATGCTATTTGTTCCTCTTCATGTCTGGTTCTACCGGTCTCCTCCTTCACTATATCCCATATTGTCTTTATTTTGTTATCTGATATGACTATCTTTTCCTTGTAATATATTTGCTTTGACATCCGTATTACAGTCTTTAATATTTTGCAGTATTTCTTATAATGTGCTATAGCATCAACATTGGAAATGTTTCGGATTGACAGATACATTATAGAATGATACAATTTTGCAGGTGCAATTAGTGGTCATGCCTGATGCTGAAGTTAAACTACACGAACAATGATAATGTAGTAAGTGATAAAATTTTTTACTTTCATTATTTTGTGGGGGGCCATCGACAAGAAAAAGTTTCAAAAATGTTTGGAATTAAGTCTAAAAGTTTATTGGAAGTTGCAAAGTGCTCTCATTCTCAAACACTGGACGAATACCGCCTGGGTAATTTGCGCATATCAATCTGTGCTGCCTCAAGAGATATACACAGGGTCTAAGTTTAGTGCTTACATTGTTAAATCCTTAACATACGATTACAACTCTTATTGAGATGACTGTTTCATCCATTTAGAAATATAAATGTGTTTCAGCATTTAGTAATATAAATACAGGAGGTAGGTGTGAGAGGAGTGTTGGGGATGAGGATGGACAGGCCCGCAGACTTGAGATGGGACTGGAGATCGTGCTGCGGTTCTGGAATGGATCCGCAGTGGTGTGATTGGTGGTAGCCACTTCTGACAGCTCGGGTAATCCCTCAGCCACGCAATCCCAGTGGTTCACACCCACAGCAGTGGAACCTTTGTCGGCAGGTAGAATTATAAGGTTCAGAGCAGATTTTAGTTGGTGAACTGCAGTTCCTTTTGTGAATGTGAGACTGGTTTCCACATAGAGGAATTTGGGGCTTGGTAGAGAAGCAGAGTCTGAGGTTACAAAATTCTGTAAAATGATCACAGGATGATTCAGGGAGAAACTGGAGTGGTTGACAGTTATATGAAGTAAACTGAGTAAGGCACTGTTCAATACTGATTTTGAGTTAAGTCTGATTATTTTGGAAGGTGGCGAGAAAGCGTTTGCACTGTACAGCCTCTTGAGAAAGTGAGAAGCTCACTAACAGTCCCAGTGAAGTCAAATTCGGAGTGGCACAAAAGGTGATCCTTAGCAAAGGATTGATATTTCTGTGGGACTGAGGTGTCCAGAGAACAAGTTCATAACTGTGTTGCAAGTCTGCGTGAAAGGGCACTACCGACCTGCGGTCGACAGCCATCTGGACTATCCCATTGTTAAGTACAGCACACAACAACACGGTATGCTCCATTTCAATGACTGCTTCACAGCCCACACCATCTGGATTTTTCTCACTGGCACTGGCTTTCCTCAACTGTGCAGATGGGACCTCTCCCTGCAATATATCCTTCACTCCTATGACCTCCACCCAACCCCTCCCCCCCCTCGACCCAGCCTCAATATTCACTAGTCCCCCATTTCCATCTGTGTTATACCCTTTCCTGCATCACTCCAGCTTCACACAGGACTTGTGTTCCACCTAGCACACATGCTATTTCTCTCCTCTTCTCTTCCTCCCCCTGCTCCCCCCCCCCCCCCACCCAGAATGGCCCTTACACACTCTCATAGGTAGTAATCCTTCCCCATGCCACCTCTGTAGCCCCAGTACCCACCAGAGCCGAGATCACTACTCACTGAGGTCAAGCCTAAGTGCCCTGAGACAACAGTGTGCACATATGCACCAACTGTCTGTATATAAATGGCAGTGAGTGTGCTTTTCTAAATCTGATGAAGAATTTTGTCCAATACTTCAGTCTACCTTTAAATACGCTTGCCTGCAGTTTGCTGGACACCTCGTCTAAATGGTGAGTACTAATCTATTCAAAATTGTATTATAAAGCAGTGTACAGTGGACATAATTATGACTGCAACAAAAATAAAATTGAGGTAGGAAGAGATGCAGTAGATGAAAAATAACTGCAGTATGATGCACTATGTAATGATGCCACATTAAAAAACTATTTTATGTTACAGACTGATTTCACTGTAGATACAAACAATTACATTGTTAGCTGCCCACAGAGAAGATATGCTTTGATGTGCTCCACAATTTATGTTGCCTTTGTGATCTATACTGATGCTACAGTGTTCATCTTTGCCATGCTGCTGTAAAAGGTGTCACAAACCAGATAAATACAAAAGCCATGCTTTTTGCACATGTATTTTCTTATATTTATATATACAATCCAACTTCCAGTATTTCTTTCGTGTCTGAGTTAAGTCATTTGTGTCAAACTGATTCGAAAGCCTATGTCAAAATACGACATGTAAACTTTAAATGTCCTTTTCATGACCACGTTCTCAAAATTCTTGCAAAAGTCCTGATATATTGCATACTTTTGGACGTCAAGTGCTGCAGAAAATGTATTTTCCACTATAGAATCAGTTGCAATCTACATTTGTACTATATATAGTTTTGGCAGTAATTTACTGACTCAAATACATTCACAACAAATTTCTGTGTACTATACACATACAGAAATGAATGTACATCTGTTATTTTCCAAAAGTTATAAATATTGTAACTATCATATCTTGTTACATTTAGTTTTCCCTTTCAACAGGAGTGTACACTGTCTGCATTTATCATAAAAAATTAATGCTATCTGTAACTTTGTTGGTAACCATAACCTCAGAAAAGTTTCAGTAAATTGATAATTATATCCCAGGTTTTTCTCCTGCCTGAACAAAAATCTCGTTTTGTGTATTAATTACTTCATTTCTTAACCAAAACTAGAAATACTTTAAACTTAAGATATACAGAAATTAAAAGAAAATCAGCAGTGTATTTGTTTACAATTCTATAAAACACAACACCAGCTACAATTCAGCCCCACTGCAAGTGACGTTCTTGTCAATAGGATAAGTTTGTCAATGTTCATAAACAGCTGGAAATCACCCTGACTGCTGTCAAGCCATCAGAAGCTGCTACAAATCAATCAGGAGGGCTTCCGAGAGTTGTGTACCAGAGATATCAAAGGTACCTCGAGTACTATCCTTTTCTGTGGATCCTGTCTCCCTTACAGGAAGTACGTACTCGTCCATTCGACTGTTAATAGCAGCCCACACAGGGGAGACAGGGACTAGAAAAAAAACTTAGGCAAGTTCAATGTGACGAGATTACGGTTTTACGGTGCTAAATAGTGAGTTCAATGATGCCCTGAAACACATTTGAGACGCTGTCTTCCACTGAAACTGGGCCAGTGAAACTCACTTCACTTATTGGTAAACCTACTAGTCCTGGGTCAACAGGGGGCAAATGCAAAGGGCAGAGGCAGCAGTTCAAACATATGGCTAATAATGGTATCCCTTAAGGAAATGGTGGCAAGAGATGGGAAAGTGCACCACGGTGTGTATCCTTGGGGGCTTCATTCGACAAGCTGAACGGGCTGTTTTGGCAGCCATTGAGGGAAAATGGAGCAACTATCTGCAGATTGTGGCACACAACGGAACAAACAAGACTTACTGTTTGGGGTCTGACATCATATATGGATCACTTCAACGATTGGCAGAGAAGATTGAGATGACCAGTCTCGGTCGAGGAGTTTCAGTGAGGCTTACAATTTGCAACATTGTTCCCAAAACTGATTGTGATCCCCTCATTATGAGTCAAATGGAAGCTTCAAACTGGGTACTTCCCAGGCTCTGTGATGAACTAGGCTGTGACTTCCTTTACTTATTCTGTAGTGTTGAGAACTGTAAGGTTCTCCTGAATGGATAATGTGTGCACTGAAGGGATTTTAGGTTAGGCAGCTCTTCATCCAGATAGCTGTAGGAGTCCTGAAAGTATCAATGTAAGATCCACAGAAATGCCCCTTATAGGCAAGAGCATTAATATCCTAGTGATTAACTGCAAAAAGCATTCACAAGAAACAGCCATAGCATTAACTGTTCCTAAAAAGCAGTCTTAATCTCATTAAGATTCATCAAATTTCATATTACAGAGTTTTGGACAAATAAGAAATACCTTCCAGCTTCAGAAGTAGACAGTAATGGCCAAACAAGAGATGAAATATTTTGTTTATAGTCCCTGGAGAATAATTTATACAGGCATTAACATGTAGGTGCAATTCCGTGTCAAGTCATCTGGGCCATCACACCTACCATCTCACATTTAGATGAAACTTGCCTTGTTTGTTCTCCCTAACGGGGATGAGAAAACATGCAAAATTTTAAAATTTTTATCTCTCTCTACTTCCATTTTATAGTGCTTCAAATTTGGAATTGTTGTTGTTTTTGACATTATGAAAGCTTTTACACTCTACAGTAACAGAAATGTACAGAAAAGTGAAGTGTACTGACCTCTCAACACTTCTACAGCAAACACACAAGCATGTAGTTTTTCCTCCATATTTAAGAACACAATGAATTCAACAGACATTGTCTTCTGTAACCAGCAAAACAAATAACCAAACTTGTAACTATTTCCTAACAGGGAAATAAGTTCATGACTTAACACAAGTACTTGTAATACTGGTCTTGGCTGAGGAGACAACAAAAGGAAATCTTTTTCAGGCAAGATTTCATTCTTTACTACTTTGACTATAATGTTTAACTCCTCACTCTCCTTGAGTGGAGCACGTTGGAACAGACTAACGCTTAAGTTATGGTCGGTACGAGTTCACAGTTTCTACAGTCTTGCCAAGTGAGTCTGACAATACTAACAGGTCCACGAGCAGGTTCCAAGTTTCCCTCGTGTTGAAGGTGGCGTGCACTCGGCAGCACTGGACTACTTCTCTTGGCTGGCTGCGTGGTGATTGCCATGATGACCACGCATGTTGGAAGTACACTTCCTCCCAATTGGCTGCATGTGACATTGGTGAATGCAACAAAAGGTTCACGGTATGAGCAACCTCTCTTGCTGATTTTCACAGCCTCTGCACATGAAAACCCTCTGCACCACATGCTGCAAATGCTGGAATCAGAAGATCATGTAGTCGCAGGGGCTAAGCTGGTAACCAATCCGATGGCGGTGTGTTGCCATGTAGTGTCAGCGCTTTTGCAGCATGCCAAAAGATAACTCACTAATACCTGTATCCATTTTGATTCTCATTATTAACTCAGGATTATTTGTTGCTAAAAGGTCAAGTGTGTTTTCACAACCATTTACTATTCGCGTGGGCTCATGAACAAACTGCTCAAAATAATTTTCAAAGCATGCATTTAACACAATTTCACATGATGTTTTACAAATACCTCAGTATTTCAGGGTGTATACGTGGACAATGTATACGTGTATACGTGGCTATCTGAGTAGATATTTAACTCGGTGGGATTTCTTGAAGATTTCGTATTTATTCTTGGAGACAAATATTTCACTTCGAGGGAACGTAAGACATGTTATTTGGTGTTAAGTGTGGCAAAGTGCAGTGCCACGTCTCTCCACACAGCATTCTTCCATCGCACGTCTCTTGTATTTCGCTCTGTGGAATTCAAACATGTAATATTTTGTAATGGAATGGGTGCCTTCAAACTATATTCATGCCAGTGGAAATTAAAATGTCCTGTGGTGCCTCTCCTGCTCCCAGTCGGCCGGTTAGACATCCTGCTCCTCTTTAAAAAAAATCTCGGAATGAATACTGGTTGGGATTATTTGTAACCGGCAGAACAAGAACTCTTCAGAAAATTTGCAGTCTTTACTGCCTATTAGCTAATAACTTGCTGATTTGTGTGACATAAAATTAAATATAGGATACATAAAACGAGTAAAGACAAGAGACAAGCAAGACAGTACACGTTTCTTCAATCGTTAAGTCCTAGCTTCTTTTCTCTCTAATCTTGCCATAGCTTTATATGGCGTACTTTCCTTTCTGGGAAAGAATCTACTACCTCATCAAAGTTTGTCAACATTGTGCTACATGAAAAAATGTCGTTGTCTAATACTAGAAAAGCTGTTAATACAAATTGTACCAAAGACTGGTGTGGTTTCTCGATCTAATTATGTGTATTTTGTCACTGCTGTATAATACCAATATCAAATGCCTATTAGGCCTACTACAAGCAAAAAGTTTTGTGTTTGGAAATAGTTTCACATTTCATTCATACTCTCTAGCTTCTGAAGCATGAGATCGAAAAGTAGTAGTACTAAATTTTTAAATAAATTTCAAATCGTCATATTCTCCCGTAATTTGTGTGAGTCCCCGTTTCTTCTCGTTCCTTCTTATCACTAATTCCGTACTTATTCTTGCCAGTGTCAAAACTTATTCTCTGGTTAATTTTGTCACCGGTTTAGTTATCCGGTTGGGCATTATTACGTGTTCGTACAACACGTTTCCCACGCTACTCCCAGAATAGAAATTTGGTGGCTGCTAGCCGAGGACTGTATAACTGGTCCTTAGCAGTGTAGCAGTCTGGTCAAAACTTTTCTGTCAAAATTTCATTTTCTTGGACACACGAAGGAGACAATACGCAATCTTTGTTGCCTGTTATTCCTGTTTCTCGTTTTTTCCACTCTGGTAGTCTGAATCTATGGAATTCGCTGATCATTTGCAAACCCAGTCAACCACATAAATAGCGACTGGCATTCATCCGTTTGGCTTTGTTCCACTCAGCTTGTATTTGTCTGCAGGAAAGATTATTTCTAGATGCGACGGGGATTCCCCTGGCAGAGACATCACGTACACTATGCATGCATTCAAAAATCAACTTACGATTCTTTCAGAATCCAACAGGGGTGCATTCAAAATCATATGAGAAATCGATAGACCAGCTGGGTGCTGGGGGCTTTGTGAAACAAGGTCTTTTTCCTCAATAATATGAATTTGCCCCCCACCCCCTGAAACTATCGCCAGGGGCAGATAACCCGGTTTGACCCCGCCCCCTAATTCCAGGCCTGTTGCGCATACGTGAATCTGGCAGCTTAGGCACACCAGTAAAATGTTGCGGATAGCATCTGGCCGCTTGCTTATACAGCTAACTGCCACACTTCTGTAGCCAGAAGCACGAGAAGGTACTACTCATACGAGACTCAACTGCACATGCGGATAAGCTCGCTCATAACCGCTCAAACGAATGTAATGTAAAGTTGTGACGTCACGCCCATCGGAGGCAATTTGTTGTTACGAAGCATTGCATAGTCTTCCGAAAGCCTTTGACACATTTTGCTGTTGGCAGACACTTGTAAGAGCACTGTGTTTTGCTGTTGTACATGGTGAATTTCCTTTGCAACTTAAATTTTATTTTCGTTTCTTTTTCTCTAATTCATTTTTTTATTGCTGCAGTACTATTCTGCAGCAGCGAGATACAGTAATATTCTTTGTTAGAGTATTGGTTCTTACCAGTCAACGTTACAAAAATTTAACTGAAAACTAAAACAATGAAAAATTCCTGGAATTCTAAAAAATTCACAGGTTTTTTCCCAGTTTTCTCTCGGATGAAAAAATTCCTGGGTTTTTCCCGGAGCTCCCGGTTGTCCCGGGTCGTATACACTCTGTATTTAAACATTTATTTTTGCCACCATATCGAGGGTAACCTCCCCCCATGAACCATAGACCTTGCCGTTGGTGGGGAGCCTTGCGTGCCTCAGCGATACAGATAGCCATACCGTAGGTGCAACCACAACGGAGGGGTATCTGTTTAGAGGCCAGACAAACGTATGGTTCCTGATGAGGGGCAGCAGCCCTTTCAGTTGTTGCAGGGGCAACACTCTGGATGATTGACTGATCTGGCCTTGTAACACTAACCCAAACGGTCTTGCTGTGATGGTACTGCGAACGGCTGAAAGTAAGGGGAAACTACGGCCGTAATTTTTCCCGAGGGCATGCAGCTTTACTATATGGATAAATGATGGCGTCCTCTTGGGTAAAATATTCCGGAGGTAAAATAGTCCCCCATTCAGATCTTCTACTCGAGAGGACGTCGTTATAAGGAGAAAGAAAACTGGCATTCTACGGATCGGAGCATGGAATGTCTGATCCCTTAATCGGGCAGCTAGGTTAGAAAATTTAAAAAGGGAAATGGATAGGTTAAAGTTAGATGTAGTGGGAATTAGCGACGTTCAGTGGCTGGAGGAACAAGACTTTTGGTCATGTGAATATAGGGTTATAAATACAAAATCAATAGGGGTAATGCAGGAGTAGGTTTAATAATGAATAAAAAATAGGAGTTCAGGTAAGCTACTACAAACAACATAGTGAACGCATTATTGTGGCCAAGACAGACACGAAGCACACACCTACGACAGCAGTACAAGTTTATATGCCAACTAGATAGTGAAGGGAAATGAAAATGTAAAAGTCATGGGTGACTGGAATTCGACTGTAGGAAAAGGAAGAGAAGGAAACATAGTAGGTGAATATGGACTGGGGCTAAGAAATGAAAGAGGAAGCCGCCTGGTAGAATTTTGCACAGAGCACAACTTAATCATAGCTAACACTTGGTTCAAGAATCATAAAAGAAGATTGTATACGTGGAAGAAGCCTGGAGATAGTGACAGGTTTCAGATAGATTACATAATGGTAAGACAGAGATTTAGGAACCAGGTTTTAAATTGTAAGACATTTCCAGGGGCAGATGTGGACTCTGACCACAATCTATTGGTTATGAACTGTAGATTAAAACTGAAGAAACTGCAAAAAGGTGGGAATTTAAGGAGATGGGACCTGGATAAACTGACTAAACCAGAGGTTGTACAGAGTTTCAGAGAGAGCATAAGGGAACAACTGACAAGAATGGGGGAAAGAAATACAGTAGAAGAAGAATGGGTAGCTTTGAGAGATGAAGTAGTGACGGCAGCAGAGGATCAAGTAGGTAAAAAGACGAGGGCTAGTAGAAATCCTTGGGTGACAGAAGAAATATTGAATTTAATTGATGAAAGGAGAAAATATAAAAATGCAGTTAATGAAGCAGGCAAAAAGGAATACAAACTTCTCAAAAATGAGATTGACAGGAAGTGCAAAATGGCTAAGAAGGCATGGTTAGAGGACAAATGTAAGAATGTAGAGGCTTATCTATCTAGGGGTAAGATAGATACTGCCTACAGGAAAATTAAAGAGACCTTTGGAGAAAAGAGAACCACTTGTAAGAATATCAAAAACTCAGATGGAAACCAAGTTCTAAGCAAAGATGCCAAAGCAGAAAGGTGGAAGGAGTATATAGAGGGTCAATACAAGGGCTATGTACTTGAGGACAATGTTATGGAAATGGAAGAGAATGTAGATGACGATGAAATGGAAGATAGGATACTGCGTGAAGAGTTTGACAGCGCACTGAAAGACCCAAGTAGAAACAAGGCCACGGGAGTAGACAACATTCCATTAGAACTACTGACAGCCTTGGGAGAGCCAGTCCTGACAAAACTCTACCATCTGGTGAGCAAAATGTATGAAACAGGCGAAATACCCTCAGACTTCAAGAAGAATATAATAATTCCAATCCCAAAGAAAGCAGGTTTAAGTGTCAGGAAGTCGTTTCTGAAAGTATTTGTATGGAGCATAGCCATGTATGGAAGTGAAACATGGACGACAAATAGTTTGGACAAGAAGAGAATAGAAGCTTTTGAAATGTGGTGCTACAGAAGAATGCTGAAGATTAGATGGGTAGATCACATAACTAATGAGGAGGTATTGAGTAGGATTGGGGAGAAGAGGAGTTTGTGGCACAACTTGACTAGAAGAAAGGATCGGTTGGTAGGAAATGTTCTGAGGCATCAAGGGACCACCAATTTAGTATTGGAGAGCAGTGTGGAGGGTAAAAATTGTAGAGGGAGACCAAGAGATGAATACACTAAGCAGATTCAAAAGAATGTAGGCTGCAGTAGGTACTGGGAAATGAAGAAGCTGGCACAGGATAGAATAGCACGGAGAGCTGCATCAAACCAGTCTCAGGACTGAAGACCACAACAACAAAAACAACATTGAGGGTAAATTAAAGTCACCACCAACTATAATCATAAGAGTCAGGTACATGTTCGAAATCAAACTCATGTTTTCTTTGAACCCTTCAACAACTGTATCATCTGAATTGGAAGGCCAGTAAAAGGATCCAATTATTATTTTATTCTGGTTGCCAACAATGACCTCCGCCCATACTAACTCACAGGAACTATCTACTTCAATTTTGCAACAAGATAAACTACTTCTACAGCATCTTCATCTACATCCTCTTCCATTTCCATAATATTGTCCTCAAGTGCATCGCCCTTGTATAGACCCTCTATATACTCCTTCCACCTTTCTGCTTTCCCTTCTTTGCTTAGAACTGGGTTTCCATCTGAGCTCTTGATGTTCATACAAGTGGTTCTCTTATCTCCAAAGGTCTCTTTAATTTTCCTGTAGGCAGTATCTATCTTACTCCTAGTGAGATAAGCCTCCACATCCTTACATTTGTCCTCTAGCCATGCCTGCTTAGCCATTCTGCACTTCCTGTCGATCTCATTTTTCCTGCTTCACTTACTGCATTTTTATATTTTCTCCTTTCATCAATTAAATTCAATATTTCTTCTGTTACCCAAGGATTTCTACTAGCCCTCTTCTTTTTACTTACTTAATCCTCTGCTGCCTTCACTACTTCATCCCTCAAAGCTACCCATTCTTCTACTACTGTATTTCTTTCCCCCATTCCTGTCAATTGTTCCCTTATGCTCTCCCTGAAACTCTCTACAACCTCTGGTTCTTTCAGTTTATCCAGGTCCCATCTCCTTAAATTCCCACCTTTTTGCAGTTTCTTCAGTTTTAATCTACAGGTCATAACCAATAAATTGTGGCCAGAGTCCACATCTGCCCCTGGAAATGTCTTACAATTTAAAACCTGGTTCCTAAATCTATGTCTTACCATTATATACCTTTTAGTATCTCCAGGGTTCTTCCATGTATACAACCTTCTATCATGATTCTTAAACCAAGTGTTAGCTATGATTAAGTTGTGCTCTGTGCAAAATTCTACCAGGCGGCTTCCTCTTTCATTTCTTAGCCCCAATCCATATTCACCTACTACGTTTCCTTCTCTCCCTTTTCCTACACTCGAATTCCAGTCACCCATGACTATTAAATTTTCGTCTCCCTTCACTATCTGAATAATTTCTTTTATTTCATCATACATTTCTTCAATTTCTTCGTCATCTGCAGAGCTAGTTGGCATATAAACTTGTACTACTGTAGTAGGTGTGGGCTTCGTATCTATCTTGGCCACAATAATGCGTTCACTATGCTGTTTGTAGTAGCTTACCCGCATTCCTATTTTCCTATTCATTATTAAACCTACTCCTGCATTACCCCTATTTGACTTTGTGTTTATAACCCTGTAGTCACCTGACCAGAAGTCTTGTTCCTCCTGCCACCGAACTTCACTAATTCCCACTATATCTAACTTTAACCTATCCATTTCCCTTTTTAAATTTTCTAACCTACCTGCCTGATTAAGGGATCTGACATTCCACACTCCGATCCGTAGAACGCCAGTTTTCTTTCTCCTGATAACGACATCCTCTTGAGTAGTCCCTGCCCGGAGATCCAAATGGGGGACTATTTTACCTCCGGAATATTTTACCCAAGAGGATGCCATCATCATTTAATCATACAGTAAAGCTGCATGCCCTCGAGAAAAATTACGGCCGTAGTTTCCCCTTGTTTTCAGCCGTTCACAGTACCAGCACAGCAAGGCCGTTTTGGTTATTGTTACAAGGCCAGATCAGTCAATCATCCAGACTGTTGCCCTTGCAACTACTGAAAAGGCTGCTGCCCCTCTTCAGGAACCACACGTTTGTCTGTCCTCTCAACAGATACCCCTCCGTTGTGGTTGTACCTACGGTACGGTTATCTGTATCGCTGAGGCACACAAGCCTCCCCACCAACGGCAAGGTCCATGGTTCATGGGGGGAGATACGATACCGCGTGAAGAGTTTGACAGAGCACTGAAAGACCTGAGTCGAAACAAGGCCCCCGGAGTAGGCAACATTCCATTGGAACTACTGACGGCCTTGGGAGAGCCAGTCCTGACAAAACTCTACCATCTGGTGAGCAAGATGTATGAAACAGGCGAAATACCCTCAGACTTCAAGAAGAATATAATAATTCCAATCCCAAAGAAAGCAGGTGTGGACAGATGTGAAAATTACCGAACAATCAGTTTAATAAGCCACAGCTGCAAAATACTAACACGTATTCTTTACAGACGAATGGAAAAACTAGTAGAAGCCGACCTCGGGGAAGATCAGTTTGGATTCCGTAGAAATACTGGAACACGTGAGGCAATACTGACCTTACGACTTATCTTAGAAGAAAGATTAAGGAAAGGCAAACCTACGTTCCTAGCATTTGTAGACTTAGAGAAAGCTTTTGACAATGTTGACTGGAATACTCTCTTTCAAATTCTAAAGGTGGCAGGGGTAAAATACAGGGAGCAAAAGGCTATTTACAATTTGTATAGAAACCAGATGGCAGTTATAAGAGTCGAGGGGCATGAAAGAGAAGCAGTGGTTGGGAAGGGAGTAAGACAGGGTTGTAGCCTCTCGCCGATGCTATTCAATCTGTATATTGAGCAAGCAGTAAAGGAAACAAAAGAAAAATTAGGAGTAGGTATTAAAATCCATGGAGAAGAAATAAAAACGTTGAGGTTCGCCGATGACATTGTAATTCTGTCAGAGACGGCAAAGGACTTGGAAGAGCAGTTGAACGGAATGGATAGTGTCTTGAAGGGAGGATATAAGATGAACATCAACAAAAGCAAAATGAGGATAATGGAATGTAGTTGAATTAAGTCGGGTGATGTTGAGGGTATTAGATTAGGAAATGAGACACTTAAAGTAGTAAAGGAGTTTTGCTATTTGGGGAGCAAAATAACTGATGATGGTCGATGTAGAGAGGATATAAAATGTAGACTGGCAATGGCAAGGAAAGCGTTTCTGAAGAAGAGAAATTTGTTAACATCGAGTATAGATTTAAATGTCAGGAAGTCATTTCTGAAAGTATTTGTATGGAGTGTAGCCATGTATGGAAGCGAAACATGGACGGTAAATAGTTTGGACAAGAAGAGAATAGAAGCTTTCGAAATGTGGTGCTACAGAAGAATGCTGAAGATTAGATGGGTAGATCACATAACTAATGAGGAAGTATTGAATAGGATTGGGGAGAAGAGAAGTTTGTGGCACAACTTGACCAGAAGAAGGGATCGGTTGGTAGGACATGTTCTGAGGCATCAAGGGATCACCAATTTAGTATTGGAGGGCAGCGTGGAGGGTAAAAATCGTAGGGGGAGACCAAGAGATGAATACACTAAGCAGATTCAGAAAGATGTAGGTTGCAGTAGGTACTGGGAGATGAAGAAGCTTGCACAGGATAGAGTAGCATGGAGAGCTGCATCAAACCAGTCTCAGGACTGAAGACCACCACAACAACAACAACAGCAACATGCCACCGCCTATCCTTTTGGAATAATGTGACGTTCTTTGCAAAAATTTAGGCTGATCTTATATCTGGCTTTAGCCAGCTTTCAGTGACTGTAACGATTTGAGCATCAGTGCTTTCTATTAGTGCTAGAGCTCAGGTACTTTCCCAAAACAGCTACAACAATTTACAACTGTTATACTGATGGTTCCTGTATCTACGTTCTGCCTGTGTTCGGCCTGCGCCCGTTGTGACTGGAGCCCTTCTTGTGTTTTCCCGAGATCCTCTAACGTAAAAAACCGCCCAGTCTATACCACACAGCCCCTGTTACCTGTGTAGCCACCTCCTGCATATAGTCGACACCTGACTTATTCAGTGGAACCCTAAAGCTAACCACCCTTTGGCACAAGTCGAGGAATTTGCAGCCTACACGGTTGCAGAACAATCTGAGCCTCTGATTCAGACCCTCTGTACCAGAGGTCCGCAATTGGTCCTGTCGACTATGGTGCAAATGGTCAGCTCTGCTTTCATTTTGCAAGCAAAACTGACAACCTTTACCACTTCTGTTAGCCACTTGAAACCAGAGAGAATCTCTTCTGATCCAAAGTGACACACATCATTGGTACCAAAGTGAGCAACCTACGCTCTTCACGGCATCCGGGAGGACCCGTTCCACATATGGAATAACTTCACCTGGTATGCACATGGAGTGCACATTGGTTTTCTTTCCTTCCTTGGCATCAATGTCCCTAAGGTACCCCATAACGCAACAAACGTTGCGGCTCCCAACTATCAATAATCTCACCCTCGGTGATTGTCTGAATCTTGCAGGCTGAGAGGTTTCCTCTGAAACAGGACAGGCGACAACATCTGGCTCAACGACAATGTCAGCCACAGACAAACTGGGGAGGCCTTACATGCGGCTGCCTGGGAAGCCTTTTGCCGCCTGCTACAACCTGGGGCAACCTCCCACTTGACCACAGGTCAACGTCAGTGTGAGCAGTAACTGGGCTGGACACCAGTCAAGAACGATCGGAGGACTCGAATGTGCTGGATGTCCATTGGATCTCCAAGGTCGGCCCACAACAGTGTTGCCCATCCACATCCACTGCAGCCTCAAGCTGTGTAACCGAAGCCATCACAGCCTGAAGCTGAGAGCGAAGTGTCACCAACACGGCTCGCATCCACACACATCAATCGCAGTCCCTGTTCACACTAAAGGCTGTGGAAAACTAAACTATGCAGTTAAAATGACTATCAACACATGCTGTGCAGCTCTACTGCAGACCCTGACGAAAAACTGCAGACCCTGACAAAAACGCAGGAACTGTATTACATTAATAAACAGAGATTCAAAAACCTAACTACAAAACACTCAGGTGAAACTAAATAATTTGCTCCTTATTAGGAACTTGTAAAATGTCACAAAATTGGTTTACTTCCTGATGCAAACAAAAATGCGAGAACTGTGGCTATTAGATATTAAATTAACATGCAGAAACTCAAGAAACTAAACTATTAAAGCCCAGAAGTGATATTATAAAATTCGCGCCTGGTTAGGAACTCATAAAAGTCACAATATAAGTTACTTCCCTGTTGTTGCTTGAGTCTTGGCCTGCTACTTCTGCCTGAGTGGTACCCTCTCAGTACATTGTTCATCAGAACATACAGAAAAACACAATACCACTTGAAGAAAGTTATGAAGATCTCATAAAAATGATAGTGTGTGAAAACACTACTTCTGCACGCATGCTATGGCACTGTAATGAATAACCCCAAAAAGAAACACTATTATGTTATATATATATAAAAAAAAAGATATAGGCCTATTTGATAGCTGTAATGAAGTGAAACCACTGATTTTCATCAATAGGGTCACTCGATAGAACAATAATATTCACACGTACTGCAAAAACTGCTGATTTTATTGTTAGTCTTTTATGTAAATGCGGAAAACTTGTTCTAAATTCTTACACTGACAAGTCTCAAAAAATATTATAAAATAATTAAAGAATCATCTGACAGGAACATTACCAATGTATCAATAGACTTTAGTGAAAATTACTCTTTTACTACCCAGGATGAAGGCCAATGATACCATTGGACATCTAACTTTTGCATTGTACATCTGATTATAATTAATCTAAACAATGCTACAGGTGCAAATCTAGTTAATGTTTGTTACATATGATGAGATGAAGCCTGAAGCCTGTGTGGTCCACAAAATGCAAGCAAGTCAATTAATACGTCAAAGAAACACAGTCAAGTGCTAAAAATCTCCATTATTTTAGTGACAACTCTGCAGGACAAAAAAAATAATAATAATTTTATAAACCTGTATCTTCATCAAATGATTTTAATATCAGTGCCGACTAGTCATTCTCTGCAACAAGCCACAAAAAACTGAGTGAGACGGCATACGAGGGGCAGTTAAAAGAATTCACAAAAATAAATTTTATGAAGTTTTCAAATCAAGTGCTGCCTGCACCAGATTTGTTCCAGTATTTTTCTGATGAGTCAGAGTCAGACACATTCCAACCATGCTGTACACTTACAGAAGTTCACACACTTCCTGGAACCAAAAGTTTCCACAACTTCAAGGCACTAGATTGTTTAGGGAACTTGGAAGCAAGGAGGAGCAGCAGTGATGCGGAGCCCAGATTCAAATGTATTCATTCACTCATCACGTTCTGCAGAGCCCACCATGAAACAGAACCTTGTTATCATAGAAGATTATTATAAATGTTTGGGGCGATTTCACAAATTCACTGTAGTTACATTAGTTGACATATTGTCACAAACTCAATACTCACACAGAAAAACACAAAAAGTTTTGAGCTGCTGCTGCCGCACTTCAAATTTCAGCCCGAGAGCGCAGCAGTGAGCAGTTAGGCAAGGTGGGGACGGGCACCGAAAAAGCATATGTTGTGCTCAAAATGCATTCAACGTAACATTCTGCCATAACAGTGCAATGACACTTCAGAAAGACGTCCAACAAATATTCACCAACTGCCAGCTCTATTCGATGGTGGTACCCACAGTTTAAAGCTTAAGGATGGCTCTGCAGGGGGAAATCAACGGATCAGCCAGAGGTGGGTGAAGAAACAGTTGACCATATGTGGGAAGTTTTGCACAAAGCTCACAGAAGTAGGCAAACAGAGCATGCAGAGAGCTGAACATATCACAACTGACCATTTGGAAGATCTTATGGAAATGACTAGAGCTGAAGCCTTAACACTTGCAATTGCTCTAAGCCCCGACTTGCAATGACAAACTCAGACACTTTGAATTTTTGGCACACCTCAAACAACTTATGGAAGAGGAAGAGTTTTGTGAGACACTCATCTTCAATGATGCAATTTTTTTCTGTGAATGGCACAGTGAATAGGAACAATGTGTGAATCCGGTTGGCAGATAATCCTCATGCTACAATGCACACACATTCGACATTCACCAAAAGTTAATTGCTTCTGTGCAGTCTCGCAGCTTGAAGTTTATGGTCCTTTTTTCTTCTGCAGAAAGACTATTACAGAACATGTGTATCTCGACATGTCAGAAAACTGGAGACCGACAGTGTGGACTTCCACTACTGACAGAATGTTTCACCACTCCACTTCTATCATGATGTTTGTGAATTCTTAAACAAGAAATTGAGAAACTGATGGATCAGTCATATTGGGGCTGACAATCAGCAAGTCACTTCATGGCCTCCCCACTTTCCTGATCTAACCTCATGCAATTTAATGTGAGGGGTTATGAGAAAGATTCAATGTTTATCCCTCCTCTACCAACAAATGTACCAGAATTGTGAGCTCAAATCAACAGTGGTTTTGAACAGACTGATACAGACACACTGCTCCGAACAAGGGAGAAACCTGATTATCCACTTGTTGTCTGCAGAATCAGTAGGGGAGGGGGGACACATATGGTGCACTTAAAAAAACTTTTTGAGTTTTTCTATGTATGTGAAAAGCCCTGAGACAATATATAAAATGATATAGCCACACGAATCTATGAAATCCTTCAAATCACTTATAATTGTCTTGTACTTTTGTTTAAGCTTTGGTGCAATAAATCAGAGAATCTCATTTAATTGTTCTTTTTATTTTCAGCAATTTGAAAGGAGTAAAACTATAGTGAAGTCAGTAAAGAGTAAGAAAGTTTTGTTGGCAGATAGTTCTTACACTAGTGGTGTAGGTCAACTTTTGCAGGATGAACTAGGATCAGAGTACCAGGCCACCAGTTTTTTGTTAGATTTTAAAGTCCGGCCTGGGGCATGTGACACAGGGTTTAGAATCACTTTATAAGACTTGACCTTGGAAGATGCTGTGGTGACAGAGGGTAGGCCAGGCTACATTATTGACAGAGATCCTGAGTAAAATATCAAATGTGAGATGGTCAAGACTGCATCCGCAACTAGAACCAGACCTATTGATTCTGTCAGCAGATGGATTTATATTAGACATGGCCTTTACCTCAGCATGAAAGGGAAGGGTGAACTGGCTAGCCTAATAATAGAAAATTTAAGGGGCTGGAGCCACTACATGAGTGGTAAAATACCAGTGGTTACAAGTGTCAGAGCAGCACCTATTTTGGGATAGAAAGTACATGACAGAAACCAAGTTTTAAGAAAGATTAGGATTGAAGCAAACCTTCAGTTTGTGAAAGAAATTAAACATCATAATTCTGGCATACTGCATCAGTACAAACAGCTGTTGGTTAAAAATTTACAGCATCCACCAGAAATTTCATTTCCACCCAACTTCATCTCACTCAATGTGAAATGTTAGCTATCTTTTATCGTATCAAAATTTTTGAGGACTAAGAAGTAACATTATGAATTATTTAGCACTGAAGGCAAATGGTTGATATCGGTTTGTCAGGAGAATTTAAAGAAAGTGTAGCTCATCTACAAAACTTCAAAAGAAAGCATAGCAAAACCAACATTAAACTGTACAGCACCTCTAAACAGAGGTTAAACAGATTGTAACACAAAAACTAGAGGAAACTACCAGATAATTTTATCTCAGATCATACAGGTAAAGTCAACTCGTGGTCATGAATTTCTCTGGAAAAAATATATATTTAGGCCTCTATATCATAAGTGTTAAGAAATGAAGTATTGTCATCTTATCCTAATTTTTGTAAATGGTATGGGCCTTTGAACAATGTATATTTTGTAAATAACTCTTAAAACAGTACAGAACAAAAAATATAACTATTGAACTGAAAGTACTGGGGACCTGGATGTTTTGCATTACAGCTCCCTCGTAGTTTGTTGAAAGATAGTTGACACCTACACACAAATGGGCTTCCCTTAACTTAAAAATTTAAGATAACAATATAAAATCCATGTTCCCACTTAAATTTTTTTTTTCTCGTTTGGAAAATCACATAAAGCTATCTATTCTATCATATTACCACATAATACAGATGTAATTACAGAATAAACAGTATCTTCTCCACTCCAGCTATCTGTATTGCATAAATATTTGTTACTAAAATTGTAAAAAAATTGCATTTTTATGAGTTCTTTAATTGAAAACCCTATGAGCGGCTGCTCGTAAGCCACAAATCATGGCAGTAAATGCCAAACAACACCTTGCTTGGTGTAAGGAGCATAAACATTAGATGACTGAACAGTGGAAAAACATTGTGTGGAGTGAAGAATTACGGTACACAATGAGGCCATTCGATAGCAGGGTGTGGGTATGGTGAATACCTGGTGAACGTCATCTGCCAGCGTGTGTAGTGCCAACAGTAAAATTCGGAGGCGGTGGTGTTTTGGTGTGGTCGTGTTTTCCATGGAGGGGGTTTGCACCCCTTGCTGTTTTGCGTGGCACTATCACAGCACGAGCCTACATTGATGTTTTAAGCACCTCCTTACTTCCCACTGTTGAAGAGCAAGTCGGGGATGGTGATTGCATCTTTCAACACGATCAAGCACCTGCCTGTGGCAGAGTGGCTACAAGAACACTTTTAGGATGTTTTGGAATGCCAACTTTGTGCCAGGCCTACCCGACCGGCATCAATACCTCTCCTCAGTGCAGTACTCTGTGAAGAATGGGCTGCCATTCCCCAAGAAACCTTCCAGCACCAGACAACGTCTGCCTGCAAGAGTGGAAGCTGTCATCTAGGCTAAGGGCGGGCCAACACTATACTGAATTTCAGCATTACCGATGGAGGGTGCCACAAACTTGTAAGCCATTTTCATCCAGTTGTCCAGATATTTTTGATCACACAGTGTAAATAGAAGGTACAGTTACTGACACTGATACCAGGTGGCTACTCTAAGCAGCAGATACACAAATATGTACCCACTTCCTCACATTATTTGATTTCAAAAGCTCATAAAATAAAGAGTGAGAAAGGTATTTGGGCATTGCCAGATTTTTACTGTGGGCAACCATTGCAGGATGATATGCTTATTGTTGCTCCAGAATATTACCTCAGTGGTGACAAGGTTTGCAGCAGGCAAAGACCTAACCAGTCTCATGTTACCTCTGACAGTGAAAATGGTTAAAAAGGTAAAAAGATATATGACAAGATCAATGTGTGAAGCGCATCTCCCAATGAAAAGAGAGCACCCGAGTTCAATAATTAGTCTCACAAAATTATACTCCTTATGACCAGAATTTGTAAAATAAGAGCAAATGAAGGAAGTATGCACATGTATTTACTGCACTAATTTGAAATTTGTTTGTTTAGCCATAAGCAGTGTCACAGGAAAGAAGTATAAGAAATGGACCTGATGCTTTTGTGTATATGTCAAGAGCCGCAAGATAAATGTTGGTTGCAGGAGTGTGCAATGTATCCTGGTGCTGAACTGATGGCTGCTGAAGCATTACACCACCAGGATACTGACAATGACATAAGCTACGCATTGTTAGAGGGTTGGTGAAGAAGACAGTAGAGCCAGAGAAGTTAGGCAGAGGTTAGGCATTGGGTCATGAAAGGAATAGCTCACCACCATATCTGGAGGATTCAGAGATAGGAGTAAAATCAGCCACATCCCAGAATACAGACACATCAGTTCTTCATTTTGACATTGCTGAGAAGTGGTCTGTTGCTTTGCAGAATGAAATTCAAAGATACCACTGGCACACATAACAGGTATCAATATTTACATGTGTTGCTCACTTCCTTGGAATATCACACTGTTTTGCTATTGTTAGTGATGATCTCATCCATTATAGTGCACATGCACGCTATGATGTCAGCGCAATGATTGATGACATAGTATCTAGAGGCTGTGCATTTCCTAAACATGTGTGTATGTGACTTCTGGTGCAGCATCTCATTTTAAAATCTGCTTTCAGCTTTATGGGCTTGGTCAACACTGTAGTACAGGGATTAAGACAAAAGAATGGTTATTTTCAGCAACAGGTCATGGAAGAAATGCAGGCTATAGGGTAGGAAGTCTCTGTAAACATCTTACAACAAGATTTAATCTCCAGCATGAAGCTGTTGATGCTATAAGAGATGCTACTGGATTTGTACACACCATATCAACACTAGTAACAAACATGAAACTCTTAATTCTAAATGGAAGTACATTAAGGGAATTCCATCTAAAAAAAAAAAAGAGAGAAGAGTGGTCAGCCATGAAGCCTGTGGTATGAATTCAATCAAGTCACTAAGCGGTTGCATACCGGAGTGGCAGATACATTGCGAGAATGGTTCTCCATGAATTGCAGCCTGTTACTGACCACATTATAAATTAGAAGACTTTGTAGTGAGCCACTTCGTTTCTTGTGTGTATGACAACCAGTGGTGGGTGGGACAGATAGTTTCTCATGAGTTGCAAGATATAACCATCTCCTTTGTGACACCTCATGGTCCTGCTAATGCTTTCAAATGGCTATCGTCGAAAGTTCAGTGTACAGTTCCCATTTCCCAAGCGCTGCTCTTGTTGGATCGTACTTGTCCAGGTGCAAATTCAGTTCAGCTATACAAGTTCAATGAGAAGCAGATGAAAAAAACAAATGAACTCTTTTCAACAGTCCAGTGTTGGCTGTTACACTGTAAGCAATTTTAATTCACGGAAAGTCGCGAACAAGGAAAATCGTGACAGAAGACAATAATATAAGGGGCGTTCAAAAAGAAATGAGCCGGAGGCAGTATCTTTAGGTCAGAAATATTGACCCTGGCTGTTGAG
Source organism: Schistocerca cancellata (assembly GCF_023864275.1). Lineage (NCBI taxonomy): Eukaryota > Metazoa > Arthropoda > Insecta > Orthoptera > Acrididae > Schistocerca > Schistocerca cancellata. The sequence continues at coordinate 8,261,849 of NC_064627.1, forward strand.
ACACTTGTTCCACTGTGACACAAGGCAGTGAATGGCTGCCTCATAAATCTCCCGGGGCTGCGATGTTAACCAGTTCCGCACGTACAGCTGGACATCGTCGTCCGATACGAATCGTTTGTCCTTATGCTGACGTTCGGCCCCCTTCTGATTCACTTCCTGCAGCATGGGACAACAGTGAATGCCCAGTGTTACTAACAAACCTTGACCACTCTTCACCAAGTGATCAAATCAAAACGACCAGGCAATCTCACCCATGGGGTCATTCCACTCTACGACAATGCAAAGCCTTATATGGCCGACACAGTCACAACACTCCTGCAGAAATTCAAATGGGAGGTTCTCGGCCACCCTTCATACAGTCTGAACCTCTCTCCCTGTAATTACGCCATTTTTGGTCCCTTAAAAAGGCTCTGAGGGGCAAACGATTCACCTCGGACAAGGACGTCCAGCTCTACGTGCGGAACTGGTTAACATCGGAGCCCCGGGAATTTTATGAGACAGCCATTCACCGCCTTGTGACACAGTGGGATAAGTATCTCAGCAACCAGGGTCAACACTTCTAACATGCAGGTACTGGTTTCTGTAATTATGCCTCCGGCTCATTTCTTTTTGAACGCCCCTTATAATTTGTGAATAATATCATAAAAATAAAAATGGGAATAATATTCTATACCTGGGAATAAATATTCTATACCTCATTTTTGTTATAAAATGCGTCCGAACAAAATTATGAATTGTTTTCCCATTCACTCATAATGTTGAAAAGTAGTTATTTTGATTCAGAAATAACAGTTTTGCAAAACATTTACTTAAAATCAACAATCGATTTAAATATTTAAATGTCCATGATTTTTTGGCCTTGACAGTAGAGCTAGGTCTACCTAAAAATTTCACACATTTTGTACAGATGAGTATAGTCCAAACTGGCTGTACTTTACTTATGTACAGTGACCAACTAATGGACCATGAAATTTTTAGAACATTTAGATGGGGGCTTTGGAGAAAATATTTTCTAAATAACCAAAAAATTTCAGATTCTTTCATCTTTAAGTACAAATATTTTGACAGTTTAAGAATTTCATGCATTAAGGTCATAGCTGACAGTTAGCAGTCCTTCCAATTTACCGTTTCTCAAGACAGTTCACATCCTGTGACTATTCATAAATTATGTTTCGAAATTCACAAAAAGTTACAAATTTTCAAAGAAGCTCACAAGTATGTATTAAACATATCTCATAGTATTGGGAACAAAATATTTATTGAAAATAAATTCAGATCTCTATCACTTTTAGTTTCTTTATTACAATTTTTCAATTTTTCCTTTCGTTACAACATTTTCAAAAATACTCTCATTTAGAGAGGTCTGTAACATTTTAACAAATCATCAGAAACTCAAAATATTGTATTTTTGGTGAGATATGTTGTGGAACTCCAACATATATTTTTTCAGCAAACTCTGAAATAGTGATGTGGCACACACCAACTCTTGGCCTGTATGATCTGAGATGAAATTACCCTACCATATCTGCAGCAAAAGGCTGAAAATGATATACACAGACCCTAGAAATGCAGGAAGCTTATTTTAAAACACACTGGCACTTAGCATAAAGGAACAGAACAATTTCAAAAGAGAATTAAAGGAACATCACACCTCTGGATGCTGGTACAAAGTAAAGCAACCCTTGCAGGCAGATTCATAGCACAAAAGTAAATTTAAAATGAGGAAGGGTGTAGAAGGGAAAAGTTCTTCATGAGGAAACCTAATTTCTGAGAAACAAAGAAAGGAAGATAAAGTGTAGTGCTGAAAAAACTTAAGAATAGAATGTACAAACTACGTGAAAAACTGTGTTTCTAATGCTGTGTATTGATGCAACTGTGATTTAAAAAAGTAGCTTCTCAGTTTGTACAAATGTATTACAATTTTTTCTATAGTAGGCATATAATAGACAAATATTTGTCTACTGTCTTTATGTCCGCAAGATTGAGTGTTTTTGATGCGGTTATTAGTGCTTATCATTATTACTACTAAAAACATTGTTTTCTATGTTAATGATAAACATGTAAGCAATTTTGTTTATTCTGTATAAACAAAATATACATGTGACATTTTCAGCTAGAAACACATGCTGTGTTGCCATGAGGAAACAGTTATATTTTTAATCTGTTGCTCTCTTTTAATCATGAGTTTGTTACAAAGGTACAGAAACTAACTTGCAATTTATTGCACAGCAAGATTTCGTAACCTGCACACTGAGGATCTGAAGATAGCAGTTTACTACTATCAAAACTAGTAATCCAGGGTACCTACATGTGATCAAGGCAATAAAAGCTTCACACTGTAGTTTTCTTTACATTGACCTCTGTATAAAACTTGCAACATGACGTGTATGACATTATTACAAAAAATGATTAATGAGATGCCATCCAGCTGCCGTTATGTCATTTATTTAAGTCCACAACCAGTTTGGCTTTCACATACACACGATTTTCAAATGGATATGGTGCTGTTGTGAAACAACATATTAATGAACATGGAGACATTAGTAAAAATAAACTAAACTAAGTATGTTTAGTTCACTTTTCAAAACAAAGCTTCCAATGTGTTTGAAACAAATTTTGCCATAGTGGGTGATGCCTATTTTTGCTCACTGCAATGAGACATTGATTTAAATGTGAAAGCCACTCAAAAACTTAGCACTGATCAGTTCATTATGGAGAGATGCACTTTGTTAATTATTAGGAGACCAAACTGCAGAGGGAGACATAATTACAATAATAATGAAAATGAAATAAAGGTAGGCTTGATGAAAAGTCAAATGGATGGGTCTAATTAGTTCTCTGCAGTATTCTGAAAGACAGGAAAAGAGCAGCAGGTAGCTAAAGGTTTTACATAGAAAAGTTGCGCTTCCTGACATTTCAGCACAATAAACCACACTAAAGGCAAAACACTCTCCTGAATGTTTCGCTTTTAGTATGGTTTACTGTGCTATAGGTAATTCCTGTGTCAGTTCAATGCAGCTCTCAACCTGACCCACACAGATTTCTTTCAAATTTGGTACAACCAATGAGCCAGATATGAGATGGAAAACTATCAGTTTGTACACACTTATGGCAATTGTGAAGAAAGTTATAGAAATGCGAAGTTTGGAAACTGTGTCAAATTTGTAAGCATCTATCTCAACATCAATGACTATAATTCTGGTTCTAACCCATATAAAGCAATGAAACTTGTATCATCAAAACACTAGTGAGTAGAGCTTCACACTGATATGCAACACTACAGGTTTCCTGAAAATTTTAATGTGTAAGGTCACTGACCTTAACCTGTGACCTTGTGTAGCTCATAGCACCCCACCTTCAATTTTTTTTTTCCCCCCGATATGTCACTACAGACATGGTAAATATCAAGATGGCACATCAAAGACAGTTAGCAGTCACTATTATTCTGACCAATTGTTGTGAACAGTTACTCAGGGAGACTTATTTCAACCAATCATCATTAGCTTAGTTTCAAATTGCAGTGTAGAATTTCTGTGATATTTAGTTGTAGATTATTATGAAAGGGTTTCCAGTCAAAACAGTCTTGTTACAATTCATTTAAAAAATAAGGTCACACACGAACACAGAAGAATTTGAGGAATGTTCAAGAGTGGATGTTAAAGAAGTGTTGTAATGTATTGCTAAGTGAAAAAATTTGCGGCAAATGTAGAAAGCAAATATCACAAAGCCCATCAATCCCTGCAGGTGTTGCCTCAGTTGCTTCCAGAGAAAATTTAAGTGAAGATCAAATAGCATCAGATCTGGCACTTGATTGTTTAAATACTAGCCTTCAGTATTTACGTGAAGAAAACGAGGCTTCAAAAAGCACCCAAAGCAAAAACTGAAAAAGGTGGCCTCAGTGTTGGGGCACAACTGGAAAAAGATGAGTATGAACGAAAAGGAGAAAGAGAAATCAAATCCCAGGTGAAAGATAAGTTTCACAATTCACGTATGTGTGACAAAATACAAATTTTGACAGAACTTAAAAAAACTGGAGTATAAGGAAAACTATGAAAGTATTTTCCACTTCAGATTACATGGTTCGAAGTGCAAAATAGTTAGTAACAATACACGGTATATTAGTGACACCGTATCCAAAGCCACATAAGACACAGCGTGAGAAAAATGTTTAGTGTATACATGATTTTTTACTGTAACCATAATATAAGCTATAAATTGCCGTGGAGAAAACACTAGGCCCTATGTGGAATTAGAGTACATAAGCAGAAGCAGCTAGGGTTGCACAATCTTACAGAATTATATACACATTTCAAAGATGATGTAAATATTGGATTCTAAATATTAAACAATGGAAAACTGAATTCTAAATGTTTTGTGAGTTGTGGCCAAAGCACTGTGTTCTTGCCAAAGCCAGTGGGACCCATGCTGTTTGTCAGTGTGTTACACACCAGTATTTTAAATTAATGGTTAAAGGGTGTAATTTGAAAGAACTAACAATGTATGAAGAGCATACATTACCATCTTACAAACACTGTGTAGCATTTGTTACATGCAATCCTGCACTTCCAGCATGTTTCTTAGGAGCATATCCCTACTGTCCAAGTGTAAAAAGACTGACTATCTGTTTGTTTTGCTTTGATGAAATTACTTATAAGTGGTGGTTAAGAACAGGCATGGCAATTCTAGAGATTGTTATAAATCAAGACAATTTCACTGAGGTGTTTGCATCAAGTTTACAACAGCTCCTAGCACACTCATTTATCACCCAGCAACAGGCACAGTTCTTTAAAATCACTAAAGACAAACTCCAAGTTCTTTAGGGAACAGAAAAGAGTCAGTGATTGCTATGATGAATGGAATGCTGCTAACAGACATATGTGTTGTCCGTATGTATGACAGTCATTGGCAGGTTGCATATATGTTGCAAACTTACGAATAAACAAATGTAGGCCCTACAGGCTAGCTTCTTGATCCACACGGACCACGCCTATTATTTGTGTTTCCTGCTCATGTGGACCATGTCCATCATTTGTGTTTCCTGCCAAACCTGGCACTTGCATTATCACAAAACTGGGTCCAGCAACACCAACTGGAAAGAAGTCTCCCTCATTACATCTGAAGAAAACTACCAATTCATTTGGGGACTTATTACAGTGCATTTTATCTTTTCATCCAAGCTACACTGTAAATGGTTCATAATACCATTACAATAATATAAACCATGTTTTTTACAACATTACTTATGCACTTCTTAATGATTTGTGTTTCATATTTATGTGCTACCTTCTGCATTTTGATAGTTTACTACTGCTAACAAAAAACATTTTTGGGCATGATACCTTTGTTGTGCCATCTTGACATTTGTCATGATAATAGTAATACATTGGAGTAATATAATACATTTTTTCTAAAAACTGAAGAACAGCTGATTTGAGATACATAAGTCAAAGGTTAAGGTCAACAACCTTCAATGTGAAAATTCTTAGAAACCTGTCATGTTATATATCAATGTAAGGCTCTACTCATTAGCTTTCCAGTAACACAAGTTTCATTGCTCTATGTGGCTTAGGACCAGAATTATAGTCCTATATGTTCACACAGATACATGCAAAGTTCACACAATTTCCAAACTTGCAGACCTGTAACTTTCCTCGCAACTGTCATGTACTGGTAATTTTCCATTTCTTATTTGGACACCTACTATAATAGTACAAGTTTATATGCCAACTAGCTCTGCAAATGATGAAGAAATTGATGAAATGTATGATGAGATAAAAGAAATTATTCAGGTAGTGAAGGGAGACGAAAATTTAATAGTCATGGGTGACTGGAATTCGACAGTAGGAAAAGGAAGAGAAGGAAACATAGTAGGTGAATATGGATTGGGGGAGAGAAATGAAAGAGGAAGCCGTCTGGTAGAATTTTGCACAGAGCATAACTTAATCATAGCTAACACTTGATTCAAGAATCATGAAAGAAGGTTAAATACATGGAAGAACCCTGGATATGCTAGAAGGTTTCAGACAGATTATATAATGGTAAGACAGAGATTTAGGAACCAGATTTTAAATTGTAAGACATTTCCAGGGACTCTGACCACAATCTATTGGTTATGAACTGTAGATTAAAACTGAAGAAACTGCAAAACGGTGCGAATTTAAGTGGATGAGACCTGGATAAACTGACTAAACCAGAGGTTGTACAGAGTTTCAGAGAGAGCATAAGGGAACAACTGACAAGAATGGGGGAAAGAAATACAGTAGAAGAAGAATGGGTAGCTTTGAGAGATGAAGTAGTGACGGCAGCAGAGGATCAAGTAGGTAAAAAGACGAGGGCTAGTAGAAATCCTTGGGTGACAGATAAAATATTGAATTTAATTGATGAAAGGAGAAAATATAAAAATGCAGTTAATGAAGCAGGCAAAAAGGAATACAAACGTCTGAAAAATGAGATTGACAGGAAGTGCAAAATGGCTAAGAAGGCATGGTTAGAGGACAAATGTAAGAATGTAGAGGCTTATCTATCTAGGGGTAAGATAGATACTGCCTACAGGAAAATTAAAGAGACCTTTGGAGAAAAGTGAACCACTTGCATGACTATCAAGAGCTCAGATTGAAACCCAGTTCTAAGCAAAGATGGCAAAGCAGAAAGGTGGAAGGAGTATACAGAGGGTCAATACAAGGGCAATGTACTTGAGGACAATGTTATGGAAATGGAAGAGAATGTAGATGAAGATGAAATGGGAGATAGGATACTGCGTGAAGAGTTTGACAGAGCACTGAAAGATCTAAGTCAAAACAAGGCCCCGGGAGTAGACAACATTCCATTAGAACTACTGACAGCCTTGGGAGAGCCAGTCCTGACTAAACTCTACCACCTGGTGAGCAAGATGTATGAGACAGGTGAAATTCCCTCAGACTTAAAGAAAAATATAATAATTCCAATCCCAAAGAATGCAGGTGTTGACAGATGTGAAAATTACCGAACTATCAGTTTAATAAGTCACAGCTGCAAAATACTAACGTGAATTCTTTATAGACGAATGGAAAAACTGGTAGAAGCCGACCTCAGGGAAGATCAGTTTGGATTCTGTAGAAATGTTGGAACACTTGAGGCAAGGAAAGGCAAACCTACTTTCTAGCAATTGTAGACTTGCAGAAAGCTTTTGACAATGTTGACTGGAATACTCTCTTTCAAATTCTGAAGGTGGCAGGGGTAAAATATAGGGAGCTGTACTACCTTGTGCGATGTTTGGTAACGGGTTAGCTTTGTAAACTAATTCTTTTTAACTCTTAGAATCTTGCCTGAGTGCTTCTGTATTGCGGTTTACCTGATTCCAACATTTTGTTTAACAATCTACAAACAACTGGAACACTGTACACCACCATTAAATGTAGCAAGTATCAACATCACTTTACGCAGATGAATACTATTGATTATAATTTATGTTCTGATCGTCTTGAATTTTGTGAAGCGTTGAAGGTTCTTGCGCAGTTGCTATCATCGGTAAGAAATACACCTACATTTATTATGCACCTACTCAGCCACATTACAATATACGTCAGAGTTCAAATCTGCCTTTTTGTGTGCTCACTACCAGTAACAGTTGCCTCTGCGAACTTACTCCTTAGGTCTCTGTAAGACATGGTGGCAGCTTTAAAAACAAATCAGCACTGTCAAGCCAACTGCCCAAAACACAGGAATGCAGAGCTTGTGTATGTGTTTATTTATTTGTTTGATTGTTTCTCGTTGCCCCGGGCAACGCACAAGCTCAAGGTAACTAGAATCAAGTACATGCAGCGCTGCCAACACAGAAAACAATTTTCCGTTAAACTACAGTGTAATTCAAATTAAATGCTTATTGTTGTTCTCTATCTTCCTAAAAATAAAATTCAATGCACATTTAACTTACAAAGGAATTTTTTGTCATCGTTATTGCTATTATAATTAATACTATTACTTCTACTTCTAAAAGAAAGCTTACTAAGTTTAGATTCTACTCACCACATTAATGTAGTTCCAGCCACAGTATTTCATTCTCCTCCTCATCCTGCCGCAACATTTTATTTTCCTCCTTAAGGCCCGTCCACACACAACGATCTGTCTGCGCAAATGTCTGCGCACATCATATCTGCGCAGACAGATCGTTGCGTGTGGACAGATTTGCACCAACCTGAGGTGTGTGCAAACCTGGAAGTCGGAGTTGGAGGTTTGAGCGAAACCTCTCAAATCTGTGGGTTCAAACCGCATCTGCGCAGACAAGTTGGAGCGTGTGGACAGGAGATCGCCGCAAATCTGGCCCGAAACAGCTGTTTGCTCAGTCTAGTGTTTGTATTTGTGCGCACAGGGCATTAAAATGGCTGTTACTCGTCAGTGTTCTCGAGAGTTTGTCAGTGAATTCATCGAAATATATAGAAACCACCCATGTTTGTGGAAGATTAAAAGTAAAGAATATAGTGACAGAGACAAAAAGACAGCACCATACAATGCTCTAATTGAAAAATTGCGAGCAGTTGACGCCTCGGCAAACAGAATTAAAAAAAAATCTTTGCGAACTGTTTACCGAAAAGAGTTATCCAAAGTTCAGAAATCTAGAAGATCTGAAGTAGGAGTAGATCAAGTACACCAGCCAACGTTATGGTATTTTGATCTGCTTGGCTTTCTTAAGGTTCGCCCTTCAAATCTCGCAGTAAATTTACGTGAGAAAACTGCTTTCGCTTTAGCAGCCACTGTCTACACCATTTTGACCGCTTTCTCTGTTTCCTGCGGTTGGTCTGAATGATTTTTGCAACACAAGTTGCGAACACAGACCACAACAGAACTTCCTCTATTTCTATATTTCAAAATAACTGAATTAAATTTTTGACATTTACGGGGAGCGCAGTCGCTTGCCACTGATATTTCTTTTCTACACCGACAGATGGCGGGCGAGTAGTAGATTGGGGTTTGTGTCGTGTGAACACACCACATTTGCAGCGATCTTTTGCATGTACAGACATCTGCGCCGATGTCTGCGCAGACAGATCGTTGCGTGTGGACCGGGCTTTATTCTGCAATAGGATGTCTTGCCCCCCCATGAACCATGGACCTTGCCGTTGGTGGGGAGGCTTGCGTGCCTCAGCGATACAGATAGCCGTACCGTAGGTACAACCACAACGGAGGGGTATCTGTTGAGAGGCCAGACAAACGTGTGGTTCCTGAAGAGGGGCAGCAGCCTTTTCAGTAGTTGCAGGGGCAACAGTCTGGATGATTGACTGATCTGGCCTTGTAACAATAACCAAAACGGCCTTGCTGTGCTGGTACTGCGAACGGCTGAAAGCAAGGGGAAACTACGGCCGTAATTTTTCCCGAGGGCATGCAGCTTTACTGTATGATTAAATGATGATGGCGTCTTCTTGGGTAAAATATTCCGGAGGTAAAATAGTCCCCCATTCGGATCTCCGGGCGGGGACTACTCAAGAGGATGTCGTTATCAGGAGAAAGAAAACTGGCGTTCTACGGATCGGAGCGTGGAATGTCAGATCCCTTAATCCGGCAGCAGGTAGGTTAGAAAATTTAAAAAGGGAAATGGATAGGTTAAAGTTAGATATAGTGGGAATTAGTGAAGTTCGGTGGCCGGAGGAACAAGACTTCTGGTCAGGTGACTACAGGGTTATAAACACAAAGTCAAATAGGGGTAATGCAGGAGTAGGTTTAATAATGAATAGGAAAATAGGAATGCGGGTAAGCTACTACAAACAGCATAGTGAACGCATTATTGTGGCCAAGATAGATACGAAGCCCACACCTACTACAGTAGTACAAGTTTATATGCCAACTAGCTCTGCAGATGACGAAGAAATTGAAGAAATGTATGATGAAATAAAAGAAATTATTCAGATAGTGAAGGGAGACGAAAATTTAATAGTCATGGGTGACTGGAATTCGAGTGTAGGAAAAGGGAGAGAAGGAAACGTAGTAAGTGAATATGGATTGGGGCTAAGAAATGAAAGAGGAAGCCGCCTGGTAGAATTTTGCACAGAGCACAACTTAATCATAGCTAACACTTGGTTTAAGAATCATGATAGAAGGTTGTATACATGGAAGAACCCTGGAGATACTAAAAGGTATCAGACAGATTATATAATGGTAAGACAGAGATTTAGGAACCAGGTTTTAAATTGTAAGACATTTCCAGGGGCAGATGTGGACTCTGACCACAATCTGTTGGTTATGACCTGTAGATTAAAACTGAAGAATCTGCAAAAAGGTGGGAATTTAAGGAGATGGGACCTGGATAAACTGAAAGAACCAGAGGTTGTACAGAGTTTCAGGGAGAGCATAAGGGAACAATTGAAAGGAATGGGGGAAAGAAATAAAGTAGAAGAAGAATGGGTAGCTTTGAGGGATGAAGTAGTGAAGGCAGCAGAGGATCAAGATGGTAAAAAGACGAGGGCTAGTAGAAATCCTTGGGTAACAGAAGAAATATTGAATTTAATTGATGAAAGGAGAAAATATAAAAATGCAGTAAATGAAGCAGGCAAAAAGGAATACAAACGTCTCAAAAATGAGATCGACAGGAAGTGCAGAATGGCTAAGCAGGGATGGCTAGAGGAGAAATGTAAGGACGTAGAGGCTTATCTCACTAGGGGTAAGATAGATACTGCCTACAGGAAAATTAAAGAGACCTTTGGAGATAAGAGAACCACTTGTATGAACATCAAGAGCTCAGATGGAAACCCAGTTCTAAGCAAAGAAGGGAAAGCAGGAAGGTGGAAGGAGTATATAGAGGGTCTATACAAGGGCGATGTACTTGAGGACAATATCATGGAAATGGAAGAGGATGTAGATGAAGATGAAATGGGAGATACGATACTGCGTGAAGAGTTTGACAGAGCACTGAAAGACCTGAGTCGAAACAAGGCCCCCGGAGTAGACAACATTCCAGTAGAACTACTGACGGCCTTGGGAGAGCCAGTCCTGACAAAACTCTACCATCTGGTGAGCAAGATGTATGAAACAGGCGAAATACCCTCAGACTTCAAGAAGAATGTAATAATTCTAATCCCAAAGAAAGCAGGTGTTGACAGATGTGAAAATTACCGAACAATCAGTTTAATAAGTCACAGCTGCAAAATACTAGCACGAATTCTTTACAGACGAATGGAAAAACTAGTAGAAGCCGACCTCGGGGAAGATCAGTTTGGATTCCGTAGAAATACTGGAACACGTGAGGCAATACTGACCTTACGACTTATCTTAGAAGAAAGATTAAGGAAAGGCAAACCTACGTTTCTAGCATTTGTAGACTTAGAGAAAGCTTTTGACAATGTTGACTGGAATACTCTCTTTCAAATTCTAAAGGTGGCAGGGGTAAAATACAGGGAGCGAAAGGCTATTTACAATTTATACAGAAACCAGATGGCAGTTATAAGAGTCAAGGGGCATGAGAGGGAAGCAGCGGTTGGCAAGGGAGTGAGACAGGGTTGTAGCCTCTCCCCGATGTTATTCAATTTGTATATTGAGCAAGCAGTAAAGGAAACAAAAGAAAAATTTGGAGTAGGTATTAAAATCCATGGAGAAGAAATAAAAACTTTGAGGTTCGCCGATGACATTGTAATTCTGTCAGAGACGGCAAAGGACTTGGAAGAGCAGTTGAACGGAATGGATAGTGTCTTGAAGGGAGGATATAAGATGAACATCAACAAATGCAAAACGAGGATAATGGAATGTAGTCGAATTAAGTCGGGTGATGCTGAGGGTATTAGATTAGGAAATGAGACACTTGAAGTAGTAAAGGAGTTTTGCTATTTGGGGAGCAAAATAACTGATGATGGTCGAAGTAGAGAGGATATAAAATGTAGACTGGCAATGGCAAGGAAAGCGTTTCTGAAGAAGAGAAATTTGTTAACATCGAGTATAGATTTAAGTGTCAGAAAGTCATTTCTGAAAGTATTTGTATGGAGTGTAGCCATGTATGGAAGTGAAACATGGACGGTAAATAGTTTGGACAAGAAGAGAATAGAAGCTTTTGAAATGTGGTGCTACAGAAGAATGCTGAAGATTAGATGGGTAGATCACATAACTAATGAGGAAGTATTGAATAGGATTGGGGAGAAGAGAAGTTTGTGGCACAACTTGACCAGAAGAAGGGATCGGTTGGTAGGACATGTTCTGAGGCATCAAGGGATCACCAATTTTGTATTGGAAGGCAGCGTGGAGGGTAAAAATCGTAGGGGGAGACCAAGAGATGAGTACACTAAGCAGATTCAGAAGGATGTAGGTTGCAGTAGGTACTGGGAGATGAAGAAGCTTGCACAGTATAGAGTAGCATGGAGAGCTGCATCAAACCAGTCTCAGGACTGAAGACAACAACAACAGGATGTCTTGCGTGTCCACCACACTGCCGAAGTACTGGGTCCGGCTGAAGAAATGTCTGCTATGCTATGATGGTGTCGGATTTCTCGTAGGAAGTTCTCCGGCAGATTGTAATCGTGACAGCACTTGCGAACACGATTGAAACTAGCTCTTATTGTTACAATGGCGTTCGCCATAATGGATGTTAGGCTGTTCCGGAGAGACGTTTTTACCAAATTTAATTAGCCAAGGGCTCCTTCTACCTATGCACTAGACTACGGTAAAAGCAAAAGCACAGCAGCCACATCTTAAAAGTTCTTGAAAAGGATCTAAGCCGCTGGCGTCTCTGAATGACATAATTTCATTCCAGAACGCCGCAGTATTGTTTATTTCTTTTCACTAGAGAATAGTGTGCTTCAACCATTGAAAATCAATTTTATATTGTTTAATGTGCTGTCCCACAAGCCCATTTCCTCAGCACAAGGTCTGACAAGTATATTTCCTTAGCCAGTGATATTGGTGGTTTTATCACTCGCACGCAATCTCGTGGAGCAATTAAGAATACGTTTTGCAAATTTGAGGCAAACGGCATCTCAGCTCAGAAGCAAGGGAAACAATAAAATGTTCACATCTTTTCCTTGTGGCATTCTCAACCGCAAATGAAATTCTGTTTGAAGTAATCTTAACTTGCAGTAAGACTTCGACTTCATGACGTAAGTATACTCTCGGCGATTTATATTAGCGAACATCTTATCTTGCAGTAAGACTTCGACTTCATGACGTAAGTATACTCTCGGCGATTTATATTAGCGAACATCTGCTGGTAGAAGTTCACCTCTACACCGCGGCACAATAATTCTCCATACAAGACCACTGATTACTAAAATAACATCAGTTAGGAGCCATTATTGGTCTACAGAATTTGACTCAAATGTCTTTTTTACCAGCTGACATTCTTCCAGACGAATTTTCGGAAAAGTAACCAGCTAGCAAGAAGACACCAACCACACCTCAAAACAAGGAGGATTTTTTACAGCTATGAATAGTAGATGTAAAAAAGACGTATGTGGTCAAGCAAGACACAATATAGTCTCTGCTTCATACTTTAAATTGTTCCATCAGAATGTTCAGTCTCTTTCCAATAAACTGAATGAAATATAAATCTTGTTAAATGATATGAGTGATATTTCTGTTTTATGCTTTACTAAGCACTGGCTAAATAAAGACATGATAGAACTAGCACACCTACCTCAGTTTGAATTAGCTGCCACATTTTATCGAGAAGTATTCATGCATGGTGGTAGCTGCATATATGTTCGAGAAGATATAGACTTCACTAACGTAACCAAATTTGACAGCTTATCAAAAGAAAGAGACATAGAACTCTCACTAGTAGTACTGCCAACTAGAAATTCTGAAATCATCTGTGTATATAGTTCACCATATGGCGATAAAAAAGTTTTTTATAACCATACGGAAGAGAATTTCAACACCCTTAAAAAATATTATCATATGTAGAGATTTCAATGTTGATTTCTCGAAACCCAGTAAATTTAAAGATGAAATCAAAGACTTATAACTAACTCAACTTGTATAACCACTACTTCTGCAACAACCATAGAGCAGGTGTTTATAAATACAGATAAATATATCTGCCACACACAGACTGCAAACACTGGTTTTAGTGATCACAATGCCCAAATACTAACAATTGCTATACCAGGAAACACGAAAGCCCAGAAAACTAGAGCTATTGTGAGGAAGTTTAATAATGAAAACATAGATTACTTTTGTTCTCTCTTGAGAAGAGAAATCTGGACTGATGTTTACAGTGCAAACAACACAGATGACAAGTTTGATAAATTTATGGACACATACAAACATTTTTTTGAAATAGCCTTTCCTTAACAAACGTCACTTATAAATTCTGTGCACAAACCAAATAAATGGATCAGAACAGGAATAAAAATATCATGCCAGAATAAAAGGGACTCAAAGCAAACCACAAATCCTCTATTTATCAACTACTTTAAACAATATAAACAAATACTTAGACAAGTTATAAGAAAAGCAAAGAAGACGGAAAATGACAAACAAATAAAAAATTCCAGGAATAAGACTAATGCAACCTGGAGTATTATAAAAAGAGAAACAGGTACTACATCATTAGCCCACAAAAATATAAAACTTCATGAAAACAACAATAAAACGATCAACCCCACAGTAGTGGCTAATAAATTTAACAACTACTTTTCTAATGTAGCACACCACCTGATTACCAAACATTATACTCAAAACCAGACAGCAATACACTCCAGTCAGATACAAAAATTCTTACAAGAACCCTATTTGTGTCTCCAACAACACCTGAGGAATTATTTGTCATTATAAAAAGGTTACCCAATAAGTATTCAGCAGGTACTGATGAAATACCAGATATTAACATCAAAGCAAGTGTAACCTATCGTAGAACCATTAATGGTTATTTTCAATTCATCATTTGCGAGTGGTATATTCCCGAAAAATCTGAAAATGGCAAAAGTGACAAGAAAGGGGACAAACATGAAGCTGCAAACTATAGACCTGTATCAGTATTGTCAGGCTTTGGTAAAATTCTTGAGAAACTATTTCTTAGAAGGCTGACAGCCTTTCTAAACAAAGAAAACATAATGAGTGATGCGCAACACGGATTCAGACCTGGCAGATCAACACAGTCGACTATTTATACCTTCTTAAATGAAATTCTAACTGCAGCAGATAATAAGCAACACATGTCTGGCATATTTCTTGACCTTGGTAAAGCCTTCGATGTAATTGATCATTATACTCTGTTGCAGAAGCTAGGTAATTATGGAATACGAGGCCTGCCAAACAAGTCGATACATTCTTGCCTTCATGACCGTCAACAGATCACTCAAATAAAATACAAAGATATAAAAACACAAAATTTTTTTACAGTAATACACAAAACATTACATATGGAATTTCTCAAGAGTCAGTCCTTGGGCCAATTCTTTTCATTCTTTATTTTAATGATTTGCCAGAAAAAATGACTAAAGAGACAACAATACTTTTTGCAGCTGACACAAATATCCTAATGAAATCATGTGATGAGGAAAGCTTACAAAAAACAGCTACAGGTATAATACAAAATTTGACACAATGGTTCAGAACAAACAAGCTAATAATAAATAATGAAAAAACAGTGACAGTCAATTTCCACAATTCAAAGAAACTACATCCTGCAAGACCTGTTTTTAAAATTGATGGAAAAACTGTCTCATCTGTGAGCGGCAAAAATTTTTTAGGTATACATATTCAGCAAAACCTAAAATGGGAGACACATCTTAATCATGTAAATAAAAAGTTTAACACACTTACGTATGCAACAGTAAGAATCCTCACACAAAATACAAGCCATGCATCGGTGATCACAATGTACCTCGGCAGTATTCAGTCACTGCTGATGTACGGCATTATCTTTTGGGGGAACTCCATAGGTACAAAAAAATCATTTAGACTACAGAACAAGATTGTTAGAATAGTAAAAATTGCGAAGTACAGAGACTCCTGTAGACCAATATTTAAAAATATCAATATCCTGCCCCTTCTTTGCTTATATACGTATGAAATATTAAATTTCACAAAAGGAAGTATTTTAAAAGATGGAAATATCTTCAAGTATAACTGTGATTACCACCCTCATGATACTAGGCAGAAGCATTATTTGCATGTCAATACAGTAAGTACAAACATTTGTAAGAGAGAAGTGTATCATATTGGAATAATGCTGTACAATCACATGCCATCCTATTTGAAACAGATGCAAAATTTACAAAAGTTTAAAGTGAAACTGAAAGAGTACTTGCTTGACCACTGCTTCTATTCTGTTTCCGAGTTTTTAGAGTACCAGAAAAGTATAGTGTAACTGCTCAAATATTCTTAACCAGTCTATCATTTTATTTCATTATATTAATTTTGTCATCACTATCCAACATGTATTGAATAATTTTTAATTATTTATCTTTTCAAAACAACAATGTGTATGATGTATGTACTGTACCAACCTGACTTGTCCTACATTGTTTGTGCAAAATATGTACCTAAACACGATTTACAGGACCAATAAAGAAATACAAATACGAAATACAAATACATCACTGTATACATTATGGAGGAGTTTGGTAGTACAGCAAGCCCTGTGAAAGTACATAGCCTATCAAGTGATTTGTATTTTTTTTAGTATAGATGCTATTTAAAATATGTAATCCAATGAATTTCCATGGCCAAATGCAGACACAGTGTATATCAGTGATTGTGATGAAAATGAACAAAATGCTGTCTCTGAATTTTTGTAGCTTGTTCATCACTCGTTTCTATCACACTCTCTCTCGCTTGTTCTTTGCAGACAGGCAGTTTTCTCTCGCCTGTCTAGGCCATTTCCTATGTAAGTGTTTGTAATTTTCGTTAATAATAAGTATGTTGACATGAAATTGTGTACATGTGTTTATTTCAAAGAATAATAATGACCATTTTTACAGCTGACGAACCAGGTGCTGAACTTTTTGTAAGTACTAACAACGTTTTCAGGAATAACGGTTTTGCGACGAACAATTAGCAACCATTTCTTATATCTCATGCAGATCGCTATTAACGGTAGCAAACTGTAAATTCGGTGTCTTAGCGCGATCAAACTGACGCGCCTATAATAATTATTATTCATGTAGTCGTGATTTAGAAATTGGGAGCCTGTTAGTCTATTCCGGGCAGCAGACCATGATTCTATGTATCTTAGTCTCAAAGTCGCAATAATAAACAATGTTTGTTGTTTTGCCCATATAATTCTTCCTCTCGGTCTGACAATGAGAGTTATATTGGTGACACCATAAGCAGGACTACAGTTTTGAGCTGCAATAATTTTTTTTATTTTCCGTTACATGCAATGTGCACTCATGTTCACAAAAAACAAGAACACCTTGAACAACTAGAGCCGGCCGGAGTGGCCGTGCGGTTCTAGGCGCTACAGTTTGGAACCACGTGACCGCTATGGTCGCAGGTTCGAATCCTGCCTCGGGCACGGATGTGTGTGATGTCCTTAAGATAGTTAGGTGTAAGTAGTTTTAAGTTCTAGGGGACTGATGACCACAGCAGTTAAGTTCCATAGTGCTCAGAGCCATTTGAACCATTTGAACAACTAGAGATAAGACGTTCATATTCACAGGACATGTGCATTAGTATGTTCTGCAGAAATGATTAGCATTTCAGTCACCTTGGTTCAGCGTGTGCCCTGTTGCCCACTAGGCACAGCATCTGCTATGGGCCCTGATAACTTGTTACATGCATGATGGCTTTGACGCGTGTCAGTTGCGAATGGTGTCCTGTGGTATAGCCATCCAAGCTGCATTCACTAGGTTCCAAAGTTCTTCTGTCATGGTTGGCATTGGGTCACAGCACTGCACCTGTCGTTTCACCATATCCCACACATTTTCAGTTGGCAGCCGGGACAAAAGGCTGACACCCTGTGACAAAAAGAAGGCACCTGTTGGTGCAGCAACATGTGGTCGTGCTGAAAAATGGCATCTGTGGTGTTGTGCAGAAAGGGTATGGCTACGGGTCGCAGTATTTCATTCACATAGTCACACTAGTCGCAGTGCCCTGGACACGCACCAACTGTTATTTGTGGTTGTACCCAATAGCACCTCAAACATAAGGCCTTGAGTTGGCATTGTATGTCTTATGCGAATGCAGTCACTGTGATGCCACTACCCCTGTCTGCAGCGAACCAAAATGCTGTCATCATTTTCAAACAAAGAGTAACTGTATTCATCCGAAAACACTATCTGATGCCATTCCGGTTCCTAATGATGGCGTTCCATTCACCATTGCGGTCTAGCACGTTTCTGCACATTCGTCAAAGGCAGACATTGAAGAGGACGATGCACACGTAACCTGTACCATAATAAACTTCCCCCAGAAAAATGGCAGGAAGTTCAAATTCCAACAGGATAATGCATCACACCACCTAAGAAAATCGCAGGAAGATAGGTAACTTGTGCTACCTAAGTCATCTGAAGGCCACCTCATCCTAGGAACTGGCGCCAAGTTTCAATTTTGGCGGGAAGATAGATCAATTGCTGTATCTCTACTAACCTAAGAAAATGGCGGCAAAGAAAGGTCACCTCCATTAACCTAAGTCACTGACCGCCACCTATTTATTTAAACAATATGATGCAGGAAACCCATCTAGTGTGTTCACTACAAGGACCGGACTCCAACTGACTTAGTACACATTACTGCTACCAGAGGGCACTGTCATCCTTCTCATCTGTTCGACCACTTTCTCTCTCCCGTGATTCTAATGGTACTCGTGCGACGTGTGTAGCCCGTGTGCACATTGTGATGGCACAGCGTATAGCCCACATGCACATACTGATGTCACATCTATATCTAAATAAATGGCAAGTCGTCCTCTGGGCTGCAATGCTGACGTCATTCCCCTCTCTACCTGCAGTCCAGCAAAGACCTATTTGCAGAGTGACTCACTCTCACAGATGCTATAAAAAACTGTTCAACCACTCGTGACATGTGTGTGTGATGCGCATACTGATGTCACAGATCATGCAATAGATTCCAGTCCACCGCTCGCAATTCTAATGGTACTCATGCGATGTATGTAGCCAGTGTGTGCATAGTGACATCACAGCATCTAACCAGCATGCCTATACTGACACCACAGATCATGCAATAGAAATCTGCTCGCGATTCTCTCAGAACACGTGCAATGTGTAGCTGATGCTTTGCGCATCTAACAAAGTTCTCAAGTCACATAACTATGTAAAAATAAGAACATCTTTTCTGCTGCACACCATTCCTAAATACTAAAAAAGAATCGCCATTTTATCATCTCAACACTTTCTAAATGATTTGCTTCAATGTTTACGAAGCTAAACTAAATCTAACAAACACCAGTGTTAATACAAGCAACCTAGCATTACACAAATATAGCATTCATGTTTGAAAAATAACCAAGCTCGCATACTTTGAGCAAGATGCAATAAATCCTTGATCAAGAATATACCTAACTGCATCCTCCTCAGATGAGTTCGTAATATACACATAATAACTTCAGATTCGAAGGTTGAATTCAATTTCATCCAGTGTGTATTCCAAATAGCATCTTCACTCATAGTATGAATTCTTTCGCTGTAAATCGATAAATTATCATAAGCTCAGGTCTCCTCAAGGTACCGGAAGCATCTAGCTAGTTCAGCTTTCAGTCACTAGGAGTGCTAGTGAGCTCACCCCCCACCCCAAAATGTTCAACATTCATTGGTTCACACTAAGATCAAATGATATTACGTCATCACATTTATATAAGGAACCATTCTCCATCAGTCTTTCTCACTTGTCCATTGTTCATCGCATCATTTGTTTGTTCGTGTGTGTGTGTGTGTGTGTGTATTCACTATTTCTTTTATCCCTGTAAAGATGAAGAGGAAACAGTCTTGCTCACAGTTCCGACAAGGTCAAACGCGTCCGCTCATCTGAGACCCAGCATAAGTTATCATTATCTTTTTTTATGTGTGATCAATCTTCGAACTGAAAATTGTTTCAGTTCTTGTG
Organism: Schistocerca cancellata; assembly: GCF_023864275.1. Taxonomy (NCBI): domain Eukaryota; kingdom Metazoa; phylum Arthropoda; class Insecta; order Orthoptera; family Acrididae; genus Schistocerca; species Schistocerca cancellata. The sequence goes on from NC_064627.1 coordinate 8,281,808, forward strand.
CATTTATCTCGCTCCAATATTATTTCTCTCTCTCCTACACTATATATTCTCTCCTTTCGTTTCAGCATTTGGACTAGATATTTCAGGAGAAATACATCTGAAAGTTGCGGAGGAGATGAGGGAGTAACAACAACAGTCTTCATCATCATTTCAAAACTGTGAGTTTGAATTTATTTATCTTCTTATATTGCTATTCTGTCCAACTGATGGAGACGGCATAATCTTGCTCAGTTATGGTTTAGAGCATGTTTGTTTAATGAACTTCCTTTGTTTAATTCATGCGCTTCATGTTACAGAGTCTGCAGATCCACGTCCATCCTCCTCACCAGTGCCTGAGTGGGTGCACGAAATGGTCAACGAGCGGGGATATACAACACCCAACTGCACAAAGACGTACTCTTCGACGCGGGTATTTGGGAGGAGATGCAGTCCTGGCAACAGGGTGAAGTAAGTAATTGCCATTATTATTATTATTCTTTCCTTTCTCAGACGTTATGTCTGGTTAAAAATGGAAAGTGACGTGGACCTTGATCAAGCGTGACTTCCTTTTAAGTGTACGGTATATGTTACATTGCATTTAGGAACTTTCAGGTAATTGAACATGTATCAATAATTACAGATTTCTGTAGTTGTCTATGTAAGTTTGGGTGTAGCCATATTGCGTTGATGTACTGGTGGATATTGTGTGGTATGACTACTCCTGTAGTTGATAGTATAATTGGTATAATGTCAACTTTATCCTGATGCCACATGTCCTTGACTTCCTCAGCCAGTTGGATGTATTTTTCAATTTTTTCTCCTGTTTTTTTTCTGTATGTTTGTTGTATTGGGTATGGATATTGGTTATGTGGTGTTGTTTTATCTGTTATAATGGTTCTGTTCCAGTATAATTTGTATTCATCATTCTCCAGTTCATTTTGTTTTGTATACTTGTATGTGGGAACGTGTTGTTTTATTTGCTTATGTTGTATGGCAAGTTGTTGACCTATTATTTTTGCTACATTGTCATGTCTTCTGGGGTATTCTGTATTTGCTAGTATTGTACATCCGCTTGTGATGTGATCTACTGTTTCTATTTGTGTCTGCAAAGTCTGCATTTATCTGTTGTGGTATTGGGATCTTTAATAATATGCTTGCTGTAATATCTGGTGTTTATTGTTTGATCCTGTATTGCAATCATGAATCCTTCCATCTCACTGTATATATTGCCTTTTCTTAGCCATGTGCTGGATGCATCTTGATCTATGTGTGGCTGTGTTAGATGACACGGGTGCTTGCCATGTAGTGTTTTCTTTTTCCAATTTACTTTCTTTGTATCTGTTGATGTTATATGATCTAAAGGGTTGTAGAAGTGGTTATGAAATTGCAGTGGTGTAGCCGATGTATTTATATGAGTGATTGCTTTGTGTATTTTGCTAGTTTCTGCTCATTCTATAAAGAATTTTCTTAAATTGTCTACCTGTCCATAATGTAGGTTTTTTATGTTGATAAATCCCCTTCCTCATTCCTTTCTGCTTAATGTGAATCTTTCTGTTGCTGAATGTATGTGATGTATTCTATATTTGGGCATTGTGATTGTGTAAGTGTATTGAGTGCTTCTAGGTCTGTGTTACTCCATTTCACTACTCCAAATGAGTAGGCCAATATTGGTATAGCATAAGTATTTATAGCTTTTGTCTTGTTTCTTGCTGTCAATTCTGTTTTCAGTATTTTTGTTAGTCTTTGTCTATATTTTTCTTTTAGTTCTTCTTTAATATTTGTATTATCTATTCCTATTTTTTGTCTGTATCCTAGATATTTATAGGCATCTGTTTTTTCTATCACTTCTATACAGTCGCTGTGGTTATCCAATATGTAATCTTCTTGTTTAGTGTGTTTTCCCTTGACTATGCTATTTTTCTTACATTTGTCTGTTCCAAAAGCCATATTTATATCATTGCTGAATACTTCTGTTATCTTTAGTAATTGGTTGAGTTGTTGATTTGTTGCTGCCAATTGGTTTAGATCATCCATGTACAGCAAATGTGTGATTTTGTGTTGGTATGTTACAGTAATATTGTATCCATAATTTGTATTATTTAGCGTGTTGGATAGTGGGTTCAGAGCAAGGCAGAACCAGTTAGGACTTAAGAGTCTCCTTGGTATATTCCACGTTTAATCTGTATTGGCTGTGTTGTGATATTATTTGAATTTGTTTGGATATTAAGTGCGGTTTTCCAATTTTTCATTACTATGTTTAGGAACTGTATCAATTTAGGGTCTACTTTGTATATTTCCAATATTTGTAGTAAACATGAGTGGGGTACACTATCAAAAGCTTTTTGGTAATCAATGTATGCGCAGTGTAGCAACCTTTGTTTAGTTTTAGCTTGATATGTCACCTCAGCATCTATTATCAGTTGCTCTTTACATCCTCATGCTCCTTTGCAACAGCCTTTTTGTTCTTAATTTTTAATTTTGTTCTGTGTTGTATGTATCATTAATTTCTGTGTAATGACTCAAGTTAATATTTGTATAATGTTGGTAGGCATGTTATGGGGCGATATTTAGGTGGGTTTGCTATGACTGCTTGATCTTTAGGTTTCAGATAAGTTATTCCATGTGTAAGTGTATCAGGAAATGTGTATGGGTGTGCAATGTAACTGTTAAATAATTTAGTTAGATGTGAATGTGTTTAGGTGACCTTCTTTAGCCAGAAATTTGCTATTTTATCTTTTCCAGGGGCTTTCCAATTGTGAGTAGAATTAATTGCTTGGGTGACTTCATGTTGCAAAATTATCACTTCAGGCATTTGTGGTATCACCTTGCATGTGTCTGTTTCTGCTTGTATCCACCGTGCATGCCTGTTATGTTGTACCGGGTTTGATCATATGTTACTCCAGAAGTGTTCCATGTCTGTTGTGTTTGGTGGATTGTCTATTTTAATGTGTGTGTTATCTATTGTCTGGTAAAATTTCTTTTGGTTTGTGTTGAATGTTTGGTTTTGTTTCCTTCTATTTTCACTTTTCTTGTATTTTCTAAGTCGTTTGGCCAATGCTTGTAATTTCTCCTTCTTTTCATGTAATTGCTGTATCGCTTCTTGTTGTGAGATTTCACCTAACCTTTTTCGTTTTTTGTCTGATATTTCATTTCTTAGAAATTGTGTTAGCTGCCTGATGTCTTTTCTCAGTTTTTCTATTCTGATCTGTAGCCTGTGTTGCCATGCTGGTTTTGTGGGTTTCTTCTGTGTGGTTGCTGGTTCTGATTTCTGCCTAGTGTGTATATTTAGTGTAGTGAGTGCTCCTATATTTTCATTTATTTTGTTGTGTATGATTGTGTTGATAGTTGTTATTGTTGCTTCGACTTGTGGGTTATTTGGTGGTCTATGCAAGAATGGTGTAATGTCTGTATTTGTGTCTTTGTATGCTATATATGTCAGCTGAAATTTTTCTTCGATATCTAACATGTGTGTCACTTCGTGTTCTATTTGTGCTTGTTCTGGTGGCTGTCTTAAGATTTCGTTTTTCTCTGATTGTTTAATTGATGCATGTTGTTCTTTGTTTGCTCTGGGATGTTTAAGTCCATTACTGTATTTTCTTCTTCTTCTGATTGCACATTATTTTGTTCCAGTATATGTTGTACTTGTTGTTTGATGTTTTCTAATTCTGACTGGGGTATCCTTTTATTTTTTATTCTTACACGGATCAGATCAGTTAGTCATTGTTCTGTTAAAAACTTTAATTCTGGGTATCTGGTAATAAATATTGTGTATACTTGTAATCTGTATCCAGTTGAGTTGGACCCTAAGTTTGTTGCTTGGTAATAACAGAACATGAGGTGTCGATTAACTTCATCTGACCGTCTCATCCTCTGTCTTTGTTTTCCTTCTAGAGTGGTTGCAGGAAGCATATCCAGCAAAACACCTCTATTTGGATTTAAATCATTTTCTGTGTGGCTAGCAGTGTCGCTACCATTGTGGACGGGCATAGGGTTCAAGCATCGTCCCCGACCGTGACAGCGCTTGTCAGAGGCTTCATTAGTTCTGTCCTGAAACAACTAATCACACTAAAAGGGGGGTTAGCCCTATTAGTGGTTTGTTCTTTTCGTCGCCTTTTACGACTGGCAGAACATACCGGAGGCCTATTCTTTTCCCGGGCCTCCGCAGGTATTATTATTATTATATTAAGAAGTGTTCTATTCCTAATATAATATCGATCTTCCTAATTATTGCCTATGTCCTATCTTTACAGAACCACGTTCTCAGTGCATGGTGTGCGCTCCTGCAGCTTCCTCAGATGCACATGGGGTTGTAAAAGCTGCTCTGGCTGCTCGTCTGAGATTCCAGGAGACTGCAAGCGCCTCTGCAAGAGGCTGCGGGCTAAGTGACGGTGGGGCAAGTCCATCCATTTGCGACGCTCCACCTGCTCCTACACCGAGCCCAGGCCGCTCTCAACGGGCAGCTGCTCCCGCAGCCGTCCCCGCCGCCGCCGCCGCCGCCGCCGCCGCCGCCACTGCTGCTACCCCAGGTCCTGTCTCAGCCACCGTAACGGCCACAGCATCGCTCTGGCTAGAGAGCCTGTACAGGGAGAGAGTGGCCAACCGGACGATACGGCGGCCATTTTTCTGCCAAACTGCGGGCGGGACTTTTGAATGGCCAGTAGTGGAGTAGTGTACACACTCACCGAATCAAAAGCACAAGGCAGTATGGCGAAATCATTCATTAAATGCTTTTTTTTATAAGAACAATGTGTCATAATAATTTTCACACAGCCAATTTACAGGTTTGTTTTCAAATTTAACTATGTATATTGCAAGTTGTTTTATAAGTGGTAAAAAGCGAAAACGACTTACTTCGCATAGTTAACAGTACTTGGTCGGTTTCCACAAGGCTCCTGTTTGATTTATGTCAGCCCTGTTGACTGCGACTGCCCACTGCTTTCGTCTTCCTTCATTGCGTGGAAATGCTAACATGCGAAATCCACCTTCGCCTCTATTGGAACAACCAGATGCAGCACAACTTGGCATCGTTTACGAACGTCTGCAGAACGAATTACAGATGTCAAAAACAATACTGTACAATTACTAACGTGTTTACTTCAAACATGTAGGCCTACCGTCTTCATCACAAAACGCTTCATTATTTCAACTCGTATTTAAGATCGCAAACGCTAATTACGTATTAAAAACGATATACAACTAAATCGAACGTGAACGCACAACGCACAACAAGTCTCTCAATAATTCAAATACCTTTTAATCGTTTCCAAAACTCCTCTGAATTTCAATTCAACTCAAAAGCACGGCGAACATAGGAAGCGCGAGAGACGTTTGGCGCCATTTTTCTGCCAAAGCTAATCAACCAGTCACGGGCAACTTCACCTATGACCACTCTCTCCGTACAAAGGCTCTCTAGCTCTGGCGGCCGTGGGCTGCCCCCCCTCAGGGTAGCGGGTTGGGGCTGACTGCTCGCAGCAGTCTGACTCCACGCCGCCTCCTCCTCGCCGCCAGAGAAAGGTGTGTGTACCACGGCACATACCTCTCCCTGCAGCAGACTCACCCTCACCAGCCCCGTCATCGACAGGATGCACTCCTAGCTGCAGCAGTAGTAGTGGTAATATTGATTATTTTATGGCTAGCGGTTGTGCTCTCCCCTGTCCTGTTGATAGTGAAGGACATCAGAATAATGGTATAATGACCCCTCTAGAATACTCAGCAGTTGCTAGGGCTTTTGAGGGGCGTATCTCATACACGAGGATGGAGAATCCGGGCGGGAGGTATCGTGACTGTGTCGGGTTTTTAGAAGAGACCGAGCATCTCAAAATCCTAGACAATCCGAGATTTAACCCCATTAACTGCAGTGCAGTACTATGCTGCGAGTTGAATCACCCACCCAAACATCCTGGTGATGCAGAGGCTACAACTCTGCACTTTATATGGCGTTATTTCTTGGAGCACTTCCATTGCTGAGTGGTATCGTGAATCCAGCTTGAGCACTATTATGGCCCAGTTTTCTGAGATGGAAGTTCGTGGATCCGCTAAAGCGGTCAGCAATATACCACTCCTTGATATCCGTGATCTGGTAAATGGAGGGTCTAGCTATATCGAGCTCCCTAAAGATATTGCTAACAAGAAGGCATGCACTAATGTCGCAAATACAAATGACGATGCTTGTTTTCCATGGTCAATCCTGGCTTACAAGAGAAATCACGAGAAAGATCCGCAGTGTCTGAACAGTTGCAAAGTCAATGATATTAAGACATATTATAACTTTGATGGTATCGAGTTCCCTGTCAAGATCCAGGACATCCCTAAATTTGAGGCGCAGAATACTGGGATATCAGTTCACGTTTATCGCCTGAAGAAGAATAAAAACAAGTCAGATGAACAAGTCAAGCATCCAGTAGTTGGACCCCTCCATTTCTCAAAATTTGCAGGTGAGCGAGAGCTGCATATAAACATGCTGCTCTTCTCTGAAGGTGATAATTATCACAATGTTTGGGTCAAAGACATGTCCCAACTCCTTTCCTCCCAACTATCAACTGATCATCATGTAAAACATACTTGCTTAAGGTTTCTGAATTATTTTTCATCGAACGAGTTATTAGGGATACATCTAATAGATTGTACTTCCAAGGGCCCAGTACGTGTTATTGTGCTCGCAGAGGAAAATAACTTCATTAAATTTCAAAATGATCAGCACCAGCAGCAATGTCTGTCTGTAGTGTACACCGAATTTGAATGCCTGCTGGCTCCTATTACTCGCTGTGAAGGGAACCCCATAGCCTCACATACAACCTTCACACAAAAACACGTACCTTATGCAGAAGGATTCCAAGTTGAATGTGGATATGATTAAAACTTACCCACTACAAGTCTTATGTCAGGGACGATACTGCAGTTTGGCTTCTCACTGAGCTTGAAAACTTTTCGTGGGAAGTTGATAAGCTCTACAGCACCAACATTCCCATGGCCAAATCAAAGAAAGATGATGAATTGTATGAAAAGGCGGTTAATTGTCATATTTGTGGGCTACTGTTAGTTAGAAAAGCGGAAACTCCCCATAGAGATCATTGCCATCTTACAGGAAAGTTCCACGGTGCATAACGCATTCAATTTGAAGTATAAGTTACCACGACACAAACCTGTCTTTTTTCATAATTTGAGTAGGCATGACGCTCATTTTATAGTTGAGCACTTGGCTAATTTCGTTATGAAGAATGATCAGGTCAGTGTCCTGCCTGAAAATGTTGAGAAGTACATTTCTTTCTCAAAACGAATGACGCCAAAAATCTCTCTCCGCTTCCTTGACTCTTTACGCTTTATGCAGTCTACACTCCAGAAACTCGTTGAAACTCTACCTTATAATGATATGCATATCACTCGATCTGCATTTCCTGATGAGGGAAAGTTCCAACTTGCAACTAGGAAAGGAGTTCCCCATATGAGTCTGTTGATTGTACGGCAAAACTCAATGAAACCAGGCTGTCCAACTTACCTGCATTTACCAGTACTCTCACAGGCGATGCTGTAACTACAGCAGATTATTAGGATGCAGTGAATGTCTGGCAGCAATTCAACATCCCCAATTTGGGAGAATATACAAGACTATACATGGACACAGACGTGCATTTGCTTGCAGATGTTTTCGAAAAATTCCGGAGTGTATGTATGGTCACGTACTCTCTGGACCCCGCCTTTTATTACATGGCACGTGGGTTGTCCTGGGATGCTATGCTCAAAAAAACGGGGTGCAGCGCTGACCTTTTGACTGATGCAGCAATGCTTCTATTTTTTTAGCGCAGGATCTGTGGGGGACTTTGTCAGTGCATCCACAGGCATGCCAAGGCAAATAACCCGTAGATGGGTGTCGGGTTTAATGCATCCCTTGATTCGAGTTACATTATGTACTTAGGTGTGAATAACTTGTACGGGCATGTCATGATACAGCCACTGCCGGTTGATCTATTTTGATGGGTGCCCGAAGACGAATTGAAGGGATTAAGAGGAAAAATAATGGGTATTGTGGCTGATTCTGATGTAGGGTATGTGCTTGAGGAAGGCTTCACATATCCTAATAATCTGCGTGGTGAGACAAGCGACTTGCTGTTATGTCCAGAGCAACAAATTCCGCAAGCAAGCACCATCCCTAAACTGTTGGCTACTGTTGGAGATAAGCAGAGGTATATTATTCATTATCATAATCTCCAGTAGTGCCTCAGCTTAGGGATGAATCTTGTTAGAATCACCCAGGCTATCTCCTTCAAGAAATTCCCCTGGTTGGAGGAGTATATTGAACTAAATACCGAAAAGAGGGCGGTCGCGAGTTATGACCTCGAAAAAGATTTTCTAAATTAATGAAAAATTCTATTTTTGGGGAAACTATGCAGAATGAACGTGATATTTTGATTAAAAACCCATGGGAAGGACGTTATGGCGTGAGAAAGTGTATCGCCAGGCCAAATTTTAATCGTGTCACCATCTTTAATGAAAACTTTGTTGCTGTGGAGATGTCGAAGACTGCAGTAGAGTTTATGAAGCCTATTTATTTGGGGATGTGCATAATGGATATCTCCAAATTCTGCATGTACCGTTTCCATCTTGAGTTTGCGAGAACTCATTTTGTAGAACCAAAGTTGCTTTACATGGATACAGATAGCTTTATCTACTGGATAAGGAACTGTGATCCATATGAAGTAATTAGATGCCATGGTAAATAATTCGACACATCCTCTTATGATACCAATAATAATTACTTTATTGTTCCTAAGAACAAAAAGGTCATCGGTTTCATGAAAGATGGGGTACCGATTGTAGAATTTGTGGGATTGAGGTCCAAAATGTATGCATATCCTACAGTAGATGGGGGCACCCAGGGGCAGCAAAGGGTGTTAGACATGCAGCATTTCGTGCCCTCATGGTCGAAGACTATTTGCAGTGCCTGTACGGTTGCAGTGTTCAAAGCCCACCTCCGCACATCATTCGGCAAACTAGTGTTGGGACGTGAGGACACAAACACAAAGTGTACATTGTACTGCAGTCTACTGTCGGATTGTCTCCTCATGACGATTAAAGAGTCATTTATGAGGATGGGGTGGACACCCTCCCATACTCACACTATTTACTTGAAGCGAAAGTAGCTGTGGGGGACTCTGATTGAGAGATGGAGAGAGAATGAGTGTGTGAGTGGGGTAGGGTGGGTTTATGTATAAAATAGTATGGCTCTTTATCATAGTGTAATTATTGGTGGTGCGTGTGTGATGTGTGGTGTGAGTGTATGTGTATATGTGGGAATGTAAAAATATGTATGAATATGTGGGCATATATATATATATATATATATATATATATATATATATATATATCATTTAAGACTGATTATGCCTTTCAGCATTCAGTCTGGAGTATAGTCCCCCTTATAAAATTCCTCCATGATCCCCTTTCAGTGCTAACATTGATGCCTCTTCTGATGTTAAGCCTTTTACTTCAAAATCGTTCTTAACCAAATCCAGGTACCTTCTCCTTGGTCTACCCCGACTCCTCCTACCCTCTACTGCTGAATCTATGAGTTTCTTGGGTAACCTTGCTTCTCCCATGCGTGTAACATGATCCCACCATCTAAGCCTGTTTGCCCTGACTGCTACATCTATAGAGTTCATTCCCAGTTTTTCTTTGATTTCCTCATTGTGCACACCCTCCTGCCATTGTTCCCATCTACTAGTACCTGCAATCATCCTAGCTACTTTCATATCTGTAACCTCAACCTTATTGATAAGGTAAGCTGAATCCACACAGCTTTCGCTCCCATACAACAAAGTTGGTCGAAAGATTGAACGGTGCACAGATAACTTAGTCTTGGTACTGACTTCCTTCTTGCAGAAGAGAGTAGATCGTAGCTGAGCGCTCACTGCACTAGCTTTGCTACACCTCGCTTCCAGTTCTTTCATTATGTTGCCATCCTGTGAGAATATGCATTCTACGTACTTGAAACCATCCACCTGTTCTAACTTTGTTCCTCCTATTTGGCACTCAATCCGTTTATATCTCTTTCCCACTGACATTACTTTTGTTTTGAAGATGCTAATCTTCATACCGTAGTCCTTACATTTCTGATCTAGCTCTGAAATATTACTTTGCAAACTTTCAATAGAATCTGCCATCACAACTAAGTCATCCGCATATGCGAGACTACTTATTTTGTGTTCACCTATCTTAATCTCTCTCAGCCAGTCTATTGTTTTCAACATATGATCCCTAAATAATATGAACAACAGTGGAGACAGGTTGCAGCCTTGTCTTACCCCTGAAACTACTCTGAACCATGAATTCAATTTACCGTCAACTCTAACTGCTGCCTGACTATCTATGTATGTAAAGAACTTTAATTGCTTGCAAAAGTTTGCCTCCTATTCCATAATCACGTCTTCCTCCTAGGAAGCCGGTCATATGCCTTTTCTAGATCTATAAAACATAGATACAATTCCCTGTTCCACTCGTAACACTTCTCCATTATTTGCCGTAAGCTAAAGATCTGGTCCTGACAACCTCTAAGAGGCCTAAACCCACACTGATTTTCACCCAATTTGTCCTCAACTAATACTCGCACTTTCCTTTCAACAATGCCTGAGAAGATTTTACCCACAACGCTGATCAAAGAGATACCTCTGTAGTTGTTACAATCTTTTCTGTTTCCATGTTTAAAGATTGGTGTGATTACTGCTTTCGTCCAGTCTGATGGAACCTGTCCCGACTCTCACGCCATTTCAATTATCCTGTGTAGCCATTTAAGACCTGACATTCCACTGTATTTGATGAGTTCCGGTTTAATTTCAGCCACCCCATCCGCTTTATTGCACTGCAATCTACTGACCATTTTCTCCACTTCCTCAAATGTGATCCTATTTCCATCATCATTCCTGTCCCATTGTACATCGAAATCTGAAACATTACTGATCGTATTTTCACCTACATTGAGCAACTCTTCAAAATATTCCCTCCATCTGCCCAAGGCATCAACAGGATTCACCAGCAGTTTTCCTGACCTGTCCAAAATACTTGTCATTTCCTTCTTACCTCCCTTTCGAAGACTGCTAATTACACTCCAGAATGGTTTTCCAGCAGCTTGACCCAAGGTCTCCAATCTGTTTCCAAAGCCTTCCCAAGATTTCTTCTTGGATGCTGTAATTATCTGTTTGGCTTTGCTTCTGTCTCCCACATAACTTTCTCTGTCTACCTGAGTTCTAGTATGTAGCCATTTTTGATATGCCTTCTATTTCCTTTTACAGGCTGCCTTGACTGTGTCATTCCACCAAGCTGTTTGCATCATCCTACCTTTACACACTACTGTTCCAAGACATTCTTCGGTCACTTCTAGTACTGTGTCCCTGTACCTTGTCCATTCCTTTTCCAGTGACTGCAATTGACTACATTCAACTAACTGGTACCTTTCTGAGATCACTGTTATGTACTTGTGTCTGATTTCCTTATCCTGAACTTTCTCCAATCTTATCCTCCTACACATGGAACTAACCTCCTGCACTTTCGGCCTCACAATACCAATTTCACTGCAGATTAAATAGTGATCAGTGTCATCAAAGAATCCCCTGAATACACGTGTGTCCCTCGCAGCCTTCCTGAATTCCTAAACTGTTATTATATAGTCAATGATAGATCTGGTTCCCCTGCCTTCCCAAGTATACCGGTGAATGCTCTTATGTTTAAAAAAGGAGTTTGTGATTACTAAGCCCATACTGGCACAGAAATCCAGGAGCTGTTTCCCGTTCCTGTTGGCCTCCATATCCTCTCTAAATTTACCCATAACCTTTTCATACCCTTCCGTTCGATTTCCAATCCTGGCATTAAAATCACCCATGAGCAGAACACTGTCCTTGTCCTGTCCATCTTATCTTGATCTGTCCCTTCACAATGCGAATATACTGACACAGTCCTAATTTTCTTGCTAGACACTGTCAAATCTATCCACATCAGTCGTTCGTTTACATACCTTATTGCAACTACACTGTTCCATTTCTTTCCCTATGAAAAGCCCTACACCCCATTGTGCAATTCCTGCTTTGACTCCTGACAGGTAGACCTTGTATTCTCCCACTTCCTCTTCTTTCTCACCCCTTACCCGAGTGTCACTAATAGCTAAAACGTCCAACCCCATCTTACTTGCAGCCTCTGCCAGCTCTACCTTCTTCCCAGAGTAGCCCCCATTGATATTAATAGCTCCCCATCTCGTTACCATTCGTTTGCCGAGTCGTATCTTAGGAGTCCCTGGTTTGTTAATTAGAGGTGCGACTCCGTCACCTCCAACGGTCTGAGGCATTTTACTCTGATTGTTGCCAGCATCATATTTAAAGTACCAGGGAAGCAGGTTGCTAGCCTTACTTGTCCCGGGTCCCATTGAGTTTTACCCCTAACGGTTGAGGGACTAACCGGTGGATTTGGTAGTCTTTGCCGTCTGAGCACAAAGGTGGCCACGACTCGGAATATCTCCGAGATGTCCAGCCTTATTCCAAAGTAACTGGTATCCCAACTGTCAGGACCACTTACTTGGGCACTCATACGTTGCCCGTGGTTCATGAACTAGGACATGATACCAGGAACCCACACCATGAACCACACACACACACACATATATATATATATATATATATATATATATATATATATATATACAAGCACTTTATTTATATATAAGCACAATGTGCTGGAAAAAATTATTTGGACTTTATTTATATGTAAGCACAATGTTCTGAAAAAACTATTATTGTCTCTCTCTAATTATTCATGTGTGTGTGTGTGTGTGTGAGTGTGTGTGTGTGTGTGTGTGTGTGTGTGTGTAAATAGAGTAGTGTTTAAGTTTCACCTACTGCTAGCCATCCAGTCAAAGTAGTTTGAATTTCATCCATATCATTTCTTTTTCTTAGTACAGGTGTTTGGGTTGGACGCTTTAGAGACCCAAAAAATTGTTATTATTAAAGTATTTCAGCTGTCTGTGGTGGAATATGTCTAGCGCCACCCTGTTCAAAAAAGAAATTTAGAGCTGTTCAGTTAAGTTGGGGCCATCCAATTAAATGTTGTTATTAAAGTATTTGAATGATAAATGTATAGTTCAAACATATATATATATATATATATATATATATATATATATATATATATATATATATATAACTTGTCTCCTTAAGTTGGAGTTACTCAGTTAATTAATTAGTTCATCTAAAATGTCTACTTCAAAAAAAAATATTAGAACCATCGAGTTAAGTAGGAGAACGCTAATTCACAGAGGAGCTCGGTTCAATATAGTCTGTTTGGATGCAATTTCATCAGAAATAGTATTTAGCGTATAAGTTAGTAAATACCTCTGCTCTAGTTTCAAGTATGGCTCTATAACGACATTCACTTCAAGGAATATCCAACACATGCTGGATTCTAGCAATAAGTTAAAAGTACATCTGTGTTGAACTGAAATGTATCTCAAGACCTATATGTATATGTATATGCACGTCACTAACTAAATTGTAAACTCAAAAACTGAATTGAATTGAATAAAGAAAAAAAATCGTTACCCTACATCACTGTTGTTGAAGCGGAGACGTGTTGTATCTCCGCTTACAGTCTCTCATGTGCAGTGAACCGGCTTTATCGCCGCGCCCACGCACTATGCTCAAGGGAGAGAGAGGCTTTCTAGCAATAAACGAGTAAAGCGGTTTCTGGACAGGACACATTTATTTTTCCTACCGTTACAAAATGACAAATAATATACCTCGCTAATGTCCGTCTGTTCAGGCGCGTCGCACTGGCGGCACGGCTCGGTCACCGATCCCGGAGGGTGTACACTCCAGTGGCGAACCGTGGCGCGACCGCGTGGACCGAGCGAGACGAAAGGCCGCGTCACAGAATGTTCTGCTCTTGGCGCGACCGGAGGCGCCGTAACGTCCGCGAAGAAGCGAAAGACAATTTAACGGCGACTGCGTTTACGACTGCGCATACGCGTTTACGGCGGAGTCGCGTTGACTCGACGCACGTGGTCCGCGGCGGAAAAACTGGGGAGACGTGTGTCGCGTCGCGTCGACTAGCTCGTACTGCTCCCTGCTTTTTTCCCGTGCGGTCCGGTGTGCGACGCACCGTTGCCGAAATTCTGCGTAACGGTACAGCTGCCCCTACTTGTGTCGGCAGTGCCGTAGTTCAGCCCTTCGTGCGTTTGGACGGTGCTGCCGCCACATTGTTATTTAAAAAAGAACCTAATCATTATTTTTTTGCTAAAACGTATCTGTGAACAATCTGCAGTCACATCTGCACTGCGCTCGCACTTCTACACGATGTAGCGCCTTTAACACACACATTTCCAGAGAATTCACTGCAGGCGATGGGAGAGGAATGTGAAAGCGTACCTATTAATAGTACAGGTAGCGCTACCCCCTCGGTGGCAGTGTGCAAGGCTGTGGTAAGTGGTTCAGACAGCTCCAGTGGAATGCAGGTATAGATGGAAGCAGGTATAGTATCATGGTTAAACTTGCATGCTAGTGACGTTGGTCTAAAAAAAAAGTATACAGGCATTGTTAGGAAAAAATCATTTATTCCTCATCCGACTTAAAAGTAATTTTACATTTTCATAAGCAGATACAGCAACACTTTTTTGATACATGTTCTTGAGTCGATGTAGAGAATGACACCCGTAGAATTCCAGGTCTTGAATAGCAGCAAACTTAATGATTCGACGCACCCAGGAGATCTCCTTACGCGGTTTCGGGCCAACTGATTTAAGAAACTCGTAACTTGCACGTGTTATGACTGCTATTCGGTAGCGAAGTGGCATGCTGTCCATTGCGTGCACTTGTTTTATACCGTACGCCCATCCTGCTTTAGATGTAATCGTACATTGATTTCCTCAGCGGGAAAGTCAACAAGTTGATTATTCTGGTCTACAATACGCAGCTCCAAATAGTCCAATGTCTGAGCTGTCACTGGAAGGTGTATTGCACCGGCAGGGGTCTCAACAATCTTATACCCCATTGCAACTGAGGGGAAGAATCCGTAAATAGTGTGAATCAGACTATCGTTGAGATAGGAGTTCGTTGCAATGTTACACTCGACACGGATGTCCACAATCTGATCTGACTTGTAAAATTTACGTGGATCCTTTTTCAAAACCTGCCCTTTTGTGAAACCCAGCATGCGCCCTACTGAATCTTTCTGGTTAAAGTCAATCGTTGCATATACACTCCTTATTTCAGATTTAAGTGTATTGATGTTTGCACGTAGTTCAATATCTTTTCCAGACTGTTTTAAGACTTCATTTAAATCATTGATATCATATGCACCCGCTTCTATTTCCACAATATCTTTATCACCATTTATATACAGATGCAGTTTATTGTTAGTCTCAGCGATTGCCGGCCGGTGCGGCCGAGCGGTTCTAGGCGCTTCAGTCTGGAACCGCGCGACCACTACGGTCGCAGGTTCGAATCCATCCTCGGGCATGGAAGTGTGTGATGCCCTTATGTTAGTTAAGTTTAAGTAGTTCTAAGTTCTAGGGGACTGATGACCTCAGATGTTAAGTCCCATAGTGCTCAGAGCCATTTGAACCTTCTCAGCGATATTTGGACTGCTGTTGTACGCCTCCAGCCAATCAATGCAATACTCCATTCACCAACGCTCAAATCAATAGGCGGGAAGTAATTTGCACGATGATCTTTCTTTTAACGTCAAAGTGTACGACATTGCATCTGAACCTCAACTGATGAATGAATGTTTAAACCTCCTCCTTATAAAGCATTCTTCTTCTTCTTTGTGAACGTCAAGAGAAACATGATGCATAGATGTCCTCAGAGGTCCTGATAGCGTCGATAATTGTAGAGCACATGTTATCTGTGAGGGAAGTATCGTTGTAATTCTTCTGGTGGTTGCAGGTCACCAAATGAGTCGGAATAGTACACAGTATCAGCATTTTTCGTAACATATGATACCCAGTGGGTGCTGGGGCCTCCAGCAACATCTAAATTCAAAATGCCACATTCACCAGTTTCCACATAGTCTTCGGTAATGTATCCTGGATAAACACACCACGGAATCTTGGTGTCCTTCATTTATCTCTAACAAACTTAAGAAGATCTGTATTTGTGAGTAGTCGGTCTGGTAAGACCACTAATGTTTTTTTTTTTTAATTTATGAATAGACCAAGCCCTTACCTGTACAGTTTCACGTATAGTCCTTTTCCGATGGCTGTGGCTTCCGTTTTGCACGTTCTTGACCGTTCGAGCGATAGCTGCAGCTTCACCAGCGAGGGAACCTACCGCCGAGAGCGCGGATAGGGCCGGGATGAAAAATAGAATAAAACCGCCAGATGTCTTGGGAATTGGTAGAACTCGAGGTGCTTTAAACGATCCTCCTCTTCTTGTCCTTCTTCTTCTTTCCGTATCTTTCTGCTTCAGTGTGGTTTTAGCTGCATACATCGCTGTCAGGATACAGTTCTTCTAACAGCACTGCTTCCCGCCCTTGTCCTTCTTCTTGTTTAGTGCACAACGCCCAGCACTCATACCTCGCTTGAAAGTCATCATTCCTAAACGCAAATAAATTTTTCCACATATGGTTTTATCAACTGCAAATGCTACGATGCGTGACTTATGACAATATCATTTCTTCTCCATATCGCCTTAGCCTTATCAGCTAAAATCCTATGTGCAATGTGACGACTTGATAGATTTTTATTTGCAGTGTATGCAATGTCGTGTTCCATTCACGCATCGTCGAGCAGATTAACTTATCACCTTGCTCCAAGTGTTTCTGAAGCTTTGTCCCAAGTCCACAGTAGTTATACCCAGGGATGTGTAATTCCACTGGCAGTTTGTCTAGAATACCACCACCCCCTCTAATGCGTCTCCTAGCATGCATGTTGTGCTATTGCGGTGGTTGTGGGCTATGCACACTCATTATATAGCAGGTCGTTGGCATCAATCCAATTGTTTTATGTAGCGGGAAAACCAGGCCATTTGACTAGTGCTTTATTTCCACGACGCCTTGTGACTCTCGCCACGAGAATAACATCCGGTTCTTAGCTTTTCTGCAACTCCTCGGTGTAGAAGCAGCCTGCAGTTTCTACACTTTTACTATCCTTCAGTTTATAAGTTCTAGGATTCGTTCGTTGCATCTTTGAAACTATAAATATCTCTGTTGACCATTTCGGTAGGTATGATTCTCAAATACCATCTTGTGTTTTGAGATACTCACCAAATAACCTACATTAAATTTCTGTTTGCGTGGAACCAAAATCTTAATGCGACAGTACACAATATCCATGAGTCCATCATCACGAACATCAATTGGTCTCATTTTTATTGTGGTATGTTTGGTTCGATTACACTGAGCAATTATTTCTGGGAGGATATCTGTCCATTTGGACGAGGTTCATTCAAGTTCTAAGGCCTCCGATTTTTTTTCTCCGGACTGGAAAGAGATAGAAACATGCGCATTGTTTTAAAATGAGGCCACATTCATTGTCAATACGTCCCAGAGATGGCAGCACCATATGGCAGATGGAATTTTACCACCAGCGGGGAGAATGAGAACTGTTTTAAATACTTAAAATGGCGACGTTTTCCTTACTTGAACAGTGTGCAATCATTCGTTTTCTGAATTTGCGTGGTGTGAAACCAATTGAAATTCATCGACAGTTGAAGGAGACATGTGGTGATGGAGTTATGGATGTGTCGGAAGTGCGTTCATGGGTGCGACAGTTTAATGAAGGTAGAACACTGTGTGACAACAAACCGAAACAACCTCGGGCTCGCACAAGCCGGTCTGACGACATGATCGAGAAAGTGGAGAGAATTGTTTTGGGGGATCGCCGAATGACTGTTGAACAGATCGCCTCCAGAGTTGGCATTTCTGTGGGTTCTGTGCACACAATCCTGCATGACGACCTGAAAATGCGAAAAGTGTCATCCAGGTGGGTGCCACGAATGCTGACGGATGACCACATGGCTGCCCGTGTGGCATGTTGCCAAGCAATGTTGACGCGCAACGACAGCATGAATGGCACTTTCTTTTCGTCGGTTGTGACAATGGATGAGACGTGGATGTCATTTTTCAATCCAGAAACAAAGCGCCAGTCAGCTCAATGGAAGCACACAGATTCACCGCCACCAAAAAAATTTCGGGAAACCGCCACTGCTGAAAAAATGATGGTGTCCATGTTCTGGGATAGCGAGGGCGTAATCCTTACCCATTGCGTTCCAAAGGGCACTACGGTAACAGGTGCATCCTACGAAAATGTTTTGAAGAACAAATTCCTTCCTGCACTGCAACAAAAACGTCCGGGAAGGGCTGCGCGTGTGCTGTTTCACCAAGACAACGCACCCGCACATCGAGCTAACGTTACGCAACAGTTTCTTCGTGATAACAACTTTGAAGTGATTCCTCATGATCCCTACTCACCTGACCTGGCTCCTAGTGACTTTTGGCTTTTTCCAACAATGAAACACACTCTCCGTGGCCGCACATTCACCAGCCTTGCTGCTATTACCTCAGCGATTTTCCAGTGGTCAAAACAGACTCCTAAAGAAGCCTTCGCCGCTGCCATGGAATCATGGCGTCAGCGTTGTGAAAAACGTGTACGTCTGCAGGGCGATTACGTCGAGAAGTAACGCCAGTTTCATCGATTTCGGGTGAGTAGTTAATTAGAAAAAAAATCGGAGGCCTTAGAACTTGAATGCACCTCGTATGAGCCGCGAAGGTTAAAATGCATTCACATTCGACCTTTTATTGTTCTGTTCAGGCGCTCCACGATACTTCATGTGAGTGAATGTTGAGTAGTGACGTACCATACCGCTGCACACGGTCTTGAAATATCTATTGTAGAACTCCCCATCATGATCGGTTTGGAGGTTGTCTGGGCATCGATTCGTCCCTGTCTGTAGAAAATGCTGAAAAACATCAGCAATATTTCTACCCGTTTTTGTTTTGACAGGTAATGCCCAGGCAAATTTGGAGTATGTATCAATAACCATTAAAATATATTTGAATACATTATTCTCATGAGAATATTCCCTCACATCTACAACATCAGCTTGCCACAAGTCATCCTACCCTTTACTCATACCATGCCTGCGAAGGTATGTTTTTCGTGGTGCTTTGTGCAGTTCTCAAACTACTGTCTCCATACTTATTCAATGATACCCCTCTATCTAAGCCCCAAGATTACTGAAACAACCTCATTCGAATGAGCTGTATTACCTGCAGCAATTGATGCCATGAGCAGCCGTAGTCGATCTATTAGCTCGTTGGGGTCGTCGTAATACACTACTGGCCATTAAAATTGCTACACCACGAACATGACGTGCTACAGACGCGAAATTTAATCGACAGGAAGAAGATGCTGTGATATGCAAACGATTAGCTTTTCAGAGCATTCACACAAGGTTGGCGCCGGTGGCGACACCTACAACGTGCTGACATGATGAAAGTTTGCAACCGATTTCTCATACACAAACAGCAGTTGACCGGCGTTGCCTGGTGAAACGTTGTTGTGATGCCTCGTATAAGGAGGAGAAACGCGTACCATCACGTTTCCGACTTTGTAAAGGTCGGATTGTAGCCTATAGCGATTGCGGTTTATCGTATCGCGACATTGCTGCTCGTGTTGGTCGACATCCAATGACTGTTAGCAGAATATGGAATCGGTGGGTTCAGGAGGGTAATACGGAACGCCGTGCTGGATCCCAACGGCCTCGTATCACTAGCAATCGAGATGACAGGCATCTTATCCGCATAGCTGTAACGGATCGTGCATACACGACTCGATCCCTGAGTCAACAGATGTGGACGTTTGCAAGACAACAATCATCTGCACGAACAGTTCGACGACGTTTGCAGCAGCATGGACTATCAGCTCGAAGACCATGACTGCGGTTACCCTTGACGCTGCATCACAGACAGGTGCGCCAGCGATGGTGTACTCAACGACGAAACTGGGTGCACGAATTGCAAAACGTCATTTTTTCGGATGAATCCAGGTTCTGTTTACAGCATCATGATGGTCGCATCAGTGTTTGGCGACATCGCGGTGAACGCACATTGGAAGCGTGTATTCGTCATCGCCATACAGGCATATCACCTGGCGTGATGGTATGGGGTGCCATTGGTTACACGTCTCGCTCACCTCTTGTTCGCATTGACGGCACTTTGAACAGAGGACGTTACATTTCAGATGCGTTACGACCCGTGGCTCTACCCTTCATTCGATCCCAACAAAACCCTTCATTTCAGCATGATAATGCACGACCGCATGTAACAGGTCCTGTATGGGCCTTTCTGGATACAGAAAATGTTCGACTGCTGCCCTGGCCAGCACATTCTCCAGATCTATCACCAGTTGAAAATGGTGGCCGAGGAACTGGCTCATCACAATACGCCAGTCACTACTCTTGATGAACTGTGGTATCGTGTTGAAGCTGCATGGGCAGCTGTACCTGTACACACCATCCAAGCTCTGTTTGACTCAATGCCCAGGTGTATCAAGGCAGTTATTACGGCCAGAGATGGTTGTCCTGGGTACTTATTTCTCAGGATCTATGCACCCAAATTGCATGAAAATTTAACCAAAAATGGTTCAAATGTCTCTGAAGACTATGGGACTAAACCTCTGAGGTCATCAGTTCCCTAGACTTAGAACTACTTAAACCTAAGGACATCACAAACATCCGTGCCCGAGGCAGGATTCGAACCTGCGACCGTCTCAGCAGCGCGGTTCCGGACTGGAGCGCCTAAAACCGCTCGGCCACCACGAAAATGTAATCACTTGTCAGTTCTAGTATAATATATTTGTCCAATGAATACCCATTTATCATCCGCATTTCTTCTTGGTGTAGCAATTGTAATGGCCAGTAGTGTATAAGTACTGCGGGATTCGATTGTTCACTGCTTTATGCTCCATATCAGTACCATCACCACTGGTGATGTCAATCATTTGTATGTTTCACGGTATGTTTCCCTAACATTAACAGAATAATTTATAGGTTTCTTGGTAGGTTTTAGGAAAATAAGATTCATTAAGCGGGTGTTCTCTCAAACCGTCTATCACCAATCTGTGTTGTGTCACCAGTTACAGTTATAGGATTCGTACCCAACACTTACGGTCTTTCCTTGCTAACACTGAATGTTCTATCCATCTGACCGAAGGTGTGATGGATAATGAACTGTCGGAGAGATTCAGTAACTGGCTTCGAGGTCTCTCTTAGTGTTTGCTGTTGATCCAAATGCCCTAAACTCAGCAACCGTAATTTCTCACGAACTGCCATCCGTGCTTGAATCACTTTCTGCTTTATCGGCATCTCGGTGTGTACTAATCAGACATCTCCACAGCGTGAGGCTTTATACATCCAGTCATTTTCTTCTTTCTCTTACTATGTACCTGCTCCCTCTTCTCAACAACAAGGAACTCTACATTTATTTTCCCCTCAATAGCCTCGACCTTACCAGTTAAGATGGCTACTTTGTTATCGACTTAATTAAATAACTCATTTAACGCATTCACCTTTCTCAAAAGAGTCTGGTAATATGTCGCTAGTTCCCTGTGCACACCTCCAACTTTATGCACAATAGCCTGAATTTTCGCGTCCATGAACAGGTGAATGTTCTGTCTGTGTACAGCCATTCTCTCGGGTTGAGAGCTAGGCATACGCGCGAATTTGTCCACGGTGCGGTGTACACTGATGTACTAACCTTTCTTACCGTGTTATATAAGCAAAAACTCTTGAAAGTTTTCTTGTTTTATCAATAACGAGAAACTCATACTGTGAATGATTGCCGCAGTCAGCACATATCTTTAGAAAATCATTGAACGACATGTCAGTTCAGACATGTGCCTGGTAAATGTGTTTTAAATTCAGGTTATCTTGTTTGAAGGCTATGAAGAGGTTTGCGGTATCCCTAACCAACTGTTTGGGGATTCTGGAATATGTTTGGCTTAGATAAAACACATCAGCACCCATATGACGACCGAAGCAGAAATATTTTCGAATTTGGTCTTGGTTTCCCACAGCAACATCGTCAAATGTGAAGGTAGTGTTTGGCTTTGCTTCTTTAGGTGGAGGGGTATCAC
This sequence comes from Schistocerca cancellata, assembly GCF_023864275.1. Taxonomy (NCBI): domain Eukaryota; kingdom Metazoa; phylum Arthropoda; class Insecta; order Orthoptera; family Acrididae; genus Schistocerca; species Schistocerca cancellata. The sequence goes on from NC_064627.1 coordinate 8,303,892, forward strand.
TGCTTTCACTAAATATGTCTTGCAATAGCTGATACTTGGGTTGAAACAGTGTTTATGTGAATACACAAACATGTTCAAATCGGACTCCATCTACATGTGTTAGCAGAGTCATGAGGACATTAGTCTTCCCATAATTGGATGGACCTACAGTAATTGCTCGTGTATTATCAGGAAGGAGAATTCCGTTCTTGTTCTTCTTCAGGTCTTCTCTTGCATCTTCACAGGACCAGTCACCTACGGCCAAGTCCTTGTGGTGAGGGTGCTTCACCCAGCCTGTCGTGATACTAACTATGCCAGGTACCGACAGGTAGTTGACATATACAGAAAAATACACTTTAAAGGATAATAATAGTATGTGTAGCCACTGTAGTTCCATCACTTAACCGACTGAGCTATATTGAGTACACAGAGAAAACAGCTATATATTTTACCCATGAAGAGCAACTTGATCAATCGTCATCTCAATAAATAGTATAGCACTGAAAAAATTAGTAATTGTAATACTTTGACTATAATGAGAGAGGTATGAAAGAAAACACAAACACGGATATAGATTATATATACATCAATTATTTATTTATTTAAATGTCATACATAGGGTATAGTATTTCAGGAATATCGTTACAATCTGTATGTATCTTCTTCTTCGCATCTTTACAGTATTTACCAAATAAAGCTTTTTGACATACAATAAATTCAGCGCCTGTCTCACTCGGGCCAATAGATGCCTCACAGTACTCACGTTTTTCACACACACATTTATTCTGTTTCTCTTTAGGTTCAGCGTTCATGTGCAAACAAAGATGCTGCTTCAGATCATTAACAAGTACTCTATGCTCACGTAGGGGGTTTACAACATCATTGTATGCACAGTCTATGCTAGGCAACTAATGGTTCAGTATGTCCAGTGCAAGATGTAGGGCAGTATCCAGATCGTGTAACTTATAACTGAGGCATGTCTTAGATAAACACAGTTGTCACCCTATTTCACACATAATGCACAGTCATCGTACACAGTTGTAATAGAAAGTGTCACACCAGTAAGGTGAATGTCTGGGGGAGAACGAGCTGGGTAATACTCTGTAGTCATCTGCTGATTAATGTACCGCTCTGCACAACATATTTCATCCCAGTCGAAGTCGGTAATTGGCATTTTAACACACTTGGATACATTTTCAATCTCCATTCACGCACGCAAGCCCCAGAGATGACGCGCTTCTGTAGCAATGTTCACACGTTTCGATCCACTGGAAGTAAAATTGTATGTGGCAGTGAAAAGCATAGGTGCACTCGACGCCTTCTTATCCACAGTATCTGCACTATCACAGGGATGTTCTGCTGGGATGGGTCATATACTGGTGACCAGTACTGACCTCCATGTTGTTGTTTAACACCGCCAGCGACTGCATTCGATGTGTCGGGGGAAGATTGTGTGTCCTCATCACAGAAATCGATGAGTGAGACAGACAACAGCAACTCCTTGTCCTGCTCCAGCAAGTGGGCTATGCGTGCCACCAGATCCCACGTGGCCGCTACTGATTCAGACGCACTGGAGGCCGTTGCTGCAGGTCGTGACAGGATGGCAGGTGAGGCTGTTACAGGTCCGAACATGACAGCAGAGCCTCGCATGTTGGTGCTCGATCCTGCTGGCTTGGACACATCAATGGCTACTGCTGAACAAAGACAAGGAAGAATTAGACATGGGCCAATATGAGGAAACAATGAATAATAATAATAATAATAATAATAATAATAGTAATAATGCTAGCAACAGAGAGAGATGTGATACGGGATAGCCACGCAGGATTAGCTGAGTGGCCTAAGGTGCCGCAGTCGTGGACTGTGAGGCTGATCCTGGCGGAGGTTCGGGCATGGGTGTGTGTGTTTGTTCTTAGGATAATTTAGGTTAAGTAGCATGTAAGTTTAGGGACTGATGACCTTAGCAGTTAAGTCCCATAAGATTTCACACATTTTTTTGTGATACGGGATACTTACTTATCCGTTTTCTCCTGTTCTGCAGAGCTGTGTTGGATTGCGACTGCTGTTGACGCTTCACGGTTCTTCTTCTTCTTCTGCTGCTGCTGCTGACTGACCGAGCAAGACTGAGGTCCCAGAGTTGCTGAGCCTCCCCTATACCCCCTCCAATGACGTCACCAGATACTGCCATCTTACTGGCTGAAATCAGACACATGACTGGGTTAAGGGCTCCTATTGGTTCCCACCATTTTCCCCCACCATCTTGGATTACGTCACAGAATGGACGGTTGTGCTCTATGGTGGTGGTACTGTGTACTAGACCTTGTGGCGAACACAGTGTTTCCTGCCATTTTGGAAAATGGTACTCACGCGATCAGCTGATGTCATGACCGCCATCTTGGACGACAGCGCCCAATGGTGACAGTACTGTGTACTAAGTCAGTTGGAGTCCGGACCTCGTGGTGAACACATTGGATGGGTGTACTGCATCATACTGTTTAAATAAATAGTACATGCAAAATAATAAAAATGTCCAGCACAGGTTAAGTCCTTTATCCGTGAATCCCTAGGAGGAGGCAGCAGTTGGCTGACGGGGTTAGTGGAGGTGACCTTTCCTTCCCACCATTTTCTTAGGTTAGTAGAGATACACAATTGATCTATCTTCCCATCAAAATTGAAATGTGGAGTCAGTTCCTAGGATGAGGTGGCCTTCGGATGACTTACGTAGCCCAAGTGACCTATCTTCCTACCATTTTCTTAGGTTATTAGAGATAACCACAGTGTGATGCATTATCCTGTTGGAATTTGAACTTCCTGCCATTTTTCTGGGGGGAGGGTAGTGGAGGGGGGGTTAGGTTAGCGGAAGTAGCCCAATTGACCTATATTGCCGCCAAATTCCGCCATCTTTGTTGACGTCATGGCTGCCATCTTGGATGAAGTCATGCACTGTTGCCAAGTCTACATGCCGCCATCTCGGATGATGTATCACCGCCATCTCGGATACATCTGGCAAGAATGCAGAGTGCACCAGAATTCAGGTTGCCCCAATACTTCATGTCTGGTCAAGTCACACCGATCCAGTACCTTCGGTTTATACTGACAACGAGAGCCGCAGACACATTCACAGGTAGGTGGCGTAGTGCCGCGATAGCGATGTTGACCTCGAATGAGCGGGCCACACGTTTCGAATTTTAAGGATTACAGCAGAACATACTATGTACATGTCCTGTGAATATGCACGTCCTATCCCTAGTCGTTCAAGATGTTTTGTTTTTTCTGTATATGAGTGTACTATGACTATAAATCGATGAACCATTGATTGAATACCCTGAGAGACACGACGAGAAAGAAAGGATAAAATGTACTAAACTATGTAAAAGAGAAGACTCTCGAAGGAGAAGAATCTGAAATTAAGGAACTACGAATTTACTATCATAACCATTGTTGGCGTAGACAGCACCAGGTAATTCAGTACCTCTGCTTCAGTAGAAATAAATTTCCTGGGCGCTGAGAATTGTTCATTTGCGTTTCGTAAGATTTTTTGAATTTTTTGAAATTAAAATTGCAGTCTGTAGAAATGTCGCAAGATGGCGTATCCGCATTGTTAACAACACGCATCATTGACCAATGTGATCGCCTTTGTTGCCGGTACCGAAGATACGTTTTGCCATTTGCACGTAAAAATTGCAACGTTTTAGAAAGTAAATTTAATGAAATACAACAGGTACACAGAGCAGAGAGTTAAGTCATCAATAATACGTTCTCTTTCACTATTTACAATACTCTGCCAACGCCAGAGTAACTTTTCAATTTAGCGACTGTAGAAATGACGTGGTTTTGAGATGTACTCGTCGAGTCACGTCCGGAGCGCATATTCACCCGGAAACGAAGTTACTCGAATGTTCTTCGAAAGACAGCGGAAAAACTGAAAATTTGAGGCCGCTAGCTCATATGGATAAGGTGGGTGCAGAATGACTTCCCAATCCAGCTGTCGTATAGGGTATTTTGTGAGTCTAGCATATTGGTCACCAAACTGGAATTAAATACTCGTGCGCCCCGCGGTTGTCAACTGTATTTTATAAAACCATACATCCAGCAACTAACAGCCCAGTCCCAAAACGTTAACTAACAATAAAAATTTCTTAAGAGGGAAGCTTTCCTGCTCAGTAACAAACAAACGTACTTAAAGAGACAGTATTATTTTAAGATGTGATTGATTCTGATTGACTTTGGTGAATTCGGCTGTGAGCTAAGTACAGTTGGCCTCTATCCACACGGGCAGAGGGATAGTAGCACGGTTAGAGGAAGTGACAGGAGGAATGTTCTATTGTTCATCTTCCAGTAATAAGTCACTGGCGAAAAGTGACTCTTACCGATCAACCGCTGCGGCACGAATTTTGACACGGAAATACTATGCATTCGTGAATCTGTATTACTGAGACGGTAACCTTCAAAGGCGGTACCTGCTTGTAGCAATGAATACCAAATTAATTAAGACTCTTGTAATGCAATGCAACTTGCAGAAAAAAACTGGCATTTAAAACATTTATCAAAATTTTGTCGTTCTGTGTCATATTTAAATACTACTATTAATAAACTAATTATTCGCTACCACAGTCGGGGCAACAACACACTTGGTCTGGCAGTTGCAGTCTCACTAACAGGACACAAGAGAACGGTCGACAGGAAGGAGTTCCGAATAATGCCGACTTTTAATTAACAGTATTTTGGGACCAGCAGCAAACTAATAGCACCCTTACTACAGCTAGTCTATTGGGGGCTCATAATATACTAATTTCTAAAAATATCGAGTGCCTGGTGCTCCATTGTTTAGAGGATGTCTCCTACACAACACGCACTGCACCGTCGGAGATTTTCTCCGCTCAGGGACTGGCTATTGTGTTGTCCTAATCATCATCGTCTCATCCCCGTCGACGCGCAAGTCGCCGAAGTGGCGTCAAATCGAAAGCCTTGTACCAGGCGAATGGTCTACCCGACGGGAGGCCCTAGTCGCAAGACATTTACATTTATTTACCAAAAATGTTTATTTGTCGAAACAGGTTTTCAGGCATTGACAAATAAATGTTTCTAGTGCAGCTCATTGTGTATAGAAGATGTCCTTTGATGAATACTAATGTATGTACTTGACAGACAGAAATTCGAAAACACCGAGACCAGAAATTGAGATGTTGGCCAAGCGTGCAAGTTGCGCTGGTGTATTTGACCACGAGCGGCACCTGTGCCGTGTCCTCCACGCAACGCGGTGAGAGCAGTTTTATGTGTAGCTGTGAGTGCATGACGTCGGAGATAGGGGAATACGATCGTCGGCAAACCGTGACAGCTCGTACGGTGGTTGCTTTCGTAGCAAAAGGTTGCCGATGATCTGGTGTTTCGAGATTTATGTCGCGCACAGGGAGAGCGTAAAAACATCGTCAGCCAAGTCACAATGCGGGCGGCAGTGCGTGTCGGCTCGCCGCGGCAGCCGGCTGTGCGGGCGACTGCCGCCAGCGTCGCGCCCGCGCCGCGCCGCGCCACAGCAACACGAGGCGGGCGCGGGGAGATGCAGGGCGAGCTGCAATTCCGAAACCACACACTCGTGCTGCAAATGCTGCTTACAGAAAAATCTGTGGAGCAACGGAAGAAAATCATTTGTTCGGGTGAGTCTTGTTTTAATTGTTTCCGTGTGGCCGAGTTTTCGTCTGGCGTAGGCCGTCCCAGGCGTACGACGTGGACTGCTTTCTGCCCAACGGCGGGGGTTCGGTGACTGTTTGGACAGCCGAATCTTGGTATTCGATGAGTTCCTTCCTTATGCCCATTTCACACGTACGCGGTTCCATTCTGATCGGTTCGTTTTCGGTTCGTTTTCGGTCGCTACTGACAAGTGTGAAACGGTGCTGCAATCGAGGCGTTCATGCTCGCACAGCTGAGTTTGTATTTTAATCTGATACCGAGTGGATATCTTTAAAAATTATCTCTTATTATCATTTTTTTTACAGTTGTCGCAGTTTTTCTGATAAAATGAGTGATTTACCAGATGTTGATGTGGATCGGCTGATTTCTGCAGTGCAATGTAAACCAGTGCTGTGGGACAAAACTTGTGAACATATAAGGATAAATTTAAAGCGCAGGAAGCATGGAAAGATGTTCGTGTTGAAATTTTTAACGACTTTGATTAATCTGACGTCACTAAATAAACGGAAATGGGTAAGTAATTAAGAATTCATTTTGGTCGAATAAGAGTCGTAGCATATTAGGACAGCTGGTAAACTCGCGGTGAGTTTGAGGACATTTAAAACTAAATGATTTAAAAATTCGGAAAATAACTAATGACATTTATTCAAAATAAGTAACAAATTATAATTCAGTACATAATTTTGTCATAAGTATTAAGGTAAATCAGATTTTAGAAAATTGCCAACTCACTGAACCCACTTCAGTCATGAAGTAATCTTTCAACACATCTCTTACATTTTTTGCTTACATAATGGCCTGATTTCTCCTCGTTTCACCCGAGGGACATCTTCAAAACACGAGATGGACAACGTGTTTTCCATTTCAAAACCATCTCGGTCTCGTACGAAATTGTGCAGAAGTATACAAGCTTCCACTATATCCGTAGGATAGTCAGGATCCAAGTAAATTGCATCACGAAAGATCCTCCATTTGGTGTTAAGTATTCCAAAAGTGCATTCCATGTACATCCGAGCTCTGCACACACGATAGTTGTAGATCATTTTCGCTACCGCCAAACTGTTTCCACTGTACGGTTTGAGGAGATGCTTATGTAAGCCAAAAGCATCATCTCCAATGAAGTAGTGAGGCATTTTGGGGTTCTGTGTGCCATTAATGATAGATCGCCACAGTTGACAGTTTTGAAAAATGTTAGTCACAGTCCTTCCCATACGCTCCAACATTAGCGTAAACAAATCGGTATTCTGCATCAGCTACTGCCATCAGAACTATAGACGAATATCCTTTATAGGTGATATGCATCGAGTTGAGAGGGTGGACGATCCTTACATGTTTCCCATTAACGCCGCCCAACCAGTTCGGTAAGTTAGTGATAGTTTTAAATGGGCAGTTTATTCCCACTTCTTCTTATCTGGAGCAGGATGCATTCCAATCGTAATATCGTCCAGATTGCACGACAAACCTCTCTGACGACCTTGCTTATAGTCGGAATCCCGAGGAGATAAATATAAAGCAAATCTGAGAAAGCGCGACCACTTGCCAAATACCTAAAACAGAGAAGCAAAAGCCGGCCGCGGTGGTCTAGCGGTTCTAGGCGCGCAGTCCGGAACCGCGTGACTGCTACGGTCGCAGGTTCGAATCCTGCGTCGGGCATGGATGTGTGTGATGTCCTTAGCTTAGTTAGGTTTAAGTAGTTCTAAGTTCTAGGGGACTGATGACCACAGTAGTTAAGTCCCATAGTGCTCAGAGCCATTTGAACCAGAGAAGCAAAATCACTAGATTAAAATTAATTAGAATATTGTAACACAAGTTGCTACAAAAAACACGAACGACATATCGACAGGTCTTGTGATTAATAATACAATTTTTTTCAGGTAAACACCTTCTGAAAAAGTGGACGCAAGTGAGAGACTCGTACCGAAAATTAGTTTGCAACACTAAGGAGAAATCGGGAACAGGGTCGTCAAAAACAAAGTGTAACATTTATGCATCTCAGTTGCAATTCCTGAACAAAATATTTAAAGGAAGAGAAACAGAGGACATGCTGTCACAAAATGCTGATGATAATGAAGGTGGTGTTGAGGTTGTAACTGTTGAAAATGATGAGAATCCTACGCAGTCAGTTCCAAGAGTACCACGTTATGCTGGATCAGCTGAAAAACTTGAATCGTCTTTCAAACAGCCTGCATCAAAAAAATGGAAAATGGATTCTCTTGAATTAGAAATGATCGTAGTCCTGAAGGAAACACCAGATCGGCACTTTTCGTGTTTTAAAGGATTACTCTCTTCTCTTGATGATTTCGATGAATTTGACACACTTGATTTTCAAATGGAGGTGCTGAAAGTAGTAAAGAAAACCAGGTGGCGGAAACATCCGCTTCCGTCTCCATCCGATACACCGTATGCCTCTCCACGTAGTATTCCACCCATAGGCTCTTCACCTGCTACCCCAACCATGGTCCCTAATCAGTACGTACAGAGCCAGCCAAATATGCGGCACATTGCGTCAGCCTGCCCAGAGCCAATCCATTCACAAGAGTCTGCTGTTCAGTTAAACGAGGACTCACACAACCTTGGCCTGAATCTCGTCACATTTCTTCTTCCGATTTTAACTCAAAATATGCGTTTCACAATTCGTAAAACATCACTTAACTTCGCTTTTCCTTATATTTACTCTGACCTATTGTTACTAAACTTAAGTTATTTCAATTTTATATGCAATCTAAATAAAAAAGAGACTCTTTAAAAAAATGTTAATTGGACTGCCTTACCTCTAAGTTACGGCCAGCATCTGAATCAGTTGAGTCATTGCCTCATAAATGTATCTTGACGTTGAAGACGGTCCTTCAGCTTCACATGTAATTCATCAAATGATTTCATTGACATCCTGAAGTAATTAAGTAATTTTCTACGTGCTCTCGCAGCTTCGGGGAAAAGGTTCCAAATTCCTGCTCTAAAGTGATGAGAGGGCCTCGCAACGAATTCTAGCATTCCTCTTTTGTTTTTTTTATTCTCCTGTGGAGAAAGAACTTGACTTCTCTCCACGGTCACTACTGACCCTGTGTACGGAAGAAAACACAAGAACTGATATGAACCGTGTGAGTGTCGTGTACGTGTGAAAGGGTCTCATTCGCTTTCGGCTACATTACTGCCAAGGATTATTTCACCACTGAAGCTGATTACCGAATGATTCTACGACCGCCAACATATATTGCGCGTAAGGACCACGAAGATGAGAAACGAAAAATTAGGGTTCTTACGGAGCCATACAGACAGTCCTTTTCTCCTCGCTCTGTTTGCCAGTGGAACGGGAAAGGAAATGACCAGTGGCGGTAGCAGATACCCTCCGCTAAGCACCGTACGGCGGCCAGCAGAGTATCTAAGTAGGTACAGATGTAGATGGTACTCGTAACGTGTTGTGTTTTTGGTCTTTTCATACTTTTGTCCACCCTCTGTAAGTAAGCAATTAATAATAAGATCTGGACATACGCAAGCGACAGTCTTGGTATTTGCTCTCGAGTAAAGAATTTTGACGACCACTGGTTTAGCAGAACGTGGGCGGGCATTAGCGTGGAGTAGTATCGCTTCACACAGGGGCGCTGATCGCTGTTCTTAGGTTGCGTCTACGAGACGTCCAAGTTGTTGACAACAAATGTCAGTGGTAATTGTTACACACGGGCAAGCAGCGATGCACATATAGCCACCCGCTAATTTTTGTGATTTCGGCTTAGGACATGCTGTACCCATACACCCGATTTAAGAACCTTCTGCGCTGCATGAAAATGTCACACGATGGTGGAATGATCAGAGTTCGTCCAATTTGCCAGTTCTCGAGTACATTGACATGGATCATTGTGGATTAATGCGTTTAACCTACCTTCATCAAACTCTGCAGGTCTTCCTAAACGTAAAGAATCACTAACGTAAAAATGAGAAAACCATTTTCTTGCCGTGTCTAACCAGAGGCATATCCCTACAAACGGCGCGTACTTTTCTGGCTGTCTCCGCTGCTATCACCCTCTACTGAGCTGAAACAGAAGAATATGTCGGAAATGTTGGCGCTCTGTTTCCTAGCTTCCAGAGCACCACTCACTATCCCCAAATGACAAAATGACAATATGTAAACTCAAATAGCAACAGCAAACTACAAATAAAAATGGCAGTCGATAAATAAAGCTACAAGAACCGGAAAACCAACTCACAAAACAAGAATGCCACTAATTTATGCACCAACCTAAAAGTTTCATGAGAAAAACGTTGACTCAAGATCTGTCCAAATATAATAGGAAGTTCAACTGAACTTCTCGAAGTGATCAAGTGGAAAAGCAGTTAAATACTTTAAAGCGGCAAGTACGTCGAGTAGTGGGACAAAGTATGTTCTGCCCCATATGCCATTGTTGCCAAATTTATTCGAGTCGGCGACAATGACATCATCCAAGATGCGTCATGTAGAGTTGGCAACAGTGCATGATGTCATTCAAGATGGCGCATTTTGGCAGGAAGTTTGCATTTTTGGGGGTAGCTAGTTCAATTTGACTACCTCCACTAACCTAACTGCCCAGAAAAAAATTGGTGGGCAATTCATATTCCAGCAGGATAATTCGTCACACCACGAAAATGGCGGGAAGAAGGTCAATTGGGCTACGTCCACTAACCTAACCCCCAAACACTTAGAAAATGGAGGAAAGTTCAAATTACAACACGATAATGCATCTCTACTAAGCAAAGAAAATCGTATGAAAATAGCTCACTTGGCCTACCTCCACTAACCTAAGTCACCCAACCGCCACCTCTTCCTACCAACTGGCACCAACTTTCATTTTTGCGGTAAACAAAATTCAATTCCCATGTCTCTATTAACTTAACAAAATGGCGCAGAAGAATAGACACTTGTACTAACCTCAGTCACCATACTGGCACCACCTACTAAGGATTTGTGGGAAAAGGACTTAGACATAAGACTTTACTTAAAACAATTCAATGCAGGTGTGTTCACCACAAGGTCAGTACACATCACCACCAGCAGAGGGCACTCTCATCTGTGATGTAATCTAAGACGGCCACACCCACGAGGTCTGGACATACTTAGTACAAAACGTCGCCACTGGAGAGCACCACCGTGACCTCATCCAAGATGGCCACCGTGACGTCAATCAAGATGGTTGCACCCAGTGTATCCACCATGTTGTATAAAATCGTAAACTTGACCTACCTCCACTAACCTAACCCCCCACCCCCCAGGAAATGGAAGGAAGTTGAAATTCGAGCACGATAATGACGGAAAAACCAGATTTGTCTTTATTATTACTTAAATAATATCATGCAGGTGTGTTCGTCACGAGGTCCGGACTCCAACTGGCTTAGTTGATATTCTCGTCAGCTGAAGGTACCACCTTTACGTCAAAACATGACACATGTACCGTTATTCAAGACGGCTGCACCCACTGTGTCCACCACCATGAGGTCCAGAGGCTATTCACACCCACATCGTGCATCTGACCTATGAATTACCTAAGTACTTAATTCCATTTCAATTTCAATCATATTAAATAATTCAATTTACAATTTCATATAGGTATGAAAAGGTGTTCAACCACGTACTTTCAACTACTTTCAAGGGCCAGACTGCAACCTCCTCCTAGGAGCCCTCGCTGAGTTTGAATTCTGGCAGCAAAGAGAGCTCACTTGCGTTTTCGCTACCAACCTAAGAAAACTGCTGCAAACGAAGCTCACCATCACCCCCACAGACCGGCACTTCTTCCTATGGGCAGGTGGTAAAAGGACTCAGCCCGCACTAGGCTGATGGAGGGACGAAGGATTGCACTATATTTATTTGCAAGCAATTTATTTAAGGGTTGAGAATAAGTATCACAGAACACACGTTTTGACGTGCCCCACAGCATACAGTCCTGCAAACCACTCCTACATAACTCACGTATAAAGCTCTACACTCACTCTCGCTAATTGTAAACCGTCAAAAATAACACCTTGCACAGCCTACAGACATGCGAACCACTCATAAACAATGTACAGCATTTACATCCGTGTAGCCAAACAACTCCTAAATTTTCAAAATAATAATCCGTGTAAAAGACTCTGCTTGCTAACCATCAACTGTCACAATCATACGTCAGCCTTTATGTAAACGATTAGAGGCAACACCACCACGAAGTGTATTCGCCACAGAGTTCACAGCCCAACTGACTTAGTTCGTATCGATGCAACTAGAGGACGCTATAGTGACGCAAGTACCATAATCTAAGACGGCGCAACCTAGCGTGTTCAGCACGAGCTCCAGACCCCAACGATCTTAGTACATTTCCTCGCCAAGGACGCCACAGTGACACCAGCTGATGACGGAAGTATAGTTATCCGTGATGGTGGTAAACAATGTGCTCTCCACGAGGTCTACGACACTGTTGTCCGTTTCGTGACGTAAATCAAGATTGTGAGGGAAAACGACTCAGCCTGCTCAGGGCTGCTGGGGGGAGTAAAGAAGGAGTTCACTCTATTTAGTTTCAAACATTTTCTTTAGCGATCGGATATATCCATCAGACTGAAACAAAACATCCACCCTTATGTGCTTGACGTCACAACACACAGTCTGCAGACACGCAATCAACTCCTAATTTCAATACACAATACCAAACTGCTCCTAAATAATGCCGTACACATGTCTGGAAACACGCTCAGTACTCGTAAACTGCCCAAATAACGCATGGCACAGCCTGGCCTGGAAGCACGCTCCTTCGCACCCGCCAGCGACCGCCACGCAACACCGGCGAAAGTTGCATCCCTCCATAGAGTGACCGTTATACTGTCATAGCACTCCGAAGCGCGTTCACGCCAGTCTCGTATGCGAGGCATCTCCAGGCGCTACTTGTCTTTACCACTGAAAGCAGAACAGCACAGAGAGTGTTGACACACACACTGAACTGCATGTACCCGACCCCCAGCATGACCAATGCAAACACCGCCAAGTGCATGATGCACATAATAACAAACTCATCTAACAACCTTCCCAACCTTATTCTTACCATCACATCTACCTGTAAGAAAAAAAAGTAAATAATAGCCAAATCGACCTCTCGGGAATTGTGTAGTGTCCCAGAAATAGTTAATGCCCGCTTTCTTCGTGCCTCAGCTTGTATCCACGGAAATTCTCACCCTAACAGAACCTGTTTATCAAAATATCGCCTAATCCAGTCTTCCTCCCAGACATAACGAGATAGCCTTCTTGCTCTCAACATACACAAATGTTCTCACCGCTCACATATCCCACCACAATCAATCGAGCATTCTCATTTGCTGTTATCGAATTTACCAGTCGGATTACTTATGCCACAGGTATCGAAGCTCCAAGCACCTTTTCTTCCTCGGACTTCTAGCAGTTATTATGCAAAGATTGCTAAATTGCACAGACAGTTCCCTCAATCTATACACCCTCAACCTATTCATTGTTTCTACAGACGCTACACTCAGTGGTATTAAACTATTTTACACTAATCACCATTTTGCACCAACAACTAAACTTTGGAAATTTGTCTACAAGTAATCAAATACATACTATACTAGCAAGAATATTGGAGCGTCAAACCGCTCACCAACCAGGGAATATATCACCGAGTACCGTCTCGATCTAGTAAACATGCAATTCATATCCGCAACCATACCAAATCACCCGCTTTGCATCAGCGAACCGAAGTAACTCTCAGAACAGACGTTCAGAGACATGCTCCTTTTCCCTTGGCATAAACGCTCTACCCTTTCCGCTTTCTTGCTCGCATTTCTACAGTCATCTCCGGACTAGTCGGTTACAAGAACACCCGTATTTTCGCCATAAAATTATACAATTTTCGCCCTTCTTCTAGATATCAAGCACACAGCACTAGCCACCTAATCGCTAACGCAACATATTGCACAAGATATAGACTGTAAATTACTTCTCCACAAACACCAAACTTTAGCGAGGCGCAGCATGCTGTAAACCATTGACTAACTAGAAACAGCTAGAGTAAACTGATATTAGCACTCTCGAATACCGAAGTCGGTGATCTAACAGATTCCACATGATCAATATTGTTTACAAACCAACTACGGTCTTTTCCCACGTCTAGAGAACAGGTAAACGTGTGTCCAACACACCACAATCCATATTCCCTCAACTAAATAAAGGCATCAAATGTGCACAATTTACATGGGAGAGAATAACGCTCCACCGCAAACGCACCATCTTCTCAAAGCTACATTTGATCACGAAAGCAGCCCAGCACATACTTAGTTCGCTATTCTGTCGTCTAGAACATGGTAAAGTTAACTATCATACATTCCTACACTCCAACAGGCCTCTGCATTTGGAAGACTGCTGCCATTAATGCGGGAACGCGAATCAATACTACCACAGACTTTGCATACACGAACACATTCTAGAAAACGCCTCACATTTTTCTTCTATCATTATATTTATTTATTTATTGTTCCGTGGGACCAAATTAAGGAGAAGTCTCCATGGTCATGGAACGAGTCTATACATGAAATTATAACACGATATTAGAAACAGATAAAATGAAATACAAAGAAAACATATTCAGGTGACAAGTCGTAAGTTTAAATGAAGACAATCAACAATGTAACACTGGAATTTGCTTAATTTTTTAGCTCTTCCAGGAGCTCCTCGACAGAATAGAAGCAGTGAGCCATGAGGAAACTCTTCAGTTTAGACTTTAAAGAGTTTGGCTACTGCTAAGATTTTTGAGTTCTTGTGGTAGCTTATTGAAAATGGATGCAGCAGAATACTGCACTCCTTTCTGCACAAGAGTCAAGGAAGTGCATTCTACATGCAGATTTGATTTCTGCCTGGTATTAACTGATTGAAAGCTGCTAACTCTTGGGAATAGACTAATATTGCTAACAACAAACGACATTAAAGAAAATATATACTGTGAGGGCAATGTCAGAATTCCCAGATTTTTGAATAGGGGTCGACAAGAGGTTCTCGAACTTACACCATATATAGCTCGAACAGCCCGTTTTTGAGCCAAAAATACCATTTTTGAATCAGAAGAATTATCCCAAAAAATGATACCATACGACATAAGCGTATGAAAATTTGCGAAGTAGACTACTTTTCATGTTGAAGTGTCACTTATTTCAGATACTGTTCTAATGGTAAATAAAGCAGCATTTAGCTTCTGAACAAGATCCTGGACATGGGCTTTCCACAACAGCTTACTGTCTATCCGAACGCCTAGGAATTTGAACTGTTCTGTCTCTCTTATAATATGCCCATTCTGTCTGATCAAAATATCTTGTTGAATACATCTTGTTGAAAATGTCTTGTTGAATTGTGTTGAATTGTGAGTTAGAAACTGTAAAAACTGAGTCTTACTGAGATTTAGCATCAAATTATTTTCCACAAGCCACGAACTTATTTCATGAACTAAATTATTTGTTACTGTTTCAATATTACACACAAGATCCTTCACTATCAAGCTGGTGTCATCAGCAAACAGAAATATTTTTGAATCACCTGTAATACTAGAAGGCATATCATTTATATGAATAAGAAACAGCAGTGGCCCCAGCACCGACCCTTGGGGAACGCCCCACTTAACAGTGCCCCATTGGGACTGAACATCACTACCACTCTCAATATTGCGGAGAATTACCCTCTGCTTTCTGTTCTTAAAGTAAGAGGCGAACCAATTGTAAGCTACTCCTCTTACTCCATAATGGTCCAACTTCTGCAGTAATATTTTGTGGTCAACACTGTCAAAAGCCTTCGTTAAATCAAAGAAAACACCTAGCGTTCGCAACCTTTTATTTAATCCGTCCAAAACCTCACAGAGAAAATAGAATATAGCATTTTCAGTTGTTAAACCATTTCTAAAACCAAACTGAACATTTGACAGCAAATTATGTGAATTTAACTGCTCCAGTAACCTTGTATATACAACCTTCTCGATAACTTTAGCAAACACCGACGGCATAGAAATAGGTCTAAAATTGTCAACATTATCAATGTCTCCCTTTTTATAAAGTGGCTTCACTACCGAGTACTTTAATCGGTCAGGTAACCGACCACTCCTAAAGGACAAGTTACAGATATGGCTGAGAACTGGGCTAACATACATAGAACAATACTTCAGTATTCTGCTAGATACCCCGTCATATCCATGAGAGTTCTTGGTCTTCAGTGATTTAATTATTAACTCAATCTCCCTCTTGTCAGTATCATGGAGGAGCATTTCAGGTAACAGTCTCGGAACACTTTTTTCTAAGAGCGCTATATGATTCCCTGTTGGGACTAGGTTTCTATTTAATTCACCTGCTATATTCAGAAAGTGATTATTAAAAACTGTACATATATGCGACTTATCAGTAACACGGATATTCCCACTACGCACTGATTCTATATCCTCGACCTGTCTCTGCAGACCAGCAACTTCCTTTACGACTGACCATATGGTTTTAATTTTATCCTGAGACTTAAAGCTATTCTATCTGCATACCACATACTTTTTGCCTTCCTAATAACATTTTTAAGCACCTTACAATACTGTTTGTAATGGGCTGCTGCATTTAGATTTTGACTGTTTCTAACGTTTTGATATAATTGCCACTTTGTTCTACAAGATATTCCTATCCCTCTAGTCAGCCACCCAGGCTGCCTGTTTGTGCTAGTACCCTGTTTTAAATGTTCTAACGGAAAGTAACTTTCAAAGAGCATGAGAAAAGTCTTGAGAAAAGCATTATATTTATCGTCTACTGTATTAGCGCTATAAACATCTTGCCACTCTTGTTCCTTTATAAGGTTTACAAAGGTCTCTACAGCAACTGGATCAGCTTTCCTGAACAGCTGATGACTATATTTAACACGTGTTGCAGCATAAAAATCTTTTAAAGTTAAAATTTGCGCATCATGATCTGAAAGGCCATTCACCTTTTTGCTGACAGAATGCCCTTCTAGCAATGAGGAATGAACAAAAATGTTGTCTATGGTTGTTCTACTGTTCCCTTCCACTCTCGTTGGAAAGAATACGGTTTGCATAAGATTATATGAATTAGAGAGGTCTACCAGCATCCTCTTCCTTGCACAATCACTTATACAATTAATATTGAAGTCACCACATATAACTAACTTTTTGTATTTCCTATAAAGTGAACCAAGAACCTCCTCTACCTTTAACAAAAATGTTGTGAAATCGGAGTCTGGGGATCTATAAATAACAACAGTTACAAGTTTAGCTCCGATAAATTTAACCACACCTGCACAACATTCAAACACCTTTTCAGTGCAGTACTTTGAAACATCAATTGACTCAAATCCGATGCCGTTTTTCACATACATGGCTACTCCCCCACACCGCAAAGAGCTCCTCGAAAAGCAGCCAGCCAACCTGTATCCTGGTAAAGGAAGCCTCTGAATTATCTCTTTATTTAAGAAGTGTTCAGATATACCAATAATTTCAGAGTCAACATCTATAAGCAGTTCACTAACTTTATCTCTAATACCTTGTATATTTTGATGAAATATACTAATTCACTCATTACTCGGATACCTAAGCTTTGTCAAAAGTGATTCCCTTGTTAGAGAGACTTCCCTTAAGCAGGAATACCTATCAGCTGACTTGAATCTAAAAATCTTACGATCTAGGTCTCAACTAAACGGTATTTGGCAATGAGCGAAGGATTGGAGATACACTCTGTTGAACGCTGTGGCTCTGGAAGTACCTGCACCTTCCCTAGCACTAGACATACTCTTCCCTTCGCTATCACAGTCAAATCCACATCCTCCCTATAACTGGTCAGTTGACATTACAGCAGCTGATATACAAATTTTCGGTGCGAACCAGAAGATAACAAAGTACTTCCCAAAGTACACCACATTAGGCTCTATATTCGGTCGATATACATCTATTCCCTGGTCACTTTTCGCAATTCTATCGATTTGTATATCGGACCAAGTATGCTGCAACAGGAGGAATCCCGGAAAACGTGGACATCGAAACAAAGGGAATAAGGGAGGCAGTCAATTTTTTTCCCATTGAGGCTGCATTATGCTGTACATCTATTGAGGTACCAGTGATTCCGGATGCATTAGTCACGTGACATAGCCTGCGTTCTACTCGTATACAGACACGTGTTCTATATGTGGTTTAAAGCGCTGCCTACTTGCGATCGTTAATGGTGAACCTGACGCTCATCAGAGGACTTCCATCTCATGTGTGAAGAAACTGGACACACTCCTCTAAAGGAGCTTTCATTTATGCGATAGCCCCTGTCGCATCTTGGGTGGAAAATCGAGACTTCAGGGTCGTAACTAACTTAGCGGTAAGAGCTTGTGATGCGCTGCAATCCCTGTGTACGCATTGCCCGACTGATGCGCTGTTTGCAGAGTTAGTGACGGAATGACTTGTAATTTTCACATGTCGGACGCTGCTGCTTTGCGTTTATCTGTTTCTTGCATGATGTATGCCCCGCTAGTAACTATCATTTTATGTAGGCCTTATGCAGGCATCGTATAATTTCTGAACTGTGATCGGATGTGAACAGTGGACACTATACGTCTCCACAAATCTATATTGCGCTCGTATCGTGCACAGCAAATGTTTTACCATTCGATAAGATGGTTCAGCGTAGAGAAACTGTGAAGTAGGATATATGTCTGATAGGGAGGAAAGGTTTTCGACCTAACATGATAGCCAGTTTTTAAGTGCAGAACGTCGTAGTCTTAGGAGTGTGTGTGTTTATGTTCTGTATCTTACCAATACCTTCAAAGTACAGATCACAGACTCTAGAACAATAATTTAGGGTTGATAGCTTCATTGATTTAGGTAAAAATGTATCCAACTCGTTTCGTCTCGAACTCCATCGCATATAAAAATAAGTTTTTTCTTGCTATTACATTACAGCACTGTGAAATGTGTTACTATACATCGATAAGGAGTGCTAAGCTCCGCGACATGGTAACATCTCGAGATATCTCGTGCCCTTGGATGGGCTGGGACTTGGAGAGCTATATTCATTCACGAGACTTGGAGTGTAGCGCTCTTCTTCTGATCGCTTGGAGATTCTCTAACGGTGCTGCAGGGTGTATTGGCGAATGACTGTGTGAGGTTGGTCTTTTACCCTAAGATGGGGAGAATGCTCTGTGACTCCCATACGCTGAGAGATAGATCGTAAATCAAACACTATGCTCGAAGTGTTACAAATATGTAGAGAGTCGTCTGATGTACTCTGATCATGTATGTGTTCGAGCATTAACAATGAATGCACGTCCTGCACAGTAATCTACCCACATTCGCAATCATACTCACAAAGTGATGTAAAAGAGGCGGTTTAGCTGTGATACTGAAATTGGGGGCCATGCTGTCACATCAATGGCCGTTGCTGAACTTAGTGTAAACTTCTTCGCACTATCGAGTCTGTTGCTTAATATCACAGTACATCGAAGGTGTCTTTTCCATCACGTCCGCGCATCGGTTACCGCATAATGATTGAGTGACGGTAGCCGGCCGGTGTGGCCGAGCGGTTCGAGGCGCTACAGTCTGAAACCGCGCGACCGCTACGGTCGCAGGTTCAAATCCTGCCTCGGGCATGGATGTGTGTGATGTCCTTAGGTTAGTTAGGTTTAAGTAGTTCTAAGTTCTAGGGGCTGATGACCTTGGAAGTTAAGTTCCATAGTGCTCAGAGCCATTTGAACCATTTGATTGAGTGACATAGCTTGTTTGAGTTGGGGGAGAAGTTTAGTGGGTGGGAGACAACTTCTGGGGGTTGCTAGCAGCTAAACAGCGACAGCGTACATGAGTGCAAAATTACGAATAATTCGAAATGGAACGCCGAGCCATCACCTGTTCTGTCACGGCGACATATGAACTTAAATGTAGAGGTCATGAACGACTTTCGACGGTAGTTTGGAAACTCTCCACAATGCTGCCAAACTCTTCTAGAGTCCTTATTTTGTAAGTGTGTTTTATTTAAAAATAATTCAGTGTTATGCTATCCGCGGTAAGAATATGATTTACATAGTGTGATGTCTAGTTTTCTGTGAGAGGTCGTGGATCAGAGCGTCTTAATGCCAGTTTAGAATCTGACATAGAGGTCGAAGTCGTGGCAGAAAAAAAAAAATGTTTGGCAGTGTACAAAGCACATTAGAAAACAATGTCTCAAACAACTAAACAGGGCCACAGTGGACGTTTCTTGCGATTTACAGTATAGTACGTGGGATACGATCATTCTCCTAGAGTAGAGGTGATCAAACTTTAAACTACCCTCTGTAGTGTATCAGTAAGTGCGTATTTAATAGGTTTGGTCGACCCAGGGAGCAGTAGCAGCAGCAACTTGAGGGGTAAATTCAGTGAGGGGCGAAGTATGCCGTTTGGGCTACACGCTGCGCTATTCTGGGAAGCATTGCGAACTCTCTCTCTCTCTCTCTCTCTCCCCCACTCTCTCTCTCTGTCTCTCTCTCCGCGCTGGACCCCCAACGCAGCTTTGCGTCAACGCGCGAGTAATGGCGTCTATGTGAGTTCTATATCGGATGAAGTTATTTGAGCTTCTATAGTTGTCAATTTTTATCTGCTGGGGGGGGGGGGGTAGAGAATAACGATGATAGGATGTTGGGCATATAGATTTGAATGGACGTCGGTCTGTAGTACTTGTATGTAGTTTGGGAACGCACAACAATGCGCGAATTTCGACCGAATGGTCAAAACACGGTCCTGTCGCAGTAACTCAGTTCGCTTTGTTTCTAGACGGGCTGCAAAAGGTGGTGGCTATGTCTTTGTCCAACTTCTGCTCACATCCGACTTAAAATGGCACGATCATATGCCCAAAGCTGTATAAATGGGAGCATTTGCAAGATGAGTAGGGACTGACTAAGACCATGTTGGATTTTTACTGCAGCAGATAGGTTCGAGAGAGGTGACTCGTTTCGAGATATGATTCACTTGTGGCTTTGATCCTTCTCAATGAGTCATCACCTTTAACTCAGTGGATATATAACGGCACATCTGACACGTTATAGAGACAGAATACGTTACACATACTAGATAAATATCTAGCGGCGTGAGGGAGTTGCAAATATCGGTCACACACTGCGTTCCTTAGCCGAATGACTTTCAAAATTCACCGGGCGGGTGAGTGATATGTCCGCATGTGAGGATCAGGTTCATACAGTATATCTGTTTCTGTGAAGGAAATGTCTATGTGCTGTTGTAGGGGTGTGTGGATTTGACTTGGGGTACTGTGATAGCGAAGGGAAGAGTATGTCTAGTGCTAGGGAAGGTACAGGTATTTCCAGAGCCACAGCGTTCAACAGAGTGTATCTCCAATCCTTCGCTCATTGCCAAATACCGTTCAGTTGAGACCTAGATCGTAAGATTTAATATAATTATAATGACAGAAGAAAAATGTGAGGCGTTTTCTAGAATGTGTTCGTGTATGCAAAGTCTGTGGTAGTATTGATTCGCGTTCCCGCATTAATGGCAGCAGTCTTCCAAATGCAGAGGCCTGTTGGAGTGTAGGAATGTATGATAGTTAACTGTACCATGTTCTAGACGACAGAATAGCGAACTAAGTATGTGCTGGGCTGCTTTCGTGATCAAATGTAGCTTTGAGAATATGGTGCGTTTGCGGTGGAGCGTTATTCTCTCCCATGTAAATTGTGCACATTTGATGCCTTTATTTAGTTGAGGGAATATGGATTGTGGTGTGTTGGACACACGTTTACCTGTTCTCTAGACGTGGGAAAAGACCGTAACTGGTTTGTAAACAATATTGATCCTGCGGAATTTGTTAGATCACCGACTTCGGTATTCGAGAGTGCTAATATCAGTTTACTCTAGTCGTTTCTAGTTAGTCAATGGTTTACAGCATGCTGCGCCTCGCTAAAGTTTGGTGTTTGTGGAAAAGTAATTTGCAGTCTATATCTTGTGCAATATGTTGCGTTAGCGATTAGGTGGCTAGTGCTGTGTGCTTGATATCTAGAAGAAGGGCGAAAATTGTATAATTTTATGGCGAAAATACAGGTGTCCTTAGAAGGTGGTGGCAGTCTGGTGACTGAGGTTAGTACAAGTGTCTATTCCTTCGCACCATTTTGTTAGCTCTCTATTAAGAGATATGGGAACTGAATTTTGTTTACCGCAAAAATTAAAGTTTGGTGCCAGTTCGTAGGAAGAGGTGGCGGTTGGGTGACTTACGTTAGTGGAGGTAGGCCAAGTGAGCTATTTTCACGCGATTTTCTTTGCTTAGTAGAGATAAGAGTGGTGTCATACATTATCCTGTTGTAATTTGAATTTCCCGCCATTTTCTAGGGGTGGGGGGTTAGGTTAGTGGATGTAGCACAATTGACCTTCTTCCCGCCATTTTCGTAGTGTGACGCATTATCCTGCTGGAATTTGAATTTCCCGCAAATTTTTTTCTGGAGGGTCAGGTTAGTGGAGGTAGCCCAATTGACCTACCTTCCAGCCAAAATTCAAACTTCCCGACATAATCTGCCATATTGAATGACCTCATGCACTGTTGGCAAGTTTACATGACGCCATCTCGGATGACGTCCACGCCGCCATCTCGAATAAATTTGGCAACAGTGGAATGTTGGGAAGAACATACTTTGTCCCACTACTGCTATCATAGTTGATGACGTATGTTGACGTCGACAACTGCCACAAAGCTATACCGGTACCAGTTTAGTGGAAGGATCCACCCTTACTTCTGACTTGTTTGAGGAAAGTGTCCTCAAAATAGACAATTTGAGGCCTTCATGCAAGAAAAGAAAACTGTACATCCTGTTACTTCCATGAAATCTTTTAGAAATCTATTGTCTAAAACGTGGTCTGACCCACCAAAGATTCCGTTCATCACAGGCTTTATCAAGGGGGAGGCTGCCCCACGAGCTACTGCTATTACAGACAGTCATCATTCATACGAACAATTCGAAAATGCTTTTTGGAAAAGTATTTGTCAAAATGTGTTGAAGATAAAATAAGAAAGAGCTCTTTAACCTAGAATCCTAGACAATGAACCCCAAGAAAGTATCCGAGAAATATTTAAACAAGACTAGCTTCTGGGATGAACCCATATCCGAAAAAGACGTGTTATGTATTCTGAAAGGCAAGTTGCTCATTCACATAAAACCAGAGAAAAGCTAGTGCAAGTATGTGAATCCAATTTGGAATAATTTTTATCTGTATTAGACCCCACTGATTTGATAAATGAACATGCAAGGGTTAAACAAACAATGTTAATAATAATAGGAAGGAGAACTGAATGAATGAGGCAACGCTGCCACGTCAGCAATACGGCAGCAATGGCGACCAATCACCTGACGCTCGCGTCGGAATTGTTCCTCTGAGCCGTCGGAGCCTCCAGTGTCCAGTGTCACACACTGTTAGGTGTGTGAGTACTGATTCTCCAAAACATAACACAAGGGGAAGTGGCCGTGCGAGGGGGTCGGAGGGAAACTGACTTCTGTAGTCATCTCTTAAGCTAGAATGTCTCTAGATTTGACAGACGAATTAGCAGATAGTTTTCACACGTGTGCTGAAGGTGCAAGAGGAATTGTGCAAGCACGTATCATAACTACTACAGAACCAATTCCAACCGTTATCTTGGTCGGTAATGGGGCAATGATCAATGTTATGTCTAAAGTATTATTTGATGAAATAAATAAAATTCGAAAGGTGCCAACTTAGTTCAAAATTGCTGGACCGTTGGCGCAGAGGGTAGTAGGAAGAAACCAATAACAATCCTTTTAACGCGACAGTAGGAGACACAGCAATAGAATGCATCCTTTTACTCATAGTAAACGTGTATTGTATTTTTGGTATTGAGTTCTTAAGGGAGAAGTGTGTCAAAACTAACTTATAGAGAAGGGTAAATGATATCTTCATGTTGATGAGATAGAAGTCGCTGTGTATTTAACCAAAATTTCTAAGCGCCATGATAAGAATTGTCAAAACATTCGATGGCAGCTTGTCAAAACGGTTGAAGATCTGTTCCATCAGAGTACTTGGAATTGTGAAGAAGAAAAATTAGTTTAGAATAAAGTATTAGTGTCTCTCCTACAGCAGGAGCAGCTGAAAGATTTAAAGTCAAAGTATATTCGGGTGCTTGAGAAGAAGTCAAGTGTAATTAAAACATATGATTACCGCATAGAGATGAAGCTGCATGAAAAGTTCAGTAAACAAATCCCATTTCATTCCATGGTCTAAAAACGAGCCTGTAATTGAAGAGAGACGACGTAATTTGGAGTGGAGGGTCATCACGTCTTCATTCTCTCCTTTCCGTAGTCCGCTTCTTGCTGTGGCCAAGCCCGATGGCAAAGTACGCCTCGCAGTCGACGGAAGGAAAATGCACTGCTTTATAAGTGTGCCGCTACGAACGCGGGCAGCTTCACGAGTTCTCCGGTGTTGCATATTTATATGGCAATGGCATGCGAGCTTCATACTGGCATATTTTGCTCGGAAGATTCCAGGAAGTATACTGCGTTTATTCGTGCTGGAAGATCTTACCAATACTGTGTGTTGCCCTTTTCACTGAACGTTAGTTCGGGAGTCTTTATAGCCGCACCTAACACAGTGCTTTGGCCCCAGTTATTGGATGAAATAACTGTGTGTATGCATGACATCGTCATTGCCGCTCTTATCTGGCAAGAACATATTGAAGTGTTAGGAAAAATATTGCAGAAATTGTTATCAGTCGGAGTTACTGCAGATTTATCAAAATCCAAACTCGACCCTAAGAAATTGGATGCTCTTAACAACTTTCCATTTCCAACGGACAAACGACAAATGAAACCCTTTATAGGGTTATGCTGACGCCTTATCACGATTGGCTCTGGAATTATCCGAATTTGAAGATCCTGTAGAAAACAAAACTCCGAATTCAAAATTGGCTGATTAAAGATTCAAAATATAAGCAATATTTTCTAAATATTTGTAAGAACATGAAGAAATTACAACGTAACGACTCTAAGTGGAGTGAGGTGAAGCTTCTTCTCCAGCAAGAAAATAATCCCAGGATTCAACAGAATTAGCAGTTATATGACTGTGTACTGTTCTACAGGACATCCGAGTGGCGTTCCCACAGCCTATCAAAACACCGTTGTATAGCATACTCAATATGTACGGGGGCATTATGCCGTAAAGAAAAGCTCCAGGAATCTGAACCTATAATGCTATTTCCCAAATATTTTACAATACACACAAAAAATTCTGAAAGCTTATCTACTGTGCCAAAAGGCAAGACTTCGAATTTGGGTAGTAAGACGGAATTATAGCTTATATTACTAACAAAACCACTGTAACCTTTCAGGGCCATGACCCTCTGCCCACGGGAGCGTTAAATATATTGCTGGCTTGTATGACATTTTTTCTGAATATGTGAAGCTCTATGCAGTGAAATCAGCTGTTGTTATCACAGTAATTAGGAAGATAGTAAATGACTATATTCCTATGGCAGGGAAACCTGAATAGATTTTGTCTGGCAATGCATCTAATTCCACTTGTCGTAAATAGACAGAATTTTTGAAAGATCGGCAGATTAAGCAAGTATGGTCTCATCGTTCAACCCACCACAGGATCTTTCATGAGTTTAATTATTTCAGGAGGACCTACACATCTCATAAACAAACTAAATGGGTAGAATTTC
This sequence comes from Schistocerca cancellata, assembly GCF_023864275.1. Classification (NCBI taxonomy): domain Eukaryota; kingdom Metazoa; phylum Arthropoda; class Insecta; order Orthoptera; family Acrididae; genus Schistocerca; species Schistocerca cancellata. Next base: position 8,329,209 of record NC_064627.1, read on the forward strand.
TAAATGTGTTCGAAGAAGTAGTGAATTATCTTTCTATATATTTCACATCACGCATTCCCGCTGATTTAGTGAAAGGGGGAAAAGAAAAGAACGAGTGTGTCAACTCCATTCCAGGAAACCCTGGAAGAAAAGACAAAACAGGTGTTGACCTCCTCCTATCACGGGAAATGCTCATCTGCGAGAGACAAAGCACGACAAGAGCCTAGACACAATGCAAGCACACTCTATAAGCGAGAAAGTGATGTCGAAGACCCACTACCAACCTCACTATTGTTAAGAAAAAAGATAACATGGCAGTTACTATATACTGAACCATTCCTGATAACCCGAATTCCCCACAAAGATAATTATCTATTGGTTTACCCAACTATGAGGAAAATTAAAAGTCTGTACCCTCATCATCTACCTGTTGAAAATTAGATGGGTAAATCACGTAACTAATGAGGAGGTACTGAATAGAATTGGGAAGAAGAGAAATTTGTGGCGCAACTTGACTAGAAGAAGGGATCGGTTGGTAGGACACGTTCTGAGGCATCAAGACAACATCAATTTAGTACTGCAAGGAAGCGCGGAAGGGTAAAAATCGTAGAGGGAGACAAAGGCATGAATACACTAAACAGGTTCAGTTACTCGGAGATGAAGAAGCTTGCACAGGATAGAGTAGCAAGGAGAGCTGCATCAAACCAGTCTCTGGACTGAAGACCACAACAACAACCCTCATCATTATTTGAATAAGTATTTACAATTGCTGAATGCTTATTGACAGAAACAATAAAATAGAATGAGTATAAGCTTTAGTAATACAACTGTGTTAATTACAGTGAACATAATTTTACACTCAATTAATAGTGTTAACCAACTGGAAACACAAATTAGCATGACCCTTTAAGTTTTAGTTTATGTAGAGGGAATGCCTTGGCTGCAAGTACATTGGAATGTATATCTAATTTATATGGAAATGTTATTGGTGTAGCAATAGGAACTAGGACATGGCTGACTAGTCTCACATTTAAGTGAAAATATGCAGGATGATTTCATATGAAATCATACGGGTCATGTCAACTTCTGGTCACGAATTTCTCTGGAAAAAATATATATTAGACCCCTGTACCATAAGTGTAAAGAAATAAAGTAATTTCGTTTTATCTTAACTCTTGTAAATGGTACGACCCTTTGAAAATGTATATTTTGTAAATAACCCTTAAAACAGTAGAGAACAAACAAATATAACTAATAAACCAAACTACTGGAGACCTGGCAGATCTTAGCGTGTTGAAATTTAGTTGATACCTGCACACTTATGGACTTCCCTCAACTTAGAAATTTAAGACGAAAATATGAAATTTAAGTTAATTTTTCCACTTAATTTTTTTTCTGATTTGGAATATCACAGAACGCTATATTTTCTGCCATATTATCAGATACTAGTGATGTAATTATAAACAGTTTCTTCTCCGCCCTAGCTATCTGTATTATGTAAATGTTTATTACCAAAGATGTAAATAACTGCATTTTTACGAGTTTTTAAGACTTATTTACTCGTAAACCCCGTTCTGAAAACTTTTGAGAATTACATAAAATGTAGTTTGGTTAGTACATTAATAGTCAGTGCAAACACAGTACGCAATATTTTTCTGCGTAAAGTGCTAAACATTTTACAAAATTCTGCATATTTCGCATCACTGAATTTCTGGTGTAAAATATGCATGTTAGCAACACTGTTTACAGAGCTCTTCAGTTTAGAACAAACGAGTGAGAACGTGCACGGAAACCATTCTGCATCGAGTTTTGTGTCTGATTTGAACTTTTTTCAGTGAGGAAATGCAGTAGTGAGAGAGTGAGGTGTGTGGGCTATGAAAAAAGAAGGTGGTGTTCAAGAGAAGTGGAAAACACTTCAAAGTTGTTAGATATCTGTCAGAGGAACTGCAGAAATATGTTTATGCTCAAGTAACGGTATTAGCGTCACATCCACTGTGCAGGAAATGCTACACTCACTACAAGCAAAAATTTGTGACAACCCACCTAGACGATCAGCGCCACCCAATTGTAAAATTGAAGAAGACAGTTCAGATGTTTATATTGCTGGGTATCAAGTTGTTAATGCGTTGAATGTTAGCATTTCTGCCGTAGACCCTACTATATCCCCCCTTAAACGTCCAGGAAAGGTAAGAAGCACAAGAATAAGACAGTAGGTAAAAAGAAAAGTGGAAGAAATTGATACATGTATTACACAAGCAACATCTTCAAAACTTTGTGAAGTGTATAATGTCCAGCACTTAGTGCAGAACCTGAAGACAGCAATACACCATGTGATCAAAAGTCTTCAGATACCCCCACAAGCATACTTTTTCATATTAGGTGGATTGTACTGCCTCTGCTGCCACATACGCCGTGTCAGCGACCTCAGTAGTCACTAGACATTATGAGAGCGCAGAATGGGGCAGACTCCGAACGTGGCCACGTGACTAAGTCTCACTTGTGTCATACGTCTGTACTCGAGATTTCCACACTCCTAAACATCCCTAGGTCCACTGTTCCAAATGTGATAGTGAAGTGGAAACGGGAAGGGACACGTACAGCACAAAATCATAGAGACCAACCTGTCTGTTGACTGACAGAGACCACCGACAGGTGAAGAGGGTCGTAATGTGTAATAGGCAGACATCTATCCAGACCACCTCACAGGAACTCCAAACTGCATCAGGATCCACTGCAAGTACTATGACAGTTATGCGGAATGTGAGAAAACTTGAATTTCATGGTCGAGTGGCTGCTCATAAGCCACACATCACGCCAGTAAGTGCCAAACGACGCCTCGCTTGGTGTAAGGAGCGTAAACGTTGGACGATTGAACAGCGGAAAAACGTTGTGTGGAGTGACGAATCACGGTACACAATGTGGCGATCCGATTGCAGGGTGTGGATATGGCGAATGCCCAGTGAACGCCATCTGCCAACGCATGTAGTGCCAATAGTAAAATTCGGAGGCTGTGGTGTTATGGTATGGACTTTTCATGCAGGGGGCTTGCACCCCGTGTTGTTTTTCGTGTCACTACCACAGCACAGGCCTACATTGACGTTTTAAGAAACTTCTTGCTTCCCACTTTTGAAGTGGAATTTGGGGATGGCGATTGCATCTTTCAGCACGATCGAGCACTTGTTCATAATGCACGGCCTGTGGCGAAGTGGATACATGACAATAACATCCCTGGCCTGCACAGAGTCCTGACCTGAATCATATAGAACACTTTTGGGATGTTTTGGAACGCAGACTTCGTGCCAGGCCTCACCGACCGACATCGATACCTGTCCTCAGTGCAGCACTCCGTGAAGAACGGGCTGCCATTCCCAAAGAAACCTTCCAACACCTGACTGAGAGAGTGGAAGTTGTCATCAAGGTTGAGGGCGGCCAACACCATACTGAATTCCAGCGTTACCGATGGAGGGCACCACGAACTTGTAAGTAATTTTCAGTCTGGTGTCCGGATACTTTTGATCACATAGTGTATGTGCACGAAATGTGATGTGTGGTTTCAAAACCTATATACTGCTGTCTCATGAGTGGCTTCCAAACGTAAATACTTCCATCTCAGCAGCCGCCTATACTGAGCAGGCCGTCACTGATACCACGTAGCTACTCTAAGCAACAGATACCGAAAGACATACCCACTTCCTCACTTGATTTGATTTCAAAAGTTGAAAAAAATGGTTCAAACGGTACTGAGCACTATGGGACTTAACTTCTGAGGTCATCAGTATCCTAGAACTTAGAACTACTTAAACCTAACTAACCTAAGGACATCACATACATCCATGCCCGAGGCAGGATTCGAACCTGCGACTGTATAGGTCGCGCGGCTCCAGACTGTAGCACCTAGAACCGCTCGGCCACGCCGGTCGGCCTCAAAAGTTCATAAAATAAAGAATGAGAAAGGTACTTGGGCACGTCCAGATTCTTGCTGTGGGTATCCGCTGCAAGATGATATGCTTACTGTTGCTCTGGAATATTACCAAAGCGATGACAAAGATTGCAGGAAGCAAAGTCCTAACCACACAGATGTTATCTCTGTAAGTGAAAACAGCGAAGAAGTTAAAAATGTGAAAACATATACGACAAGATCAATAAGAGAAGCATGTTTCCCAATGGAAAAGAAGAACCCGAATTTAAAAACTGGTCTCACAAAATTCTACTCCTTACGACAAAATGAGTAAATTGCCAGCCAGTGTAGGAAGTATGCCCATGTATTTACTGCATTAATTACAAACTTGTTTGTGTCACCACAAGAAGTGTCACATGAAAGAAGTACGCAGAGGTGGACCTGATGCTTTTGTGTATATGTCAAGAGCCGCAAAATAAACGTTGGCTGCGGAAGTATGCAATGTGTCCTGGTGCTGAAGTGATGATCATTGAACATTACATCATCAGGATACTGACAATGACATAACCTATGCATTGTCGGAGGGGGGGGGGGGGAGGTAGGTGAAGAAGACAATAGAGCCATTGAAGTTTGTTACAGACGTTAGGCATTGGCTCATGAAAGGAATAGCTCACCATTATATCTGGAGGATTTAGAGACAGGCCATAGCAGAAGAAAATCAGCCACACCCCAGAATACTGACACATTAGTTCTTCATTTCGACATTGCTGAGAACTGGTCTGTTGCTTTGCAGAACGAAATTCAAAGTTATCACTGGCACACATCACAAGTATCAATATTCACATGTGTTGCTCACATCCTTGGAAGATCACACTGTTTTGCTATTGTCAGGAATGATTTCATTCATGACAGTACACATGCATGTTACTCTGTCAGGAGTATAATTGATGGTCCAAATGGTTCAAATGGCTCTGAGCACTAAGGGACTTAACATCTCAGGTCATCAGTCCCCTAGAACTTAGAACTACTTAAACCTAACTAACATAAGGACATCACACACATCCATGCCCGAGGCAGGATTCGAACCTGCGACCGTAGCGAACGCGCGGTTCCAGACTGAAGCGCCTAGAACCTCTCGGCCACTAGCGGCCAGCTATAATTGATGACATAGTATCTAGATGTCATGCATTTCCTAAATATGTATAAGTGACTGATGGTGTAGCATCTTATTTTAAAAACCGCTTTCAGCTTTATGGGCTAGGTCAATACTGTAGTACAGGAATTGAGGCAAAAGAAAGGATATTTTCAGCAACAGGTCATGGAAAAAGTGCATGTGATAGGGAACAATGCAACAAGACTCAATCTCCAGCATGAAAGAAGTAGTGCAAGGGCACCCCCCCCCCCCCCCAATTGCATTGTTGCCAGAATTATTCAAGATGGCGGCGATAGAAATGGCAGTGTCACAATGACGCTGTGGTGGGATGTTCACATTTTGGTGGGAAAATAGGTCAATTGGGCTACCTCCACTAACCTAAGTCATTCAGCCACCACTGATTCCTTGGAAACAGCAATTAAAGGACTGAGGCCATGCTGGGTTGCTGGATAGGATGGACGTAACTCAACATTTTTCATGCAGCGTTTATTTAAACGAATTAATTTGTCATAGGCAATAGCTCCATCCAGTGTGTTCATCATGACGTCTGGGCTTCAACTGACGTAGTTCACAGTACCGTCACCAGAGGGCGCCCTCGCCCCTCCCATGACATAATCCAAAAGAGCGATCTGGCTAGAAAATGGCGGGAAAACGACTCAGTCTATGTCCAGCTGTTGGAGAGGAACGAGTGTACTTTATTAATTTCCACTGGGAAGCTGGAACAGTTTATTTAGGGATGGATTGCACGTAGTATATTATTACGCTCATACGAAACACTCGCCCTGATATGTATGGGGTCATAATACATAGCCTAAAGGCCTGCAAACTACTCGTAAATTACCTAGATAATGCAGCACACTGATCTATATAGACACAGAAACAACTCGTAAATTGTGAAAATAACGCAGCTATAATGCTTAGCAAACACGCTCACTAATTATAAACTATCGAAATAATGCATTGCACAGCATACAGACATGTCCACAAAACAATACAGTACACTGATGAACAGACATGTTCACTATGAGTAAAACTGCCAAAAAATAATGCATGTATAACGTTTTGCAAAGACGCCCATAGCACTTAAATAGCCAAAAATAATGCAGTGCACAAACAGTCATTGCAAGTATAAATGCTTTCCATCTATCATTATGAAGTTTGACCACAACGTATCAGCAAACTTTTCCCTGCAGAGGTACAAAGTGCACACACCAGGATGGAGTGACATGTTGATCCCACAGGCAAGACACGTCTGGCCACACTCATGTTTACTGTTGCTGACACATAGCTTTCATACGTGCAGGTCAGTGCAGGCCTAACAGTCGAGCGAGAGAAATTTGCCTAAGGATCCACCGTCGCAAGCACAGCTAAAAGGTTATGATTGTTATACTGACATCACATGTCTGCGTAAATAACAGTCAAGTCAATCTCTGGATGCGCTATAGAAATCTGTTGCAATGCTTTCAGAAACCATTCTCGAAAATATCCCAGAATAACACAGGATGCATTCTTCCTAGCAATCCTAACGGCAGAACCCGTCCATTACATATCAGCCCCTCACGGAAGTCGTAAAGTGTCGCTTTTGTTGTTGTAGGAGCTTTCGTAATGTCTCAGCTTGTCTGCATGGAAATTCTTGTCCTAACAGGACCTGGTTACGAAAATAGCCCATAATAACATCGAATGCATTCCTCCTAATGGTCGTAACAGGGCACCCCATGCATCACGTGTTACCCTTCCCAAAAATCGTAACGTCCTGCTTTCAACATACTTCTCAGAATGGTAAACGTTTCATTTATGTGCTCACCGCTAAAAGCCTTCATCATGTCTGTGCATTCTTGTGAAAAAACCGTTAATGTTAGAAGCATTCTTGTCGTCTGGAAAGTAAGCACTGTCTAAGCACAGATGGCAAAATCAGAACAATTATACAAACAGAAATCGAAGCACTGTCCTACAGAAGAGAAAAATGGCTGGAATTTTCGGTGTCCTACGGCTACTGGTCTGGAGATGTCCTAATGCCACAATGGCGGATGAGGTACAGCATCCCACCAGAGGAGGATGGTCGGCTGCAACTTGTCTTTGAACACTGGAACAAAGAAGACATCAGAACTTTCTGTAGATATGTTGCCTCCATCTTATTAGAACCTGTCTGTAGAGCCTCCTATGTCCCAGCACAAAGGATGTCTTGTCTATGAATGGAGAATTCTGATTGACTCTTACTGAATTTACCCACCAAATTACTGATGCTGCCTGTGTGGGACCACTGTCTGCCTTTTTTCCCCTGCAGATGATACATTCAGCGACAAAACTATTTTGTACAGATTGACGTATTGCACTGACAGTTAAATCCTGCAAAAATCATGTACAGATCGTCAAATACGGAAAGACACTCCTTCAATTACACTGCTCTGCCATTGACGTCGGAAGCTCGAATATCTCAGCGTGAAACCGATCTACAACCCGGCTATCGACCACCAGACACTCGTACATATACCACGAAGTATAAGCACATGCACCGTATATACCACTCGCAGCACTAGATATTTCCTGTGAGGTCAGGCAGTCATCCACAGCAGCCGACGATCACAAGTCATCTGCTGCCACACACACTGGTCTGACGCATGACCAGAGCATTCTCAGCCTTCGAGGCCACTCTATGAACTGTTGTACAAAGACTTGGTCGGTTCCCTCGCCACGAAGGCATTACTATTTCTGATCCGGGCCTGCTTACTTGCTTGCTTTCTATATCCATCTCTAGGATTACAAAAACATACGTATTTTCACATGGTTTGCCAGAATATAATAGCATTTTCACAATACTTCTCGATATCAAGCACATAGCAATATGCTACCTATCGGTTGCACTGGAAATTATTTCTCTAGAAACCCGAAACTTTAGCGAGGTGGAGCGTGATGTAAACCACTGTGTAACTAGAAACATATCTGGTCTGTGAAGACCTTTACGTGAAAACTCGAAAAAAGAAAGTGGAAACTGATATTTCCACTCGCAAATACCCATGTTGGTGATATAACAGATTCCAAATCATCCTTATAATTTACAAAGTCAACTAAGGTGTTTCTCATGTCTAGAAACCAGCAAACGTGTCTTCCACCCGTCTTTCACGTGCTACACTCCTGGAAATGGAAAAAAGAACACATTGACACCGGTGTGTCAGACCCACCATACTTGCTCCGAACACTGCGAGAGGGCTGTACAAGCAATGATCACACGCACGGCACAGCGGACACACCAGGAACCGCGGTGTTGGCCGTCGAATGGCGCTAGCTGCGCAGCATTTGTGCACCGCCGCCGTCAGTGTCAGCCAGTTTGCCGTGGCATACGGAGCTCCATCGCAGTCTTTAACACTGGTAGCATGCCGCGACAGCGTGGACGTGAACCGTATGTGCAGTTGACGGACTTTGAGCGAGGGCGTATAGTGGGCATGCGGGAGGCCGGGTGGACGTACCGCCGAATTGCTCAACACGTGGGGCGTGAGGTCTCCACAGTACATCGATGTTGTCGCCAGTGGTCGGCGGAAGGTGCACGTGCCCGTCGACCTGGGACCGGACCGCAGCGACGCACGGATGCACGCCAAGACCGTAGGATCCTACGCAGTGCCGTTGGGGACCGCACCGCCACTTCCCAGCAAATTAGGGACACTGTTGCTCCTGGCGAGGACCATTCGCAACCGTCTCCATGAAGCTGGGCTACGGTCCCGCACACCGTTAGGCCGTCTTCCGCTCACGCCCCAACATCGTGCAGCCCGCCTCCAGTGGTGTCGCGACAGGCGTGATGGAGGGACGAATGGAGACGTGTCGTCTTCAGCGATGAGAGTCGCTTCTGCCTTGGTGCCAATGATGGTCGTATGCGTGTTTGGCGCCGTGCAGATGAGCGCCACAATCAGGACTGCATACGACCGAGGCACACAGGGCCAACACCCGGCATCATGGTGTGGGGAGCGATCTCCTACACTGGCCGTACACCACTGGTGATCGTCGAGGGGACACTGAATAGTGCACGGTACATCCAAACCGTCATCGAACCCATCTTTCTACCATTCCTAGACCGGCAAGGGAACTTGCTGTTCCAACAGGACAATGCACGTCCGCATGTATCCCGTGCCACCCAACGTGCTCTATTTTCCTCACTTCTCGAAGCACACTGGTGTCTAAGCACAAATGGGAAAAATCAGAACAATTACATATCTAAACATGACATATTTCCACCCAACGTGCTCTAGAAGGTGTAAGTCAACTACCCTGGCCAGCAAGATCTCCGGATCTGTCCCCCATTGAGCATGTTTGGGACTGGATGAAGCGTCGTCTCACGCGGACTGCACGTCCAACTAAGGCGCCAGGTGGAAATGGCATGGCAAGCCGTTCCACAGGACTACATCCAGCATCTCTACGATCGTCTCCATGGGAGAATAGCAGCCTGCATTGCTGCGAAAGGTGGATATACACTGTACTAGTGCCGACATTGTGCATGCTCTGTTGCCTGTGTCTATGTGCCTGTGGTTCTGTCAGTGTGATCATGTGATGTATCTGACCCCAGGAATGTGTCAATAAAGTTTCCCCTTCCTGGGACAATGAATTCACGGTGTTCTTATTTCAATTTCCAGGAGTGTAGATGCACACAACACAGACCACAATCGATGTTCTCTCAACAAAATAAAGGCAGGAAATGTGCAGAAGCAGTCAATCAGGCAATATATATGGGAGGGAACAATACTCCAGCGCAAACACATTTCCATTTTGATACTTCTCAAATTTCCACAGAGAACACACGTGATCACTTAGGCTGTCCAACACACACTGGGTCTTTTTTAGTTTGCTATTCAGCCATCTAGAGGGCGGCACGGTTAGGTCAGCTACATTCCTGTACCCCAACACATCCATACTGAATCTTCTAAGATTTCCACACACGTGATCACGAAGGCTGTGCAATACGTACTGAGTATTAGATAGCTATTCAACCATCTAGAGGGCGACATGGTTAGATCCGGCCTTTCCACTCAAATGGCTCCTCCCATTAGCCGGAAATATAAATCGTTCCTGCCACAGGCCACTGCCGCCACGCTCCGCGCACCCCCAGACAAAATCATCTTAGGAAACTGGCCAAATATATATATGATCACTGTACTTACAATGACATATTAGAATTGCGGTTTGACACACAACAATCGACAATGAGCGAATTGTTTGTAAATCAGTGTACTGAATCATTTTGCAACTTAAGAGTAGTTTGCAGGTCTGTAAGCAATGTACTGTTGACTGTTTTGTATCAGTGTAATAAACTACATGAAATCTGTCTCTATATAAACTGTTCCAGCTTCCCATTGGAAATAAATAAAATACACTCCTTCCTCTCCAGCAGCTGGACATAGAGTGAGTCGTTTTCCCGCCATTTTCTAGCCTGACCACCATCTTGGAGTATGTCATTGGAGGGGTGAGGGCGCCCTCTGGTGGCAGTACTGTAAACTAGGTCAGTTGGTGAACATGCTGGATGGAACTACTACCTATGAGAATTCGTATTGTTTAAATAAACGCTGGATACAAAATGAAGAGTTACATCCATCCTACCCAGCAGCCCAGCACAGACTGAGTCCTTTCCCCCCCAATTCCAAGGAAGAGGTGGTGGTTGGATGACTTAGGTTAGTGGAGGTAGCCCAATTGACCTATTTCCCCACCAAAATTTAAACTTCCCACCAAAATTTTCCCACCATTTTCTTAGGTTAGTAGAGGTGGCCCAGTCGATCTTTTTTCCCACCATTTTCTGGGGGAGGGGAGGGGTAGGAATGGGGGAGAAGAGGGGCGGGGGTTAGGTTAGTGGAGGCAACTTAATTGATCTAATTTTCCCGCCAAAATTTGAACTTCCTACCATGACGTCATTGCGACATTGCCATATTTATTGCTGCCATCTGGGATCCACCATCCAGAATAAATCTGGCAACAACGCAACAAGGGGTGGTGCCACACTAACCATACTACTCATAACCTGCTGGATTTGCTACTGGATTTGTACACACCATATCAACATTAGTAACAAACATGGAACTCTTAATTCTAAACGGAAGTACATTAGGGGAATTCCTTATAAAAAAAGAGAGAAGACTGGTCAGCTATGAAGCCTGTGGTATGAATTCAATCAAGTCACTAAGGGGTTGCATACCGGAGTGACAGATACATTGCAAGAACGGTTCTTCATGAAGTGCAGCCTATTACTGTGTGTGAAATGCAGAGACCACAGTATCCATTAGAAGACTGCAGTGAGCCACTTCACTACTTGTGTGTATGACAAATTGTGGTGGGTTGGACAGATAATACGTGTTTCTCATGAGCTGCAAGATATAACCATCTCGTTTATGACACCTCATGGTTTCATGACCATTGTCACAAGATCCGAGTGCAGCTTCCATTTCCCAAGTACTGCTCTTGTCAGATCCTCATTGTCCCTGTGCAAGTTCAGCTCTGCTACGCAGGTTCGATGAGAAGCAAATGAAGGAAACAAATTAACTGTTTTCAACAGTCTATTGTTGATTGTGACTTTGTCTTCATGTTAAGTCATGAAGAAGTAAAATCAAGACAGAAGACAATAATAATTTGTGAAAAATATCAAAAAAAGAAAGATGGGTTTAAGATTCTATACCTCACTTTTGTTATAATATGCGTTTGAACAAAATTATGAATTTTTTGCCATTCACTTATAATGCTGTAAATTAATTATTTTGATTCAGAAATACCTGTTTTGCATGATATTTACTTAAAATCAGTGATCAGTTTAAATATTTAAGTGTCCATGAATTTTGATTTTGAGAAAAGAGCTAGGTCTACCGAAAAATTTCTCATATTTTATACATACAAGTATTGCTCACTCTGATTGTACTTGCCCTAAGTACAATGACCAAGTAACGTACTGTCAGATTATTTTATTTTTATGTAGAAATATTTCGACAGTTTAAGAATTTCATGCAGTGATCTCATAGCTGACACTTTATATTTCTCAAGATAGTTAACGTCCTGTGACTATTCATAAATTATGTTTTGAAATTCGCAAAAAGTTACAAATCTTCATGGTTTATTTTTACAAAAAAAAGTGAAAAGAAGTGTGTATGTATATATCATATATCTTAGTATTGGGAACAAAATATTTATTCAAAATAAATTCAGGCTCTATCACTTTTGGTTTCTTTATTACAGTTTTTCAATTTTCCTATCGTTACGACATAGACACAAATACTCTCATTTAGAGAGGTCTGTAGCGTTCTAACAAATCATCAGAAAATCAAAATATTGAAGTTTCGAAGAGGTATTATGTGGAACTGCAACATATATTTTTGTCAGAAAACTTTGAAACAGTGATGTGAGACATTCACTCTTCACCTGTATGATCTGAGACGAAGTCGTCCTGCACTCGATGTGGCACAGGAGCGTATCTGAGTTGCATGACCACTGGAACCTTAGTTTAAGTGTTGATGAAGGGCGTCTGTGTCATTGGACACGACCCTTTTAGTATGTAAGTAAAAGCAGTTCGGTCATATGCCTAATGGTTGAGAGGGGATGAAAACTTAATGGCCCTCTACGAGGTATTAAAGTGTTTTGTGTAACATGTGACTGAGTGTATGTAAAAAGCTTCACGCGTAACACATACAGCCAGTCAAACCCTAATCTTTACAAAATAATCTGCTAATGGACTAAGTGTTAGTTGTTATAAAAAATTTAGGGAAAAGATCATATGGTAAGTTTATCTGCCATGTGTAGCTGAGATCTAATGTGAGTTTTTTAGTGTGTAATCTAAGAATTTTATTCATCCGTTAGGGTTAATGATATCTGCATTGTAGGATAAGTTTTCTGTCCTGTGATTTTAAGTTTAATAAGCAAAAATGAGATACGCATTGTATGATGCCTATAACATAAGTATAGAAAGTGATCTATAATTTCTAATGACAGAATTAATATCGTTGAAGTAAGTGTTGAAGGAATATAGTTGAACTTTCTCATAACGAAATCGGTTACCACGAGAAGTCCACTATAACGTCGTGATTTCTGTGGTACAACCACGTTCCTCGTAAGACGACTAACGTATATGCATGCAGCTCGCGTGTAACGTCGTTTTCAGTCTGAGTTAGCAACAGGATTTCCCTCCTCATTGTTACCCTGGCGCATTCATACTACCGTATGGCGACAGTCACAGAATTCGTCAACACCACACTTGACAACAGTTTCCGTAACAGCTTGTTACGAAATGCACGCTATTTTCGAATAGCATCAATGCACTCGTTAGATAACCCCGCCCCCCCCCCCCCCCTTATGGTGAAAGCAAAAGAATTTGCCAAGAAATTAAAAGATAAGGAACTTGTGTGCAGCAGTGGCTGAGCTGATAGACTGAAGCAACGTCACTGCATTGTTTTTGGAAGAGTGAGTGGCGAAGCCAACAGTGTGAATACTGAGATATCCAACAATAGCTCAGTACCGTGTGGCCTACAATTCGTGAAGGGTACGCAGATTGTGATATCTTCAGTGCAGATGTGACTGGCATTTTCCTTAAATTGACACCTGACAAAACTCTTAAATTTAAGGGCCAACAACGTGTTGGTCGTAAGTTATCTAAAGAACGAATAAGAGTTCTGGTTTGTGCTAACACAGATGGAACTGTGAAGGAAAAAATGCTCGTGATAGGTAAATCAAAAAGCCTACGTGTTTTAAGCACCTACAGAATCTACCAGTGCACTTAAGTGGTAATAGAAAGTCCTGGATGACCTCCGAACTCTCTGAAGCTGAAATAAGGCTTTGGGATCGGGAACTTAGAAGTCAAAAAAGGAAGATACTGATCCTTTGTTACAATTGTCCCGCACTCTCTGGTCTGGAAAATATTAAGTTTCTTTTTCTTTCTGAAAATGCGAGAAGCCCATGGACCAAGATTAATTGGGAGTCTGAAATGTCATAAACTCATATTACATATAATATAATGAAACGTCAAAGAAACTAGTATAGGCATGCGTATTCAAATACTGATATGGAAACAGAACTGGGCGATGCGGTCGGCAATGTTATTTAAGAAAACAATAGTCTGGCGCAGTTGTTAGATCAGTTACTGCTGCTACAGCGGCAGGCTATCAAGGTTTAACAGAGTTTGAACGTAGAGTGAGTGATGGGACACAGCATCTCCGAGGTAGCGATGAAGTCGAGATTTTCCCGTATGACCATTTCACAAGTGTACCGTAAATATCAGGAATCCGGTAAAACATCAGATCTCCGAAAAAAGATCTTGCAAGAACGGGACCAACAGCGACTGAAGAGAATCTTTCAAAGAGACAGAAGTGCAACCCTTCCGCAAATTGCTGCAATTCCAATGCTGAGCCGTCAACAAGTGTCAGCGTACGAATCATTCAACGAAACATCATCGGTATGGGCTTTCGGAGATGAAGGCCCACTCGGGTATCCTTGATGACTGCACGACACAAAGCTTTATGTCTCACCTGGGCCCGTCAACAGCGTCATTGGACTGTTGATGACGGAAACATGTTGCCTGGTCGGACGAGTCTCGTTTCAAATTGTATCGAGCGGATGGATGTCTACAGGTATGGAGACAATCTCATTAATCCATGGATCCAGCACGTCAGCAGGGGAGTGTTCAAGCTGGTGGAGGCACTGTAATGGTGTGAGGCGTGTGCAGTTGGACTGATATGGGACCCCTGATGCGTCTAGATACGATTCTGATAGGTGACACATACGTAATCATCCTGTCTGACCACTTGCATCCATTCATGCCCATGGGCAATTCCAGCAGGACAATGCGAGACCCCACACGTCCAGAATTGCTACAGATTCAGATTGGGTCCAGGAACACTCTTCTGAGTTTAAACACTTTCGCTGGCCACCAAACTCCCCAGACATGAACGTTATTGAGCATATCTGGGATGCCTTGCAACGTGCCGTTCAAAAGAGATCTCCCCCCCCCCCTCCCCCTTCTGCACTCTTACTCGAGTCGATGCCATTTCTTGCTGTGGCACTTCTGCGTGCTCGCGGAGGCCCTACGTGATATTATGCAGATTTACTAGTTTCTTTAGCTCATCAGAAAAGGAGGATTATTCTACCACACTTATGGACGCGATCAGATGCATTATCAAAGCTTGGAGCCAGGTCACAACCCAAACCATCAAAAAAACTCTTTCTGTCCTGCTGGGTCCACGCCTGAAGGAAAAAAAGCCGTCGAAACTGAAGATACTTCCGATGACATGATCTCCCTCTGTCTGCATTGCTGGCAGAAATCAACTGTGATGTTCTCAATCAGTCAACTGTGATGTTCTCAATCAGTCAACTGTGATGTTCTCAATCAGTGCGACTTTGAAGTGTATGTAACAATAGATGATGACCTTGTTACAACCGAAGCACAAACTGAAGACGATTTCAAATGAAGTAACGAATGAGGACCACTGTAACCATGAAGTGAGCGAGGGAGATGGAGAACAAGAAACAAATGAAGTGCCTATTCCTACTGTGAGTGACGCTTTGGAAGCCACTGGAGTTGTGAACGTGTTCAATGAAGCGAGGGGATAGAGCAATGACATCGCAAATGAAACAATGAACACAGAATGTAATTTAGAAAGTGTGAATTGAGCAAATAGATAACAGAGTGAAATGACTAATTTTTCAATCCTAAGTAACGAAGTTTGGTGAATCTCCGATATGCTACTATACAGGGTGAGTCACCTAACGTTACCGCTGGATATATTTCGTAAACCACATCAAATACTGACGAACCGATTCCACAGACCGAACGTGAGGAGAGGGGCTAGTGTAATTGTTTAATACAAACCATACAAAAATGCACGGAAGTATGTTTTTTAACACAAACCTCCGTTTTTTTAAATGGAACCACGTTAGTTTTGTTAGCACATCTGAATACATAAACAAATCAGTGCCGTTTGTTGCATTGTAAAATGTTAATTACATCCGGAGATATTGTAACTTAAAGTTGACGCTAGAAACCTCCGACGTTCAGTTGCGTGTTGTAACAAACAGCTGCAACATACATCTCGTTTCTACAGAATGATCTGCCAACGTTGCTCGAAAATGTCCCACTGGAAACGCGTCGACGTATGTGGTATCAGCATGATGGTGCACCTGCACATTCCTCAATTAACACTAGGCTGACCCTTGACAGGATGTTGGACAGGAGTTTCATAGGACGTGGAGGACGCATAAATTGGCCAGCCCGTTCTCCTGATCTTACACCTCTGGACTTCTTTCTGTGGGGTACGTTAAAGGAGAACGTGTACCGTGATGTGCCAGAGGATATGAAACAACGTATTGTGGCAGCCTGCGGCGACATTACACCAGATGTACTGCGGTGTGTACGACATTCATTACGCCAGAGTGTGCAATTGTGTGCAGCAAATGATGGCCACCACATTGAACATCTATTGGCCTGACATGTCGGGACACACCCTATTCCACTCCGTAATTGAAAACGGAAACCACGTGTGTACGTGTACCTCACCCCTCATGGTAATGTACATGTGCGTCAGTGAAAAAGACCAATAAAAAGGTGTTAGCATGTGGACGTAATGTGCTGTTCCAGTCTCATCTGTACCTAAGGTCCATCACCGTTCCCTTTGGATCCCTACGTAATTCGGTGCTCTCTGATACACACGATCGAACAGCGGAGGAGTGGTACTCAAGCGTCAACTTTAGGTTACAACATCTCCGGATGTAATTAACATTTTACAATGCAACAAACGGCACTGATTAAGTATTTGTTTATATGTTCAGATGTGCTAACGAAACTAACGGGGTTCCATTTAAAAAAACGTAGGTTTGTGTTAAAAAACATACTTCCGTGCATTTTTTATGGTTTGTATTAACCAATTACACTAGCCCCTCTCCTCACGTTCGGTCTGTGGAATCGATTCGTCAGTATTTGATGTGGTTTACGAAATATATCCAGCGGTAACGTTAGGTGACTCACCCAGTATATACCGTTTTCATGTATGTTTACGGGTGAATACTGTATGTAAGATAAATCTCAGCTAAATAAATTTGTTCTTTTACATTTGCCGCCACAATAGATTGAAAATACGAATTTTAATTAAATTACAACAACTCAAGACGGATAATCAGTAGTAACCCACAACGACTCTCGTTTATAACAACATAATTTTCAAGGTCCTTTGAATGTTGTTATAGCCAGGTTCTACTGTGCTTTTTTAATGGACGGAGATCAGACAATTTCACTTTCTTGGGTGCATAAAATGCAGGCAGTACTTTTACGGCCACAAGATGATTTAAGGTATTAATAAAACGACTGAATTAATTGTCCGCTGTGTCGGAAATTGAGTAAAATTTGCTACGCACACAGAGATGAGTGAGCCCATGAAGTGTATTACCAATAAGGATGGAATGTGGAATATTGCTACAATATTTAAACAACTACATAGCGGTAGCAATGAATTTTCTTTTATTTATCTTATAAATTACCATGTCCAGGTATGCTGTTTGCATGTGTAGTAGCAGTAAGATTTTTCTAGCAGTAAGATTTGTCCCGCGCAATTGCTATCAGGTATCTCATACAATGAAAGCAAACTAAGAGACAAAAATAATGTTTCGATGCGGGCATTATGTATAAAAAATTGTGATATCTGTGTCCAAGATCGAGGGCTAATGCGAAACAAGTCTCAACTCATGAAATGTTCCTTTTCCAAAGCAGTTAACGCGTATAGTCATTTTGCAACATGTCTGCAATGTTGAGACTTCTTCCTTGCACATGTATGGCGCTATAGTACGTCTAAAGTGATAGTGATCCTTTAGTCAGTGACGACAAACGTTATTCAATTATTCTGCTCTGTCAGGAACAATTGACGGGGACACTATCTTTTAAAAACTTCGTGTTTCCATAAAACGAGAACGACATACACTATGTGATCAAAAGTATCCGGACACCAGACTGAAAATGACTTACAAGTTCGTGGCGCCCTCCATCAGTAATGCTCGAATTCAATATGGTGTTGGCCCACCCTTAGCCTTGATGACAGCTTCCACTCTCGCACACATTCGTTCAATCAGGTGATGGAAGTTATCTTGGGGAATGGCAGCCCATTCTTCACGGAGAGCGGCACTGACGACAGGTATCGATGTCGGTCGGTGATGCCTGGCACGAAGTCGCCATTCCAAAACATCCCAAAAGTGTCCTATAGGGTTCAGGTCAGGACTCTGTGCAAGCCAGTCAATTACAGGGATGTTATTGTCATGCAACCACTCCGGCACAGGCCGTGCACTATGAGCAGGTGCTTGATCGTGTTGAGAGATGCAATCACCATCCCCAATTGCTCTTCAACAGTGGGAAGCAAGAAGCTGCTTAAAACACCAGTGTAGGCCTGATCTGTGATAGTGCCACGAAAAACAACAAGGGGTCAAGCCCCCTCAATCAAAAACACGACCACACCGTAACACCACAGCCTCCGAATTTTGCTGGTGGCACTAGATACCTTGGCACATGACGTTCACCGTGCGTTCGCTGTACCCACACCCTGCCATCGGATCGCCACATTGTGTACCGTGATTCATCACTCCACACGACGTTTTTCCACTGTTCAATCGTCCAACGTTCACGCTCCTTACACCAAGCGAGGCATTTACCCGCGTGATGTGTGGCTTATGAGCAGCCGCTCGACCATGAAATCCAAGTTTTATCACCTCCTGGCTAACTGTCATAGAACTTGCAGTGGATCCTGATGCAGTTTGGAATTCCTGTGAGGTGGTCTGGATAGATGTCTGCCTATTGCACATTGCCACCCTCTTCGACTGTCGGCGGCCTGTATCAGTCAACAGACGACATCGGCCTGTACGCTTTTGTGCTAGTAAAGAATCGTATTATTAATTTTTTCCTCTCGTTCTTTTCTTTTTATACATATAAAATATATATATAAAATAATAATAATTTTGTACCATAGATAATATTGGCATAGAAACAAAACAATTTACAAGGAAAGTAAAGTTTATTTGTATATTCACATTCTGTTCATCATTTCGTCCGCGCCGAGAATCCTACATCAAGAGGATCGAAACAAACAAGAAGAATATCAGCGAGCAGTATTGTCATACCATTGTCAACCAGCATTGCCATACCAGTCTCTATGCACAACAGTGGTAGGAAGTACGTAAGTTAATCTAATAATGTATTGAATATTGAAGGTCTGTTGATATTAATGCTAGCTAAAGTTCACTCAGGGTATGAGTACTTTTCAATTTCTTTAAATTATTCTTTCAAAATTTCCATTCAAATAATTGAAACACCAATTTTTAATCAGTTTCCGTTATATATTATATTTTATGCAGGCTCCCCTGTTCTCCCAGACACTATTCAATGGCCACCGTTCAAAGTACGGCGCCGAGCGGATTATGAACAGACCTTTCAGTAGCTAAGATGAAAATTTTTTGAGATAAGTGGTCCATTTTATCGTTACAAGAAACTAATGAGGCCTTTGTTGCATTTGTTACATATCCGTGAGATAGGGACTAATAAAAGCTTGAAGGAGCAAATTAAAATTAAATTCTGCCTACAAACGAGATGCGCCGGGAATGCGGATTTCAGCAGTTGAGGTAGGAAGCTGCTACGCTGTGTGCCTATATGGCGGCGCTTGCCGCCGTCTCTCTCGCAGTAGATAATCTGTTTTCCTTCCAATTAATATCCTTTACGGAAAGTACCTTTCTATTGGAAAGACGAATATTTGTGAGAAGTTAACACTAAAGTGCAACACACACTTTGACACTGCTCATGCAACTAACAACACAACAGTTTGCGTAGCAAAATCAGGCATTTAACGATTTCAAGAATAGTACTAGTCAATAGTTCAGTGAGGTGAGCAAAACTGTTGTTGTTGTGGTCTTCAGTCCTGAGACTGGTTTGATGCAGCTCTCCATGCTACTCTATCCTGTGCAAGCTTCTTCATCTCCCAGTACCTACTGCATACTACGTGCTTCTGAATCTGCTTAGTGTATTCATCTCTTGGTCTCCCTCAACGATTTTTACCCTCCACCCTGCCCTCCAATACTAAATTGATGATCCCTTGATGCCTCAGAACATGTCCTACCAACCGATCCCTTCTTCTAGTCAATTTGTGCCACAAACTTCTCTTCTCGAGAAGTTAACACTAAAGTGCAACACACACTTTGACACTGCTCATGCAACTAACAACACAACAGTTTGCGTAGCAAAATCAGGCATTTAACGATTTCAAGAATAGTACTAGTCAATAGTTCAGTGAGGTGAGCAAAACTGTTGTTGTTGTGGTCTTCAGTCCTGAGACTGGTTTGATGCAGCTCTCCATGCTACTCTATCCTGTGCAAGCTTCTTCATCTCCCAGTACCTACTGCATACTACGTGCTTCTGAATCTGCTTAGTGTATTCATCTCTTGGTCTCCCTCAACGATTTTTACCCTCCACCCTGCCCTCCAATACTAAATTGATGATCCCTTGATGCCTCAGAACATGTCCTACCAACCGATCCCTTCTTCTAGTCAAGTTGTGCCACAAACTTCTCTTCTCCCCAATCCTATTCAATACTTCCTCATTAGTTATGTGATCTACCCATCGAATCTTCAGCATTCTTCTCTAGCACCAAATTTCGAAAGCTTCTATTCTCTTCTTGTCCAAACTATTTATCGTCCACGTTTCACTTACATACATGGCTACACTCCATACAAATACTTTCAGAAACGACTTCCTGACACTTAAATCTATACTCGATGTTAACAAATTTCTCTTCTTCAGAATCGCTTTCCTTACCATTGCCAGTCTACATTTTATATCCTCTCTACTTCGACCATCATCAGTTATTTTGCTCCCAAAATAGCAAAACTCCTTTACTACTTTAAGTGTCTCATTTCCTAATCTAATACCCTCAACATCACCCGACTTAATTCGACTACATTCCATTATCCTCGTTTTGCTTTTGTTGATGTTCATCTTATATCCTCCGTTCAAGACACCATCCATTCCGTTCAACTGCTCTTCCAAGTCCTTTGCTGTCTCTGACAGAATTACAATGTCATTGGCGAACCTCAAAGTTTTTATTTCTTCTCCATGGATTTTAATACCTACTCTGAATTTTTCTTTTGTTTCCTTTACTGCTTGCTCAATATATAGATTGAATAACATCGGGGAGAGGCTGAAACCCTGTCTTACTCCCTTCCCAACCACTGCTTCCCTTTCATGTCCCTCGACTCTTATAATTGCCATCTGGTTTCTGTACAAATTGTAAATAGCCTTTCGCTCCCTGTATTTTACCCCTGCCACCTTTAGAATTTGAAAGAGAGTATTCCAATCAACATTGTCAAAAGCTTTCTCTAAGTCTACAAATGCTAGAAATGTAGGTTTGCCTTTCCTTAATCTTTCTTCTAAGATAAGTCGTAAGGTCAGTATTGTCTCACGTGTTCCAGTATTTCTACGGAATCCAAACTGATCTTCCCCGAGGTTGGCTTCTACTAGTTTTTCCATTTGTCTGTAAAGAATTTGTGTTAGTATTTTGCAGCT
This sequence comes from Schistocerca cancellata, assembly GCF_023864275.1. NCBI lineage: Eukaryota > Metazoa > Arthropoda > Insecta > Orthoptera > Acrididae > Schistocerca > Schistocerca cancellata. Next base: position 8,350,770 of record NC_064627.1, read on the forward strand.
GTGCCTTATTAAACTGATTGTTTGGTAATTTTCACATCTGTCAACACCTGCTTTCTTTGGGATTGGAATTATTATATTCTTCTTGAAGTCTGAGGGTATTTCACCTGTTTCATACATCTTGCTCACCAGATGGTAGAGTTCTGTCAGGACTGGCTCTCCCAAGGTCATCAGTAGTTCTAGTGGAATGTTGTCTACTCCCGGGGCCTTGTTTCGACTCAGGTCTTTCAGTGCTCTGTCAAACTCTTCACACAGTATCGTATCTCCCATTTCATCTTCATCTACATCCTCTTCCATTTCCATAATATTGTCCTCAAGTACATCGCCCTTGAATAGACCCTCTATATACTCCTTCCACCTTTCTGCTTTCCCTTCTTTGCTTAGAACTGGGTTTCCATCTGAGCTCTTGATATTCATACAAGTGGTTCTCTTATCTCCAAAGGTCTCTTTAATTTTCCTGTAGGCAGTATCTATTTTACCCCTCGTGAGATAAGCCTCTACATCCTTACATTTGTCCTCTAGCCATCCCTGCTTAGCCATTTTGCACTTCCTGTCGATCTCATTTTTGAGACGTTTGTATTCCTTTTTGCCAGCTTCATTTACTGCATTTTTATATTTTCTCCTTTCATCAATTAAATTCAATATTTCTTCTGTTACCCAAGGATTTCTACTAGCCCTCGTCTTTTTACCTACTTGATCCTCTGCTGCCTTCACTACTTCATCCCTCAAAGCTACCCATTCTTCTTCTACCGTATTTCTTTCCCCAATTCCTGTCAATTGTTCCCTTATGCTCTCCCTGAAACTCTGTACAACCTCTGGTTATTTCAGTTCATCCAGGTCCCATCTCCTTAAATTCCCACCTTTTTGCAGTTTCTTCAGTTTTAACCTACAGTTCATAACCAATAGATTGTGGTCAGAGTCCACATCTGCCCCTGGAAATGTCTTACAATTTAAAACCTGCTTCCTAAATCTCTGTCAGTATCTCCAGGCTTCTTCCATGTATACAACCTTCTTTTATGATTCTTGAACCAAGTGTTAGCTATGATTAAGTTATGCTCTGTGCAAAATTCTACTGGACGGCTACCTCTTTCATTTCTTATCCCCATTCCATATTCAACTACTATGTTTCCTTCTCTCCCTTTTCCTACTACCGAATTCAGTTCACCCATGACTATTAAATTTTCGCCTCCCTTCACTATCTGAATAATTTCTTTTATTTCATCATACACTTCATCAATTTCTTCGCCATCTGCAGAGCTAGTTGGCATATAAACTTGTACTACTGTAGTAGGCGTGGGCTTCGTGTCTATCTTGGCCACAATAATGCTTTCACTATGCTGTTTGTAGTAGCTTACCCGCACTTCTATTTTTTTATTCATTATTAAACCTACTCCTGCATTACCCCTATTTGATTTTGTATTTATGACTCTGTATTCGCCTGACGAAAAGTCTTGTTCCTCCTGGCACCGAACTTCACTAAGTCCGACTATATCTAACTTTAACCTATCCATTTCCCTTTTTAAATTTTCTAACCTACCTGACCGATTAAGGGATCTGACATTCCACGCTCCGATCCGTAGAACGCCAGTTTTCTTTCTCGTGATAATGACGTTCTCTCGAGTGATCCCCACCCTGAGATCCAAATGGGGGACGGCTGCAGTTTCCCCTTGCTTTCAGCCGTTCGCAGTACCAGCACAGCAAGGCCGTTTTGGTTAGTGTTACAAGGCCAGATCAGTTAATCATCGAAATTGTTGCCTCAGCAACTACTGAAAAGGCTGCTGCCCCTCTTCAGAAGCACACGTTTGTCTGGCCTCTCAACAGATACCCCTCCATTGTGGTTGCACCTACGGTACGGCTATGTGTATTGCTGGGGCACGCAAGCCTCCCCACCAACAGTGAGGTCCAAAACAACATATGACAGAAAACAAACCTGTGCTTTTAGAGAAGTTAGATACCTTCACTGGTTACCCACAATACAGGGTTAGCATGTCGAAGGAAACTTGCCGGCAGTTGCACCTTTCGAGCGAGTGCAGTTTCCATGAGTATTGGGACAAAGCGGTTTCTGTCATACTCTGCATTGTTGCCAGATGTATCCAAGATGGCGGCTATGACGTCATCAAAGATGGCGGCGTGTAGACTTCGCAACAGCACATGACGTAATCCAAGACGGCAGCTGTGATGTCATCCAAGATGGTGGATTTTGCCAGGAAGTTTGAATTTTGGTGGGAAGAAGGTTAATTGGGCTACCTCCACTAACCTAACTCCCCTCCTCCCCTCCAGAAAATGGCGGCAAATTCAAATTTCTAACAGTATAACGCATCACACCTCTACTAACCTATGAAAATCACAGGAAGGTGGGTCTCTTGAGGTACCCACACTAACCTAAGTCATATGACCGCCACCTCTTCCTAGAAACTGGCGCCAAGTTTGAATTTTGGTGGTAAAGAAAGGCCAAATTGCATATCTCTACTAAGCTAAGAAAATGGCGTGAAAGAAAGGACACTTGGACTACCTCCACTAATGTAAGTCACCCGACTGCCACCTCCTCCTAATTATTTGTGGGAAAAGGACTCAACCAGTGCTGGGCAGAAGTCTTTATTTTGCATGCACCAGCCTTTATTTAAACAATTTCATGCAGCACAGCCATCCAGTGTGTTCACCACCAGGTGTGGACTCCAACAGACGTAGTACACAGTACCACCACCACAGAGTGCTCTCGTCTGTGACGTAATCCACAATGGTGGGGGGAAATGATGGGAAACAGTGTCTTTGCCACAAGGTCCAGACTCAAACTGACCTAGTATACAGTAGTGTCACTAGAGCGTGCTCCTATTACGTAAACCAAGATTGTCGTTAGCAGTATGTGGAAGTCACCCCCTTCCTACCTGCAGGAGAGTGCTGAGACAGAGATGCTGCAATGCTCTCTCTCTCAAGCAATTCTAACGGGGCATGAGCCACATGTATAGCCCATAAGCTTCCAATACTGACGCCATGGCATCTATCTGGCACTCACATACTGAAATACGCTAGCGATTCTAACAGAACACATGTGACACATCTCACAACTTTCGTATGAAGTACTCAATTCCAATCAAATTTTAATTTCATAGCTGAATATATCACTTGGAGATTCAATGATCAGATGAGAAGTTCATGGTTTTCCCACTACGAGCGCAGTCATCATTCATTCAAGACGTGACACCCCCCCTCCCCCTATAATGCTGCACTCCTATTGGCTACTGCATCCGTAATGTGATTCGACGTCATAGAAGCTACACAAACCAAACCACAACCGAACTCGCCCTCAGTCTGATTCAGTACTTCTACAAGTTTCTCAGAGGTCAATCGTTATGCTTTCATCATCATCATGAAGCATACCAGCAGCACAAGCAGCGACAGCAGTATCAGCGGCAAGTGCAGCCGAGGAGATGAAAATCAATTACCTGGTAAGTACATTTTTGGTGTTCAAATATCTGTTTGCGCCACAGACTGCTGCGCCCTTTGATGGATTCTGTGTCTGTGTTATGTGTTTTCCGGGTTGACCAAATATCAGTTTTGGACACAATCCATAGACTACTGCGTCCTTTAACGGATTGTGTGTGTTATATCTGTTTTGGAGCGCAGTCTACACAGACTGATTCGTTCTTTAACGGACTGTGTGTGTTATATCTGTTGTGGAGCGCAGTCTACACAGACTACAACGCCCTTTAACGGATTGTATATCTGTTTCATCTGTGTCATTTAAGGGATTGTGTATGTTATATCTATTTTGGAGCACAGACACTGCCGTGTCCCTTAAGGGATTGTGTTGGATCCTGTTTTGGAGTGCAGTCTACACAGTCTGCTGCGCCCTCTAACGGATTGTGGGTGTTGTATCTGTATTGGAGCGCAGTCTACACAGACTGCTGCATCCTTTAACGAACTGTGTGTGTTATACCTGTTTTGTACTGCAGTCTACACAGACTGTTGCGTTCTTTAAAGGATCGTGTTATATCTGTTTTGGAGCGCAGTCTACACAAACTACCGTGTCCTTTAATGGATTGTATATGTTATATCAGTTTTGGACCACAGTCTACACAGGCTGCTTCGTCCTTTAAGGGATTGTGTTACATCTGTTTTGAACCACAGTCTACAAAGGTTGGTGCATCCTTCTACGGATTGTGTTTGTTATATCTGTATTGGACCGAAGTCTACACAGACTGCTACGTCCTTTAACTGATTGTGTGTGTACCATTTATTTTGGAGCGAAGACTACACAGTCTGCTGTGCCCTTTAACGAATTGTGTTTGTTATATATGTTTTGGACCACAGTCTATACAGATTTCTGTATCTCTTAAGGGATTGTGTGCGTTATATCTGTTTTTGACCCCAGTCTATAGACACTGCTGCGCACTTTATCGGATTGTGTTATTCAGCACAGCCTGCTACGATTGCTGTGTCCTTTAAGGGAATATGTGTGTTATATCTGGTTTGGGCCGAAGTCTACTCCGACTGCTAAGTCCTTTAAGGGATTGTATTATATCTGTTTTGGACCACAGTCTACACAGACTTCCGCGCCCTTTAACGTATTGTGTGTGCTATTTCTGCTTTGCAGCATAGTCTACACGGACTGCTGCGCCCTTTAACGGAGTGGGTGTGTTATATCTGTTTTGAAGCGCTGTCTACACAGATTGCAGCGCCCTGTAAGGGATTGCGTGTATTATATTTGTTTTGGACTGAAATCTACACAGACTGCTGTGCCCTTTAACGTACTGTGTTATATCTGTTGTGGAGTGCACTCTACAGAGACTGGTGGTCATTTAAGGGATTGTGTGTGTTATCTTTGTTTTGGAGCACAGTCTACATAGACTGCCGCATCCTTTAAGGGTTTTTATTATATCTGTTGTGACATGCAGTCTACCCGGCCTTACGTGTCCTTTTGGACCGTCTAGACAGACTGCTGCGTCCTTTAAGGGATTGTGCTACATCTGTTTTGAACAACAGTCTACACAGACTGCTGTGTACTTTAACGGATTGTGTGTGTTATATCTGTATTGGACAGAAGTCTACACAGTCTGCAGCGTCCTTTAACGGATTGCGTGCGTTATATCTGTTTTGGACCGCAGTCTATACAGACTGCTGCGACCTGTAACGCAGTGTGTGTGTTATACCTGTTTTGGAGTGCTCTCTACACAGACTGTTGCGCCCTGTAAGAAATTGTGTGCGTTATATCTATTTTGGGGCGCAGTCTACATAGACTGCTGCGTCCTTTAAGGGATTTGGTTTGTTACATCTGTTTTGGAGCGCAGTCTCCACAGACTGCTGCAGTGTTTAACGGATTGTGCGTGTTATATCTGTTTTCAGGCAGAGCCTGCTCTCATTGCTGTATCCTTTAAGGAAATGTGTGTCTTATATCTGGTTTGGTCCGCAGTCTACACGGACTGCTGCGTCCTTTAAGGGATTGTGTTACATCTGTTTTGGGCCACAGACTACACAGACTGTTTGTTCCTTTAATGTATTATGTGTGTTCTATCTGTTTTGGACCGCAGTTTACACAGACTGCAGCGCCCTTCAAGGGATGGTGTGTTTTGGAGTGCATTATACACAGACTGCTGCGCCCTCTAACGGTTTATGTGTGTTATATCTGCTTTGCAGCGCAGTCTACACAGACTGCTGCGGACTTTAACGAATTGTGTGTTATATCTATTTTGGAGCGAAGTCTACAAGGTCTGCTGCGTCCGTTAACGGATTGTGTACTTTGTATCTGTTTTGGACCGCAGTCTACACAAACTGCTGCGACCTTTGAGGCAGAGTGTGTGTTATGTCTTTTTTGGAGCGCTGTCTATACAGACTGCTGCGCCCTTTAACGGATTGTGTGTGTTATATCTATTTTGCAGCATTGTCTACACAGACTGGTGCGTGCTTTAACGGATTGTGTTTGTTATATCTGTTATGGAGCGCAGTTTACCCAAACTGCTGCGCACTTTAACGGATTGTGAATGCTATATCTGTTGTGGAGCGCAGTTTACACAGACTGCTACAACCTTTAAGGGATTGTGTTACAGCTGTTTTGGCCACAGTCTATGCATGCTGCTGCTTCCTAAAGCGTAGTGTGTGTGTTGTAACTGCTTTGGAGCGCAGTCTACGCTGCCTGGAGCGCCCTTTAACAGATTGTGTGTGTTATGTCTGTTTACGACGACAGTCTACACAGACTGCTGCTCCTTTTAACGGAGTGTGTGTGTTATACCTGTTTTTAAGTGCAGTCTACACAGAGTGCTGCGTCCTGTAAGGGATTGTGTGTGTTTTATCTGTTATGGACCGCAGTCTACACAGACTGCTGCGTCCTTTAAGGGATTGTGTTATATCTGTTTTAACCACAGTCTACAATTACTGCTGCTTCCATTAATGGAGTGTGTGGGTTACATATGTTTTGGAGTGGAGTCTACACAGCCTGCTGCGTCATATTAACGGATTGTGTGTGTTATATCTGTTTTGGAACACTGTCTACACAGAATGCTGCACCCTTTTTCGGTTTGTGTGTGTTATAGCTGTTTTGGCACGCAGTCTACACAGACTGCTACGTCTTTTAAGGGATTCTGAGTGTTATATCTGTTTTGGAGTGTAGTCCACACAGACTGCTGCGTCCTTTAAACGATTGTGTGTGTTATACCTGTTTTGGAGCTCATTCTACAGACACTGCTGCGTCCTTTAACGGATTTTGCGCGTTATATCTATTTTCGACCACAGTCTACTCATACTTCATCGCCCCTTAACGGATTGTTTGTGTTTTATCTGTTTTGGAGCTTAGTCTACACAGACTGCTGCGTCCTTTATGGAATTGTGTTATATCTGTTTTTGACTGCAGTCTACACAGATTGTTGCCTCCTTTAACGGATTGTGTGTGTTGTATCTGTTTTGGAGCCCAGTCTACACAGACTGCTGCGCTCTTTAACGGATTGTGTGTGTTTTATCTGTTTTGGAGCGCAGTCTACACAGGTTGCTGCGTCCTTGAGGGGATTACGTGTGTTTATTCTGTTTTGGAAAGCAGTCTACACAAAGTGCTACGTCATTTAAGGGATTGTGCTATATCTGTTTTGTACTGCAGGCTACAGATTGCTGCGCCCTTTAACGGATTGCTTGTGTTTTTATCTGTTTTGGAGCGCAGTCTACGCTGACTGCTGCGTCCTTAAACTGATTGTGTGTTTTATATCTGGTTTGGAAGGCTGTCTACACAGACTGCTGCGCCCGTTAACGGATTGTGTGTTATCTCTGTTGTGGAGCGCAGTCTACATTGTCTGCTGCGCAATTTATCGGATTGTGTGTATTATATTTGTTTTGGAGCACAGTCTACACAGACTGCTGGGTCCTTTAAGGTATTGTGTTATATCTGTTTTGGACCGCAGTCTACACAGACTGCAGCGTCATTTAACACATTGTATGCATGAAATGAATTTTCTTGTTTTGCGAAGTTGTGGAACGAAATTGTCTCAGGAAAAAAAATTGCTTTCACTATTTTTTTTTGTGTGTGAAATGATCATAATAGAATTTTTCTGTATTGTACAAGTAATAAAAAGAACACAGAACTCTATCTTCAACAATAGCTCTGGGCACTACGGGATGTAACATCTGAGGTCATCTGTCCTCTAGAACTTAGAACTACTTAAACCGAACCAACCTAAGGACATCACACACATTCATGCCCGAGGCAGGATACGAATCTGCAACCGTAGCGGTCACGCGGTTCCAGACTGAGGCGCCTAGAACCGCTCGGCCACACCGGCAGGCAGAACTCTATGTGTGTGTAGGAACTAAACAATAACGTACGGAGCGTGCGAGTTACATTCTAACAATACGACTGTTGCAGCGGTCTGTTTTCAAGAACTAGACATTCCAGAAGTATCCAGTCGTGCTAAAAACATTTATCTATGACGTGTATATAAATATGGTATGCATTTTGACAACGTTTTCTTTTCAGTGTGTAGCTTTTTGACACCCTAAAGTAAATTGATCAGCTATATTTTTATGCATGTTGTAAACAACTGCGCAAAATAAGTTTCTTCCTTACTTTATCGTCTTTCTATTTAAACAATTTTATTTCAGACTCCCTCCTGTGGTTCAGTCACAGCAGTGATGCAGTGCCGATTTTATCACGTTAAGTTAATAATTGTATGATGATACTTTTCTTCTCTTGTCATTAAGCAATATTGAAGCTCAAGAGAAGTTATTTGCTTCATTTTCGGTTAATAAACCATTTCTTTCGGCTACTACTGAGCAGTTCAAGGATAAATCTTCTTTGTGTTGCATCTTTAAGGTATGTCATTATCAGTTGCTTCCCTTTTGAATGTAATATTTATTTTGCTGCTGTGACTAACTACATGTGACCGTAAAATTCTGACTCCACACAGACAAATTCATATTTGTCATTTGACGATACTGAGCTTCTGTTGCCACTTGCTACTTTCTGTTCGATGATCATCATGAAAACATTAGTATGATCTTTGAGAAATGAAATAATTGTGCTGTTTGCCACTACGTGATTGGCCTAAACTTCATATTTACAACTGTACTTCAAGTAACTTGCCACACTTATGTAATTATCTGTGTTCATACATATTTTGAATCATTTACTGAGCACTGAGCTTATGTGCCTATTCACATGATGTTGACTTTTATATTCAAGTGCATATAACTTATTATTATTCATTTATTCAGTATGATTCGTTTCTGTTGTTGTGACATATATGAGACCTTTGATCTCCTATGTCATATATGAGAACCTATTTTCTGACAGGGATACAACGTCAATGCTTTTATGATCATCATAAATTCTTTGGTATAGTTGTGGGTTATAATATTACTACTCATTCAGTGCCGTATCTTTATCGGAATGTGAAAAGGGTGACACACTTTTACATTTTGGTGTTGTTGTCAGTGGACATAATGTATGTAATGAGTCCCTGAGTCTGTTTACACCTCAAATTTGTATGTTGTCAGATGAATATATTAACATTTCGGTGTGGCTTAGTGTGAGCAGTCCCTAAGTCTGTTGCACCTGAAACACGTTTTTCTTTACTAGGTTTTGTATTGCCAGATGATTTTTACTCTGTTAAAGAACTGTAAATAACATTTTGTTGCGTTTTCAAATGAACGACCGCCAATGTTGGGCAGATTTGAGTGTTCACGAGCACAATGATACTCGTATATTTATCTTCTCTCTCTCTTTGCACTATTTGCAATTCTATGTAATAATTGTATCTATATAACTGAAAGACTTTTTTTACACTCTTTGAGAACTATAAATAACTTTTTGTTATCCTTTCAAATTAAGTACTGTCAATTACAGCTGGAGATGAATGTTTATATGTACAAGATGATACTTGTATATTATTTTTTCTTGACTATATTGTGGAGCTTATCACTTCCCTATTATGTACGTAACTTATGTATTCTAGCACTGTTGTAAAACATCTTATGCTATTTTTCTCAGTTTCGTTGCGTAAGAATTTTGCATTTGCACCTTGCCAACGTGTTAGGCAAGAATCACCCCATAAAATTCTTAAAAGTGAGGGTGTGGTTATGAAAGTTGGACGTCTATGATCCAGCTGTGTGGACACACAAATTCCGAGTCTGAGATATTATTATCGAGTGTTGTGAAGAGTGAACAGTTGTGGAGGGGAGTCGGAAATGGCGAGGGGCAGCGTGCAGCCGAGGCGAGCAGCGCGACGCGGGAGGTCGCAGCGTGCAGCGCCGTCCGTGGTCGCGCGGCGCCGGCCTGCCTCACAGTGTGCTGCACACACAGCGGTTGCCGGCTTCTTCTGAACTGAAGGGGTTTTGTCACATTTGTGTGTGCATACATTGAGAGTGACATTCGTATCTTTGTTGTGGCCAGAGACGAGTTTGTCAGTGTTTAAGTAGTGTATTGCAAATATAATATACTGTAGACTTCATTCGTTTCTTTCATTTTCTGTACATCGCTTAAGGTTAATTGACCAAATACCTCCTGATCATTCGATTTCTAGATATAAAAAATATGGCAGTCGTTATTGCAATAGATCCACGCATTGCACTCTGCACGGATCGCAGTATTTCCTTCGGAAAAATTTGGCATGTTACTGGTCACGCAGTTGCGGTAGCAAGACGAGGTAAGTTATCTGTTCCACACAGGAGCATTGCAGAACAGTTATTAGGAGACGTTAGAGAATTTTTTTAACCCCTCAGTCACATAATTGAGAATTGATTTCTTTATCATTCGTAGAACGAGTAATTTTTTTCTGTTTCTTTTTGTTCTCACTATTATTTTCAGCTATGCAACAACACATGTTTCTGTATATCTTTTAAAATAATTACAAACCCGTTTCACACTTCCAGATTCCCTACAGCTATCATTATCTGGGTCGGATGGAGAGCATCTAATCCAATAAACCATTATGTGGACATCAGACACAGTCAGCCGCTGACGTGTAGTGCACACGTTATCTGTATACGGGCAACCTGCAGTTCCCGTCACTGTGGGGAAAGGCTAGTAAGTCACAGTATCGCTTCCTAATCTTTTGTTCGAGCCTTCCACTCCATACAGAACTAGGGAGCCACGATCAGTTCTGGGGACAGTGCTGCAAATTGTAGACTTCATTGAAAGTCCGGTAACTCGGCTGGTCTTCTGAGCCTTCTCTGCCAGTCGCTGGAAGGATCCGAGTATGACCTCAGATCAAAGAGGAGAGGAACCGTTTGTTCAAAGGTCAGCCACAAACTGCTGTCGATCGCACCCTGTTCCCTCACTCGCTGCCGAAATAAACTCTTCAGCACGTCGAATGAGGTCCCCCGGCATACACAGCTAGTTTATCTGGTTGTCCTTCCCATCCCTTGCTACAATTTCCTTTATTGGTCGTGCGTCTGAACTGTCGACAACCAGTAGACTGCTCCCGCTGTGCGCCTGCCTCCTCTTGACGCGCCCTGCCCTGCCGCTGACGCGCCACCCAGCCGAGAGGACGAGTGCTGGCAGACCCCCCCGTACTTCCTGCACAGGAGCCAGCCGAGGGTAGCTCTGTGTGATCCCCGGTAGTCCTTCCAGCAGACAGTCGCGACATCCAGCTGCGTGCGCACGTCAACCAGCTCGTCTCGTGTTCGACAACAGCACCCAGAGTGCGGTTGCATCGTAAGTGATGCACAGTGCTACGGAACAGTAGGCACGGGCCCCATCCTGCTGCCTACGAGGCTTTACGAGCAGCTGTCTACGATGGCAGTCTGCCGTGCCGTGCCGCTGCTTCTTTATTCGAGTAATATCTCATTTGTGTGGACCCTGTAACCAGACCTCACTACCTCAGGGAAAAATTCTGAGCAGACAGAGAGAATCGAACCCGGATCCTCGCACACCCGTGGCAGCGACGTCCCGCGACACGCGTGCGAGTTCGTGTCGATCCGGCCACACACACAGTTCCTTCTTATTTCAGAGGCATTCGGCGGGTGCATGTAATTTATAGTTGCCGACTCTCTGGGTCCGCTAAGCTAAGATTATTATTACAACATTTCAACAACTGTAGTAGTTAATAGCCAAAACGAGGTTTCTATTGAAGCGAACAGAAAAACCGGGGATAAAAGTTACTAATTTTGTGAAACTTTTTTGAGGCTATACTTGTCAACAAATTTGGATATGTACAGTCCTGCTTGATGGGAAAAACTAAAGTTGACATTTCATAATATGGAACTCTCAAACGCCTATTTACTACGAAATATGTTACGTTCGACACTCGCAAATTTCTAATATTCTCAGAAATACATTTCCTCACGTAGATATGAAATGAATTTCGAGGTGAAGGATTTGTTTAATGACGATGCTACTGTTAAAACTGTATAAAGCAGAAATATTGATTACAACGAAACGTACGAAAGTACACAATATATCACCACCCACGTAAGAGTTTTGATACAGTTCATGCGAAAAACATGTTTAAATTTTACGAGAAACTTTTGGACTTTAGTTTTGGAAGCAAATTTGTTTGACACGCGTGATTTTACTCGACACAATGCAAATACCGAAAGTCAGCTTCCTTACGTATATAAGTAAATAAACTCTCGAACTGCACGGATCTTCCACTCGGTTGATTTTGTGACACCTTAAGTACGTCTTTCGCCTGTAGAGGCTAACAATGCAAGCTACTGCACAAAGTTCCAAAAACTTCCGAACATCCACGACACTCGGTTAATGAACTCTCTGACCGAATCATTTCGATTCATCAGTAAAGTTGTTTGCCCCTACGAAACTTGCGATCGCGTTAAAAAAGGAGCCACGCTGGATGATGAGAAGCCGGACTGCTCCCTGGCGAGCTGCCAGCCGCGACGAGTGCGGCAGGGGGCAGGGGGCCGGGGGCAGGGGGCAGGGGGCAGGGGGCCGTGGACAGGGGGCCAGGGCAGGGGGCAGGGGGCTGGAGGCAGGGGCAGGGGGCAGGGGCCGCCGTGCTGCGCGCGCACCGTCACACACTCCGTGCCTCTTCCTCTTCGGTACAAAGGAACACATACTAATTTTCTTTTTTTTTTTACTGACCCCTGATTTTTCTCTATCTTTTATTTTCACGTCTATCTACTACCACCCGATCCTCCGTCGTTATGATCTGGGCTTCGTAACGGTGACTGTTGTCACAACATGTCAGATTCCTTGCCCACTGCTACAGAGTCATTACAAATGGTGCACAGCTACTTATCTATCCAACTCGTGACAATGTGTTTCCAGTACAACATTTGCCTATTCGCTAGCGCGCCACGTGCGGTGGTTACACAACTCAAAGCGTGCCTTATCTCTAGAGATAAAAATGCACTCGTAAATGTCACGAGATTCCGAACGGTCGCCTTTGGTAACTCCCGAGAAGCGCGGCCAAAGGTTACGACTCTCCATTTTGCAGCCTGATAAGTGAAGATCGGCGCTACATGCCGATTAGAAAATCCGATAGCATATAAAACTTCATTCCTTGTGCACGAGGGACAACGAAAGAAACGAGAAAGAGTACTAATTTTCGTGCAAGTCACTAAAGTTGGTCAGGAGATGTGGTTCGCTCTGTCAGCCGTGGGCAACCGCGACCAGGTTGAGGTTGGGCTCCCCACCAAACTGCCAACGGTGCAACCGTGCAGGGCCCCGCGCAAAACATTACAAGTTAGTTTCAAAACTGGCAGCCGTAATTTTGTTATTACAGATAAACTGAAAAAATAAAGTGTGGTGTCTCTGAAACTATTTTTAACGTCGTGTAATTGAATTAGATATCCGTCGTGACACGACTATGGCTACTGGAGTACGTCTCGGAAAATTACGCCTGCATCGGAGTCGAGGGAACCGGGAGCCACGATACTAATGTGCTATAGTAATATCTATTGTCAACGCACGACTATTGCTCGTGTGTAAATTAAAAGGTGCGCGATTCATTTTTTTCTCAGCGCATCTCCGGGCCCTTTCTACTCTCGGTTGTGGCTGACAATCAAGCATTACATTCTTCCGTCAGCAGGCCTTTCCCACAGAATGACTCGCTCATTGTCGTAAGTTTCAAAGTACATTATTTTTCCAGTTCACGAATTTTCACGTACCGTATGTGCAATCTGTGTCTAGGTACAACGTTTTGGCTGACCTGTAAAGTACAAAGCGCCAACAGGGAAACATTCCGTCAAAGGGACAGATTTAGAAAATACGATTCAGGTACTCATAAGATTAAGAAAAAGCTACAACATGAACAGTTTTTGAAACTACAGAAAGGTGCTTTCCAAAAATTTCTTCGACCGAGAACCTCAGACAGTGAGACTTAAAGAACGGTGGCATTAACAGCAGTTTCTTATCACGTCGTTCTTTACGTACAAATGAAAATGAAGCATTGGAATGTGGTCCTCCCACACACCACATACGGGCAGGCCTTGTAGTAGCAATTGCGAACCAATCACAAATTCGGACCCAGGCACTTGGCCTAATATGCTAACATCCTTAATGATAAATGAAATTTACGGAAAGATCCTACTAAAATTGTAAATTTTGAGTATCTCTTAAATGAGAACAGAAGAAAATCTTAACTCATTTTCTTAAATGGAGAAAAAGGGATCGTAAATGGCTTGTGTATTCGAAATCTACCGACAAAGCTTTTTGTTTTTGTTTTAAGCTTTTTGGATCTCCTTCAAACAAGCTGTCAACTGATGCACTCTGTAATTGGGTTCATTTAGGAAATCGGCTCCAAGAGCATCAACAATCATTTAACCACGTAAACTGTATAAATAATGGATAGAATGTGAAATACGATTGAAACAAAAAAGTACTGTTGATTGACTTGTCCTTGAACTACTGGAAAAGAGAGAAGGAACATTGTCATCAGATTCTAAAAAGAATTATAGGCCTACTCACCATCAGGTACCTAACTCTACATAATATGGCGTTAAGGGGAACCAGCGACAAGCTTTATCAAGAAAATAACGGTAATTTTCTTTGTTTAATCGAAATGATACCAGAATTTGACCCTGTTTTGCAGCAAAAAATTAAAGGGCTGGAAAAAACTCAAGAAATCCATGACCGTTATCTTGGAAAAAACATTCAATGTGAACTCATAAATTTGCTTGCCAACAAAGTAAAAAACAGCATTGTTAATTTTGTAAAAGAATGTAAATATTTTTCTGTCACAATTATACTCCTGATAAAAGCCACAATGAACAAGTGGCATTGATTGTTGTGTTTTTAAACTTATCAGAAGACGCAGTGGCTGTAGAAAAACACTTCCTCCACTTTCTGAACGCCACTTCACCAGCAGGAGAAAGTTTGACTGAAACTCTTTTGTCGAAAGTAGATCAACCAGAACTCGATATTCATGATTGGAGAGGGCGAAGTTACGATAACGGCGCAAATATGAAAGATTAATGAAGTGGTGTTCAAGCCAGAAACCTAAGGTGCAATCCAATATCATTTCATATGTCATGTGCCAGCCACATTCATAATCTTGTGTTATCAGATGCTGGAAAATTTACAGCTAAAGCACTCACATTTTCGGTGTGATTCAAAGAATATACATTGTTTTCAGTGCATCCACTCAGAGATGGGAAATCTCAGTGAAGAGAGCACTAAATTTATCAGTGAAGAAGGTTTAAGATACTCGATGGGAAGGTGAGAGTGTCAAAGCTAAAAGGTACCAGACGAGAGATGCCAGTGTTACCCTTCTTGAGGTGAGCAACAGCACTGTTGAATCGAAAACAAAAAGCGAAGCACACTCGCTTTGGAGTATTTGCGTATGTTCTGTTTGGAGCAGGAGCAGGAGCAGGAAAATTCTTGAACATGTGGACGTGTATGTGGCAGCAAGAGGAATACGAGAAACAGTTGACTTGGAAGCAGGGAAACAGTCATTTTTCGTCAACGGCCATAAGATCGCTGAACAGAATGTTTAACGAGGATGACCACCAAATGCAGAGTAATAAATTTATATATGTTGAATTACAACCCCCCCCCCCCCCCCCCCCCCCACCAAGTGACTCCAAAGCTACCAGCAACCGCGTTATAGATTTTTATGAAGTGTCCTTAGCTACAGAGCTGTGTGTTACTAGCTACAGAATGGACCACGTGTTTGACGCTGTGCAGGACTGGTTAGGTGATTGAAACCCTAAAAAACAATCAGCAGGAGCTTTCAACGCAGGTGTGATGAAACATGTCCATCGATCGAAAACCTGTTTCGGCACGCTCCTCAAGAAGAACGAATATTTGCGTGATGTACTCCATTCCCCTGCCGCATCTTGAACATAGATTGAGTCTTCAGTTTCATACCTACGGTCATTCTAAGTTAGTGGCAGGTGTTTGTGAGGTACTGCAGTCCCTGTGTATACATTTGCTTGACAGATGTTGTACGTGGAAGACACAGTGTTCTGTTCCCGGAGTTAGAGCTGCATGGCACGTCATTTCACATGTCAAACATCACTTTTATGCGTTTGTCTGTTTCCTTGTAAGAGGTATTCTCTGTTACTGACGATCATTTTATAGGACTAATGTGAGCATAGTATCATTTCTGAACTTTGATTGTTTGTGAACAGTGGGTGGTATACATCTCTGGAAAGCTATATTGCATGTCTATCACAAAGACTCTGTGTTTTCTATGGTGTAGAAGGTAGTAGTTTTTCATCTTAAAGTTTTTACCCAAATTCAATGGGATAGAAAACTTGCAAGGTGAGTGCATGTCATAAGTTAGACATTTACGTCCTGCATTAGTGTATTAAGGGAGTTACAGTCTACATGACTAATATTTCGGAAACCACATGGCATTAACTATATAGCCTGTTTAAGAGTAGCCTTAGGAATGTATATGTTTATGTTCTACGATCATTTCTCTCTCGCCAATATCTTCATGGTGGTGTCACAGACACTAGATAGAGCAATACTTTAGAATTGATAGCACAGTTCATTTACGAAATTGCTTCAGACTCCATTCGTCCGGAGCTCCATCATGAACAAACAACACATTTCTTCTTAAACGTCTGTTATGGTATCACAACACTCTCATATCTACTATAAGGGTGCTAAGCTCCTTGACTTGCGTGCATCTGCAGAGGTCTGTCTTTGCTGAACAGCAGCTATGTCCTTGGCTAGCTCTGTTTCATCACAAGGCTTGGAATGTAGTGGGTGTAGAACCCTTCTGCTTCGGA
The DNA here is from genome assembly GCF_023864275.1 of Schistocerca cancellata. Classification (NCBI taxonomy): domain Eukaryota; kingdom Metazoa; phylum Arthropoda; class Insecta; order Orthoptera; family Acrididae; genus Schistocerca; species Schistocerca cancellata. Next base: position 8,367,384 of record NC_064627.1, read on the forward strand.
TCAGCTGGAAATTAAATTGGTGAAGAGTTGTAGGGAGGGCCGGTCAAAGGGGATGAAGGGAGATATTTCAATCCCCAACTTCATCCTAAGAATGTGAGAATGCTCTTTGACTCCCATCCACATTGAGAAAGATGGGCAATCATAATCATAAGTAATGCACTATGATCAGAGTGCTAGAAATATGTATTTTATCTAATCTGCATCGATATTGGATACTGCCTGCTATACTTTGGTGTATATGTTCAACAATTAACCATGAATGGACATACTACACAATTATCTGTCTACATTCGCAATCTAGTATATGGTGCACGCAAAGTAGTGGAGGGTTGGTTTAGTGATGATATAAAAACTGGGAAGCCGAAATTACAGAAAAAACTGGAAAAAATGCTGACATTGATCGTAGTATCAACTGTGGCGCTTATTACAGTACATTGTGCCATATCAAAAGTTTCTTTTCAATCCCATCCATCCACTGGTGCGCTCTTGATTTCGACATAACGATTGACTGACACCACTTGTTTGAGAGGGAGAGAGTCTTGCTGGGAGTACCACTTTCTGGGGTCTACCAGCCCCGGAAGAGTGATTGCATGACTGCAATACAATGAAGCAATTTAAATGTAACACCTAGACGTCTAGTACACCGTCACTGTGGAAGATGAGATTAACTGTAGAGATCATCACCTTCAGACTGCTATTTGGAAATGCTGCAAACTCTTCCAGTTTCCATATATTGCGACATCTTCCACATGTTTGTCAATAAGAAACACTGCCTCTGTGTTTTGTTTCAGCCATTCTTTGTATTGTGGGAGCAGCAGCATAGTTTGCACCATGTGACGTCCAGCTTTCTGTGAGAGCGAATGGATCGAAATATGTTAATGCCGGTTTAGAACCTGAAACGGACCTCGAAGCTGTGGCGGAAAAATAAAATGTGTGGCAGTGTACAAAACTGCAGTCATACACTGCTTGGATGTGTTATTGCAGAAAAAACAATAAATCAAACGGCTTATGAAAGATTACCCTGTGTTGTGACTAATACGGGATATGGGATATGAATCTCCTACAGTACGAGGGACAGAACTTTACACTGGTCTGTGCAAGCGACATCGATAATTGGCCACATACCCTAATGGAGCAGTACCTGTATCTTTAATAGTATCGCCACATGTGCTCGATACCTGCATGCAGATGGTATTTGTTTTCGATATATCAGAAGTGAGGGATGCAGTTATATCTTGCTTAGTTCTCTACTGGAGGACATTAGCATAGTTTTTATAGTTTGTAGTTTTTCTCTGTTTGATAGTACAAATTAATTAGGGCAGAAAGAATGTTTGGGTGAGACATAAATGCACCCCGAGGGACGCAAATCTCCTTCAGACTGTAGTACCTGTATGTAGTTTGGAGTCACACTGCAATACAGCAACAAAATACTCTTCCTTTTCAAGTTCCCATACGATGCTGCATCTTCCTAATTTTCCTAATAAGAAACACCGCTGTAACTGCTCATACAGTCTTTTCTACTAACTCCTGTTGCAGGAGATAAACTTAGTTTGGCGCTGGTCATAAATAGTTTACACGGTTAGCAGGGCTATGACGATGTGTTCTCATTTCTGCCGAGTGGTCAAAACTTGATCCTGTCGCATTATCTCAGCTTACTCTGTTTCTCCATGGGATGCAGTACGCCTTAGGTACAGCGCTCTCCGATTTCTGCTCAGTTCCGACTTAAATTTGAATAATCAATTACACAAAGCTCCAGGGAGGGCGGGGGAGAGACTGGGGAACGGTTACAAGATGCAGAGTGGTCTAAAACCATGGTGGAGTCTTACTGTATGGGGTCCTTAGCAGATAGGTTCAAAGAAAGACGACCTGTTTCAAGATATGAGAGTGAAACGAATATGATTTACCAGCGACTGTAATAATTAAAAGATATCTGCATAGGGTCCAAAGCAAGTATGTGGTTGAATTGAGAGGCATGATTCCAAAGCGCAGACAGCATTTCTACCAGAAAGCGCAGTACAACAGATCTGAATGGCCAATGTATTGGTCACAGGATTTTGTACATTTAATAATCGATGCGGTCTTCCTCCAGTACAGGCAACAAAACTTTACACACACAGGTCCATAGCGGCGACTTGGACCACTGGTCGCCTCCTCCAGTGGATCAGCACATGTATATTTACTGCAATCATCGCAAATGGCTGATGCCAATATGCAGACGGTATTTGTTTCCCGATATATCGGAAGAGAGAGAGACAGTATTGAGTACTCTACCAGTTGATGTTAGCGAAATTTTTATAGTTCATAGTTTTATTCAGTCGTGTGCCAGAAAAATTACGTGGAGAGGGGCATTGTGCTGTCTGCTGTCGACGAAGACTCTGACACCATTACACATTTTCTCGTTGTGATAGCTTTTTACCTGTCAGCCTTGTAACTAATGGAACATTGCTATCGGAAGATGATGAAATTTGGAGAGAATTAGAAGGGGTCTGTAACTTGGCTCAGGGGACATCTCTTACTCGTCAAAATCAGGTGGAGTCAAGAGATGTATATCAAAGACTGCAAGATTCGTGAGAATACCGCAGGGAAGTGACACTTTGACGACTGGTGGAGTTGAGAGGTGAGCTTTATACTGTTTTTTTTTTTTTTGTAGTATTGTGGGCAAACATAACGCAACCACTCATATACGTCACGTCAAGTGACTGTAATTAGAAAATTGTGGCAAATACGAAGGTTTCTACAAAGGGACAATCAGCAGCAGAAGTCCTCCATTTTGTTTTCTCAATAAATAAGAGGCTACATTATTCCATGAGTTTTGTGTGCCTATGGATACATAGACTGCCATCTTAATAGGTAGCCTAAATTTACATCTGTGTGGTTACTTCAAAAGCCATCGTACGGTGTGTGGCGCAGGGTATCCTTTACCACTAATCGTCACTCCTTTTCCTGTTCCTCTTGCAAATGCAGTGAGAGAAAAGACTACTTATATGCCACTCTATTTGCGCTAATTTCTCGTATCTTATCTTCGTGGACCTTATGCGAAATTCACATTGGCGGCAGTAGAATCCTCCTGTTCTGAGCTTCAAATGCCGATTGTCAATAATGCTCCTCGAAAACAACTTTGTCTTCCCTCTAGGGATTCCAGTTTGAGTTCTCGAATCATATGCCCACTAATTTGGTGGGAGGCAATAGGAACGCTTCTATGGGGCTGTATTCTGACGGAAACCTAGGTCTGCAGCCTCGTACATGTTTGGGATGTGTCTGTCAGTATACTGGTGTTTTGTGTTGGCCTTTCCGGGATATTTCGAAAACACATCTCAGAACGTTTCGGTTTGCAGGAGGGATGAGGGGAAGCATGTTGCTTAACATCCCGCTATTTACTCCAGCAACATTTAGGCGCCCAGTCCTTCTGGGAAGGATAGGACAACTGTTGAGAGTCTGGAATCATGAACAGCAGTCCAGGACGGCGAACGGTGTGTTATCAGCTGGGGCGGAGGTTCGCGCCCCGATGACAGCTGTAAACATGAAACCGGGGGTGGAGAAGTGAGCGAAATATTCTGCTATCCCCATAGGCCGACAGCGCTCTGCAGGCTTAGTTTGGGAGCAGTGTACCAGAATTGTAAGTAACTTACTTCCGCCAGCATGACAAGGCAACTGGGAGATAGAGTGCTATTATTGTTGAATGTCTTCAGCTATTTGACGAAAGTTGCCACACATTTTGGTATCAGATGAAGTGATTACCTAGCCTGTGGGAAGCGTTGAGAGATGCCTGTAACAGTTACCTTGCGAGATGCCTATATCAGTTATCTGGCGAGTGTAATCAGACTGCAGGAAAAAAGATTACTCACCATGCAAAGGGGCTGTCATAATCAAATTAGTTAAGTCGTCTGTCAGTCTGGTATGAATGACGTGCCGCCAGATGGGTGGATGCGAGGGCGACAGTTCCACGGATACGATTCGAGAGTATGAGCGTCAATCGAGCGTTTTTTCATTACGATGAGACCTTTTGAAGGAACCCACACAGGGCGAGATGATCATCGTAATAAAACCAGCTATATTATCGAACTTATAAAGTGATACATTGTATAAACCTGATATTTACAACTTGCCTGTGCTCTCGCATTGAGAGACTTCGTGTGTGATCAGACATCTGATTAATTTAAGGGAGAGTTCGAAAGCGAGGAGGCGGCCTGCGACAGAGGCAGAGCATGCTATTAGCGCTGGATCATGAGCCAGAAATTATTTTAATATTCTAGTCCTGTGAGGCAGGACGTAGCAGATAAGAAAAGACATTTTTCTACCTGATTAGAAAGTCCTTAGAGTAAATATAGTCTATGCCAGAGTGATGTACAGGATTTTCACTAAAAGAAACGATACCGTAGCGATGTGAAAACGCGTGTATGGTCCGATTTTTTCTATCTTCGAAAATAACTAGTGTAAACGAGAGGAACTTACATTTTACATGAGAAATTCGAGGTGTATTGACAAAAAAATCCCCATTTCTGGTTTTTTAAACTGAGGAGTTTACGTGGCGGTGGACTTGGTCAGACCTACTGTATACATCCCAGCGGCAGCAGCAGGGTGCCGATCAGCTCGGCCTCTGGCCAGTGGCAGCTCCCCTCCCCTCCCCTCCCCTCCCCTCCCCTCCCCGGCCGGTCGCCTCTTCAGGCACGCGATGCGTTCGGTAAATGACGCTGCACTCGACTGCACACTGGCTGGCCAGTTTTCTTTTTCGTCTTGCGATACCATGTTCAGGTAAGATAATGAGCACTGCATTTCTAAAAAAATCGTACAACAAATTTCCCATGTTTCTGTTGTCTAGGATGCAATTTGCGACTCACGAATAGGTACAAGAGTGTTTCGTTCTCAAATAATGTTGCTGCAGGGGTCCTGTATATGGTGGCAGGACACTAGACGCTCAGTGTAACATCAGTAAGGCCAATAATTTTGCATCCTACCTCTCCAACGTCTTCTCCATCCCCAACGATCCTCACTCATTCTGACTGCTCCCTCTTCCCCACCGTCCACGAATGTACTGATACCACTGTCCTGCCACTCGCTCCTAGCTTCCAGTACTTGGACTATAAGCCACAGACAAAACTGAACACTCCCATTCACGACATTCAACTCATCCTTAGCAGCAAACGCGGCACTGCCCCTGGCCACGCCACGGTTTCACCACCCTCGCCCACCTGAGTGAATGTCCTCCGTCCTTGCTTGCCCCTCATGCCACTCTGTACAACACCATCCTCACTCCAACCTGTGGGAGACCTCTCGCATCCTATTGTTTCCTAAATCCAACATACCCCCTTCTGACCTACTGTCCCAAAGGCCTCACCCTGTTGTTCAGCAAACTTCTCGAATCCGTCCTCTCCCGCCATCTCCGTCGCCACCTACATCGACACTGCCTCCTCCTTATTACTCAGTGTGGCCTCTGGCTCTCCATGACCATGTATGACGTTCTGGTCTCCTTTTCAAACTTCATATCTGCATCCGTCCTATTAACTATGTCTGACTCATTATGTCCTTCATCTTGTACTGTCCTTTCTATGCCACCATCTGTAACATCAGTTGCCACACCTTCTACCGCACTGCAGGTGTGCCCCGAGGATCTGTCCTTTCTCCTCTCCTGTACACCGCCGATATGCCCGAACCACCCTCCACCGTCCGTCTTCTTCAATATACCAATGACACCATCTTCTTGCCTTCTGTCCTGCACTTCAATGGTCCCAGTGTTCCCTTCATACTCACCTTAACCAGTTAATCACTTGATGTAACCAGTGGCTTCGTAAGATAAACTCACCCAAAACTCGGACAATCATCATAGGCGACACCACCCCTTCTTTCCATTCCTCGTTTTATACCTTACTGTCTGTGACTGTCCTATCCACCTTACTCTCACCTCGAAATACCTTGGCCTCACTCTTGACTGCCACCTCACCTGGACCCCCAGCTCCTTACCATCCGACACAAAGCTCGCAATAGGCTCCACCTTCCAAAATTCCTGTCTGGTCAGACTTTACACCATCTTCCATACCTACAAATCCTTGATCCATCCCATCCTCTGTTATGTCAGGGTCACCTGGATATCCACCCCTCCTTAATTCTATAAATCTCTCCAGATCCTCGAATGCCATGCAGTCCACCTCCTCCTGTATCCATCTCCCATTCCCACAATGATCCTCTGTGACCTAATCACTTTCCCACATCTCCTTACTTATCTCAAACACATCTGCATTCTCTACACCATCCACCCCTTGGTGTCTCCTATCCTCTCCAACTCCCACCCACTGCTGTGCCTACACTGCTGCATCCCACCCACCCTGCACCCCAAAGGAACTTCCACTGTCTCCCGATCCCAGATGATGAGCTTGGTCCTGAGATATATCTTTCCTTCCAAATCTGACCCCAACCCTCCTCTCCTCCGTAGGGCTCCCTCTCCTTCCCTTCTCTTCCCTCCACTACATCTTACCTCCTACGCCCCAATCTGTGTCTCACTCCTTCCCCCTCATATCCTTGTCTTTGCACTCCCTATCAGATTACTCCCTCTCCCACCCTCCCTGGTGTACCCACAGATCCTCCCCCTGCCACCCGATCTCACCTCCCTCTCCTCCAACACCACCCTCACTCCCTCCTCTTCTCCCTCTCTCCAGCCTCCCCTCTCTTGGCAGGTCCATCTACTTTCAACCGTTTTTCATGATTTCCATTGGTGTCCTGCTGCAAGTATAGTGTTTAAAAATGTGTTTATGCCATGTGGATTTTAATGCTGTGACATCCATTTCATTATGTTATAAGTGCTGCCGGTGTTTCTTCAATGTCTTCGTCCAGTGTGGTTTCTATTAATGCTCTCTACGATCTTGTGACAATGTCTCTCATTTACATTTTCCTTGTTTTGTGTATTTCGTTCATATTTTATCTGTTTTATATTGTATGATTCGCTCAGATGAAGAGTAGCATCTGTGTATCGTTGCCAGCCTACACCTGCCCACATGCGGCAGAGGGACGAAATTACAATAAAGAAAAAAAAGGAGGCACGGTGGAACAGTGTGTCGCTGTTCTAACATCATTGTGTTACCTATCTTTATGTTCGTCCGAGAAGCAGCCATTTATTTGTAGATCAGCAGGAGGCTACTCCCGTGTGATAGTTTGCTGTCCTGTTATTGTTACCATCCATCGTTCCCATATAGGGCTATTGGCTAGACTGAGTAGCGCAGCTCTCCAACCCGTAGAGAAATATTAGTGACACGGAGGTGTATCGGTTCACGGAGGGTGATTACTACCTTCTGCAGGCAATTTATTCATCTAGGCTGTTGCACTGATGAGAAGTGACAACTGAGGAACACGGCGTAGCTAAGTACGAAATACGACATTCATTACGATTCGCGTAGCTTTAAGATAAATGTGTTTACCTATTTTATTTACTTACAAAATGTCAAAATACTAGATGCAATCTTGCTTTTCACTAAATCGTCTATGTCTGCTACCACTTTCCGAGCACTGCTAGTTTGTAGCTGGGCTCTCTGAAGTCTGTGAGCTTCTGTGGGTAGGTTCGGTTCTCTCGACTATAGAAAAAATTTGCTCGCACATGTATGTAGACCCAAACATCGACATAATTGTAGATGCAAACTTGGAAAGTCGTGGAAATTTTTGTCGAGGAAAATTTTTCTACGAATCTACGAGACTTAATTTATTATGAAATACGTGACGCGAATGGCTGTCGCACTGCAGTCCTATAACTGCGACGTGCGCGCCGCCGCAGCGGCCTCCCTGCCGGCTCTCACGTCGCGGTCGACAGCGCAGGAAAAGACCCCACCAGCGTGAAGTGGTGCGGCGTAGCTGAATTTTTCATAAAAAGTAAGTATAAAGCGAAGGAAAAAAACGGTTTAAACGCGAGAGAGGGAACAGTAAGAACGTGAGACCGAGGAAGAGGTGTCCGGCAGGGACGCAGTCTCGTTCATCTACTCTTCACACTGTACATCGGAGAAGCGGCGAAAGCGCTGGCTGTGGGGCTAAGATTCAGACAGAGGATATCGATTTTGAGAGTCTACGATGACGTCGGTGTTGTCCACGCAATTGAGGAAGCATCACAGAACCCCTCGCATCGGCTGAGCAATACGATGAACACAGAACGCGGGCTGGCGATAAACAGAACAAAATCTGAAATTATGGGAAGTAACTGTTTTCCACGCGAGGCGGGAGATATACAGAGGTATAACATTTCTCTCTCTATGTGGGTCAACACATCGAGAACAGTAAAATCCGTAAGCGACAACGAACGGATGCACACGGCGCTGATACTCTTCCACTTTTATACGCGTGGTGGCTGTTTTCTAGTTAGTTCGCCTGCGCAGCGTGTGTACCAGTGGAGCTGAGTGCGCAGCCCGAGTCGCCGGGCAGCCGACGGCAGGGGGCACGGAGCGGAGCGGAGCGCAGTGCAGTGCAGTGGGCGCCGCGGCCCGGCAAAGCCTCCAGCAGCGCAGAGAGAGGGGCCTCCGTGTGGCGCCACGCGCCGGACCAGCTGCGGCCTGCAGGCTGCGGCGTACTCCGGCCCCGTGCCAGACCGGAGCGGCGGCTCGCCTTCCAGCAGACAGCGACACGTCCGGTTCTTCCACGAGGCCGAGCCGACACTGTTCAGGCCAGGTACTTGCAGACGGAACTGCTGAGCTGCGTGTCTGGACGTCAACAGATTCTGGTGAAAGCGACGCCTAGAACTAAGGTTGGCCTTCCATCTAGCGCAGTGCAGCATTTCGTCGTGCTGTCGAGTGAATCCACAAAGCGAGTTTCAAGTTGTACTGAGATACTGACATTGGATGTAAGAATAATTACTTACTTTGTCAGATATTTCTGTAATAGATGAAAACTTTTGGATTTCTAATCTAAACTTTAAAACATAAGCTGTATATTGATTTTAATCTTCTTCCTGACTCTCTAAATTTTAGAGTAATTTCTAATGCTAAAACAGCTCTTTGCTATTATGAGAAGGTTAATAAGTGCACGGAGAAGGGAAAGAAAATTTGGACTTGTAAAGACTAAGTATTTTTGAGAGTGTAATTTTTTGTCGAATACATTTACGTGGATCTACGTCACAAGGAAGCAGATAAGGTAGCATGTTAAAAAAAGTCACTCGTTCTCTCTAATACTACTTATCAACAAAGGAGGGTGTTAATGAAGCAAGGAGTTTATAACATGAAAAAAAAAAATGTGGTCAGCGCACGGGAGTGCAAATGCGATCTCCCACTCTTTTCCCCGCCATGATGAATCTCGAGCTGTGACGTCACCTGGCAGCTACTGCAGTTTGTTTACAACGGTGTCGCTCTGTGCTTCTATGGAAGGCGTGCATGTGAGTTCGTGTTACACGTTACTTTGTGTGTAATTCTTGTCCTGCCGAGTGTTCAGTTGGAAGGGAATTGTTCTGAGAGTCTTGTAGCTTCGTTCTTGGAATTATGTCTACAAATACATCGTATTGTGCAGTTGCTGAATGTAGTAATAGTGGACGTAAGACTGAAGGCGTCATTTATTGTCGTTTTCCAAAAAATGTTGAACTACAGCGTAAATGGATTGCTCGTTGCAAACGAGAGGACAAAATTAATGTTAATAATGCAAGAGTTTGTTCTGAACATTTTTGTGAAAGCGATTACAAACGAGACTTGCAGAATGAATTGTTAGGTCTACCTACACGGAAACTGCTACAGGATAATGCTGTTCCGTCTCTAAAAATACCAAACTGGCACGGAAATATATTCCAAGTTCCAGGTCCCAGCACCTCGAATGTTACCGGTAGCGTTCTAACGGAGAGAGAACGTCGCTGTGACACTAGAGCAGTAAAAAAAAAAAAAAAAGAGCTTTCTCAACGTTGAAAACTTTACCTCCCAAGAAAAGTAAGCTGGACAAATCCAGCAATACAGACGTTTTTACTGATCCGCTAATTTCACTTAAAGACCAGGAAATTCAAGCACTGAAGAAAGAATTGGTTAGTTTGAAGATTAAAAATATTCGACTGGAACAAAGAATTAAGTCCATGAAACAAGTTATAAAGCAAGCTACATCTATAATACGTAATGTGTCTCACACTAAGAAGCACAAATGTGTATGCTCGGATGTGAGAAGTACACTTCTCAGTGTTTCACACCAGGACAAATTCGTTGTCTGTTAAAGAAGAGGAAGCAAGTAAAGTGGTACTCAGAGGACATTGCAAATGCTCTCACATTGAGAGCTTTGTCTCCTAAAGCATATGCGTGTCTGAGGAAGAAGAATTATCCTTTTCCCTGCAGGTCAACACTCCAGACATGGACGAAACAGTTCAAGTGCCGACCAGGTATTTTGAAACCAGCTTTGGAGAAAAATAGGTCAGAAATGTTCACACCATTAGAGGCGATTGGTGTCCTAAGCTTCGACGAGATGAGCATTGACGGTCGTGTGACTTACGATTCGTCCGACGATGTAGTACTCGGAGCACACAACAATGTCCAAGTCGCCATGGTTCTCAGCTTGTTTTCAAAGTGGAAGCAGCCAGTGTATTATGACTTTGATGTTGCAATGTCTAGTGATTTGCTGCAGAATGTCATAAAAGAAGTTGAAACAGCAGGAATCCATATCGTAGCTGTTACGTGTGACATGGGACCAAAAAATATGAATGTGTGAAAGCAACTTGGTGTGTCTATATCCAAGACATTCTATTCAAACTCTGTTGATCATAGCAGAAAAGTCTAGGTTATTTTTGATGTTCCACATTTGCTTAAATTATTAAGAAATCATTTTATTGATGACGGAATCACTTTGCCTGATGGTACTGTAATTACAAAAATGGTTATAGAAGATCTTCTTCGACATCAGAAAGGCGATCTTTCTATCAATCACCACATATCGGAGGTTCATCTTAACGTTAGTGGACGTGATCGTCAGAATGTCCGAAGGGCTGCACAGATATTTTCACGTCGCACTGCCCAAGCTGTGAGATATGTTCTGCATAAAGATAGCGAAGGAAGCTTCATTGAGCTTGTGAACGATGTTTTCGATGTGCTGAACTCGAGATACTCTCAAGATGAGATAGCTCCCCTTAGAAGTGGTTACAGGTTTAATATCAGAAGTCAGGAAAACTCTCTAAAAAGATTTCTTGAAATGTGTTCTAATATGCGAGTAGGAAAAAGAAACGGTCTTCTCCCGTTTCAGAAGGGATTCATTATATCAATAAATTCAATTTTTGGACTTTACAATGATATGAAAAATTCCGGAGCTACTTATATATTGACAGCCAGACTTAATCAAGATTGTCTGGAAAATTTATTTTCCAGAATCCTTGGCCTTGGTGCCTTTTACAACAATCCCACACCTTTCGAGGTGAAAAACAGAATTCGTTTATTGATACTGACTGGAAGTGCAAGTGAAATACCTTTGTCATCTGGTGCTTCGACTTCAGAGGGCAGAAATGAGAATTCTGCTTCTGAAAACTTCCCGACATCAGCTGATGAAACTGAGGAAGATTTTGCACGTTTTCTCTCGAGTGATTCGTGTATCAGAGTAACTGATAAATCATTTGACGTCGCTACAGATGACGAAAACTTGCTCTTTGATTTCGAGCTCAGTGATTCAGTGTGTACCAGTGAAGACGTGAATGATGATGCTTCAAAATATCTAGCAGGATATATAGCATTCAAGTGCAAAAACGTTGACAGTTCTTTGGGAAACTTAGCAGGGCAGTGTGTTGTTGATACAGAATTAAGTCTGAAGCAAGACTGGATTACTATTATTTGAAAAGGGGGCGTCATTTCTCCCTCTACTGACTGGTTTGCTAAAATACCTCAGTTAGAAATTATATTTGCTGCTTTTCATGGATCAAATATTTCTCTTGTAATAGAGTGATGGCAACCTTAGCAGATCATATAAGTGCGAAATTTCCCGAACTTAATAGCAAAATAGTTCAATTATACGTCAGAACAAGAACTTTTATACGGATTAGACATTTAAACAAAAGCGCCAAAATTGATGCAATGAAACGGAATTCGGCAAGCAAGAATCGGCTCTGGTCAGCGTCGCCTTCAGCATCTTCGACAGCCGGCCGGAGTGGCCGTGCGGTTAAAGGCGCTTCAGTCTGGAACCGCATGACCGCTACGGTCGCAGGTTCGAATCCTGCCTCGGGCATGGATGTGCGTGATGTCCTTAGGTTAGTTAGGTTTAAGAAGTTCTAAGTTCTAGAGGACTGATGACCACTGATGTTAAGTCCCATAGTGCTCAGAGCCATTTAAACCATTTGAACCATCTTCGACATAGCTTCTGCATCAGCTTTGTAAGGTAAGTTCGAAGATTACTATCTATGTATTTACAAAATCATGTGTAAAATAGGTAGTACCCAATTGTAAAACATTTACCGTAGTCAGATGCCTAAAACACGAGCATGAATGCGGATGCGAACATCGGCCACTAGTTTTGCGTGGCGATATATCATCATTGCTACTAATATTTAACGCATTTCTTTCGGAAACCTTGTATGTAATATTAACATGGAGTGTGTTCAACCCTGTGAGCGCGAAACTTCAGGTTATATGAGAAGAGACGTGAAAACAGTTATTTTGCAATCTCTCATATTCTACAAACGGAGACTGCTGCCGTCTGGCTGCCGGGTGACGTAACAAGTCGCTGACCAATGAGAGCGCACTAAGCCAATCTGGCATACCTTTTTTATTCTATGTTCCTTGGGTCAGCGGCGGAAGACGTGCGTTCGATTCGGGTTGCTGCCAGGCCTGTTCCTCGACCGCGCCGGGCGGGTCTCGCTGTACACAAAAGTATCCTCACATCTGGCAGAAAATCACTTGCAAGTACGGTAATGCTGGAAGTCAATATGGTATTGGCCCACCCTCAGCCTCGAAGACATCTTCCACTCTGGCAGGCTTACGTTCAATCAGGTGCTGGAAGGTTTCTTGGGGAATGGCAGCCCATTCTTCACTGGGGAGAGGTATCTGTGTCGTTCGGCGAGGCCTGGCACGACGTCGGCGCTCCCAAACACCCCAAAGGTCTTTGAAATCCGGTTTCACAGGACAGAGCGGATCAGGTTGTGGAAAGGGACCGAGATCAGTCACTGTTAGTTACACGACAACACAGAACTGTATTCCCCGAAAATCAATGCACAGTTTTCTCTCTAAAAAAAAAAAAAAAAAAAAAAAAAAAAAAAATATCTTCTCGGCTAAAGGCCCAAATAATATTTCAGGTCAGCAAGGAAATTCTTTAAAAGGCAAGTATTTACAAATCTTGGCTAAAAGCCATATTAAGGAAAATTTAAATTAATTCCTGTGCTGAAAGCCCAATAATATTTCAACATAGTAAAAAGGCAACCTTTATAGACAAGCATTTACACTGTACGGCTGAAGGCCATTTTAAGAAAAAATAATTAAAGAGAAGCCTTACAGACAGGAATTTACACATTACGGCTGAAAGCCACAGAAAAAATTAATACGCGGCTAAAGGCCTGGCACAGTACTCGTGACAAAAGAAAATCACAATCACAAAGAACAGAACAGTGGTGCACAGAAGTGCTCCAAGGGTCGGCCTGAGGAGGAAACTCTAACGACAGTTTATGTGAGACAGGCAGCCAAGCGTAACACTAAACAATCGGGTGGCAGCACGATCTATGGACGGCTGAAGAACCAACCGACAACCTAACTAGCTCCCTTCCACCCAACCAACGGCACGAGAACCGAAAATATCAGCGAGGACGAAGATCGCAGCAGCACTACGTCTCGATAATTGGCATCTGAACACAATCGAGGCACACTCTCCCGCAAGCGACCGACTGGCTACTCCAGTACGAAGACACCGCTCATCAGCTCAGCAGAAATCACAGAAGCTACACACAGTTCCACGTAAACACTTGCACCGAGAACTCCGACAATCCTAAAACCGATCACCGTGGAACAACAAGGAGAAATGACAAGTCACACACAGAAAGAGTTTCCGTAAGCGGTCGGCGACCAAATACACGTCGTCCGATGAGACGACCGACCGAACGACCGACCGAGGTCGTCGTCAGTCAAGTTGTGGGTGTCGGCGACGGTCGGGCGAGTGTCGGCTGTCCGGAGCTGACTGCAGCCCCAACCCGACTCAACTCGGCGTCCGTTCGGAGCTCGGAGACACGGCGACCCGGGCACACTGGCTCGGACCCACACTTGCCCATCGGCGACGACATCTCTGCACGAGGAAGGAACCGACGCACGCCCGGCAAGACGACCGACTGACGAGGCCCAGAAAAAGTCAAAAGACCAAATACACGCCGCTCAATGAGACGACCGACCGGCGGTCGTTCCCGCGTCACTCTCCTTCTGTCGGACAGTTCACGTGTGTGGCCAGCGATCGGCAAGTCCTGGCTGTTCGCGCCTCACCGGCGCTCCGTCCCCGACTTCACTGCTGGTCTGTCCGCGACTGAACTCTCGACAGACGACGACCCGGAAATACAGGGTTATTACAAATGATTGAAGCGATTTCACAGCTCTACAATAACTTTATTATTTGAGATATTTTCACAATGCTTTGCACACACATACAAAAACTCAAAAAGTTTTCTTAGGCATTCACAAACGTTCGATATGTGCCCCTTTAGTGATTCGGCAGACATCAAGCCGATAATCAAGTTCCTCCCACACTCGGCGCAGCATGTCCCCATCAATGAGTTCGAAAGCATCGTTGATGCGAGCTCGCAGTTCTGGCACGTTTCTTGGTAGAGGAGGTTTAAACACTGAATCTTTCACATAACCCCACAGAAAGAAATCGCATGGGGTTAAGTCGGGAGAGCGTGGAGGCCATGACATGAATTGCTGATCACGATCTCCACCACGACCGATCCATCGGTTTTCCAATCTCCTGTTTAAGAAATGCCGAACATCATGATGGAAGTGCGGTGGAGCACCATCCTGTTGAAAGATGAAGTCGGCGCTGTCGGTCTCCAGTTGTGGCATGAGCCAATTTTCCGCGGGCTACGCGTGAAATTTGCCCGCACGCGTTCAACTGTTTCTTCGCTCACTGCAGGCCGACCCGTTGATTTCCCCTTACAGAGGCATCCAGAAGCTTTAAACTGCGCATACCATCGCCGAATGGAGTTAGCAGTTGGTGGATCTTTGTTGAACTTGGTCCTGAAGTGTCGTTGCACTGTTATGACTGACTGATTTGAGTGCATTTCAAGCACGACATACGCTTTCTCGGCTCCTGTCGCCAATTTGTCTCACTGCGCTCTCGAGCGCTCTGACGGCAGAGACCTGAAGCGCGGCTTCAGCCGAACAAAACTTTATGAGTTTTTCTACGTATCTGTAGTGTGTCGTGACCCTATGTCAATGAATGGAGCTACAGTGAATTTATGAAATCGCTTCAATCATTTGTAATAGCCCTGTACTAGCGGTCGCTCCAGATATGGTAGGGCAGTACGCTTATCGATAGGCGCTGCTGCTGCCTCCCTCCCCCCCCCCTCCCCGGGCAAGCAAACCGGCAACCTAGTGACGGCAGTAAACCGAATTAGAAGAGATGACAAGGTGACGAGCAATAAACGGCACGACCGCCAGCCGCGCACGGCTCAGTGTTCTGTCGGGTTCAGGTCAGGATTCTGTGCAGACCAGTCCATCAGTCCATTACAGGGATGTTACTGTCGTGTAACCACTCCTCCACAGGCCATGCATTATGAATAGGTTCTCGATTGTGTTGAAAGATGCAATCGCCATCCCCGAATTGCTCTTCAATAATGCGAAGCAAGAAGGTGCTTAAAAGATCAATGTAGGCCTGTGCTGTGATAGTGCAAGGGGTGCAAGCTCCCTCCATCAAAAACACGAGCACACCGTAAGACCACCGCCTACGAATTTTCTGTTGGCACTACACACGCTGGCAGATGACGTTCATCGGGCATTCACCATATCCACACCCTGCCATCGGATCGTCACATTGTGTACCACGAATCGGCACTCCACACATCGTTTTTCCACTGTTCAATCGTTTGGCATTTACCGGCGTGGTGTACGGCTTATGAGCAGCCGCTCGACCATAAAATCCAAGTTTTTCATAACCCCCACCTAACTGTCATGGTACTTGCAGTGCATCCTGATGTAGTTTGGAATTACTTTGTGATGGTCTGGATAGATGTCTGCCTATCACACATTACGACCCTCTTCAACTGTCGGCAGTCTCTGTCGGTCAACGGACCGCGTCGGCCTGCACGCTTTTGAGCTGTGCTTGTCCCTTCAGATTTCCACTTCACTATCACGTCGGAAACAGTGGACCGAGGGGTGTGGAAATCTCGCTTGCAGACCTGAGCACGTTCCAAGTCCGTGAGTTCCTTGGAGCGCACCATTCTGCTCTCTCACGATGTCTAATGACTACTGAGGTCGCCGATATGGAGTACCTGGCAGTAGGTCGCAGCACAATGCACCTAATATGAAAAGCGTATGTTTTTGGGGGTGTCCGGATACTTTTGATCACATAGTGGATTTCCGTCAATACGCATCTACACCCTTGTTTTCGTGTTTTGTGATGAGAACGTGGCGTGCTGCTTTTATAGAGTTAAACACTGAACGATGGCTCGAAATGCCGAAACTGCTTGTTGAAAAACGCCGCGTTCATTTAAAAAAATTGGTGGCTGTCGTACCAACTAAGCGCAAAAAGCAGTAGGATGGGTTCACTGAATCGCTTGTCCGGACAGCGCGAGCGCGGTACTAATAAATTATTAGGAACCGGCAGATTTTTCACGCCAAAGGAGTATCAGTTCTGCTCATTTAAAGGAGACCTACAGTCCAGCACTAGTGACGCAACACAATGGTAGCCACCCTGATGTCAGAGAAATTCCTCACACCTAAAAATGTAACCCACCTTCAATATTTTGGAATCAACGAGAGTCTTCCTCGTGTATTTTAGCGTTTGAGTGGAAGTCGGAACTGCGACGTCGAACCTTTGTCCCACTCCGTAAATTAGAACACTACAGGCAGCTGACGTCGATACTTCCACGCGGCGCGGCAAGGTCACACACGGGCACTATCGACTCTTCAGCAGAACCTGCTGACGCATTCGGTCACCAGTGAATTGTATGAAAGTTTGTATGCACTTATTTACATTACTATTATCTATTCAATTTAATTATTTATTATTATTTAACTTATTTCACGATTTACCTGTTTATCTGACTTGTAGCAATTGGTCCAGCTGCTAAATTCCTGAAGTCGACTCAGCCCCGCGGCTCTGATGTTCGGGAACCTTACAGAGTACCAGAATAAAGGTCTTAAACCCTAGTCTAGGTCTTTCTTTTGTAGTAGGCAACAGAAATTATTTATATGGCACCACGTACAGACAGACGTAGAAGGAAGTCACGTGCCGTCCAGCTGTTCTCGGGAAGTTGGCTCCCTGGAGTTCAGCAGCACTCCTGCCCGCCGTGGCCGTGCACGGCGCCTCTCTCGTGGCGCCTGCCACTGCAGTCTGCTGAGACTTACTAAACCCTGCTCCTCATCTTCGGTTCTTCTGCTCTTCTTTCGCACAGTTTCTGTGGAATCTCTCAGATATCTCATCCGCTCTACACGCCTTTCCACTGCTGACGAATTTTAGTTGACTTTCTGTTCCGCGATCGTTTATCTCAGTATCTGCTATTCCGACGTTCGTCCTACGAGTGGTTATTGGAATCGTATTACAATGTTCCGCAATAAAACTGTTTTGGAAGAGCAGATTCACTATTTGGAGCTTCTCTCTGTCGTTCTCCCACAGCTGAGTGGTCAACGCAGCGGAATGCCTTGCGAGGAGTCCGGATTCGATTCTCGGTCGTGTCTGAGTTTTCCCGGGTCGGGGCGCGGCTGTGGCGTCGCCCCGGCCGTCACTCCGTCCTCGCTGGCACGCCAGCCGCCGCCAGCGGGGCTCTCTGCCAGCCGCGGTCGTTGCCTTTACCCGTATCAGTGCCCACCACTGTCACTGACCGACTGAACACGTCAATTCCATCGTCCGACTGATTTCATGTAAGGTCAAACCCTCTCAGCATTTCTTTGAGCTCGGTTGTCGAAATTTCGCAGTCGAATCCACTGAGGGCTTCTCGTACGGCTTGCTATACAACCACTGTACCTTCGTTCAGTTTTTGTTCGTCAACTTCGCTTCGATTTCGCTTAAATCGCTCTGTTTGCTTCGGTAGCAACATCCTAACACGGCGGGGCGGCTGAGCGTCAGCGTACGTTTCCCACCTCCCACAGTGTTGTCGGGCACGTACAGATCCGAGGCACACTGAACAGTTTGTCTTCCACGTCTTCGCCCTCGCAGCTGAATATCTGATCCCGTCTGCTGAGATAGTCCGCCGTACGTTTGCCGTCACTCTTGGAGAGGAAAAGTGTTTCAGCTGTCTCGACAATCTTCGTAACAGCGGTGGTCATTCATCTCCGTGGTGGTTGACACCCACCCCTACATTAACTGACTCGGAAGGTATGTATGTGTTACTTACTAGCAAACGTAAGACGCCGTCCCCACTAGACTATTACTTCGGGCCAAAGCCCAGCACTGTAATAAACTCTGTAAAAGCACTTACACAAGCTCAAAAATGCTCATCCTAGAATACAAAAGATCTTTATCGATTGTAAATGGTAATATTTTAACATGGCCTAAGACAGATTAAGCTACAGATTTACAGATCTATTTGTCATAAGTAGAGAAATTGTTTGGAAGGTTTCAATGCTTTAGTCTTGTTTACTCCGATATTGTGGTTTCTCTGGAATAAGATAACTGTACGAATGAACTTTCGTTCGAAATATGTTCAGTACGACAAATAAAAGTTTCTAGTGAAGCCACGGTTGCCCGAAGAAAGTGTCGGTTCATATCTTACACGAAGCAAAGTACGGCTCAAAAGGCGTACGTTTATCCCGTGTCCACAGTGTGTTGTGTAAACACATTACTAGATGTGCCGTATTATCTGATTCTTTGGGCTACTGTATCATCTCGTCATCTTTTCTGCAAAGATGTCATACCGGAATCCGTGTACAGTGGAGAGTAGAAAGTGGAACCGTAATTCTGTGCCACGTGGTGGCATACCGCTGCTTCACGAGGCACATCTGGGCAGCCGTGACAGCTTCCGCAGGTCTCACCGGAAGTCCCATTCTAGAAACTATTGTAGCCACAGGACTGAAGCGTGTCGCGTTACGCGTTATGACGTCTACAAAGAGGTGTTGCAAAGTCGAGTGGCTGACTGTGCCAGTTTGAAATTGAGCCGTCCTCCTGTGAGATAAGCGTAAAGCCGACTGGCTCCATAGCTCATCAGTTGCGACATAGCGAGAAACGTTTACCCATGCGCACGAATGTAAAAACACGTACAAATACACACACACACAGACACACACACACACACACACACACACACACACACACACACACACACACACACGCCCACGAGCGCGCGCTCTTCGCGTTACGTAATTCCAATTCTGGTGGTGGAATGTTCAGCGACGACTGAACGAATGCACTCTGGAGAAATGTGACTCGAAGAGCTCCAATGTACTGTAGCAGCTCGTGCTTATCGTTAATGCTTGTCTGGGGCAATTTTATCTTCCCATATCTAAAATAATTGCACATCGATATGTTACTCGACACATAGAACACTTCTCCAGCCGAGACATCCGTTGTCTGGATATTTTGTAGATGTTCGTGTATACACGAAAATATGCGCCTGGAAATGGAAGCAAAATATTCCGTCTGGAAGATGTGGTGTATAGGTACAATGATTACGATTTCAGAGAAATCGTAAGATTTATTATTTATTGGGCCTGGAATCTCGTCGAGTGGAATAGAATTGTGTCGAGTGATGGACCGGCATCGAACTGAGCCGCGGACAGCGGCGGGTGGGGGGCCGCCAGGGGACGCGCTGCGCTCCGCTCCGCTCCAGTCCAGTCCAGTCCAGTCCGGTCCGGTCCTGTCCAGGGCGCCTCGCCGCACAGCAGGGGGCCGGCCCCCTCGGTTGTCAGCGCGCCACCCTTACAGCGCAGCGGTACGTCGACAGTACTGTGCACTTTGTTTCGTTGCCCTCGATGGCAACCTGTACTGGGCTTACATTTCTGCACCGGCGAGCTTCTACTGCTCGTTCTCGTGCTTGTCAAACACAACGTTGCCGGCCGGTATGGCCGTGCGGTTAAAGGCGCTTCAGTCTGGAACCGCGTGACCGCTCCGGTCGCAGGTTCGAATCCTGCCTCGGGCATGGATGTGTGTGATGTCCTTAGGTTAGTTAGGTTTAATTAGTTCTAAGTTCTAGAGGACTGATGACCACTGATGTTAAGTCCCATAGTGCTCAGAGCCATTTGAACCATTTGAACCATCTTCGACATAGCTTCTGCATCAGCTTTGTAAGGTAAGTTCGAAGATTACTATCTATGTATTTACAAAATCATGTGTAAAATAGGTAGTACCCAATTGTAAAACATTTACCGATGACCGATGACCTCAGAAGTTAAGTCGCATAGTGCTCAGACCCATTTAGCCAAACACAACGTTGCCCAGTAAGTTCGCCGGATCTCTCCCCATTTGATAACGTTCGGACCGCAACGGGCAAAGCACTCCGAAGCCTCTGTCTCCTGCTACAACTTTCGCTCGCTGCAGAACAGCCTGGTTCCACGGCAGCTGCTCCCCCGTGTCTCCACACACGTGCAGTCAGCGCTATTTTCTAGGTATTATTCTTTCCCTCATCGACTGTTCACGAAAAAAAGTTTGTTGTTTTACGAAATGTCTGTATTCGTTTAGACGAAGACACGTAACACTCGAGTCCAGTTTTTTATACACCGCGTTTAAAAATAAAGAAAATAAATAAAATTGTAAGTATTGATAAGAGGGTGTCTGTAGAAGCGAGAGCAGGACAATTAGGAACGTCGAGAAATTGTGTCCAGCAGCGCTACAGAATATTTAGGGTGTGTGTGTGTGTGTGTGTGTGTGTGTGTGTGTGTGTGTGTGTGTGTGTCTGAGCATTGGCGGCACTTTGAACAGTGGACGTAACATTTCAGATGTGTTACGACCCGTGGCTCTACCCTTCATTCGATCCTTGCGAAACCCTACATTTCAGCGGGATAATGCACGACCGCATGTTGCAGGTCCTGTACCGGCCTTTCTGGATACAGAAAATGTTCGACTGCTGCCCTGGCCAGCACATTTTCCAGATCTCTCACCAATTGAAAACGTCTGGTCAATGGTGGCAGAGCAACTGGCTCGTCACAATAAGCCAGTCACTACTCTTGATGAACTGTGGTATCGTGTTGAAGCTGCACGGGCAGCTGTACCTGTACATGCTATCCAAGCTCTGTTTGACTCAGTACCCAGGCGTATCAAGGCCGTTATTGCGGCCAGTGCTCGTTGTTCTGGGTACTGATTTGTGACGATCTATGCACCCAATTTGCGTGAAAATGTAATCACATGTCAGTTCACGTATAATACATTTGTCCAATGAATACCCGTTTATCATTTGCATTTCTTCTTGTTGTAGCAATTTTAATGGCCAGTAGCGTACACCAGCCTAATGTAGGCACCACCGTAAACAATAATAACTTGTGTGAGGTTTATCTTCTGTGCTAGCAACAGCTGTCAGACACGTGCCGCCACCAGACTGCCTCAGCCAGCGGTACGGGTGGTGGCGGCGGCTGTCCCCGGCGGCTGCCAGGTCAGAGGGCGCAGCAGGCCGCACAGGGCGCTGTCCCCGGCAGCTGCCAGGTCAGAGGGCGCAGCAGGCCGCACAGGGCGCTGTCCCCGGCAGCTGCCAGGTCAGAGGGCGCAGCAGGCCGCACAGGGCGCTGTCCCCGGCAGCTGCCAGGTCAGAGGGCGCAGCAGGCCGCACAGGGCGCTGTCCCCGGCAGCTGCCAGGTCAGAGGGCGCAGCAGGCCGCACAGGGCGCTGTCGCCGGCGGCTGCCAGGTCAGAGGGCGCAGCAGGCCGCACAGGGCGCTGTCGCCGGCGGCTGCCAGGTCAGAGGGCGCAGCAGGCCGCACAGGGCGCTGTCCCCGGCAGCTGCCAGGTCAGAGGGCGCAGCAGGCCGCACAGGGCGCTGTCGCCGGCGGCTGCCAGGTCAGAGGGCGCAGCAGGCCGCACAGGGCGCTGTCGCCGGCGGCTGCCAGGTCAGAGGGCGCAGCAGGCCGCACAGGGCGCTGTCGCCGGCGGCTGCCAGGTCAGAGGGCGCAGCAGGCCGCACAGGGCGCTGTCCCCGGCAGCTGCCAGGTCAGAGGGCGCAGCAGGCCGCACAGGGCGCTGTCCCCGGCAGCTGCCAGGTCAGAGGGCGCAGCAGGCCGCACAGGGCGCTGTCGCCGGCAGCTGCCAGGTCAGAGGGCGCAGCAGGCCGCACAGGGCGCTGTCGCCGGCGGCTGCCAGGTCAGAGGGCGCAGCAGGCCGCACAGGGCGCTGTCCCCGGCAGCTGCCAGGTCAGAGGGCGCAGCAGGCCGCACAGGGCGCTGTCGCCGGCAGCTGCCAGGTCAGAGGGCGCAGCAGGCCGCACAGGGCGCTGTCGCCGGCGGCTGCCAGGTCAGAGGGCGCAGCAGGCCGCACAGGGCGCTGTCGCCGGCGGCTGCCAGGTCAGAGGGCGCAGCAGGCCGCACAGGGCGCTGTCGCCGGCGGCTGCCAGGTCAGAGGGCGCAGCAGGCCGCACAGGGCGCTGTCGCCGGCGGCTGCCAGGTCAGAGGGCGCAGCAGGCCGCACAGGGCGCTGTCCCCGGCAGCTGCCAGGTCAGAGGGCGCAGCAGGCCGCACAGGGCGCTGTCCCCGGCAGCTGCCAGGTCAGAGGGCGCAGCAGGCCGCACAGGGCGCTGTCGCCGGCAGCTGCCAGGTCAGAGGGCGCAGCAGGCCGCACAGGGCGCTGTCGCCGGCGGCTGCCAGGTCAGAGGGCGCAGCAGGCCGCACAGGGCGCTGTCGCCGGCAGCTGCCAGGTCAGAGGGCGCAGCAGGCCGCACAGGGCGCTGTCGCCGGCAGCTGCCAGGTCAGAGGGCGCAGCAGGCCGCACAGGGCGCTGTCGCCGGCGGCTGCCAGGTCAGAGGGCGCAGCAGGCCGCACAGGGCGCTGTCGCCGGCGGCTGCCAGGTCAGAGGGCGCAGCAGGCCGCACAGGGCGCTGTCCCCGGCAGCTGCCAGGTCAGAGGGCGCAGCAGGCCGCACAGGGCGCTGTCCCCGGCAGCTGCCAGGTCAGAGGGCGCAGCAGGCCGCACAGGGCGCTGTCCCCGGCAGCTGCCAGGTCAGAGGGCGCAGCAGGCCGCACAGGGCGCTGTCGCCGGCGGCTGCCAGGTCAGAGGGCGCAGCAGGCCGCACAGGGCGCTGTCGCCGGCGGCTGCCAGGTCAGAGGGCGCAGCAGGCCGCACAGGGCGCTGTCCCCGGCAGCTGCCAGGTCAGAGGGCGCAGCAGGCCGCACAGGGCGCTGTCGCCGGCGGCTGCCAGGTCAGAGGGCGCAGCAGGCCGCACAGGGCGCTGTCGCCGGCGGCTGCCAGGTCAGAGGGCGCAGCAGGCCGCACAGGGCGCTGTCGCCGGCGGCTGCCAGGTCAGAGGGCGCAGCAGGCCGCACAGGGCGCTGTCCCCGGCAGCTGCCAGGTCAGAGGGCGCAGCAGGCCGCACAGGGCGCTGTCCCCGGCAGCTGCCAGGTCAGAGGGCGCAGCAGGCCGCACAGGGCGCTGTCCCCGGCAGCTGCCAGGTCAGAGGGCGCAGCAGGCCGCACAGGGCGCTGTCCCCGGCAGCTGCCAGGTCAGAGGGCGCAGCAGGCCGCACAGGGCGCTGTCCCCGGCAGCTGCCAGGTCAGAGGGCGCAGCAGGCCGCACAGGGCGCTGTCCCCGGCAGCTGCCAGGTCAGAGGGCGCAGCAGGCCGCACAGGGCGCTGTCCCCGGCAGCTGCCAGGTCAGAGGGCGCAGCAGGCCGCACAGGGCGCTGTCGCCGGCAGCTGCCAGGTCAGAGGGCGCAGCAGGCCGCACAGGGCGCTGTCGCCGGCGGCTGCCAGGTCAGAGGGCGCAGCAGGCCGCACAGGGCGCTGTCGCCGGCGGCTGCCAGGTCAGAGGGCGCAGCAGGCCGCACAGGGCGCTGTCCCCGGCAGCTGCCAGGTCAGAGGGCGCAGCAGGCCGCACAGGGCGCTGTCCCCGGCAGCTGCCAGGTCAGAGGGCGCAGCAGGCCGCACAGGGCGCTGTCCCCGGCAGCTGCCAGGTCAGAGGGCGCAGCAGGCCGCACAGGGCGCTGTCCCCGGCAGCTGCCAGGTCAGAGGGCGCAGCAGGCCGCACAGGGCGCTGTCCCCGGCAGCTGCCAGGTCAGAGGGCGCAGCAGGCCGCACAGGGCGCTGTCCCCGGCAGCTGCCAGGTCAGAGGGCGCAGCAGGCCGCACAGGGCGCTGTCCCCGGCGGCTGCCAGGTCAGGGGGCGCAGCAGGCCGCACAGGGCGCTGTCCCCGGCGGCTGCCAGGTCAGAGGGCGCAGCAGGCCGCACAGGGCGCTGTCGCCGGCGGCTGCCAGGTCAGAGGGCGCAGCAGGCCGCACAGGGCGCTGTCCCCGGCGGCTGCCAGGTCAGAGGGCGCAGCAGGCCGCACAGGGCGCTGTCCCCGGCGGCTGCCAGGTCAGAGGGCGCAGCAGGCCGCACAGGGCGCTGTCGCCGGCGGCTGCCAGGTCAGAGGGCGCAGCAGGCCGCACAGGGCGCTGTCCCCGGCGGCTGCCAGGTCAGAGGGCGCAGCAGGCCGCACAGGGCGCTGTCCCCGGCGGCTGCCAGGTCAGAGGGCGCAGCAGGCCGCACAGGGCGCTGTCGCCGGCGGCTGCCAGGTCAGAGGGCGCAGCAGGCCGCACAGGGCGCTGTCCCCGGCGGCTGCCAGGTCAGAGGGCGCAGCAGGCCGCACAGGGCGCTGTCCCCGGCGGCTGCCAGGTCAGAGGGCGCAGCAGGCCGCACAGGGCGCTGTCCCCGGCGGCTGCCAGGTCAGAGGGCGCAGCAGGCCGCACAGGGCGCTGTCCCCGGCGGCTGCCAGGTCAGAGGGCGCAGCAGGCCGCACAGGGCGCTGGCCTGCGCCAGCCGGCTGCCTCGCATCAGCCCGCGTGCAGCTTCGTTTGATAGACTTTAATCTGTAGAGGGGATTCAGCTCGATTTTCAATTTTGCTTCAGAAACGAGGAAATTTTGAAACAGATTTCCCAGCAGTTTGTGTCTAACGCAGTCACGGTCCACACAGTCGATTTTCAAATCAGCAGAAGTAGCGTGAATGTCTTATACTTACAAGTGGTGCAAATCGTTCTGGACATGTCAGAGTGGCCCTTTTGATTTGGTCTGTGAATGTCCTACATCTCAATATACATAAATGACTTACATGCGCCTCAAACGTTTCCAAAGGATTTCTAAATTATTTCTGGTTAATTATAAGGGTGGTTGTGTAGGGAAATGTGCAGTAAATGTATTGGTCGATGTGACTTATTAATAGAGTGGCGTGGCTGTAGATCCAAACAGTACGACTGATGACCAGTTTAGTGAGGTTGTCAGGTGGCAGAATAAATGAAGGTCAGATTCGCACATTACATGAGAGCTTTATATATCGCAACAGGAAGGTGAATATGACACCTAATTTAATTCGGCAGTAATGAGCAAATTTGCCTAGCCAGACGGCATCGAGGCCTTCACGTTTGGAGCAGTCCGCACTGTCAATGTTTACGCGCCCTCCGGGTCATCACGTCGCAGAGAAAGGGTCACCTTTTATTCCGACGAAATTGCTGCACTCGTGAATGGGAATACAGACCACTACATCGTAGGCGGCGATTTTAATAGCGTCTCGGATCCAGCAGACCGAACACCGCACTACTCTACGTGCCTGGGCCGGCCGGAGTGGCCGTGCGGTTCTAGGCGCTACAGTCTGGAACCGATCGACCGCTACGGTCGCAGGTTCGAATCCTGTCTCGGGCACGGATGTGTGAGATGTCCTTAGGTTAGTTAGGTTTAATTAGTTCTAAGTTCTAGACGACTGATGACCTCAGAAGTTAAGTCGCATAGTGCTCAGAGCCATTTGAACCATTTCTACGTGCCTGGCACTGTGGCCTCTCGTGCGAGATCTGGCGCTAAACGACAAGTGCGCCTCTTCCACGGGGACCACCGTGGCTACACATGTTTCACCGACCACTCTGGCAGCCGCGTCGACCCGATATACGTCTCACGAGGACACCGCACCGCGGCAAGGGACGCGGAACTGTGGCCGACAGCATTCACTGACCATTTGCAATACATTTGCTCGGTCACACTCCCCAGACAGCTCACATATCGCACGCGTGGTCTGTGGACGCCGAACGTTTCCAATCTGTACGATGATTCGTGTCGGCGGGAGATCGCTTCTAAGTGGGACCGCTGCCTCCGGACTTTCCTTGCACGTTACACTGGTCGCTCGACCACCGTGGCCCTCCGACGGACACTCGTGGGATACGGCTGTGGCGCATCGTGCTGGCGTCGGGCGACGTCGGAATTTTATTACACTGCGCCGGGGGAACTCGTGACCCAGTCGTCAACGCGCGAACGGCACACAGCGCCTAATCGTCTCGAAGCACGCCTGCTCCGTCTCACCAGGGAACGGCTCGATGGAGCGCGAGTCGCGGCGAGGGTGCAGGACACCGTCCCCACCGAAGTGGCCTCCGTACGTCACACTGTCAGAGAGAGGCGCCACCGCAAGCGCCGCCTTATAACGTCAGCAGGGGCAGCAGAAGGTGGACGCGTCCACTGGCAATGCTCCACCGCTGCAGGATTAGCCCAGCATTACAGGACATTTTATGCCGAGGACCCACAGACTGTTCGTGAGTACGAAGATACCCTGTGCAGTCTGCCTGATCGCAGAGCAGTGGCCCAGGGTGACGCCCTGCTGGCTCCCATAACTGCCGAAGACTTGACAGTGGCCTCGGCACGCGGCGAGTCACCGGCCCAGACGGCTGACCCAACGAATTCTACGGCGCCTTCTACCTCCTGATGGGCGCTCAGTCGATTCAGATGTTTCGAGACCTCCTCCGCGCCGATTTTACCATCCCTGTAGGTTTCCTCGAAGGCATCACGATACCAGTTCCCAAACATAGCGGTTCTCACCATTGTCACGACTATTGTCCTCTTACGCTCCTGAACGCGGATTATAAGCTTGTAGCCCGCATCCTCCGCACACGACTTCAGACCACCATCGGACACACGATGCGTCCTGACCAGCCGTGCTCAGGTGGTCACGACAACATCCGCAGGGCACTCGGCGCCTACTGTGACGTCTCCGAGGCGCTCTTGTTGCCATAGAGTTTGCTCACGCCTTCGATCGTATCGGCCACAGTTTCCTTCTCGTGGTGCATAACGCGTGGGCCTCTCGCAGGCGTCAGCAAGGGTGATCTTACGCTTAATTCAGGGGGCGCGCTCCCTGATTACCATCGACGGCCACCAGACTGAACACGTCACTCTCGGACGGTCGGTACGACAGGGAAGTCCTTTATCAGGAGTCTTATTGGCGGCGGCCCTCGAACCCGCACCGCACGGCCTTCGCCAACGGCTGGAAGGCATCTGCATTCGAGACGTGACCTCGTGATGTGCTGCCTTCGCAGACGACGTGGTGTTCTTAGCGCGGTCGGCCGGCGAAATCCAGCTACAGCGCGGCATCGGGCAGCGTCGTCAACGTGCGCAAGACGACATACGTGGACATCTGGAGAGGCCTTCTACACCTGACAGAGATCCCCTTCCGAAAGGTTCCCTCACAAAACGCACGGGAGGCGGAGTTCTCCAGTGCAGTTCGACGAACTGCGACAGCCACGTATCGCCAGCTACTACAGAGGACACGGGCGCTGCTCTGTGACAGCAGATTCAGCAATATGGATATCATTCTCCGAACGCATTACGTCAACACTTACCTAGTGTCCAAACTTAATTATTTTGCGCACATTCTTCCTCTGACAGTCTCCGTGGCCCACAGTTTTCAAGCGGCGTACGAACAATTTGAGAGTGCGTGTCATATCTTCAAAGTTCGCTACAGCACTTTAACGAAGCCTCCACTGGCAGGCGGCACGGAGTCGATTCACGTCCACAACCACGCGCAGGCATTGTACCTACGGACGATGCGGCTCGCCGACAACAGGTTGACGGGGACGCTGCTACAGGTCGTGGCGCTGCGAGACCTTCGTCCACCGGTCGCCGTGGGCCACACAGCTCCGTCTCTCGCCCACATCCGCAATTTCCTGGTCGAACTGAGCTACATGACAGAGGATCTACCGACGACGAGGGCGCCGAGCATCTATCGAGCACGACAACCCCGTAACAACGTCGAACAACAACACCCAACCATCCGCTGGACCGGGGTGTGGCGAGCCGTCCAAACCCCATACGAGCCCACGTACGGTCGTTCCTCGTGGCATGTGGTGGTGAACGGCAAATTAGGCTCACTCCGGCGCCTCCATTCCGTACATCTCGCTGATGACCCTCTGTGTCCGATCTGTGCCGTCGTCGCAGCGCCCGACATGTGCTGCGACAGGCAGCTGCTGCGATCTTGTACAACGTATGCTGGCGCTCCTGTTGCGACAACGGCCAGAGTCTATCACACCGGACGAACTCCTGCACACAGATACCGTTTACTTTACCACTACCAGAACGAACGCCGTCAAATGGCTGAAGGGCACGGTGCTGTGTTACATTTTGCAAGCCACGCCCGAAAACGCACTGGCTGTGTGGCTCCACCTGACGACGACCACCACGCATTGCACCGCACACGGCTACAGAATTACTTAGGCGCGTTATTCGAGGAGCCTCCTGCGCATTGGGGCATTCCGAGTACTAGAAGACACACTCGAAAATGATTCACGGCACACGATTGGTCCTCAGAGAAAACGGCTTAGAGGGAGTACCCCTTACATTCATTACGAGAAGACGACTCGGAAGCTTCTGGTGGCGGTTGTAGGATCCAGTTAAAAATAACAAAAACAAGAATAAAAAGAAATAAAAGACTAAAAGTACAAAAATAAATAGACGAATATATATATACAAATGAATTTGATCCAATAAAGTTCTCTTGATCCTGTCGAAACCCTTTCATTCCTTGGCTCTGGGAGGGCGAGAGTGGGACATGGAGATCAGGCCTAGGAAGACGACTCCTCCTCCCTTTGCCCGCGACCCCTCTCTCAGGCATTAATTATTAAGCGACGGAATGTCATCCCAAGGGCCCGGGTTCGATTCCCAACCGTGTCGGAGATTTTCTACGCTCAGGAACTGCGTCTCCTGTTGTCCTAATCATCATCATCACCATCATCTCATCCCCATCGACACGCAAGTCGCCCAAGTGGCGTCAACTCGAAAGACTTGCACCAGGCGACCGGTCTACCCGACGGGAGGCCCTAGCCACACGACATTTCGTTTCGTCTTCCGTCGAGCGAGCTATTGAATATGATTGTTAAGTATGGCGCTATTGCATCAGCATACTCTGAAAGGAGCCTATCTGGTATACAGTCTGGACCGGAAGACTGGCTTTTATTAACTGACTTAAGTTGCCTCACTATGCGAGGATATCTACTTCTAAGTTACTCATTTTAGCAGCTGTTCTCGATTCGAATTCTGGAATATTTACTTTGTGTTCTTTGGTGAAGGAATTTTGGAAGGCTGTGTTCAGTAACTCTTTTTTCGCAGCACTTTCATCGATAGTATTTCCATGGCTATCGCGCAGAGAAGGCATTGACTGGTCTTGCCGCTAGCATTATTTACATACGGTCAGAATCTCTTTGGATTTTATGTCAGGTTTCGAGGTAAAGTTTCGTTGTGGAAACTATCATTAGCATCTCGCATTAATGTACCCGTTAAATTTCGAGGTTTTATAAGATATCGCCAATGTCGGAGATTTCGCGTTCGTTTATATTTGGCATGCTTTTTTGGATGTTTCTGCAACAGTGTTCTGACCCGTTCTGTGTACCAAGGGAAATCAGCTTCATCATCTAATTTATTTGGTATAAATCTCTCAATTGCTTTCGATACTGTTTCTTTGAATAGATATATTTTTCGTTTATTTTTGGATTTGTGGGTTACAACGTTCAGTCTCGCTAAGACAACTCTGTGATCAATGACCCCTGCATCAGTTTTGATGCTAGTTGTTAGCTCAGGAGGTCAAGTGTGTTTTCACAACCGTTTACTATTCGCATGGGCTCATGAACTAACTGCTCGAAATAATTTTCAGAGAATGGGTTTAGCACAATTTCAGATCATGTTTTATACGTACTCCGTATTTAAATATTTATTTTCGCAAATATATCGAGGGTCAATTTAACTCATCACCATCTATAATTGTATGAGTTGGGTACGTGTTTGAAATTAAACTCAAGTATTCATCAAACCTTTCAGCAGTTGTATCATATGAGGTGGGAGGTCGATAAAAGGATGTAATATTATTTTATTTCGGTTGCCGAGAATGACCTCTGCCCACACTAACTCACAGAAACTATCTATTTCAATCTCGCTACAAGATAAACTACTTCTAACAGCAACAAACATATCACCACAAACTGTGTTTAGCCTGTTAGGTTCTTCGTAAAAATTTCGGCTGACCTTATCTCCTGCTCTAGCCAGCTTTCAGTACCCAGAACGATTTGAGCATCAGTACTTTCTACTAGCGCTTGCACCTCTGGTACTTTACCAACACAGCTACGACAGTTTACAACTACAATACCAACGGTTACTGTATTTACGTTTTTCCCGTGTTTGGCCTGCGTAGCCGCCTTCTGCGTGTAGTGGCCTCCTGACCTATTCAGCAGAACCCGAAGCCCAACCACCCTGCGGCGCAAGTCGAGGAATCTGCAGCCTGTGTGCTCGCAAAACCGTCTGAGCCACTGATTCGGATCCTCCACTCGGCTCTGTACCGGAGGTCCAGAATTGGTCCTGTCCAACCAAAGCACACAGATGAAACTATACAATTCGCTCCTGGTTAGGAACTCGTAAAATGTCACAAAATCAATTACTTTCCTGTTACTGCTCAGGTCTCAGCCAGCTACTGCCGCCTGACCAGCTGACAAACGCCAGTAGTGGAACAAAGGGAGCACCGCCCCACTCTGCACTGTTGCCAGATTTATTCGAGATGGCAGATACAAGCTGGCGGCCACAGGTGTGGCAGTGTCGCACTGATGTCACGGCACAAAGTTCGAACTCTGTCGGGAAGAAGGTCAGTTGCGCTATCTCCACTAACATAACTCCACCTCCTCCCCTCCCCCCCTCCACCCTTCCCCTTTCCTCGCATCCCCAAAATGGAAATTAGTAGGAAAAGGAATCAGCCCGTGCCGTGCTGCCGGACAGAACAGACGTAAATCTTTATTGCGAATGCATCTCGATACAGTGTATATTTAAACAGTTCGAATTGTCGTAGACAGTAGCTCCGTCTAGTGTGTTCACCTCGAGGTCCTGAGCCCGAATGGCCTAGTTTACAACACCACCACCAGAGGGCGCTGTAGCCCTCCCTCCTCCCCTCCCGTGACGTAGCCGAGGGAAAAAATGGTGGGAGATTAATTCAGTCTGTCTCGAGCTCGGTAAGAGGATGGACGTAGCTGTTTACTGTATACTATTTGTCGAACGGATGAGATGTCTGTGTCGGAGGACGAGGAGTTTAACAGGTATATCAGCTGTAGTCGTGCAGCTGAGGACTGTGTCGTACCCACCTGCACGATGCTCGGAAAGCGACGATATTCGAAGAATGTATGAAGAAGACGAATATGCTTTACCAAATAATGAAGATGCAGCAGGATGGGGCTAAGTTACACTTCGCAGCTCGAGATGATAAATGCGTGGGCTATAACTGTAGATCATTCGATAAAAGTCTAGTCAGTCTTTCAAGGCACAGAAAGCGAGGCGTTCTCCCAGTGCAGAGTCCTCGCGGCCGCTCACGTCCTCAGCAGTACTTCTTGTCACGCAGCCATCTTTGTGGCACACGGACACCCCTTGTCATTGAGTGTGAACTGCTTCAGGAGTTAGGAAATCGTGTGTAAGCAGTGTTTGGAATATTGTCACATACATGTCTCGAATATATCGCAGGAACTAAATGTACCACTGGACAAGGGGGGGGGGGGGGGGGAGAGCTGTGCAGAATGACGCGAGAATATTTAAACAATTTGCGATGTAATTAAACGTTTTGTTTCGAGGAATACCGCCACCATAGTTGAACGTGGACTCTAAAAAAGATCGTGGCACACTTGTAAAACCTCCCTGAGACACTTCGCGCGCCTCTGTGGGAAATAGTGCAGCCTTCCCTTGTCCTCGAGCACGGGTTGCTTCGAGAGTTGTTAAATCCAGGATCTGCAGAAAAGATCGCTGCACAGTTGTTTGCTTCAATTTTGCGAACACAGACTCTAAAAGGTTGCGGCACACTTGTGACACATGCCAGTCTTCGTCCCTGAGACACTTCACATACTTTTGTAGGAAATAGAAACCGAAACCGATATCAGCTGCAATATCCGATTTTACACGCCAAAACGACGATGTTTGCAAGCCGAAATAAATATCTCTGCAACTCTAAATAGGACGCTCACAATTTTCGAGTTTTAGCTGGTTGTCTGAAGGCGCTGCCAGAGAGAGAGAGAGAAAAAACTTTCCGTGTCCCACGGCTGACACGGTCACTTTTCTGAAACCCCGAGTGTGCGTAGTTTGTATTTCCTGCTGGAGTCACTTTCCCTCCTTCTCGAAGCACACTGTCGTCTGAGTACAAGCACTGTCCTACAGATGAACAAAATGTCTGGAATTTTCGGTGAATCTTCCGTGTCCTACAGCTGCAGGTGTGCGGATGCTCTAAAGCCACGGAGGCGGGCGGGGGGCGGGGGGCGGCATCCCGCCTGTCCGAACCTGAGCAGGACGCTGTCTGCCCGGGGCTGCACACTGGAACGAAGAAGACATCTCGTCACTCTCGAACATTACACAACGTTCCGTAGATACCTGGCACCTGTCTCGTTAAAACCAGTATGTAGATACTGCTATGCCCCGCCCTAAGAGTGTCTCGTGACCCTCTGACGTCACGGAACTTCCTGTGAATGGAGCGTTCTGATTGGTTCTCACTGAATTTACCCGACACACTGTTTGTGCTGGTGTGGGAGCACTGTCCACGACTTTCTGCAAATGGACGGGCAAATTACGAGACTTCCAGCAGCAAACTAATTTGTACAGATCGAAAAACATACAGAAATCATATTGCACTCAGAGTTAAAGTCTAGAAAAGTGCTCTATTGATCACGAAATACGTAAACTACTGCCAAAGACAGTTCTTCAATTAAACTGCTCTGCTATGTAGAGAAAAGCTTGAATATTTCAGTGCGAAATCGATCTCCAACTGGGCTATACCACCACGTACCATATCGACGTAGTAAACACAGAATTCGCATTCTGCACCGTGCAAAATCATCACTGGTATGTAGTTGACGTAACCCTGTCGCCCTGTAGGCGGGTGAATAGCGAACTAATACTCAGTATGCGTCGGGCAGCCTTCCTGATCACGTGTGTTCTCCGTGGAAATGTGAGAAGATTCAATATGGGCGCGTGTTTGCGCTGGGCAGTTATTCCCTCGCATCTGAATTGTCCGGTTGACTGTTTCTACAGATTTGCCGTCATTATTTGGTTGAGGAATATTGACTGTGCTGTATGTTGTGTGCATCTAAATGGTGAAAGACAGCTAGAACAGACCTTTGTCGGTTCTCTAGACATGAGTAACGCCTTAGTTCACTTTGTAAGGTAGAAGGATGATTTGGAATTTTTTATATCACTGACATCGGTACTCGCGAGTCGAATTACCAGTTTCCTCTGTTTTTTTCCACTTTTCGTGTAAAGATCTTCGCAGACGAGGTAAGTTTCTAGTTGCTCAGTGGTTTGCAGCAGGTTCCACCTTGCCGCACCTCGATAAACTTTCCGGTTTCTAGAGAAACAATTTACACTCTTTATCTTCGGAATTATACTGTGCAAGCGATACTGCTATGCAAGCAATATTCCTATGTGCTTGATATCGAGAACTACCGCGTAAATGACGTGTTATTTATTGTGACAAAGCGTGTGAAAATATGTACGCTCTTGTAGTCTCAGACTCTGGAGACGGGTCTAGAAAGCATGGCAGCAAGCAAGCAGGTCGCAGCCGGAAATACGAGTAGTAACGCCTTTTGGCTGGGAGAACCACCAGCTCGAAGAGTGAGTGCTGTCCGTGGAGGGCGCCAGCTGCCTCGGTGGATGACCGACCGACCTCGCGGGAAACAACTGGTGCTTCTACTATATGTGGTGCATTTGCTTATGTTTTTTGGAATCTGTCTGCCCTGAAAGTATATGTGCGAGTGTCTGGTGGTCAATAGCTATATGCAGGATGCAGAATGATTTTTTATAGTGAAGGATATTGTGTTTGCTGCATCGATGTTGTACGGTGATGCAAGCGTATGTCGTGATAGAGCGTGGTTGGATATCGGTTTCACACCGAAAAATTCAAGCTTTCCCTGACAGTAGCAGAGCAGAGTAATTCAGGAAGTGTCTTTGACGGTAATTTCCCTATTTCACGATCTGTAGACCACTGTCAGTGCAATATGATTGCTGTGTGGTTTTCGATCTGTACAAAATACACTCCTGGAAATTGAAATAAGAACACCGTGAATTCATTGTCCCAGGAAGGGGAAACTTTATTGACACATTCCTGGAGTCAGATACATCACATGATCACACTGACAGAACCACAGGCACATAGACACAGGCAACAGAGCATGCACAATGTCGGCACTAGTACAGTGTATATCCACCTTTCGCAGCAATGCAGGCTGCTATTCTCCCATGGAGACGATCGTAGAGATGCTGGATGTAGTCCTGTGGAACGGCTTGCCATGCCATTTCCACCTGGCGCCTGAGTTGGACCAGCGTTCGTGCTGGACGTGCAGACCACGTGAGACGACGCTTCATCCAGTCCCAAACATGCTCAATGGGGGACAGATCCGGAGATCTTGCTGGCCAGGGTAGTTGACTTACACCTTCTAGAGCACGTTGGGTGGAAATATGTCATGTTTAGATATGTAATTGTTCTGATTTTTCCCATTTGTGCTTAGACACCAGTGTGCTTCGAGAAGTGAGGAAAATAAAAAATAAGAGCCTTAACGCCTCTGACTCCAACAGCAAATACAAACTAAGCCCTCTGAGCGTTCCAGGAAAGTGATGAGCCTTCATAACAACAGCTAAAACTCGAAAAGTGGAGAGAGTCCAGTTTCAGAGTTACAGAGACATTTATTTCAATTTCCAAACATCGTTCGTTTTGGTGTGCAGCTGATATCGCTTTCGACATCTGTCTCCCACAAAAGCGTGTGAAGTGTCTCAGGGCGGAGACGGAGGTTTCACAAGTGTGCCTCGATCATTTTAGAGTCTGTGTTCAAATGTGGCGGTATACATCGCAAACTAAGTTGCAGCGATCTGTTTGAAGCTGTTCGAATGTCTGTACGCTGAGTTGCCACTCACCCTCAGCATCCAGCTTCACCAGCCTTCAAACGGACTCTCCACTAGTGCCCCGCACTCCACACTGAAAGGCGGGTCGTCATCGTGAAGCATCGTCAGAGGTCCACCAACTCCAGCCAGAAAAAACTCATTGAACCATTACTGTACCTCAGTTCTTTTTATTCGTTATGTGTGTATATGTGTGTGACTGTTTTTCATGGTTTTATTTTCCCTCAGCTCTGCAGCTCCTTGACATATTCCATCCAGTGCCTGACCCATTTGATTAGCAGCAGCAGCAACAGATATCGAGCCAGCACACACAGACGTGCTCGCTCATGCAGCTCCCGACACATTGGGGTGAAAATCGAGTCCACATCCAGAATTATTTTCACTGTGGAAATCGAGTGTACATGCAGAACTATTCAGGTTGCCTACCATTCAGAAAGCTGTTGCTCTCAGCGACTGTTATATTGACTTGTAAAAAATTATAGATTGTAGCCATCAGTCATCCTTTTTAAATTTTTTTGTGCAGATATAGATTTCGGCTAGAAACTAGCATTCTCAATGCATTATTATTTTCGCTCAGTGCATGTAATTCCCTGTTGGTCAGGCTTCATCCACAGTTCATTGAATACTACTGTTACATCCAGAACTATTTCCACTATATCTGTAGCCGCTGGCACACAGACGAGCTCTGTGATACATCAGAGCTGTTTCCACACTTTGAGTTCCCACTGTAGCCAATGCCTGCACCATTATGGAGCCTCGGCTACATCATTTCAGGAAGCTGCTGTTCAATACTACATATCGATTGACCACTAATTTATCAACGTGAGTAATGTCGGTTTAGCACCTGACGTGGACTTGCAAGTTACAGTGGACACAGAGCATGTGTGGTGCAACCCTGTGATACGGAGTGGGATCAACCGTGCAGCAGGCTGAAAAAAGCTTTGGCAACAACAGTGCATCCATTTGGAGATGATACGATGACCCAAAACACTGTGTAAAAGTGTCCAACTGTCATAAACATGCATGGCCTGTATGGTGCAATATGGATCACTACGGAAAGACACAGAGCATACAAAAGGTATGTTAAACCACTCTTCGATGATACTGTCAAGTAGCTATTGCAACATGAAGTTCAAGATCACGAGGAGTTAGATGTGTGTACAGGTGTCTGTATGTGCGCTATACCTAGGTCTGCTACAAACAGAAACTCTTTACAGGTGGAATTCCTAAGTCTGTTAGTACTCTAATTTGCATGAAATATATTCTGAATTTAAAGCACTTAAAAAACAATCATTTGGAAAGTACTGCAGAGCGATGAATGGGGACGATGTAGAAGAAAGAGAGTGACGACGTTTCATAACAACGGCGATTTATTTTCCATAATTCACGAAGTACAAAATGTATATTAAGAATGTCTAAAATTTGTATTAAAATATATAATAATAAATAATTGTATTATTTTTTTCGTATACATATACCGAGAGACTTAACAGGACGGGTGTTGGAGAGACAGCCTTAGTGGTTCACAGATTGGCAACGTCGGAGAGACTTTAGAATTCAGTTGTTGCTATAACAAAGAGACTTAGCACATATATGACCTTCACAGTTACATAATTCTCAGGTGAGAGTACACTTGTTGCTTTGGGACTAACAACCATTACAGGTTCCTGAAGTTTAATAAAGGCTGCATCCCTTGCTGTAATTAATAAGTCTTTTTTATAAAAAAAACTTTCCACGAAATTTACTCCATATATGACTTCTATGGCATTCATCCAGTGCTGGTGAAGAAGTTTGCACAGATCTATGGAAGTGACTACGACCACGGATTGCCTGTTCTCAAGCGCCAATACATACAGCAAGATAGGCAAAATCCCAAACAATTAATGTGTGAACTGACTCACGTTCTACTGCAAACTGCACTTTCTTCTTATTACTCTTAGGCAAAGTAAAACGTATATCTTCTTAGATATACTCAGAATCCAAGATGACAACATCTCCTGTAGCAGATGGCTGATATACCCATGTGATATGTGCTCTATATTATGTGATACGAAGCACCACAATCATGTGTAACTGGAATTTACACTCCTGGAAATGGAAAAAAGAACACATTGACACCGGTGTGTCAGACCCACCATACTTGCTCCGGACACTGCGAGAGGGCTGTACAAGCAATGATCACACGCACGGCACAGCGGACACACCAGGAACCGCAGTGTTGGCCGTCGAATGGCGCTAGCTGCGCAGCATTTGTGCACCGCCGCCGTCAGTGTCAGCCAGTTTGCCGTGGCATACGGAGCTCCATCGCAGTCTTTAACACTGGTAGCATGCCGCGACAGCGTGGACGTCAACCGTATGTGCAGTTGACGGACTTTGAGCGAGGGCGTATAGTGGGCATGCGGGAGGCCGGGTGGACGTACCGCCGAATTGCTCAACACGTGGGGCGTGAGGTCTCCACAGTACATCGATGTTGTCGCCTGTGGTCGGCGGAAGGTGCACGTGCCCGTCGACCTGGGACCGGACCGCAGCGACGCACGGATGCACGCCAAGACCGTAGGATCCTACGCAGTGCCGTTGGGGACCGCACCGCCACTTCCCAGCAAATTAGGGACACTGTTGCTCCTGGGGTATCGGCGAGGACCATTCGCAACCGTCTCCATGAAGCTGGGCTACGGTCCCGCACACCGTTAGGCCGTCTTCCGCTCACGCCCCAACATCGTGCAGCCCGCCTCCAGTGGTGTCGCGACAGGCGTGAATGGAGGGACGAATGGAGACGTGTCGTCTTCAGCGATGAGAGTCGCTTCTGCCTTGGTGCCAATGATGGTCGTATGCGTGTTTGGCGCCGTGCAGGTGAGCGCCACAATCAGGACTGCATACGATCGAGGCACACAGGGCCAACACCCGGCATCATGGTGTGGGGAGCGATCTCCTACACTGGCCGTACACCACTGGTGATCGTCGAGGGGACACTGAATAGTGCACGGTACATCCAAACCGTCATCGAACCCATCGTTCTACCATTCCTAGACCGGCAAGGGAACTTGCTGTTCCAACAGGACAATGCACGTCCGCATGTATCCCGTGCCACCCAACGTGCTCTAGAAGGTGTAAGTCAACTACCCTGGCCAGCAAGATCTCCGGATCTGTCCCCCATTGAGCATGTTTGGGACTGGATGAAGCGTCGTCTCACGCGGTCTGCACGTCCAGCACGAATGCTGGTCCAACTGAGGCGCCAGGTGGAAATGGCATGGCAAGCCGTTCCACAGGACTACATCCAGCATCTCTACGATCGTCTCCATGGGAGAATAGCAGCCTGCATTGCTGCGAAAGGTGGATATACACTGTACTAGTGCCGACATTGTGCATGCTCTGTTGCCTGTGTCTATGTGCCTGTGGTTCTGTCAGTGTGATCATGTGATGTAGCTGACCCCAGGAATGTGTCAATAAAGTTTCCCCTTCCTGGGACAATGAATTCACGGTGTTCTTATTTCAATTTCCAGGAGTGTATGTATCGAACAGATTCGAATGAAACTACGAACAGGTGAACGACATAAGGTGATTGTGGGAGGAAGGGTAAATGCTCTCAAGAGGGTCACGCTTAGAAATGCCATCTGTAAACTCCGCGTAATGGAATGTCTGTTTATAGGATTAATACTACGAGACTTAAGGTACAGCACACAGACACACATCCATACACACGTTTAACTCCTCCCCCTCCTCCTATTCCTCCTCCTCATTGTGAAATTTATGTTCCAATAGGTACCTCACAATACGATAGGTATAAAACAGCCAACTAATAGCAAAAAAAAAAAAATTCTTTTCCAGGTTTCGGCTACAACTATGGGAGTCTTCATCGGAAAAACCACAATTACATAAAGCAACTGCCGAACAAGTTTAAGAGCAATAATGCTCTCGTCACATTAAATACTTCTCTATGAAGTTAACATTAAAATTACATACAATTTAAAGATTGACATCAAGCTGGTAATATGCGAGTAAAACAGTGGCTACACGGCGTGGCGTGGCGCAGTACACGTCACTAAGAGCTGCAGCGTCCTTACCTTTTAGGTACCAAAGTAATCTATATGTAAAAAAATATTGACATGAAACTATCAATTGTTTGTCTCTTAGTATATTTCTTATCAAATTTAGTTCTTAAAGTCACATAACGAATTCTGTGAAAAATGAAAGTTTTGTAATCTTGCCAGCAGAAGGAGAAGAGGAAGTGAAATGAAACTTCACGGTTAAGAGGGTATGTGACGGCAATGCAATGATTATAAAGTCGATTCAAATGTACAAAGAGCTTGAGCCCACTTATCGAGGTGATCTCGGAGCTCCCCAGTCGGGAAGCGTGCCTCCCCTGCGGTAAGCTGGCCCATAACTGCCGTAGCCGGACACTGGCACAGGGCGGCACAGTCCCAGAGACACGTGCCGCGTGTTGTCCTGTTGAAAAGTGGCATCACAATACTGTCGCTTTGGGGGTAGCACACGGGGATGCAACATGCCGTTGTGCGGTCAGAGTTCACCCGCCACAGGACTAGCACCGCTGTGCCTCCCCAAAACACTGGGACGGTGGGAGCTCTTCCCAGGTCGCCGCCGGCGCCCCGCAGTGCCACAGAACGACGGTTCATCGCTGGACGCCACTCGTCAAGCGCTCGAGGCACCACTCTGCACCATCCGTCTGTGTCGCGGTGTCAGTGGCAGCCTACGCACAGGCAGCCAGATATAGACTGGCACACTCAGATGTTTAGGACGGGTGGTAGGGACAGAGCATCGAGTGACATTATACTGAGTGCACTATCCGAAAATTACCTCGAGCAATTAAACAGAGAACCGACTCGTGGAGATAACATCTTGGACCTACTGATAACAAACAGACCCGAACTTTTCGACTCCTTAAGTGCAAAACAGGGAATCAGTGATCATAAGGCCGTTGCAGCATCCCCGAATACGGAAGTTAATAGGAACATAAAAAAAGGGAGGAAGGTTTATCTGTTTAGCAAGAGTAATAGGAGGCAGATTTCAGACTACCTAACAGATCAAAATGAAAATTTCTGTTCCGACATTGACAATGTTGAGTGTTTCAAGGCAATTGTAAAATGCATTTTAGACAGGTATGTGCCGAGTAAAACTGTGAGGGACGCGAAAAACCCACCCTGGTTCAACAACAAAGTTGGGAAACTACTGCGAAAGCAAAGAGAGCTTCACTGCAAATTTAAATGCGGCCAAAACCTCCCAGACAAGCAGAAGCTAAATGTTGTCAAAGTTAGCGTAAGGAGGGCTATGCGTGAAGCGTTCAGTGATTTAGAAAGTAAAATACTAGGTACCGACTTGACAGAAAATCCTAGGAAGTTCTGGTCTTACGTTAAATCAGTAAGTGGCTCGAAACAGCATGTCCAGACACTCCGGGATGATGATGGCATTGAAACAGAGGATGACAAGCGTAAAGCTGAAATACTAAACACCTTTTTCCAAAGCTGTTTCACAGAGGAAGACCGCACTGCAGTTCCTTCTCTAAATCCTCGCACAAACGAAAAAATGGCTGACATCGAAATAAGTGTCCAAGGAATAGAAAAGCAACTGGAATCACTCAACAGAGGAAAGTCCACTGGACCTGACGGGATACCAATTCGATTCTACACAGAGTACGCGAAAGAACTTGCCCCCCTTCTAGCAGCCGTGTACCGCAAGTCTCTAGAGGAACGGAAGGTTCCAAATTATTGGAAAAGACCACAGGTAGTCCCAGTCTTCAAGAAGGGTCGTCGAGCAGATGCGCAAAACTATAGACCTATATCTCTGACGTCGATCTGTTGTAGAATTTTAGAACATGTTTTTTGCTCGAGTATCATGTCGTTTTTGGAAACTCAGAATCTACTATGTAGGAATCAACATGTATTCCGGAAACAGCGATCGTGTGAGACTCAACTCGCTTTATTTGTTCATGAGACCCAGAAAATATTAGATACAGGCTCCCAGGTAGATGCTATTTTTCTTCCGGAAGGCGTTCGATACAGTTCCGCGCTGTCGCCTGATAAACAAAGTAAGAGCCTACGGAATATCAGACCAGCTGTGTGGCTGGATTGAAGAGTTTTTAGCAAACAGAACACAGCATGTTGTTATCAACGGAGAGACGTCTACAGACGTTAAAGTAACCTCTGGCGTGCCACAGGGGAGTGTTATGGGACCATTCCTTTTCACAATATATATAAATGATCTAGTACATTGTGTCGGAAGTTCCATGCGGCTTTTCGCGGATGATGCTGTAGTATACAGAGAAGTTGCAGCATTAGAAAATTGTAGCGAAATGCAGGAAGATCTGCAGCGGATAGGCACTTGGTGCAGGGAGTGGCAACTGACCCTTAACATAGACAAATGTTATGTATTGCGAATACATAGAAAGAAGGATCCTTTATTGTATGATTATATGATGGCGGAAGAAACACTGGTAGCAGTTACTTCTGTAAAATATCTGGGAGTATCCGTGCGGAACGATTTGAAGTGGAATGATGATATAAAATTAATTGTTGGTAAGGCGGGTACGAGGTTGAGATTCATTGGGAGAGTCCTTAGAAAATGTAGTCCATCAACAAAGGAGGTGGCTTACAAAACACTCGTTCGACCTATACTTGAGTATTGCTCATCAGTGTGGGATCCGCACCAGATCGGGTTGACGGAGGAGATAGAGAAGATCCAAAGAAGAGCGGCGCGTTTTGTCACACGGTTATTTGGTAACCGTGATAGCGTTACGGAGATGTTTATCAAACTCAAGTGGCAGACTCTGCAAGAGAGGCGCTCTGCATCGCGGTGTAGCTTGCTCGCCAGGTTTGGAGAGGGTGCTTTTCTGGATGAGGTATCGAATATATTGCTTCCCCCTACTTATACCTCCCGAGGAGATCACGAATGTAAAATCAGAGAGATTAGAGCGCGCACAGAGGCTTTCAGACAGTCGTTCTTCCCGCGAACCATACGCGACTGGAACAGGAAAGGGAGGTAATGACAGTGGCACGTAAAGTGCCCTCCGCCACACACCGTTGGGTGGCTTGCGGAGTATTAATGTAGATGTAGATGTAGATGTAGTCCGGCTACCGGTAGCCTCTGGCCACCGATGCAGGATCACAAAGGGAGTCCATTACTTCACCTAGGATGGCAGGCGCTGCAGCAGTCTTGCGTCCTGCCGGTCAGATATGTTCGACTGGAATCTTGACGATGAGTGTGCCCGCTTCAGTGTTCCCACGCAGTGCAACACTGGACCACTGTCACACGAGACTGCCCCAGAAACGCGCACCTTCTCCGGTGGTCAAATTGAGACCCACAGTGAGGCCCCTTTCAAACTCGATCAGGCGCTGATGATGCTGCCTCACACTGCTACGTCGCATCTCCGTGTCCCTCACAGTGGTCGATCAACATCTGAAGCTGCTCGTGTCCCCTCTATATCCTGCCAGGGCTCGAAGAAACATTAATGCGCTCAAGCTGCTGTTGTGCCACATAGAATTCCAGCTCTGAAACTTCGTGGCAGATTAGAACTGTGTGTCGGACCGAGACTCGAACTAGGGACCTCTGACTTTTGCGGGCAAATTCTCTACCTACTGAGCCACACGAGCATGACTCACGACCCGTCCTCACAGTACTTGCCCGTGAAAGTCAAAGGTCACGAGTTTCATCTGCCAGGAAGTTTCATATCAGCGCACACCCCACTGCAGATTGAATATTTCATTCTGCAAACTCAACCGGGCTGTGGCTAGGCCGTGTCTCTGCAACATTCTTTGCTTCCGAGTGCCAGTCTTGCAAGTTTCGCTGGGAACTGGGAAGGTAGAACGTGAGGCTCTGGCGGAAGTAAAGCTGTGAGGGCGAGTCGTCATTCGTGCTGGGGTCGCTCACTTGGTAGAGCAATTGCCCGCTAAATGCAAAGGTCCCGAGTTCGCGCCTCAGTTTGACAAATACTTTTAATCTGCGAGGAAATTTCATATCAGCGTACATTCTGCCATAAAGCGAAAATTTCCTTCTTTAACTGCAGCTCTAATTATTGGCATGCACGTGTACTAAGTTACATTGACACCCGGCCATGCCTTATATA
Source organism: Schistocerca cancellata (assembly GCF_023864275.1). NCBI lineage: Eukaryota > Metazoa > Arthropoda > Insecta > Orthoptera > Acrididae > Schistocerca > Schistocerca cancellata. The sequence continues at coordinate 8,410,805 of NC_064627.1, forward strand.
TGCTTCAGCTTTTCGCCACTCAAAGTGTATATCTAGCGGTGGCGGCTAACATGCATGACCCGTGGGCGAGAAAGATTGCGTGTCACATAAGGAAACTCATGCGTCAGATGTTTATCTCGCACGACTGATGTCCCGTCTTAACGCTGAACACATTCCACAGTGCTTTAGCGTACACGCGCTGTTATCTTATCTGAGTGCAAATGTACTGCTGTTTAATCAGAATGTCCACAAAGGAAGGTGTCAAGGCAGCATCAGGCACGAATTGGTGACCTAGGGAAAATATCACGTGCCTCTTCATCATCGTCATGAGCCAATTCGATTACTTGGTGGAGTGACCTCTTTGATTCAGAGTGCAACAAAGATTCCAGAAAGTTCTTCCATTTCTGCCGATTTTGGTAAGTTGGGCTCCACTCTAGTACTTCTTTTCTTCGAGCGACATGACTAGCTCAGCGACATTTCAAGATATTAACTTTTCCATTATGTCACTGACCCTTGTTGCATGCCTAATGTTAACTGCTCTCTTTGTGAAGCCCAACTTTGATCTTTCCAATCTCCTTTGGGTTACCATTAGTTTTCTGACAATGAACTCATTTAATGTCCATGTCTCACCGCCATAAGTCATTGCTGCCAGTATTGTTGATGTTGTGCTCTTCAGTCCTGAGACTGGTTTGATGCAGCTCTCCATGCTACTCTATCCTGTGCAAGCTGCTTCATCTCAGTGCGTAATGCAGCCTGCAGCCTTCTGAATCTGCGTAGTGTATTCATGTTTTGGTCTCCCTCTACAATTTTTACCCTCACGCTGCCCTCCAATACTAAATTGGTCATGCCTTGATGCCTCACAATATGTCCTACCAACCGATCCCTTCTTCTACTCAAGTTGTGCCACAAACTCCTCTTCTCCCCAATTCTATTCAATACCTCCGCATAAGTTATGTGACCTTCCCATCTAATCTTCAGCATTCTTCTGTAACTTCTATTCGAAAGCTTCTATTATCTTATTGTCTAAACTACTTATCGTCCATGTTTCACTTCCATACATGGCTACACTCCATACAAATAGTTTCAGAAACGACTTCGTGACACTTAAATCTATACTCGATGTTAACAAATTTCTCTTCTTCAGAAACGCTTTCCTTGCCATTGCCAGTCTACATTTTATATCCTCTCTACTTCGAATATCATCAGTTATTTTGCTTCCCAAATAGCAAAACTCCTTTACTACATTAAGTGTCTCATTTCCTAATCTAATTCCTTCAGCATCACCCGAGTTAACTCGACTACATTCCATTATCCTCGTTTTGCTTTTGTTGATGTTCGGCCGGCCGGAGTGGTCGTGCGGTTCTAGGCGCTACAGTCTGGAACCGAGCGACCGCTACGGTCGCAGGTTCGAACCCTGCCTCGGGCATGGATGTGTGTGATGTCCTTAGGTTAGTTACGTTTAATTAGTTCTAAGTTCTAGGCGACTGATCATCTTCAGGTACAAAAACTTCACCACAGTGTGTGGTATAATTCTACTCATCTCGCTGCGCTTACACAAATCTGAGATCGATTGCAATTAGGCGATCTATTACAAGTCGATAGCATCAGATTAGAGCTGCTTTGTTCGTCGTAATGTAATGTCTACATAATAAAAGTTTCTTCTAATGTGCCACTTTCAGCCGCTACACTACACTGCTTGAAATTATCCTTCCCTTGTCATATCGACCTATTTATTTATTTGTTCTTTATCAGCTTTCTTCGTGTGGCTCAAAGTTTCGCATTTTATATTTTATTTCTCTTTTAGAAACGATCCCCAAATATACCAACGTTTGTGGAAAGGCAGAGCAGTGACTTAATGGGTTTTTGCGAGGTGTTACTTTCGTCAGTTCATCCCGCAGAGGCGGATACGAGAACACGGTCATCTTAATTTTGACACTTATTTAGAAAACTTTTTGAATTACAGCAGAAGGCCAAAACACCTTGATTTGCAGAAGTACTTTCACTTAAAAGATCGATTGAAACATCGATACAGATGTATTAGTAAATTTTGTAATATGCTGCCAAGACAAAATCATATATCGCTTTCGAAATCCTTTGACCAAACGATTGATTTGATACACATTACAATTGCATTGTTTGATTTTCTTTTGGTATTTTTCTAGTGATTTTTGATTTTATATGTTTTTAGTCCTCCCTAACCAGTCCAATCCAGTCCCATCACTATAATATAAATACGATTTGCATGTGATCAGAACTGGTAATCTGTGACAGATTTCCAATGTCATTTGGATGCACTGAACTATCTGCAAAATTGGACATCAGTATTGCTTACAATTACATCAAACGTAGTTTTAATCATTACGCACGTCATCATTCTGATGTGGGGCTTGCCTGACGGCTTGGGAGTGGCGGAATAAAACCAGCAGCCTGAGCTGAAGAGGTGCATGTCCAGTGCTCGGGGAGACAGTCTCGAAAGACGTAATCGACGCCCCACATACTGTCCACCGTGCAACCATAATATCGGCTGCTAATGGCAGCAGGGGGCGCGGCTGGAGGCAGCCAATAGTGAGCGCAGCACGAGGCTATGGAGCGTAGTCGACGAATAATTCACGACAGTGCTGCAAGCTACTGGTGGCGGTGCAGAGCGGAGCAGTGGCAGCGATGAACGAAGCAAGAATTGCAGTATAGCTACAACAACTGCTGCCGAAGTTGATATTGCACCAAAAAGGAACCCAAGGAATTTCGCAGAGTGAGAAAGAAGTGGTAGATGAAATATTAGCGTTTCTGCAAGATTGGTCAGTGGAATGTGTCATTTGGTATACGCTCGACTGTGCAGACATGAGTACAATGATGACAATAACTGCTTAACAAGTGAAAGTGATATTGAAGCAGCTTGTTCACTGTTCATGTCGGACAGGAAACCACAAATCCCGTCTCCAGCAAAACGAAGTAAAGGACAATCGTTCTCTGCCTCCTACGATTCTTTCTCATGTGCGTGGTCTTCGAACGGCAGTAGCGAATCTTCACGTCTTAGCAAGCAAGAGTAGGGGAATTTGCATAAGAGAAATTCAACTATGGTATGAGTACTGCTTTTGGCCAATAGCTGAGCAAAATAACTTGGTTTTGCTTGATTCTTCGTCTGCGTATAAAAATCGTACTCCTTTACAGCAAACTATCCCTCCTGAAAGTGTGTGACACCGCAGTTCATGCCACCTGGAACCACTGGACAAATTCAGCCTCTGAATGTCTGTTTTTTCCGTGCCTGTAAGACATACTACCGCACTATCTGCGTTAAAGGATAGCCAGTATCACGATAAGCTCGGCGGCAGACCGCTCCGCATTCAGTTGCACGCCATCACATTCGGTTGCGTACCATCACATTCCATCAGTTCTCGTCACACCTTTACACCAGTATGATTCTGCTTATACGGGGTGTTCAAAAAGTCTCTCCGCAGTGCCGTATAATTGTTAGCCGCGCTTGCCGTATGCCGCAGTGAATATACCGAAATGAAACTTAGTGAAATACATGTTATTAATTTATTGAATATTCATTTTTACAAATTTTCACATTAAATGTTGAAAGTGTCCCCCCCCCCCTCCTCTGTTGTTGAATACACAAGTCAATTCGTCTAATCATGTTTCCAAACACAAGCTGTAACATTTCTTCTGTAACAGAAGCAATGAAAGTGTATATGGCAGTTTCCAATTCATCGATGGATTTTAGACGGTTTTATAGACAGTAGCTTTCGCTGCTAGAAGAAAAGGTCAGGTGGTGTTAGGTCAGGCGATCGTGGAGGCCAAAGTCCCTGTGAAATTATGCGGTCACCAAAAACATCAGCAAGCAGTGACATAGAAACGCGAGCTGTATACGCGGTTGCACCATCTTGTTGAAAATAACCGTTCAGTATTTCTCTTAACACAAGTTCTCCTGTGAATGGCTACAGAATATCACTGCATTATAGTTGTGCGTTTATTGTTTCGTTGAAAAATATGGGACCCACAATCCGACGTCTAGAAATTGCAATCCAAACTCCTATTTTCACAGAATGAAGTGGTTTGTCGAATACACAATGGATTTGCAGTACTCCAAGTACGAGAATTTTGCGATTTCATTACCCGGATAAGTGAAACCACGCCTCATCAGTGAAAAACGTTTCATTAAGATTCCATTTTGTGAAACGAAATTTTTGAACCAGTCTCTTGCCAGGATCAGTATTTTTCAGTTCTTGCTCGACTGTACTTTGTATAGGAAAAGTTCTAATCTTTTCCTTAGAGCTGTGTGGGCCGTTCCGACACTGTCAGATTTACTGGCCGAGTTTTCTTACTGACTCGTTCGGACTCGTGGACATTTTATCGGAAATATCGAGTAGCTTATCCTCAGACAAAACGCTAGGACGACCACTTCTCGATGCATCTGTCACTGAACCCGTACTTGCAAATTTGTTAGTCATATCTCTCACAGTATCGCGATGTGGGAGTATTGTCTCAGGGAAAACTGAATTAAATGTTTGGCGAACTGAAACTGTGCATTTACCGCCAGATTTGAACACTTGTTCGACTAAAAACACACGTTCTTCAGTGGTTAGCATTTTAACAGTGACAAAAACAAAACAAACGAACAAAGGAACTAAACTTAAGCGTTGACGTCAACACGTGACGACACCCGCCGACGATACTACTGACGCTGGCTGAGATAAACGAAACAGTGGAATGTTGGGAGAGTCCACTTGAAGGGCAGTAACCCAGGCAGGCGAACAATGATACTGCACGTGCTGTCTGACAATCATACGGCACTGCGGAGACACCCCGTATATTTCAGCATCCTTTATGAGTGGATGCCTGGCTGAACGTGCTGGGAGCCCCAAGGAGGTCGCCTTCGACTTTGATAGTGCGACCCTTTCCGATGACTGTTGTGCGCCACTTTTCATTTGGTGTTCGCACTGGTAGTTAATGATCTGTCTTGAACATTTCTTGAATATCGGCGATGTCCATTTTGTGAAGTGTAGTACACACATCCCATAGGAGGTTGATGTCCGCACCTCTAGGACACTCACGTTCTGTCACCTTACTGATGCATTTAGTGAGTCATTAGCAGCTAATTTTTTTCCTGACAAAATTGTTCACAGAACACTTTCAAATGAGCTTTACTAACGACTGAACTTGCGACCTCGCACTGAAGGTGTTCCCTGTGAGACACCAATATATTCGGGCCCATGTTCTTCTTTGTGCATAAAAACAACATTTTTAGAACAGAAAAAACAGTCCTGGTTGCACGAGATAGGTATATTTATCTTCACAAGTGCTGCGCTTCGCCTGTTCTAAGCATCATCCCTCAATCTGGGGAAATTACATAGTGGTATAAGCATAAATTGCTATTAAACGTCATAATAAATGAATAAATTAAGAATAACGAGAGGTAGACGTACACCGCTTAGACAATTTAACACAGTCAGGACCACATTTGTGTTTTAGCGAGTGTTGAGGGGTGTAAATTTCAACATAAAACATTACGCCATGACTGAGCTTACCGGGAAAAACTTTTACTAATCGCAACCGAGGCGCTGAGTGTAATTAAGGGTATTCCAAGTTTTTGTTTGCCATTTATACAGTTTCGACATTATAACCAAATACCTTATTGTATTTATGCACAAGAAGTAAGAGCTCAGCGTGTTTGCGACCTTCCGTTCTAGACTAAGTAGGTATAAAGTTAATTTAGAACTAATTGTATTTATGTCATTAAGAGAGGCTAACGCACCTCACCACAGATCTGTTGAAGGAACCCTAGCAAGAACAGTGTATGAACTCGGGATCTCTCGCTTGTGTTCAGTGAGCAGTCTTTACCGTGAGTGCGTTTAGTTCTTATTTGATTCATTGAGTTCCATCTACTTGGTAGCAGAAAAATGCAGTTTCCCAAAATCAACCTTGTGCGACAGTGCAGTGAGGAAAAGCAGCTTTCTTACGCTTATGGCGCCGAGGAATGCGTACGGTGCGTGTACAGTATCCAACGGAACGTGGACAATAGCCGTCGGTCTTCGATGTATTGTAATGAAAAGAAGAATCTTGCTGAAAGAATTGTTTTCCCGTACGAAATTAATAAAAGGCTGCAGATTCCACCTATTGTTCACTGTCTCTTGAACCTTGCGATCTTAACGTAAACCCTGACATTGCTTTCGTTAGTTTCTTGATTCTCTGTCCACACGTGGACGTTTTCATATAATGTTATGCACTTTACAATATGGCGCTTCTACAACAGCCAATCACCGTAATCGATAGACCTCCGTCTTCGAGAGGTCGTTACGAGGGCTATGCTGAAAGTTTTTAGCAGCCCGTAAACCGTAAGGCGGAGGACAATGGGGTTGTTTTCATTCGAAAGAGCGATGTTTCTGGACCTTGAGACGTGCGCGCGCAGCCCCTGGCTAGCGGTGATGACCCCACAGCGCGGTAAGAAAGCACCGGCCGTGCTGAGTGAGAGACGGAGACAGACGGTGCACGATGGAGCTGTCGCGCCGCGACTTTCGCGCCATGATTTTTTACGATTATAAAAATGGTTTAAGTGCCGAAGAATGCCATTCTTCTTTGCTGCGGTGTTTTTGGTGAAGCTTCCCCTTCTAGGGCCACAGTTGGAAATTGGTTTCGTCCCGGTCGGCCAGTAACAGCTGTGACTCCTGAAAACATTGATGCTGTGAGAAAAATGATCAAAGAAGATCCACATCTTACATTTTTCGACATTGAAGGGACTCTAAATATTGGATCGACAGCAGCACAGACCATCGTTCATAGTGACTTAGGCCTCACTAAGAGATGTGCCCGTTGGGTGCCACATTCCCTGACAGAGAACCAAAAGGAGGCGAGAGTGGACTGGTATCGTTTCCAGCTCGAAAAATTCAATGGAGGGAAGTCCCAAGACACCTAAAATATCGTCACAGGTGATGAAACGTGGGTCTGCCATTATGACCCTGAAACGAAGAGACAGTCTTCTGTGTGGTGCTTTCCAGGGGAGGAACCACGGACAAAAGCTCTGGAAGAAAGATGGTGGCAACTTTTTTCACAAAGATAGGGCATCTCACCTCTGTGACCTCGGACACATGTCGTACAGTCAATGCTGAATGGTACGTGAACGATTGTCTTTCAAAAGTCATCGCCACATGGAAGTCACAGCATCCAAAGTCCAAGTGTGGGCACCTTCTGCTGCATCACAATGCATCTGTGCACAGGGCTACCAGAACGATGGAGTTTCTGGAGAAGGAAAAAGTGCGAGTGTTACCCCATCTCCCATATTCACCTGACCCGGCCCCCTGTGACTTCTTTCTGTTCCCTAAGACTAAGGAAAAAATTCGAGGGCAGCAGTTTTCATCAGGTGAAGAGGCCATTGCAGCGTACGAGAGTGCACTAAGAAGCTTGGACTGACACATTTTCTAAGTGGTTTCAGAGAATGGAAAAGTGTATACATGCTAACGGAGAGTATTTTCAAAAGTTGTAAACGTTTGTTTGCAAATAAATTTTTTTTCACACATTCTGCTAAAAACGAGTACGACTAATTACAGACATTCCTTTTTCGTACATGCACATTTCCTAAGAATACTTATGTTGCTATCACAAGGAGTGCTTCGCGCTAACAGGTGCCTAACTGCAGTACACCGTCGATCATTGGTGCAGCGCGCACTCTAGTTTGGTCAGTTCGAAAACTGTTCACGGTACGGAAGTGGCGAGGTGAGGTTTGGCTGGACTGGCCAGCGCAGCACGCTGCCGCTGCAGGGAGCCGGCAGCAGCTGCCGTGTTAACTGTTCTGTTGCCTGAGCTGCAGCTCGTGGGCCGCCAAACCTTCATTTGTTCCACTAACGCGTCAGATACGGAGCTGTAACGAAATCGTTCCCCGCACGATGGATTCGTGTGACTTTACTCCAGGACAGAACGGAAAGCAGCGTTCCTCCACCTACCACAGCATCACGAGGTGATGAGCACTCGGGGCGTCTGCCAGACGACAAGAGCCCAGGGCCCGGGTGAAGACTGAAGCGGATCTCTGCTGGCTGCTTCTACCAGCAAACCGAGTGTCCACTTACAACAGGATGCGCAGCGAGCTGACATCCGGCATCAGAGGTACTAAGGTAACAGGACGTCCAGTCACTAGGTAATACACCTTTTAACCGAGGAGCAGATCGAGGTTTCCGCCCACTCCAGTAGCTGGGGTCTCCAGCCATTATTTCGGTAGCTACTTCACGCTGTTCGGCGACTACAAATATCTTCTCCGGTCTCCTCCTGATACCACCCAAGTCGGACTCGAGACGTCACTCGCCTGTGCAACACGCGCGATCTGCTTACCACTTTCGCACACGTCGCCAATGCGTCCCCCTGTTACCTCAGACAAGTAAGGCGTGTCACGGAAAAAAAACTCTTTCCTTCCCGTAATTCGTTTCCTCGCCTTCGTAGAGGTAAGGTATCTAAGGAGGCCCACCGCAAATACATCCAGAAGGGGTGAATATACTGAGCTACGTTTTTCCGTAAATTGTAACGAACAATGTGTCAAATTTTTTGACATATGCAAGTGATTGTAAATGTTTACAGCTGCCGACGTACGCGGCAGACTTGATCCCATTTTTTTAAGTGAACGATATACTTTCTCTTCGGCACTGGTAAGAGCTTTAGAGAAGGAGTTCACGAACGTTACGTGTGTGAAACTTGATGTAACAGAGGCAAGATAAGAGCGCCGCAGAGCAGTTTGAGAGGGGGGGGGGGGGGGGCGGAGGTCCTCACAGAGACCTCCCAAGTGCTGGAGCACGGTCCGTGCTGTTGTGGTTAGCTGCACGTTTGAGGCCCATCTCTCTGTGGTCTCCTACCAGACAAATTATTCACGGTTCCATTCAGACTTTCACAGTCTATACGAGAGTCAAGAAAATGGATGCGTTTTCGGTACTGACTAATCCTGCAGCAGTATACTGAAACGTGTTGTGCTCTTGACAGGTCCTCACCATCTGTCTTTGATATAGAAATTTTGAAGAAAGTGCACGGGTGAAGAATAAAATACGTCAATGAAGAAGAAACAGAGAAACTACTGCGAATAATGCAACTAACCTTTTAGCAGCGGCACGCACAGTCCACAAGTCACTACGGGTCAGCTCGGATATGCGAGTCGGACATTGTTGCGTACAATACATTTAACGCATTTCGTCCTCACGGCATTTCGCCCGATCGACAGCTTCATGAGAATCACTTTCAAAAGCGGTTACAGTTCTTCGAAATACGTCTACGAAAGCTACAAAGTCATGCAGCAAGATTACGGATGAAGCGTAGTTTACAAACTGTTTGGACATCAATCCAGCCGCCGTTCGAGAAACAAAAATTTATTTTCACCCTCACTACATTTGATACTCATAATAATAACGTGTAATTCAATGTGTTTGCTTAAATTTGGTGCCGGACGGGGTGACCGAGCGGTTCTAGGCGCTACAATCTGGAACCGCGGGACCGCTATGGTAGCAGGTTCGAATACTGCCTCGAGCATGGGTGTATGTGATGTCCTTAGGTTAGTTAGGTTTAAGTGGTTCTTAGGGCACTGATGACCTCAAAAGCTAAGTCCCATAGTGCTCAGAGCTATTTGAACCATTAAATTTGGTGCAACATGGCACCAGCTTGTTAAACCTCTTGTCCTAGCGGAAGGACCACGGTTCGCGGCGCTGTTACCTGGCACTGATAAGCCAAAACATTCTGAGAACTGCCCACTGCGACACTGGATGCCGCCTGGTGGCGTAGCGGCACGCGACGCGGTAACAAAAGTGTACAAGCGGAGCAGACGCGCACGGGGGATCCGTCTAGGTACTGGTCAGCCTTCCGCCGCCTTACCGGCTCTAAACCCCCCCCCCCCTACTACCCTCTCCTTCATGATGACCACCCCTTTCCTGCTAACCTTAGTAAGGCCAACCATTTTGCTTCCTACCTTTCCCATATCTTTACCATCCCTGACGATCCCCGGTTCGATTACTCCCTCTTCCCTGATGTCCACGATCGAATAGACACCTCTGCCCCTCCACTCGTTCCTGGACATTACACACACTGAACTCAACAGCCCCATCACCACTCAAGATATCAGAGCTACACTACACACTAAACGCAACACCACTCCGGTTCACGACCGTCTTACCTACCGTCACCTCCGTGAAGCTCCCGCCTCCTTCCTCTCCACCATGGCCAGACTATATAATGTGGTCTCGTCCACTGGCTTCTATCTCGACCTGTGGAAAACCTCCCGGATCCTGATGTTCCTCAAACCTGACACACCGGCATCCACTGTGTCCTTCTTCCGTCCCATCAGCCTTACCTCTGTCTTCAGCGAGGTCCCGGAATACGCCCTCACCCGACGCATCCACCGGCACTTCCACCGGCACCGTCTCGTTCCCTCTACCCGATATGGCTTTCGGCCATCCTTCTCTACCGATGACCTTCTCCTTCACCTCACTCAGCTAAATTCCCGTCGCTCCGCCATCTTCCTCTCTCTCGACCTCGAGTGTGCCTACGACTGTGTACGGCATTCCGGTCTCCTCTTCGAGCTCCAAACCTTCGCCCTTCCTATTAACTACGTCCGTCTGATGGTCTTACTTTCTCACGGTCTCTCCTATGTCACCATCCGTAACACGGATTCCTACACCTTCCACCCCTTCGCCAGTGTGCCCCAACATTCCTTCCTCTCCCTTCTTTACACGGCGGACATACCTCCACCTTCACTCCCCTTACACCTTCTCCAATGACACCGCCTTCCATGCCCTCGCTCCCACCCTGAAACGCTCCCAGCACCTTCTCCAATCCCATCTTGACCAGTTCACCACTTGGTGTAACTAGTGGCAGCTTGATGTCAATCCTTCCAAAACCGAAGCAATCGCTCTAGGCAAAATCACCCCTTCCTTCCGTCTCCTAGATTTTTATCTCACTGTCTACAGCCGTCCTATCAACCTCACCCCCACCCTCAAGTACCTCGGTGTCACCCTTGACCCTCGCCTCTCCTGGACCCCCCATCTCTGGACGATCCGAGCCGAGGCGTGCTCCCGACTCTGTTCCTCGAGCTCCTTTCTCCACAATCCTCCACACCTATAAATCCCTCGTCTGCCCCATCCTCTGTTAAGCCCGTCCCACCTGGATCTCCACCCCTCCTACCTTCTTCAAGTCCCTTCAAATCCTGGAATGCCATGTGCTCCACCTCACTTATTGCATCCACATCCCATCCCCCACACGGATCCTCTACGACTTAATTCCTTTCCCACACCTCCTCCTCTTCCTTGAACGTATACAGAGCCTTTACACCTCCCTTAAACTTCATCCCCCTCATCTGCTTGTCTCTCCCACGCTTTCCCACCCCTGTCCCCTGCCACACCTGTACACCTTCTGAGACGTCGTGGTCTCCTGACCTTCATTGCTTACATATTCCGCCCTCACAATCATATTCCGCACATCGGGACGCTTCATTCGAACCCAAATTCACGTAAACGATATGCAAATAACAAGTAAGCGCACCACGGTTGAAATACTCGAGGCTGGCGTACACACACACACATTCGAGACACGACGGTCACAAAAGCTTTTAGTTCGGGAGAGGCAAACACCGCACACCAGGACGCCGGTCCCTTCAGAGGTTCTCACAGGGAGCTATCTACGTCGCCCGGCGACCACCCGTGGAGCGGACAGCGTGTGCCCGAGTGAAAGGGGGAATGACCCCGTGTTTGGCTTAAAAGCAAATTCCACTACATTGTGTGGGAGCGCCTGGCCTACGCATTCCTTACAAACAGAGCACGCAGTTTCAGAGATTTTCACAGGGAGACAGCAAACGCCAGACGCCGATGCTACAGATCTCTGGATTGGTCGCCTTAAACGAAACGTCATTCTCCCGTTTTAGAAGAGCAATGCTGATTGGCAGATGATATTTCTGACACCTTGAGCTGAAGGAGTAATGGAAGAGACTGAAAGATATACCCCGTCACGTCTGGCACGGAGAGGGGCCGTTCCGTTGTCCTCTTGGAGCGAGAACATGTAACGAGAGCGTGCGGGCTCGTACGTGTACTCAAAGAGCGAGGAACAAGTCTCTCCTCACTACTTCACTGGGAGAGCACCTCTGTCGAGAGCGAATCGGAGAGCGACTCTATACTGAGCCCTTGCGATTAAGCGTTGTTCACTTTGTTGGTCGCCACACTTCCTATGCGGTGTGAACGGACAGAGTTATAGTTAAACGCCTGCGAGCGAATTTTTGAGTGGCATCGCGGTGGACTGGTTATCTGACCAGTGTACCACGCCAATAGACCAGGGGTGAACAGGAGTCCTTTACTTCACCAAGGCGTAGGGAGAGTTTGATTGGCGAATGTCAATCTAGATAGAACGAGAGTTATCTTATTTGTCATCAGCGAGCGGCGCAGACAGCAGTCATCACAGCTTACGGTATTGTGTGCTAAAGCTCTTGCGAGCCCCATATTTCCTCCACAACAGTACACTTCACTGCATTTCACACGCGACAGCCTCGACCACACCTAGCAACATTCTAATGGATAATTATTCAAGTTGAGTAGGCGCGGCTCTCAGCCATTCTGCCAAGTCGATAACAATCTTAAACTTTGTATAGAAATTTCATTAGGGAAACCTATCCTTGAGAGGTAACTTCACATTCCGAAAAGAACCAGGATATAACTTGTTCAATTCATAACTAAAAGTGCCATTGTGATTTCTCAGAACTTTTGCAAAATAAATAATAATTTTCGTTAGTTTCATGTTTTTCTTACACTAACTAGTACTACTCCAGTACCCAAGTATCCCACTAGTTACGTAAGAAATTTTGTGAATTTTTGTGTCATTTCCTTACAGCAGACGACTGCAGAAGATATTTATTGCTGAAAGTTTTTCAGGCATTTCTCTTTACAACGTTAGGAGCGTCTGTCTAACTTCTGTAGTAGTGTGGGGGTGGAAATTGCATCTTGCAGGAGCCACAGGGTAAAGGGTACATCTCAGATTAATCCGTTGCGCAGAATGACAGAATAGCAACCCCACGCTCACAACCTGCATCCCACCCACTCTCCGTCTTACCACACTCCATACCCTTGCCCAAGGTGGCTTCCGCCAAATTCCCCTCCCAGAAGATGCCCTCGTCCCCTCCATCTACCCCTCCTACCAGATTTAACCCTCCCCTTGCTCCTCCTGTGTTTTCCCTCCGGGCCACCCTCTTTCCCTCCTCACTTCCTCTCTTCTCTGTCTCTCTCCTTCCCCCTCCCCGGGCTTCCACACCCCCATACCCTCTTCTCTCTCCCTCCCACCTTCTCTCCACCTGGCATCCTCCCCCCTCCCTACCCTCCCATATTTCCCTGTGGCAGGTTCCCTCCCCCCCTTTTTTCGTGCAACAGTTTGTGTATAGTGCGCCGAACATCGACATCATTGTGTTAGTGTTTCTCTTCGTCTTAATGCAACGGTGTTTCTTCGTGAGTGCTCCTACGTTCACGTGTTCAACCGTCTGTCTATGTTTGTGCACTGAGCTGAACTTCCCTGTGCGACCACTGCCTTCCGTGAACGACTTCCTTTCTTTTTCATTTGTCTGTCTCCTGTTTTTATGCTACTTGTACATCTGTTTTTATGTCTTCTAGTTTCGTGTGTGTTTTTTTCTGTGGCCGAAGAGCGGCGTGGATAGGCCGCTGCAGGCCTACCTATTGTAAAGGTATAAAATAACAATTTTTAAAAAAAAAGGACGGGGGATCACTCTAGCGAAGATATTTCCTGCAAAGGGGAAATCCATTGAGATAAGTGACTTTGACACAGAGCAGATTGTTATTACGCAGAGCCTGTGAACGGGCATCTCGAAAACGGAGAAACTGGTCGAATGTTCACGTGCTACTATCGTGAGCATCTACAGAATGAGGTAGAAGAACAGTTAGCCTACCACTAGGGGCTAAGTGATTGAACGTTCACGACTCTTCACAGAACGTGGGGTTTGGAGGCTTGTTTGCTCAGTAAAGCAGGACTGTGGCAAAAGAGCACATTGCTGGTGCACTCGCAAGTGTTTCGGAGCGTACCAGTAATCGAACATTGTCGAATATGGAGCCTCGCAGCTCTTCGGGTGAATCACACTTTCGCTGCACTAGGTCGACGGTCGTCTCCACAAGCGCCGCCACAGAGGTGAACAGCGGCTCGAAACGCGCAGCGCGGCCCGCACGCAGGCTGGTGAGAGCTGGATTATCCTTCGGGAGACATTCTGCTGCGCCTCACGTGGAACCTGTGCTAGTAATCGAAGACACGCTGCCAGCTGCGAACCACCTGCATTCCTCGAAGCTCGATGTCTGCCCCACGGCTACGTCACCTTTCAGCAGTATAATTGTTTGTGACTCGGAGGCAGAACCGTGCTACAGTGGTTTGAGGAGCATTACAGTGAACTCACGTCGATATCTCGGTGACCAAATTCGCCTTATGCAAATCCTATGAAACCCATTTGAGTCGGTATCGAGTGCCACCATAGCGTTCGCAAACCAGCAGCTGGTTTTTTTTAGGCGAATTACTTGCCCCGTGCGTAGACATTTAATGCCACATATCCTTATCCTTAATACACAGAACAGTGATGTATTTCGTTGCAAAGACGGACAAACAAGCTACTAAGCAGGTGATCGTAATGTTTTCAAGTTCCACACACATTACCTTCGTGAACCTTTCCAAGTCTCTTTCTAAAGAAAAAAAGTTTTGTCGTTCAATTTCTTAAAAAAAGAAAGCCATATAGATAATTTCACAGTTGTAAACGTTAGAAATTACTTGCGTCGGTTGGAAAATTCGCCACACTGCCCACCGTAACTTTCGGAAGTCCGCACTCTGTCGCGTTTAGTCGCTCCGGATACGCTGTGAGTATCCTGCCGTAGCTACATCACCTCGTTTATTTGTTGACGCCGCCCACAAGTAAGTACTGTGTGTGTGTGGGCGCAACTCCGGGCGCAGACTCCGCGCGGGATGCGCGGCGGCGGACGTCCGCCCGAAGCGCCGGCCGAGTCCCGTTCAGCCAGAGGCAGCCCTCGGCCGGCCGGCGGCACACTGCGGTGGCGCAGTCGACACGCACCACCTGCACTGTTTCTCAAATGATTCTACAGAAGCTATTCAGTAAAGAAATTTCATTTTTTCGTTAGTTATAGTTTTATATGTCACCTTGACAATGACACGCACATCATTTACTTAATGGTCACGATTTGGTAAGACACACCGAGTGAGGTGGCGCAATAGTTAGTGGACTGGACTCGCATTTGGGAGGACAGTTCAAACGCGCCTCCGGCTATCGAGGTTTAGATTTACTGTGATTTCCCTAAACCGCTCGAGGCAAAAGCCAGGACGGTTCTTTTGAAAGGGCACTCCCGATTTCCTTCCCCACCCTTGACACAATCCGAACTTGTGCTCCATCTCTAACGACCTCGATGTCGACGGGACGTTAAACCCAATCTTCCTTCCTTTTTAAGTAAGACACGGACAAAAATAGGGACCGCTATAATTTTGCGTTTGGTGCATATTACATAAAAATGGTTCGAATGGCTCTGAGCACTATGGGACTTGACAGCTATGGTCATCAGTGCCCTAGAACTTAGAACTACTTAAACCTAACTAACCTAAGGACTTCACAGAACACCCAGTCATCACGAGGCAGAGAAACTCCCTGACCCCGCATATTACATACATACTGAATTTTTCTGTAGGTTCGGAGATATCTGTCACGAGTCTTTAGAAAATTGATCCGATGTGGCAGACTCGTTTGTGATCACGTCGGCCTGCGATAAACCTGGAATGATATATCCGTAACATGCCTCATGTTCCGTAAACGGAGATACCGAAACGAGATTTTGGCAAATTATAGCACACAAAGAGGAGGGCATTTTGCTATACTGTTAACAATTTCATTACGGTTATCTTCATTATCTACCGTGTTATTCCAGTAATTAGAGAGTTTTTCGATGAAAGAACGTAATTTTTAAGGTCCGTAGATAGCTCGTGAAATGAGAAATAATGTGGGTTTTGGAACAACATAACTGAAGACATAACTCGTTTACATTTGTAGTGACAATGCGGTTTTTTCCAGTGTGGCGGAGCGGTTCTAGGCGCTTCAGTCTGGAACCGCGCGACCGCTACGGTCGCAGGTTCGAATCCTGCCTCGTGCACGGATGTGTGTGACGTCCTTAGGTTAGTTAGGTTTAAGTAGTTGTAAGTTCTAGGGAACTGATGACCTGAGATGTTAAGTCGCGTAGTGCTCAGAAAGTGAGTGCAGGCGGCACTCGGCTGCCGCCGCCCGGCAGTTCCCGCACGGCGCAGCCCCCCGCCCACGCCCGCCCACGCCCGCCCACGCGCGCCCTGCCGACAGCGGACCCGCGACACGACCGACCGGCGAGCCGCGGCCCGCTCACCTCGCCGGCTCACAGCACGGGGCGGCCTCTGTCCGTGCGCAGTTCCCTATCTCCAGCCGCGGCTGCGATCGATACCTTATCTCATAGTGGCCTTCCAGAAATCAATAACTGACGTCGCATCCGCAGATAGTGTGCTCCGCACGCAGGACAAACACGTTACCGGCACCTCCCACCCACGCTGAGGGACAGTGTGTCCGCCCGCGGAACCGCCGAGGCCGAGTCAGCCGGAGTACGTGGCGACACGCACACCTCATGCCGCGCCTCTCCGCTCGCCCGCTGCCTTCTCGTTGCTGCTGTCGGACTTCCGCCGCATTCTCGCTGCCGGAAAATCCACTTCTCCGACATACAGGTAAAAACTCTTGCCGCACCACGGCGTTTAATGAACTTAGTTTTTCCTTAAAAACTTTAATTTCTATGAAAAAAAAAATCCTACTTTTAGTTTCGCGTGATTTTTTAGTTCCGTAACGTTCCTCAATCAAATCAAATTTGTATGAAATCTCATCGGACTTAACTGTTAAGGGTATCATTCCCTAAGCTTACACACTACTTAACCTAAATTATCCTAAAGACAAACACACACTCCCAGGCCCGAGGGAGGACTCTTCCGACGGGACCAGCCGCACGGTCCATGACTGCAGCGCCCCAGACCGCTCGGCTAATCCCGCGCGGCGTTCCTCAATCGATATTGAAAAAGTATGCGGTTAATAAGTCCAGTTTTTGTAGACACGGTAGTGTGTGTGCCTTTTCATAATTCGTAACAGTCGTTGTGAAATGGCGCTATTTGTCGACGAGGTATATTTCATTTACAGATCTTGTGGGGAAAAAGTTTGATAGCAGGTAGCTTAGTGTCAGATACGTTGTAGACCACACACTATTACAAATGAAATATAACTAAAAGCACAAAAAACTTGTTGACATGGTATTGACACTGGCATCTGTATCCGTCCACAACTGAATGCTCGTTACTGAATGTCGCCAATGTCGCAATTGCAAACCTACGGAGCTGGCGCGGAATTAGCTTAGTTTACACCAAGTATCAAACACTACAAGCTGTAAAAAACGAATTTCTGGCGATCACTCAGTTCTAGTGTCGGCCCTTGTGTTATTTTAACGATCCACACCTGGAAAAATCCAAGTACAACGTGGCGCGCGGAAAACCGACCCCTGCCGTCAGACCAGCTGCTCACTCTCGGCCGACACTTGTCCTCCACCACTTCGAAGCTCTCGCCACTACGTTCCGTATTGTTAGTATTTCTTTATCGTCCAGTTACTACATGTTTATCTATTTGTTGTTGTACCAGCTCGTGGCTTGCAACAGTTGGTGCGTAACTGGTGATCACCGTGTACTCCGGGCCGATTTTTTTACGTTAGCGACGATCGGTTATGCCCGACAGTCGTCTGTTACGATTTTTGAATGCGCCACAATTTACATTATGAAAGACAAACAATAATTTGTTCTCCACATCTTACAATTAGTAGAATGTGCATTTTGCTTTTGCAATTAGAAGAATAAATAAACCTAAGACGACACTTTGCTGTGCATGGACTGTAATAAAAGCTTGCAACATTGTACTTGATTCTTTCCTAGTTGGAGATGAAGAAAGACTAAAAAATATAATTACATTTACAGATGTTTCCATATCTAAGTTTGACTAATGCGGTTCTGTAGTTCCGGGAAAGTGTAGTACCATAAGGTATAAATAATTACATGCTTTAGATTGACCTATCTCCACTTTCAAGAAACTGTGCATAGCTTCTACGAATAGTATCTCCTTCAGGAAATTAATGTAATGAAACCAAGGCTAAGCGGAACTGCGTTTTTTGTCTTGACGGCAAGAAAGGTTGAAGTCGGTGTCTGCTTAGAATCGTCTCTGAATTGTGTCCACAGCTCGCAACAAACATAAGCATCTCATCATTTGCCCCCCCAGCAGCCCTCCTGCTTCCTGGCAGTGACACGTCACGTCACGTCACGTCACGTCACGTCCCGTACTGAACCCTTGCAGTGGTGGCGCCTCGCCACCCCAAGCAGCGGCTTGTCTCACCCCGGACCTGCGCTACATCGTGCCTGTAATGTGTACCTCCCCAGTGAAGGCTGACTTGTTGCGTTCGCAGGTCTCGTTTCTGACCGCTTACTAGATTGTGGTTAGAACCGTTTCAAAGCTCACCATAGAAAGTGAATGTTTTTCTTTGCCGTATTGTGCTTCGGGCATTAGGATGTGACTGCTTTTGAGTGAAACATTGTTTTCAAAAATCCTTCAGCCGCACAGTTTCTTTTTGAATTTCGGTGTAGTCAAAACGTAGGGCCTACACATTGAGCCGTGAAAAAAGTTGAGGATATTAATAAAAGAGACCGTGTCGATTTGAGGATGATAGTTCCGCACAGCGAATGTTGCAGTTGTGCTGGGAGGTCGTGGTGGTTCTGCAGGCCGGATGGAAAACGATGTCTGGAGGTCTGACGACCAGCTGGACGTAATGGGTCGTGAGAGCAGTAGCAGGAAAACGAAAAAAGTGAGGCCGGAGAATACAATATGTCAGGTTTCATTCTGAAGGCTCGGATAGGGGGAATACATTCCGGTTCTGATCGTATCCGTAGTGAGTATTGAGGAGAGATGTGCGATAATATTTACAAAATAGCCGTGTTGGGAGTGTAAACATCGTTGTTAAGGGCAAAGCGTCGGCCGTCGAAGCCAGCGAAAACACCAGGCTACTTTATACGACTGTCAGTACGTTTCTTGCCATTTTTCTGAACAAGTAGTTAAAGGAGCAGAAATACCATTTGGATGGAGAAGTTAAATATTAGCTCACGTGCTCGGTA
Source organism: Schistocerca cancellata (assembly GCF_023864275.1). Lineage (NCBI taxonomy): Eukaryota > Metazoa > Arthropoda > Insecta > Orthoptera > Acrididae > Schistocerca > Schistocerca cancellata. The sequence continues at coordinate 8,429,981 of NC_064627.1, forward strand.
GCAAATGAGCAGGAAAAGACTGCCTGAGTTGACATCTGCTGTGACAAGAATTATAATGTAGTTCAAAGTGTAGTAGCAAGTGATTACTTAAGAAAACAATTAGGACTCAAAATAATTCAATAAATTTCCACTAAAAGGAATTCAACGTTTTATAAGACTGTAAAATATTTTGCAGCTGCGTCCAGTGACCATTAACATCATTACCTGCCGTGCTAGTGCACTGCCTACTAGAGATGGGGGATCCGCTATTGAACTGATTCATACAGTTGAATATTTCAAAGGAGTGAACAATCAGTGATTCAGAAAAAAAGAACGGTAGCTCCAAACGTTTCCAACGGCAGAGAGAGAGAGAGAGAGAGAGAGAGAGAGAGAGACGGAGCATATCAGCAGCGCCTCTGCTGGTCACAGCACAGTGCACGCCACACAACACAGCCAGCGCCGGCCTTTGCCCTGCTTCTACCTTGGCTGCCTGCATTGTGCAGTGCCCCATTGGATTTTGCGTTTCACATATGCCGTGCCGTCTCTGTGCGTCGTCTGCCGCGTGCAGTGTCTGGCGCAGCTTAACTTCGCATCGCACTCTCTCGGCGATCGTTTCAGTCGCACGTCCTGCCCTCTGGGCAGTTGATGCGAGCGACAGAGAGCCACCTAGCGGATAACATAGGAACTACTTGCAACAACCTGCTCGCAAGGGAACGGACGATTTGTCTCGGAGCGGGTGAGTTCACCGCTCCCCCCACCCTCGGAACTCGCCCGCTCAACGCTCACCCCACCGTTCTCGACTCTAGCCAGATCGTTGAGCAAAGCGACTCGGGTGTCTCTCTGGTCTCTGCAGTCTTAGCTCACGCAGTAATACAGCTCGCGGCTCGACCTGCTCGACTCAGTGCTTCTGCATCGGAGTTCGTCTCTACTGGATATCGTTCTTCGTAGTAATAGCGCTATGTATATTACATTATTATGTTATGTATACATCATTTGTTTTTATTTTATTTTTATTTGTTTAAACTGATCAGATTAGGTTCCTGACGACTCCTCTTACCATAGGATTTTTATTATGGACACTCGAATTTACGCGTTAATTACGAGCGAACCGATAAACGTATTGCAAAATGTGATACACCAATATTTTCCTTGTTTTATTCTGCGTAAGGCTATATGCAGCACTTTCGTTTTACAGTCAAATTTATATATATTTTTCTTATTCTGGTACGGATTTTGCGATTTTAGGCGTCTTCGGAAGGAAACGTTCACTTTAAAAATATATGGCTTGCGATGTATTTGTATGAGGTTAATGAAATTTTAATACATTATAGCCAAATATATTGTTAATGTAAATCTCAAGTTACAACATTTTCCGATCACCCAAAAAACCACGATAGTGCAAAATAAATCAATAATCAAAAACTTTGTCATATCGTGGAAATTTCAATAAACAATACAAAATTCTTACTCATTATCTGTGTTACTTCAAAATAGGATCAAATAAGATCAAAATACAGGTATAGTACTGGAATAAACCAAGTTTAAAGGGCAATGTGCCTTCCATTTATTTTCTATTGTAAATGAGTGGTGAGTCATGAAAAACAGCTAATTCATTTCAGGGAGTGAACAGTTCTGATCCGATCTCTGAAAAGAACAGTTTTGCCCATCTCTACTGCCTACGCTAACGCCCACAAGTGTTGTAGACACGTGGCTCCTCCTCGTGAAATGTTGTGAGCAGTAAAGTGGTCTCGGTAACTACTGTCTTCAATATCAGAATATCTTTCATGTAACCAGTACAGACTATTGGAAAGAATCTGAAGACTAAAATCACAACAGAAATCAAAATGTGATTCATACCAGCTGGACACGTTAACGTATTAGTCGTGTCAACGTTGCTCGGTCCTAGATTCGAGAACATATGCATATTCGAAAGCAATCGAAAGCTTCGACGATTTGTTTGCAGCTGTTGGAAACACTGCCAGTGAGGATGGCCGACACGTTACAGGAAGACAGAGAAAATAAATTTGATTTCCGGAGTGAACGTTATAAAACAGCACAGAAGAGAATAATTTGAAAATAGGAACAGGAATACCTAGCATCATAGTTGAGTTAGTATCTGGAAGATCGCCTTCTAGGTCTTCAGCAAGATCCATGGGAAGTATGCGGTCACGTCGACAGTAGTACCTACCCAAAGCTACAAAAAACTTCATTTATACAGGGTGTCCCTGGAGGAATGGTAGGCATTCGTGTCCGCAGCTCGTGGTCGTGCGGTAGCGTTCTCGCTTCCCACGCCCGGGTTCCCGGGTTCGATTCCCGGCGGGGTCAGGGATTTTCTCTGCCTCGTGATGACTGGGTGTTGTGCGATGTCCGTAGGTTAGTTAGGATTAAGTAGTTCTAAGTTCTAGGGGACTGATGACCGTAGATGTTAAGTCCCATAGTGCTCAGAGCCATTTTTAGGCATTCGTGGACATTACAGGAAAGATCACTCGAAGTAAACATGGACTCTAAAATGCATACGTGAAGAGTTATCAGCACTATCTCATCGTTGATACTGTGAAACAACACTCTTCTACTGCAAGCTCTTTGCTTTCCATACTTTGAGAGAAGGTAGTACGGACCAGAACAAAAAAAAAAAAAAAAAAAAAAAAAAAAATTGCCCAGTAAACATGGACTCTAAAATGCATACGTTAACAGCTATGAGCCCTCAGTAGAAGGGATGTCTTAGATGAACAAGTGCCCATACCTCTCAAGATAGGCACTTTAGCGCCCGTGTCTAGTGGACAGTTTTTGTCTCTACCTCCTTTCAAAATATGGAAACCAAAGATCTTCTACTAAAAGAGGTTTGTTTCAAAGTATCTAAGATGAACAAGTGCTCATACCTCTTAAAGAATGCGTTTCGGTGCCACGTTTACTAGACTTCTTCCTACCATATCCCTGAATACTGCCCATCACTCGTGCGACACCATCAATATTTGAGCTGTTCTGCGACACGGTCATTTTCTGATAGACTGTTCTCAGAAACAGCAATGCTGTGCACTGCTCTCAAAAGTGTTACTTCGACAGTCTGTGAAGAAAAGTTGTAGAACATGTACTGTTAATTATTGTTGCATTTCTTGATTATTAAATATATTTTTGTTGCTTTTTCCACGATTCTGTAAACTGATCGTTTAACATTCATGTTTTGAGCTCGATTATTATGAGCCATCGATCTTTGGAAACCGATATTGGAGTCGAAGTGAGCACTGACGGTTTGCCAACATCGCTCATCCCTAGTGAGGAGCGCAGCGGGACTGATAATGTTGTGCACGGATTGAGGCGGGAGCACGTTGACTGGCAGTGGCGCTGGCAGCAGCGTGTGTGGTGTTTGGCTCAAGTACGGAGACTTGTCCGAGGATGGCGGGTCGCCGAATAGGGTCGATACGGATATCTTAGACGACAGACGTCAAAAATGCCCTCCGCATTCTGGGTAGGGACTGCGGGCGCCAGTACTAGTAATGTGACTGAAATGTAAGAGCAGAGGGTCGGATGGCTGTACTGTGGGCCTGTACGCTTGCCGCGCGGCGCGCCCTCTGATCGGAATGACGTGTCACGCGGCCACAGTGGCGTCAGACGGGCAACTGGGAGGTGTCGAGGTGTGGCCCGGCCAGTTCTCTGCACCTGCGTACAGCGAGCGCCCATACATGACTGTGTCAACACTGTGCTTCTCTCTACTTTTGCAGGAGGCATGGCGAGAACGTGGACCAAGTTCCAGCTGCTTCTGTGGAAGAACTGGGTTCTCCAGATCAGGCATCCACTCCAAACAGTGCTGGAGATTCTCATTCCAGTTATTTTCTGTCTTCTCATTGTGCTCGTCCGGAGCATCGTGGATCCGACAACTTACAACGAACCCACGACGTACGATTTCATCCTCCCAGACAACGGCAGCGTACCAGAGTGAGTATATATATAATCACAGCTGCTTCGGTCCGACCTTAAAGCCTCCCTATTGGAGATGTCCGAGTGTCACCCTATCAGGCTTCGCACGCTCTGTGACGAGGGATCAATCAGATAACATTTACGGCTGGGATCTAAAAGTTGAAAGCTAAAATGAAGCACGTAATGGAATTAGAAACCGTCACGAACACGATCCTATGCTATACAAAAATGTAGTATTCCTGAATGGTAGCCATCTTTACATCGATGAAACTACATATGAAATGTACTGTATCTGATTCGAGTGCATAGGTTAATACTTTTTAAAAACGCTGGAGATTACCCAGTGTGTTCACTTCTTTACAGGAACAGATGCAAAAGATCACGTTTTATCTTTCTGTAAGAACACAGTTTCCATAATTAATGTACCTGAAACTTCCTGGCAGATGAAAACTGTGTGCCGCACCGAGACTCGAAATCGGGTCCCGAGTTCGAGTCTCGGTGCGGCACACAGTTTTCATCTGCCATGAAGCTTTATATCAGCACACACTCGGCTGCAGAGTGAAAATCTCATTCTGGATTAATGTACCTGCCCAAAGTATCGTCTACTAACACATGGATGTACGTAAACTCATTCTGCTAACACTGTGTGTTATCAACACGATGTATACGCGCCTTCTGTACGCGCACAGTTCGTTGTGCTATGCTAATGTTTGATGATGATTCTGTTCACTGACACATCTCCAAATAACGACGCACACCGAGTGTCCTGGATCACAGATAATCTCTTCTTCCACTTACTATAATACACACTACCCAGTTGCCCTCCTCATCGTTGCTTCCTTAACGATGTAAGCCATTGTTTGTTAAGCCAAGTTAAGTTTGTTAGGCCCAGACACTGTCCTCACCATCTACTGCCACTTCTGTGGTATTGTAGTCGTATTTGTTGGCCTCTAATGAGGATATCCCGGGCTCCGTTTCCTGTCGTATATTTCTATTGTTCGCGTGCATTATTTTATCTGTGACACGCTGAACCAATATTACCTTACGAAGACTCGTGTAGAAGATATCTGGGTCGTTTGCGTGTTGTGGGATGGTTAGACCTCTTGTGTTGTGGGTTTTCTGTATATCGAAAACCTGTGTTGGTGGTTTTCATGTTTTTGTGATGTCTAGGAAGTGTATTTTTTTCTCTGTCTGCATTTCAACAGTGATGAGGATGTTTCGGTGGGCAGTATTAATGGCTCGTCTAACCTTAATATCCTGTCATGCTTTTTCTCTAGTAAGCAAATTATCTCATCAACTATTAGTCACCTATTGGCTAATATCTTCCTTGACCATACCGAAAACAAAATATATGAAGAAATAATACACCGTAACTTTTACACTTGACCATTATGTTGATGACATAATTTGCTTGTTGTATGAACACACGATGAGATACTACAGTTACACAGGCGTATCAGTACTTTCAATCCAAATATCGACTTCATACTTGAAACCGAAACAGACCAAAAAATAAATGAACTTCCTAGACATCACACGAAAACCTATAACAAACAGTACAACAATTTTAACAATATACCACAGATGTAACTATCCCAAAGCACACAAACAACGCCAGCATCAGATACCTCCTACACAGACTGAACTGAATTCCAGTGGATAAAGACAGCTTCACACAAGAACTAAATTAGGCTGCCGCGAAATCCTGCACACTGCGGACAAATGGTAGCAAGAACTATAAAAAAAAAAAAAAACACAACTGTGACTAAACACACACAACAATGTTTCAACACAGCGCACCAGTAACGCACATACAGTAGTGGATACATAAGATAAAGAAACCAAAAACACCAGAAAAACATGGGACACGCGGACATTTGACAACAAATATCCACAGAATAGGAAGTATTACGGCAAGACAAGGAATACATGTGGCACAGAAAACAGTCAGTAATCTACAGAGCACATTAACTACATTCAACATTACCATACACAAATTCAGCAAAGTAGGTACGTACTAATTTACCTGCAAATATTGCGAATCAGTATATGTGGGACAGATGTATCGAAGCAATTCAGTGGAGGTCCTTTTATTGAAACAAAAAAAAAAAAAAAACGGATTTGAAAGTGTCAGAATTTGTAAATGATTTCTCCGCCCATTCAGTGTAACATTCATGGCACTAAACCCGCGTTCTCATTCAGCCGTAGACATAGATATAATGTCGACTCCTTTCGCAAGTTATTTCATAGAAGTGGAAATGTGCTGAGGACTTTCTTCATGGATTCGGAAATCTTTAACTAGTGGCGCACAAGTGCTTACACTTATTTTAAAATCCACCTTCTTACATAAACGACGAATTGACATGTTACCATACAACACACGTTCATACTCGTCTGAAAGCCATGTGTGTGAGTTTAATACGGGTGCATCCGAAAAGAAATCCAGGTTCTCATCGCGAGATGGTTCTTCAATTATGACTCCTTTGAAAGTGCGCTTTCGTCCAACTCTTTTCCTATAATCCTAATTGGCGGGGTATCATTTGTTTTCGGTGTTTCAGTAGTTTTTATAGTCACATCAATTTCTTGTTTTGCTTAAAGGATCGAAGAATTTCTGTTTTGCATAAAGAATTATAATACTTGGCGAAACTTCTAAGCTCTAGGGCCATATAAAGCACAATTAATTCTATTAAAGCAACCACTTTGTGAAACATTTTAATAACCCTTCAAATTTAGATCTGTGACTAAGTGATCGGGAACCATCACAACTCATTTTGTCTAAAAGAGGGAGAAGAGAAGTGTGAATTTCAAGAAGGGCTCGAACAGCATTAAATGACAAAGCAACCTCACGTACGATGAAAAACACGGCCTAGTTTTCATAGCTGAGGATAATTCTCGTGAAACACCCTTTAGTAGTCTCTGATTTTTGAGATTTTGGAGAAAACGGAGAATGTAAGGAATCACAAAAAGTCTGTATATGGTTTACATCTGCCACATCATTCGGACAGCAAGTTCCATTTTGTTCTTCATACAACGCACGACAAGTAATTCTTATGTAAATGATTAGACAGTGGAGCATCTACCCATTTGTAAGGTAAAAGCATTCTTAATGCACCATCTCTTGCGATACCTGCAAGATGGTTTTTAGTACATTGTATTAAAAGTTGTACTTTTCAAGAGCTGCTAACAGTGTACTGAAAATACCTTATCCTGTCCCATTCTGTAATTGAGCAATATCGAAAAAATAATTGATTGCAAGCAACTCCTTCAAAGGACAAATCTACATATATTAGTAAGCAGGTCGTTTTGGAAATCTTACTTTCGCCCATCATGATACTAATGTTTATACCTGATTCCATAAGGAAGTGAGCAATATTATTTTTAATTTCTTCTCCTATTAACATACGGGTATTTTGGCATGTATGGTTAGAACGAACCATACTAGCGGCTGATAAAACATTAAACTTCCGTGGTTCGATTGCACTAGCCAACAGTGAAAATCTGACTGGATGAAAACATTTTTGTTAACTGCTTCGACCTCGCTGACTACGAAGACGAATTGAATTAGCTGTCGTGTCCAAGTGAAAGGGTGATGCATTTCATTGTAAATATATTTTATTAACATTCATTATCAATCCCTTCCCATACAGGGTTCGAAAACCTGTTGATGGTAGACAAAGCGATGGGGTTTCAGGCAACAATAGTTGTGTGTATTTTTTTGCCATTTTAGCCCGCGGTCGTAGCAACAGGGAGAAGGGGAAGATGAAGGAAGGAACAGTATGTTACAAGCTGTGTCCTGTTCGTGTGGTGGAAGAACGTGTTACTGTAATTACTGGGGTGGTCATTGTAATTCTTGTGATTCAATATGCCTCGCAAATGCGTAGACAGAGCTGAACATTCTTGCTACTTTTACGGACAGGCTACACTCAAATCGCAAAGGAGGCCAATAATGCCATATATTAGGAAGGCGTAGAGAATGTACTTTGGCTGTGAAGTCGGGGACAAGGAAAAGCCCTGGGCTCCTCACGTATGTTGCATATCTTGTGTCTCGAGTAAAATATCTTCCATGGGCTTTGCTATACCCGTGGTCTGGCGAGGAACATCAAATCGTGTGTATGATTGTCACTTTGGTGTGACGCACGGCGTTTCTTGCCATACCGGGGCCGTGCGACCAGGCACTCACCCTGCTCCTGTCCCACGTGACTGCGGTAGTGACGAGGACGGTAGCGAAACTAGTGCTGCAACATCACTTGCAAAACCCAATTTTTCCAAAGATCCTGATTTTTTGTGTAACGATGAGGGGACAGAGATTCTCAAAATAACGCCGTGCGAACTTAATGACCAAGTGAGAGATCTGGGATTGCCGAAAGGTAAAGACGAACTGCTGGCGTCAAGACTACAAAAATGGAATTATCTTGACAAGACGGTAATTGTGAGCGCGTTGCGTAACCGCCGTTTGCCATTCCCTCCATTTTTCGAAACTAAAGAAACTTGGATTTTTTGTGGTGACGTACAGGGGACCAATGGCAGCTATGGGCATTGACTGCAAAAGTGATCAGCGGACGTTGTTCACTGACTTCTGCGAAGTAAGTCTCAAGTGTGTAATGGCAACGTGTTACTATAAATTCCGATTGGGTATGCACCTTACGTGAAAGAAACATATGACAACAGAAACAATTGTTATTGCGATTGAACCATGACAAGTTTAAATGGCGGGTTTCATGGGATGTAGAAGTCGTAGGCGACACAAAACGGCTGCACCAAATTTTGTTGCTTCCTGTCCTATTGGATATCCGCACCAAACCCCTTCATTGTAAAAAGAAAGATTGGCCTAAGCGTCAATCACTGGAATGAAGATCTAACTGTGTTACACGCGAAGCACTTGTCAAATTCAAGAACATAATTCTCCCTGTTCTATATGTAAAATTGAGCCCATTGAGAAACTTCGATAAGGCCATGGACAAAAATGGAGGAGCACTTCTCTATTTGCATGACAATATTCCGCGTATTAGTGATGCGAAAATAAAAGAGGGGATTTTTGTGCTTCCCCACGTTTCAAACTGAACGAAGATGCGCATTTCAACACTATCTTCACAGTTGATGAAAAGTTAGTATTTATTCTAGTGGCCACAAACTTTCTAGGAAATAAGAGGGTGGAAAACCGTAATGATCTTGTGGAAAATCATCTGCACTGCTACAATAGACTGGGCTGCAACATGTCCATAAGTCCATACCTCGTAGATTCCCACTTGGATTTTTTCCTGACAGCTGTGGTGCTATAACCGGCTAGCACGGTGAATGCTTCTGCCGGCAAATTTCGGACTTGGCAATGAGATACCAGGGAAAGTGGTGTGCGTCGGTGTTAGCCTGTTATTGCTCGATACTAGTCAGGGAATCACCAGCAACAAACTACAAAATGGTTGCGCCTTCAAGGCCCTTCCTCCGAGTCATAACATCGAAGTAAATACACGCATCAGCTTACACAGGCAATAACGTAAAGTTATTTATTTTAGCGAAAATACATTTTTAAATCCGTAGAGACGCATGACACATCATCCGTAATTGTGCTAAACGCATTCTCCGAAAATTATTTCTAGCAGTTAGTTCATGAACCCAGCCGATTAGTAAACGTTTGGAAAAAACACCTCTTAGCAACAAATAATCCTGAGCTAGTAACGTGCATCAAAACGGATGCGGGGGTTAGTGAACACAGGGTTGTCGTATCTAGACTGAATATTGGAACCACCAAAAATAAGCTAAAAATATACCTATTCAAAAAAGCAGATAAAAATTCACTTGACGCCTTCCTGAGAGGCAATCTCCACTCCTTCCAAATTAACATGCAGATGTGGCTTGAATGCAAAGAAATAGTATCGACAGCAATTGAGAGATTTATACCAACAAACGACGGAGCTGATCCCTCACGGCACACAAAACGGATCAGAACGCTGTTGCAGAAACAACGAAAAAACCATGCCAAATTCAAACGAACGCAAAATCTTCGAAATTTAGCGCGTACATCAATGCGAAATGCTTATAATAGTTCCCACAATGAAACTTTATCTCGAGACCTGGCAGAAAATCCAAAGACATTCAGGTCATATGTAAAGAATACTAGCGGCAAGACACAGTCAATGCCTTCTCTGCGGTATAGCAGTGCAAACATTATGGACAACAGTGCTGCGAAAGCAGAGTTACTGAACACAGCCTTTCTAAATTTCTTCTCCAAAGACGACGAAATAAACGTTCCAGAATTCGAATCACAAATAGCCGCCAACATGAGTAACTTAAAAATAGATATCTTCGGAGTAGTGAACCAACTTAAATCACTCAATAAAAGAAAGTTCTGGTCCAGACTGTACACCAATTAGGTTCCTTTCAGAGTACGCTGATGCAATAGTTCCATACTTAAGAATCGTATACATCGCTCGCTCGACGAAAGATCCTTGGTTGTAATAGCCAAGTAACTAGCTACGGTGTGAATGATGGATTTAATGAAAGCAGATGCAAGTATTAAACCTGTAAAGATTAGAAGTTTAATTTTAATTAATGTACATAATTTTACTGTTTATTGACTGAGGATCATTAAAAATAATGAAACTCAAGGCTTCCAACCCAGGAGGATCCCGTCTTTTTTGTCTCTATGGAATGAATAATTAATATAATCTAATCCTTACCCAAAGACTGGAAAGTTGCACAGGGCACACCAACATTCAAGAAAGGTAGTAGGAGTAATCCGCTAAATTACAGGCTAATATCATTAACGTCGATATGTAGCAGAATTTTGGCACATATATTGTGTTCAAACATTATCAATTACCTCGAAGAGAATGGTCAATTGATGTACGGATTTAGAAAACATCGTTCTTGTGAAACACAACTAGCTCTTTACACATACGAAGCGTTGATTATTGACAAGGGATTTCAAATTGATTCTGTATTCCTAGATTTCCAAAAGGCTTCTGACACTGTATCACACAATCGGGTTGTAGTGAAATTGCGTGCTTATAGGATATTGTCTCAGTTATGTGACAGGATTCGTGATTTCCTGTCAGAAACGTCACAGTTCGTAGTAACTAACGGATAGTCATCGAGTAAAAGAGAAGTGATTTCTGGTGTTCCCCAAGATAGTGTTATAGGTCCTTTGCTGTTCTTAGCCGTCTCAGGTTCTTTGCAGATGATGTTGTCTTTTATCGTCTAGTAAACTCATCAGTAGTTCAAAACAAATTGCAAAACGATTTAGAAAATATATCTGAATGGTGCGAAAATTGGCAATTGACCCTAAATAATGAAAAGTGTGAGGTCATCCACAAGAGTGCTAAAAGGAATCCTTCAAACTTCGGTTACACGATAAAGCAGTCTAATTTAAAGGCCGTAAATTCAACTAAATACCTAGAAACTACAATTACGAACAATTTAAACTGGAAAGAACACATAGAAAATGTAGTGGAGAAGACAAACCAAATACTGCGTTTTATTGGCAGAAAACTTAGAAAATGTAACAGACCTACTATAGAGACCGCCTACACTATGCTTGCCCACCCTCTTTTGGAGTACTGCTGCGCAGTATGAGACCCTTACCGAATAGGATCAACGGAGTACATCAAGAAAGTTCAACGAAGAGCAGCACGTTTCGTTCCATCGCGAAGTCGGGGAGGGAGTGTCACGGACACGATACAAGCTGCCAGTGAACACCATTAAAACAAAGGCAGTATCTTCTCGCGAAATTTCAGTCACCAACTTTCTCCAACTTCGGGGAAATTGAGTAAGTACTTGCGTATCTTCTGGGTCGCGCCAAACAATTTGTACATGGGAGCAAGTATGCAGCAACAAGAGGAATCCGCGAAAACGTCGACATCGAAACGAAGGGAATAAGGGACGTAGTCAACTTTTCCCGTCGAGGCAGCATTATACTGTATGTGTATTGAGGTAGCAGTGATACACGCGAGTTGACTACTGTATTTGATGCTTTTCAGGAAGACAGAGAACCATCCACCTCTAAACTTACTTGCGTCTGCGTTAAAGGGTGACAGAGAGTGGACAAGGTGATCGTTGAGATGGAACTAGAGAGTGGACAAGGTGATCGTTGAGATGGAACTGTAACGAGGTACAACTTAATGGTTGACTGATGCATTCTAGAGAAGTAGACTTGGCAACAGCGCATGACGTCGTCCAAGACGGCGGCTTTGGCGGGAAAATAGGTTAATTGGGCTACGCTCACTAACCTGAGCCACAGAAAAAATGGCAGGAATTTTGAATTTTGGCAGGAAAATAGGTCAATTGGGCTACGTCCACTAACCTAACCCTAGAGAAAAAATGGCGGGAATTTAGAATTTTGGAGGGAAAATACGTCAATTCGGCTACGTCCACTAACCTAACCCTTGACAAAAATGGCGGGAAGTTTGAATTTTGGAGGGAAAATAGGTCAGTTGTGCTATGTGCACTAACCTAAGCATCCAGAAGAAAAAATGGCGGGAAGTTTGAGTTCCAACAGGATAATGCATGCAAAACCTTACTTGTCTTTACTATTATTCATTAGTATTCATTATCATTTATTATTATTCATTATCATTCATTATCATTTATTATTATTTTATATTATTACTTATTATTATTGACCTGCCTCTACTAAAAAATTCCCTACAAATTCACAAATTCCAGCACGATAATGGCTGCAAAACCGTACTTCTCTTATTATTATTAATTATCATTCACCATTTTTTATCATTATTTATTATTATTATTGGCCTACCTCCACTAGAAAATAGCCCCAAATTCAAATTCCAACACGATAATGTCTCGAAAACTGTACTTCTATTTTTTATTATTTATTATCATTTTTTATTATTATTATTTATTCAAGATGTCCAATTTTCTCGGCCAGAAAGCCATTTGGGTTACATCCATAGCAAAAACCTATCACAAGTTCAAATCCCAACACGATAATCGATCACATGTACAAACTTTCACGGTCACTTATCTTTTTTCACTGGTGACCTATGAGATCGCGTCAAATAATAAAGTGCACTTGTAGTAACCTAAGTCACGTCCTTTGATTTGGCAGGGGAAAGGGACTGAAGTCTTTACTCAAGCAGTGCGGTCATCACTTGTTCTCCAACACAATCAGTAGTACACATCTTCGATATCGGAGTGCGGTCGCCACGACGTCCACGCTACAACTGAATTAGTTGAAATCGTCGCCGCACCTGCCCCCTCTCCGAGGCGCCACGGTCGCCGAGTGAGTGGCGGCACAGCCCCGTGCTGTGGCCTACGGCGGTGCGCTGGGGGCGGCCCGCGCCAGCCGCCGGACCGGTGCTCGCTCCCACGTCGTAAACACGTTTTCGCTGGACACGCTGGAACTTGGCGAGTTTGACGTCACAATGGTCCCTTGTCGGTTCACCACGTATATTCGTCGCCTCTGCACGTTTCCCGCGAAAATTATTTGCCTCGGAGCTGAATCACACAATGGTCGGGCGTTCCACAAAGAACGCCCTGCCACACTTTTGGCGCGAAAGTAGTTTTCCTGGGCACGTTCAAACCTGTCGATGCCGACCGTTCACCACCCACCACGTGTCCTTGTGCGACCGAGAACGTCGTGTTACACTTTTGGCGCCAAAGTTTCCTCTACAGTTTAATCCGCCACGACTGAACAAGAGCACGTTTGCTCGCCGCAAGACCTCTCGCTAAGGCTAGGCGCAAATTGAGACGCGTATAGCACGTGTGACGTGACACGACACTACGGCGCGACACGCACGTGCCGCACGAGTCGCGCGGCTGCAGCGCATATTGCGACGCGTACACCGTACTTCGCACGCGCCGTCTGGCGACGCTCTGCGCTGACAGAACCGAAGCACGTGCAACCTGTTATCTTTCTCAAACGATTTTACAGAAACTATTCACTGAAAATATATGAGTTTTTCGTTACTTGTAGCGTTATATGTCAGCTTCGTGGCGAAGTGCCCATCAGCTCGCTAATGACCATTCTTATTGTGATGTACACATTTCGGTAAGACACTACGCAAAACTCAAAAAGTTTGCAACGAAAATTATGGGTCGCTATGATTTTGCGTTTGGTGCGTATTGCACCATATGTTGCTGCGTATGAAATTTAGCTAATATGCTGAATTTTTGCTTAGATTTAGGAGGAGGTCTCTATCTGCCTCCGATCTCGAGAAAATGGATCCCATGTAGCTCGCTCACTTCCGATCTCACGCCCGCGAGAATGAATACTCGCAACATCTCTCATATCTCCTAAACCACTCGAGGCATCGAAACGAAAGTTTGGCGAATGATAGCACACAAGGAGGAGAGTGTTTTGCCAATTCTTAAACACAGAGAGCTTTCTTAGCTATGGCGATATATCGGTACTTACACTTCCCTTTTTATTTATTTCACTACAGTGACTGTAATTTTTTAAGAGTTATCGACAGCTAGCGAAACAAGAGCTTCCTAGTATGAAAATAAACATGAAATTTCTTCTTTTATGTTACTGCAAACCGACACTATGAGGTTTTTCGTAAGCTATTGAGCTCTGTAATTGCCTATTACTTGCTTAATGAGGCACTCCGTTTCGGAATTCTGTCTCAATAGCTGCTGTGAGATGAGTTTAAAAATTACACTGTGACAAAGGAAGTACAATTAAACCAGTCACCAAGAGAAATGCGGTCGTTACTCAAAAACAGCGATGTTTCTTCGAATGACAAACGGTTAAGAACTCACACAAAAATAGATTGCCAATTCTGTTGGAAGTTTGGAGGAATCCACGTAACCCATCGTATTTTTAACACTGAGCTACTGGAATGGAAACTTACCAAAGGATTTTATTCCTTCTCTTGATCTGAGCAGTATTAAAATAATGACGAGCGTTCCTTCTGGTGGAATGATAGGCACATACCAGATACTGGTTACTCACCTACGGCTTGCCAAACTGACAATGTGTGCTCGCGAATAAAATAGTTGTTGAGAAAAATAAACAATTGCTCTGTCGCACAACACAATGGTCACTGTATTGTCAGCAGCTCAGGATAATGCGCGCGAAAGGAATGCACAAGCTAGCCATGTGTGCCTTGTGAGTTGGAGTTCGAAAAACATTGTCATGAAAGTAGATCTGCCTTTGTCAGCAGTACATTTCAACAAATTAAATATATCTAATCATAACACTCTTTTAGGATATTCCTACTTTCGTAATAATACCGACCATTTTCTTCATTTGTGTAGCCTCTTGTATAATTAGTTTTTTTTTTATTTGGCCTTTGAGTGTGTACTCAATTCAGCCACCGGCAACACATAGTGACAATGTACACATAATTGAATAAACAAATACAGAAATGCATATTTACAAGAATAAAAAGCTTAACTGTTACAGTTTTGTACATAATGTTTTAAAAATTGAATTGAATTGAATTGGAAAATAATTAAAATTACATTTCACACCAATTCTGAAATATCTCATCAGCAAGACATATTTATAATTTACGTACACCATTAAAACCTACAGATTGTAACCAGTAGTCTTGATGAAGTTAACTATCACTTTATAGAGACGAATGTCTTTAGTACACAAAAGAGAAGAAGTGATTGAGGAAGATGGTAGCCCATACTCAGCAATGTCTTCAGAAAGACCAACCGTTCACGGTCAAATTTGGGGCACATAAATAAGATGTGTTTGACATCAGCTTCCAACTCAGGATCACACTCACATGCTGGTGAACTGTAAACGTTGATCCGATGTAGATGTTGTGGGAAAGAGGCATGATTGAAGCGGAACCTTATGATGGTAGAAATCGTGGATCGGTCCAGATGTGTCCTCATGAACCACGGCTGTGAAGGAATCCGAGTTTGTAGCACTACTTAATAACCGCCTTTTGTCTGTTGAGAAACGTTCCACATTTCCTGCCATTGTAGTCTTGCGTGATCCTTGACTTCACGTAAGTAGTCCGTATAAGGAAGGTGCAGATCCAGGACGGTGCCTAAGGTTGCCGCCTGTTTGGCTAATGCATCAACTTCTTCATTATAGAGGATACCAGAGTGGGAAGGTACCGACAACAAATGGATCGTCCGGCCCATGCGTGTGCTGCGAATATTTTCAGATATCACATCCAAGATATAACTGTCGGTTGTTTTGTTCCATCGACTGTACTGAATGTTTTTAAGAACGCTTTGCGAGTCAGATACTATCAATATCTTGGGGAAGGAAGTGCTATAGACAAACTTAAGTGCTTCCAATACTGCCACCGTCTCCGCCGTAAAAATAGAAGTGCTCGTAGGCAGTTTGAAGGTTTTGCGGATCTGGATCTGAGGGCAGAAAAAAGCGCATCCTGTACACTCTTCTTGCGGAATTTTGGAGCCATAGGTATATACACAGAGAAAACCCGGTCATTGTGCTTGAACGAGACGATTAAAGCCCACGTTGACATTAGTACTGTCCAGCCAGGTCGTACTTAAATAATGTACTGGGATCTGGGAGCAGAGCGTTTGAAGATCATATTCAAAAACAGGTAGATGCGCTGAACGCCGTATAGAATGTATGACAGGTGACCAAGTGTCAAAGCTGGCACAAACGGCTGGCACTTTATTCCTTCTGTGGGATGCAATCCACAGTCGATAAATGCAGTCTCTACTTTGATGGACGGAACTGTTCATAATGGCCATGCCTTGAATGTAGAATTTGTCCGATAACATTTGGCGCCAAACGCTCAAGGGCATCTATTAAAAGGGTGTTGGTGGGCGTCGATCGCATGGCTCCAAGACAGGTACGAATGGCTCTATATTGAAGAGTATCCAATTTGGAGAGATGAATCTTTGAGGCAGTGTGGTAGAATTGACAGCCATAGTCTAATCGAGATCGAATTATCCCTCGGTACATGGTGAGTAAAACACTCCGGTGCGCTCCCCACCAGACACGAGTGAGTGATCTGATTACATTTAAACCTTCTTCATAATTGGTAACGGTGGATCGGATGTGGGGTGTCCAGCTTAACCGAGAGTCAAAAATCATCCCCAGAGTTCGAACGTGAGATTTTATTTGGAAGGTGTACTTGTCACAGGTAATGTGATCTTCAGTGCGAGCTGTCGTCGACTTGGAGAAGGGAACGACTGCTGGTTTCTCAGCCGAGATCTCCAGCCCATTGATAGAGAGCCACTCATCGATGTGTGCGATGGTTGTGGTTAATGCCGTTTGGGCCTGAAGATATGAAGCAGCAGTAGAATAAACACATATATCATCAGCATACTGTAGGATTTTTGTGGGGGGAGTAAGTATGCGTTCTAGGTCGTGCGTATATAGAATATACAGGAGAGGACTTAAAATTGCACCTTGCAGCAAGCCCTGGGAGACATAAAAAGGTCCGATCATGGTACCTTTGAAACGGACGCAGATCGTTCTTTGAGCAATCAGGGTACTGATACCGTAGATGATCCGTGAAGGAATTCCGAATCCTGCCAGCTTGTCCAAGAGTATCGGTATTTGTACATGATCATGTGCACCCATAACGTCAAGAAAAGCTGCCACTACTGTCTCTTTCGTTTGAAAGGCTGACGTGATATCCATATTAAGCAAAAACAGGTTATTCATGGTCCCTTTGCCTTTTCTGAAGCCGTATTGACTCGGAGGCAACAAATTACTTTTATCAAGCCACCATTCTAGTCTCCTTTTTACCATTCGTTCCATTGTTTTGCAACACACGACGACAAGGCAATAGGTCTATAATTAGTACCGACATTTGGATCTTTACCACTTCTGATGGTTCAAATGGTTCAAATGGCTCTGAGCACTATGGGACTCAACTGCTGAGGTCATTAGTCCCCTAGAACTTAGAACTAGTTAAACCTAACTAACCTAAGGACATCACACACATCCATGCCCGAGGCAGGATTCGAACCTGCGACCGTAGCGGTCTCGCGGTTCCAGACTGCAGCGCCAGAACCGCGCGGCCACTTCGGCCGGCACCACTTCTGAGAACTGGAATTATTATTTGCGTCTTCCATGTTGATATGAGGTATTTCTTCATCCAGTACTGATTAAAAATGTTCAAGAGAAAGTCTTTCGCTTCTATAGGCAGGTGTGCAAGCATAGAGTAGTGTATATAATGCTGATAATGTGCAGGCAACAATTGAAATGCTTTTTCTCATCACGGCGAACCAATTAAAACATTTTTATTTGTGACTGCTTGTCGACTGTTTCTAGCTTGCAGTGGAAATGTGATGTTCACATGCATGTAGTACAGTGTGTCTTATTACATCCATATCAGAGTATCACAGTGAGACTTCTGTACTTCAGATCTTGGACTCTTTTTACCAGGGGCACAAAGGGATCACACCTGTGGAGATTGTCCCTTACACAGACATACAGAAAACAGAGCAAGCGCTCTCCTAATGTGGAGGTGGCTGGATACGCCTGGGGTACATTTAGACGCAATTTTAGAACACAGAACAATAGGTTATGTCGCGGTCGCATGGATGGGTCTGACATAAAATAGAAAGAAATGCGAAAACTAGCGCATACGTATAAACTACCCTAATATACATCGAAATGCGGTGAAAATGAGGACGTACTTGCTTATCTTCTGGTTCGCAGGGGGCAATTTGTACATGGAGTCAAGTATGCGGGAACAAGAGGAGTGTAGGAAAACGATGACATCGAAGCGAGCAGAATCAGGAAGTTAGTCAATTTTTTCTCATTGAGTTCGTATTATAGTGTATGTCTACTGAGGTAGCAGCGATACACGTGAGTTGAGTACTGTATTTGATGCTTTTCAGGAGGACAGAGAATCATTCACGTCTACACTTACTCACATATGTGTTAAAGGACAACAGAGAGTGTACGGGATGATTGATTGAGATATAGCTGTAACTATAGGTTCGATTTAAACATTGACTCATTTATTCTAGAGAAGGACGAGTTGCTGAAGGTCAATTCTTTTTTTTTCCAGTGTTCTATTTGGATGCTTTTGTCACATGATACAGCCTGCGTTCTATTCGTATGCACCTACAATACTTTACACATGATAGACTGGATGATTTACGTAAAAATGTGTCGAACTGCGTTGCTTACAAATATCACTCCATTCTTGTTATTCTTCACTGTATGCTATTAAATTAAGGCACTTTGAGATCTGTTACTATAGATCGATATGGTGTGCTAAGCTCCAAGACTTGGTTACATCTCGATAAATGTGGTGCACTTGGAGGTGTTAGGACTAGGAAAGCTCTATTCAGTCAAGAGAGGTGAAATGTAGCTGTATTCGTCTGCTCGGTTGAGGATTAGTTGGGTCGCGATGTTACGGGTTAGGCTGGTCAGTGCCGAGGTGAGGATGGTCTTTTAACGTAAGAGGGCGAGATTGCTCTGTGACCGCCATATGCAGAGAGATTGATCGAGTACTATGCGTGAGGTGTTAGAAATATGTATAGCAATGTCTGTTATAGTTTTATCGTTTCTATGTGTTTGAGAATTAAGTGTGAATGGACGTACTGATCAGTCATCTATCAATGCTGGAGGTATGATTTAGCTATGATACTGAAATTTGGAAGACAAGCTGTCACATGACTGGCCAGTGTTGGACCTACTGTAAAATGTTTCGCGATATCAGCTGTGATGGATAATATTAAAGTAGATCGGTGGTGTCCTATCTATCCCATCCGTGCACTGGGTACCACATAATGATTTAGTGACAATTCTTGTTTGAGTTGGGGAAGAAATTTTGGTTGATGGACCGCAACTTCTGGGGTTGCTAGCACCAAAAATGGTGATCCCCTACTTGTGTGCAAAATGAACAATCACTAGAAATGGAATGCAGAGTTATCAACTATTAGGTCATTGCGACATAGGAGTTTAAATGTAGAGGGCGTCAATCACTTTCGGGGGGGGGGGGGTAGTTTGGAATGTCGCCACGACGCCGTCACGCTCTTCTAGTTTCCTTGTCTTGTGGCTGTCCTTTATTTAAAATCATTGAGTGTTATGCTATCGACTGTAAGAATATGATTTACAAGGTGCAAGGTATAGTTTCCTGTGAGAGGCCGTGCATCAGTCTGTGTAAATGTCTGTGCAGGGGAGGAATTATAGTTAGTCAGAGGTCTATGACACGCTAAAGTACTAGAACTGTGCTTAATATCGACGAGTACAAGGTGAATTTTATAATGTTATATTAAAATTACTTTTGGTCTTCTAATACGCGAGTCGCGAGATGTCCATAGAAAAGGGAGCAGGCTCTGATCAGAAAGACTGATGCGTTTCTGCCAACGGGAAAAGGCTCTTTAATTATCTGAACTGTTCTGAGAGCGACTTGTACCGTATAGGAACATGAATTGTATCTTTATTACAAGGACAACAGTCACGTCAGAATATTGTTATCATTGGTATGTGTTTAAGTATATAATATCAAATGCCCTATCCTCAGTGAGAGGGGTATGTATGTCGGTAAAAGTATTTGCTTATTTGACTACATATATGCGTAATTTAGTACGTTTAATTGTTCACTGAATATGACTACCTGTGGAAAAAGGAATTGTTACGTTCTATTGAGCTGGATTGTATGTGGGGGCGTAAGTGCTTGTACAAAATTATTATAACAGGGTGGGAGGCATATAAGTAGAACAAGTTCTGTAAAAGCGTGTGTTGAAGGAATGAGCGAATGGATGACACGACTCACTTACGACTGTACCATTAGGACATGTAAATAAGTGTTGGATAACGTAAATTGAGGTCATTTCTTTCTTTTTAATCATATGTATGACTTCTGTTTGGAATTATGTTTGTCTATTTGTTCTAAATGCATACTCATCTATGCTTAGAAAAGGAGAATGCTTTTTTTATTATTAAGTGAGTTTTGGCTTTGATACATGCGAGTCTTTAAGATTTATGAGTGGAAATTGTCAGTACAGTGTGAATGACGTCGGGTTCGCTGGCTGGGGGAGACACTGTTTACATGTCGAGTTGGAGATGGAGGGGAGGATAGAGATCTGCGCTATTCAGGAACCCATTTGTGCACTGTATGTCGTTAGACAATAGCTGGAGAGCAGGTATAGGGAGAGCCAATTCAACTTGCTGGTGCTGGGGCTGAGTGGACGGCTGTTTAGATGGACAGCTATGTGGCTTTGACATGCCGCTGGCGGCGCTCGGACGCTCGCTTTGTAAGGTGCAATGGGATTAGTTTGAGCATTTAGTACTTGTTTTGGTGGTTATTGGATTAAGAACTGTAATATTTAAGGTCATGTCCTCAGCGGGAACGCTGTGTAATTGAGTAAGAGTGTTTACGTATTTGAAGATTGTTTCGCGATTGGTTATGTTAAGTTGATGCGCAATTTAGCTACCACTGTAAAAAAAAAAAAAAAAATAAAAAAAAATATTGCTCTCTCCTGCTGAAAGAAAGAAAGAAAGAAATGGGTGATCTTGTCCCCAGACCTGATGGATGAGTTATTAGATAAGAGCAAGTGATAGTTGTTGAATGATGCTGTGTGTTCCGATACAGGGGTCTCTAAACAGCGGCGCGAATGAAGTGTAATGCAGGATGGAAGGAGTAGACATTAGAACATCGAGGACGAGCGAATTCGCGTCTTTCCTTGCTGTTCAGTGAAATCTGATGATGATTACAGTACACAAACCCGCGTCGGCGATGTCTTCACAGGCCTTACACACGCTGGTCGGGTATTTAGTATCGGGGATAGCGACTGAGGCGTGTCGCTGATAAAAGTTGTATAATGACTAGAGAAGATGAGTTTGTATGCTATCGTGAGAGGGTGCAGCTTGATGACATAGATAATTGGACTTGATTTTTTTTATGTGGAAATTTATGCAATCTATAGATAGTGATATTGGATCGCTAGTGACAAGAGCCGAAAAATAGGTCGAAATCGAGCGCTTGCAGAATGTTGGGGCAATGGTAATAATATTTAATTCAAGTTCGAGGTGGTAAATATGGACCAGGCTTTGAATATTGGTGTGAGTGTGGTATGTGCTTGATGGTCTGTATAAAAGTTTGACTCTTTAATTGCGTTTGGTATTTCGGGGTGTGTGTAAAATTAATTTTAGTGTTGAAAGTCCGAGAAAGATGAGTTCATTGGTGTTTAGATAGAGGCTACGTTTGTAATTCGAAAAGAGGGGATGAGAATGGTAAATTGATTGATGGACATGGTTTGTGGGGTGATATATGAGCGTCAAGATAGGGTTGAGGACGTTTGCGTATGTTGATGGTGGGACGGGTCTGATGTTAGGTGGAGTAAATTAGATCTTATTTTTGAAAAAAGTTGTAAAGTAAGAATAATATTGAGAAGATTTTAGATGGCTGGTCACGCAACGAGGCGAGAGCAGAGATGTGTAGTTATGTTTAGTTAAAGGGCAGTTTAATGTCGTGTGAGGAGCAATGCGCAGTGTGCCATAGGAGGTGAAGACATGTGCTGCTGCTATGACGTGTCTAGCGTATGGAGGCTGCGCTTTGGAATTATGCTGCGTTGATGTAAAGTTGACTTTGACCCGCGTTCGGTGGTCGCGGCTCGGGTTTGTGACGGATCGCGGACCTGGACGCACGTCTGTGTGTGCTTTGACAGCTGAAGAGCGCGTCGACCGCGCCAAATCACGCTTGCGGAAGCCGAGCAGGGGCTGTGCGAGGTCTCAAATCAGACGGATGCGTGACTTCACGATCCTGTGGGCAGGGTGCGCACGTCTGCTGAGTTATTTTGCGAGCGGCTCTGCTATGCGTTATTAGGATAGTTTACGAGTACTGAGCGATCTACACATCTGTGTGAAGAATCATTTAGTAGCAGTTTGTAATTGTATGTACTGAAATTATGCGTTGGGTGCGTGTCTGTAGGCTGTGCAACACGGCCCAGGGCACATCTGGGCTGTATTGTGATAGTGTGATAGATATACTGTACGGTTAAATAAGTTGTTCGGAAAAATAGAGTGCTGTCAATGATTACACGCCCCTGCAGCACAGATCACAGTGATTGGTTTTCCGTCACCATCTCGGTTGCAGGCGAGTACTAAGTGTTTTCGCGGAGGCGTTAATCGTGTGTGTCAACCAGCTATGGGCGATAGACGTGAAGGTAGGTCCAGACCTGAGACGCTGGCGGTGTACACGAGAAGAACAAAGCAGCTTTTACTTGTGTCAGAGGAGAGCGCCCTTTCTGGTCGGCTGTCACGAGCTCTCGGAAGCTGAACTTGGCTGGAGCCGGAGGCTCTGGAACCCCCCACCCCCACCTCCCGCCGACCGCATGCGCGCGCGGCCTGCCTTGGAGCGTAATCTAAGGCGCATAGGTGATATGAATTTCTCCGGTGTTAGGCGCGAGTGCGAATGTGAGGGAGTCATGTTTGGGGGAGGCCGAGCAGAGGCTTTTGGTCGGTTTGGCAGCTGGGGGCAGGGTACTGGGCATGTCTGTTGCACTATTTTGCGAGCATGTCTGTGCACTGTGCAGTGCGTTACTTGGAGAGTTTAAGAGTACAGAGCTCGTCTGCGGATACTGTGTACTGCATTATTTAAGAGCAGTTTGCTATTCTGTGGTGAAATTAGGAGTTGTTTACGTGTTTGTGGCCTGTGTCAGATGACCACAGTCAGATCATTGCGGGTGTTTTGTGACAAATATACTCCATGACTAAATAAAAGGGCTCGAAATAAATAGAGCGCAGTCCTTCCTTACTTCCCCGAGCAGCACAGCGCAGTCTCAGCGGTTTTTGCGCAGAAACGGCAATCTGGTGAGACTGTGAGTGAGTCAACAAATAACTGGAGAAATTTATCTGTAGAGGAGTTACAGGCCCGGATTGGAACGAATATCTTCATGGGTGTGGTTGTGTTGCCAAGTGTAGTGCACTAGTGGAGACCAGAACCTGCGTTAGGTCAGCCTTACATATCGAAACCTACGAGATGCAAAAGTTTCAAAAAGATATGTGAAACTATTCCCATATTCAGATGTCAGGGGGTTGTCCTGTGTTCTAAGTAAGCTGGACAGTGGACTGAGTGGCGAATACAGAGGGTGCTGTTGCTGTCTGTCTAGTTGTTTAAATAAAGACACGTGTATGGTTTGAAAATTTGACAATTAGGGAGGATAGTATTTTAGATGGACTGTTATTTAGAGAAATTAATATTTGTTCCGTTCTATGGGCGTGGATGTTTTGAATTATTTAGGTGTGCTTCACATGCCTGTAGGCTGTTCAGTGAATTTTTTGACGGTTTACAATTAGCAAGCGTTTGTGTAGAGCATTATACACGAGTTATGTAGGAGAAGTTTGCAGGTCTGTGTGCTGTGGGGGCTTGTCAGAGCGTGTGTTCTGTGATACATATACTCCATCCCTAAATAAATTGCTACCAAATAAACAAAGTGCACTCCTTCCTTCCTCCTTCCATCAGCCTAGCGCAGGCTGAGTCCTTTTTTTTTCTTACGTTGGTAGCGAAGACACAAGTGAGGTTTGTTTACTGTCAGATTTCACACTTCTCACCTGATTGTAGGAGGATGTGGTGGTCAGGTGGACGAGGTTAGTAAAAGTGCTCTTTCTTTAAAAGCAATTTTCTTAGGTTGGCAGTGAAAGCGCAGGCGACGTTTTCTTTTACTGACGGAATTCAAACTCGGTGAGGGTTAGTAGGTAGAGGTTGCGGTCTGGTTCTGGTCCACTGAAAGTATTTTGATGTAGGTAGTTGAACACCTTTGCAGACGTATATGAAACTGTAAACTGAATTATTTAATATGATTAAAATTGAAAAGGAATTAACTACTTAGTAATTGATAGGTTAGATGGGCGATGTGGGTGTTAGCATATTTACAGAAGACTATGTCCGTCACGTGTACGGAGGGGGCGTTCGAGGGAGTGTGACATAAGCGGTCGGACGTGAGCGGGGCGGCAGCGCGGCGAGAGAGAGAGTGAATTAACTTAGCGAGAGGTCTTGCGGCGAGCAAACGTGCTCTTGTTCAGTCGTGGCGGATTAAACTGTTGAGGAAACTTTGGCGCCAAAAGTGTAACACGACGTTCTCGGTCGCACAAGGACACGTGGTGGGTGGTGAACGGTCGGCATCGACAGGTTTGAACGTGCCCAGGAAAACTACTTTCGCGCCAAAAGTGTGGCAGGGCGTTCTTTGTGGAACGCCCGACCATTGTGTGATTCAGCTCCGAGGCAAATAATTTTCGCGGGAAACGTGCAGAGGCGACGAATATACGTGGTGAACCGACAAGGGACCATTGTGACGTCAAACTCGCCAAGTTCCAGCGTGTCCAGCGAAAACGTGTTTACGACGTGGGAGCGAGCACCGGTCCGGCGGCTGGCGCGGGCCGCCCCCAGCGCACCGCCGTAGGCCACAGCACGGGGCTGTGCCGCCGCTCACTCGGCGACCGTGGCGCCTCGGAGAGGGGGCAGGTGCGGCGACGATTTCAACTAATTCAGTTGTAGCGTGGACGTCGTGGCGACCGCACTGCGATATCGAAGATGTGTACTACTGATTGTGTTGGAGAACAAGTGATGACCGCACTGCTTGAGTAAAGACTTCAGTCCCTTTCCCCTGCCAAATCCGAGGACGTGACTTAGGTTACTACAAGTGCACTTTATTATTTGACGCGATCTCATAGGTCACCAGTGAAAAAAGATAAGTGACCATGAAAGTTCGTACATGTGATCGATTATCGTGTTGGGATTTGAACTTGTGATAGGTTTTTGCTATGGATGTAACCCAAATGGCTTTCTGGCCGAGAAAATCGGACATCTTGAATAAATAATAATAATACATGATAATAAATAATAAAAAATAGAAGTACAGTTTTCGAGACATTATCGTGTTGGAATTTGAATTTGGGGCAATTTTCTAGTGGAGGTAGGCCAATAATAATAATAAATAATGATAAAAATGGTGAATGATAATTAATAATAATAAGAGAAGTATGGTTTTGCAGCCATTATCGTGCTGGAAGTTGTGAATTTGGAGGGAATTTTCTAGTGGAGGCAGGTCAATAATAATAAATAATAATAAATGATAATGAATAATAGTAAATAATAATGAATAATAATGAATTATAAAGACAAGTAAGGTTTTGCATGCTTTATCCTGTTGGAATTCAGACTTCCCGCCATTTTGTCTTCTGGAGGCTGAGGTTAGTGGACATGGCACAATTGACCTATTTTCCCGCCAAAATTCAAACTTCCCGCCATTTTTTCTCGAGGGTTAGGTTAGTGGACGTAGTCCAATTGACGATGTGCCTATTTGCCCGCCAAAAGCTGCCATCTTGGATGACGTCATGCGCTGTTGCCAAGTCTAGATGCCATCTTGGATGACGTCATCGCAGCTATTTTGAATAAATTTGTCAACAATGAAACGTGGCACGACGCTCTCCTTGCTCCACTACTGACACATTCCTCTAAACGAACTTTGATTTATGCGATGTGCTCCATCCCCCCCTGTCGCATCTAGAGTGAAAATCGAGACTTGAACATCATAAGTAAAATAGCGATAGATGCTTGTGAGCCATTGCAATCCCTGGGTACTCATTTTCCTGACAGATGCGCTGTTTACGGAGTTAGTGATGGAATGACTTGTAATTTTCACTTGTCGGACACTGCTGCTATGCATTTATCTGGTTCCTTGTAGGAAGTATCCCCCGCTACTAACGATCATTTTATATACAGGTGATGCAGGCATCATATAATTTCTGTACCATGATCGGATGTGAACAGTGGACACTATTCATCTCTGGAAAGTTATATTGTGCATGTATCACGCATAGCCAGTGTTTTAAGGAAGTATTTTTCTTGTTTTACAGATCGATACGATAGTTTATCATAGAGAAACCGGGAAGAACGATGTATGTCATATGCTTGAAATATATTTCTTACATTGGAATATTAACAGCGCTACATTCCATATGACTGATAGGTCAGAAGCGCAGGGGTTCTAACATTATAGCCCATTTTAAGTGCAGAACGGTGTAGCCTTAGGAGTGCATGTGTTTATGTTCTCTCTTACCAGTACCTTCCAGGTACCGATCCTACACTCTAGAGCAATACTTTAGAGTTGATAGCTTGATTGATTTAAGTAAAAATGTGTCGAACTCCATCCGTCTGGAGCTCCATCGCGGATAAAAATCATTCGTTTCTTGTTCTTCTTAACCATCTGCTGTTACATCATGACACTTTGAAATCTATTACCATTCATCGATAAGGAGTGCTAAGCTCCTCGACCCGGCCTATCTGGATAAATCTTGTGCACTTGGATGTGTGAGGACACGGTTAGCTCCATGCATTTGCGAGACGTGGAAGGTAGCTGCCTACTTCTGGTCGGATGCAGATTAAGTCGGTAGCGGTGCTGCAGGGTGGGCTGGTCAACGACAGTGCGAGAGGGTCTTTCACCGTCTACTTTCACCCTAACACAGCAAGAATTCTCTGTGACTCTCATCAGCATAAATTATGCACTATGCTCAGGGTGTTAGAAATATCTAGAGCGTTGTCTGATATACTTTGATGATGTTTGTGCTCGAGAACTAACAATGAATGGACGTACTGCACAGTTCGCAGTGATACTTGCAAAATGGAGAAGAGGTGCTTTAGCTATGATACTGAAATTGGGAAACATACTGTCACATCAATGGTCAGGGATTTTCTCTGCCTCGTGATGGCTGGGTGTTGTGTGCTGTCCTTAGGTTAGTTAGGTTTAAGTAGTTCTAAGTTCTAGGGGACTGATGACCATAGATGTTAAGTCCCATAGTGCTCAGAGCCATTTGAACATCAATGGTTGCTGTTAACATTTGGGTAAAATTGCTAAAATAGTTCGCACTATCAACTGTGATATTTATTATTAGAGTACATCGATGTTGTCTTTTCCATCCCAC
The DNA here is from genome assembly GCF_023864275.1 of Schistocerca cancellata. NCBI lineage: Eukaryota > Metazoa > Arthropoda > Insecta > Orthoptera > Acrididae > Schistocerca > Schistocerca cancellata. The sequence continues at coordinate 8,457,666 of NC_064627.1, forward strand.
ACATCCACTGGTATGCTATTGGTTACCACATAATGACTGACTGACATCGCTTGTTTGAGTTGGAGAAAGAGTTCTGTCGACTGGGCTATACCTTCTGGGGTGGATAACACCGAAACAGTGTTCGCATACACGACTGCAATAAGAGGAATTGGTCGAAATGGAATGTAGAGTTATCAGCTATTCCATCAGTGTGAGAGATGAGTCTAAATGTAGAGCTCGTGAATCACCTTTAGGCTGTAGTTTGGAGACTCTACACAACGTGAGCAAACTCTTCCTGTTTTCTTATGTTGTAAATGTCTTTTATTTAAAATCAGCTGATGTGTGGCGTTTATGGTATCCACCGTAGGAACACGATTTACACTGTGCATCGTCTAGTTTCCTCCGAAAGGCCGTGGATCAGAACTTCTTAATGTCAGTTTAGAACCTGGCATAGGCCTTGAAGCTGTGACAGAAAAACGAAATTTTTGGCATTGTACAAAAGTGTGTTAGAAAACAGTGTTTCAAACAACCGAGCAGGACAAGAGGGAGCGTCTTTTGCAACTTGGACTTGGTATAGTCTGTGGGATACGATCATTCGCCTAGAGTATAGGTGATGAAACTTTAAAGTGGCTTCTGCAGTGGCTGTGTATTTAATAGGATAGTGCAGCACAGGCGGCAGTAGCAGCAGCAGTTTGTAAATTTGGTTAGGGACGGGGTACGCCGTCAGGAGTGCTGGGAAGGCTGCACGCTGCGCTATTTTGGGAAGCGTTGCGAAATCTCCGTCTCCGCGCTGGAACCCCACCGCTGCTTTGTGTCATCGCGTGAGCAATGGTGCGTAAATGTGTTCTGTATCGGATGAAGTTAGTGGTGCTTCTATAGTTCTTAATTTTTCTCTGTTTGTGGGTAGAGAATAACGATGATAGCAAGTTGGGCTGATAGATTTGAATGGATGCGGATTTGTAGTACTCCTATGTAGTTTGGGGACGCACCACAATGCGCGCATTTCCATTGAATGGTCAAAACATGCTGCTTTCGCACTAACTCAGGTCGCTCTGTTTCTACATGGGTTGGAGAAGGTGGTGGATATGGTTTTCTCCGACTTCTGCTCAGTTCCCACATACAATGGAACGATCACATGCGCAAAGCTGTAGAAATGGGAGCAGTTGATGATGCGTAGGGACTGACTAAAACCAGGTTGTCATTTTATATATAGCAGACAGGCTCGAGGGAGGTGACTCGTTGCGAGATACGAGTGTGCCAGTGAACCGTCGATTAGGATATACTTTATTTACTAGCGATTCATCAAGAACATTAACACATATAATCACACTATGTCAGCGTGGAAGTAGTTGCCAGTGGGTAACAGATGAAAACAAATTTCTTTCAATAAATGGAAATTTATTCCTAAAAACCCTTTCCTTTTTTTTTAAACAGATTTAAAAAAGCACTCTCTAAATGTCAAGTTACAAATTATTCAGAGGCAGAAATAACAACTTTTTCTTTTTTTTAACAGTATGGTCTTTCGGGCTGAGAACCTTGCTGCTCCATTTTCACACGGCCGTAGTCTCGACGGCTCACAACAACCTCTGAAAGACCACGCTGGTGCACATCTGCAACACACACACCAGATTACTTTGAACTAAAAATTTTAACAACTCACACAAAGACATAAACTATGCACCCTGTAGGAGGAATGGAAACGGTACAAAACACTCACATTAAAAAAAAAAAATACTTGCCACCGGAAGTGCATCTTGTTTTTAAAAGAAAACTCATACGGTGGAAGGGTGGCAACTTTATATACTAAAATGACCATTTAAATTAATACCCATGAAATGTAGCCTTACATAATATGCACCAACATGCTCTACATTACACATATACCGCGTCTCAAGATGATAGGCAAGATAAAAACATATTTCAGGAATTCGGCCTTTACAGCTTAAGCAATAAATTCGTTAACACCGAATCCAACAAACATGACAGAGGCAGCTATTAACGTATGGCAGATTGAAAGGGGGATTACTGAACAACCCGAACCGAAGGTTGCTCTAACCCGCCCCTAATCCACAAGATAAAAACGGACCACCCAATTCATAAGTAACCATCTTCCCGCAGGTGGGCAAACGGAGAAGAATGGTGGGACGACCCCAAAACAAAGCGGCTGGTGACTCACCAATCACTTAACTTCCAATAAACTGCGATTTCTGGCGAGGACCTGGCGCAGCACCCCGAACACTCTCCCGAATCTTCCGCAGCCACCCACTTCAACAGACGCAGGAAGGCGCGCCGATCTCCCGTCTCACGGCGTCGCAGCTCGCCCCGGTCAGCCCGATGTCGTGCGTTGACTCCTGTTGCTCTCGTGTCGACCGCGCAGCCACTACCCCTTTCTATACGGCGCGGCCCACTGGACTGACGTGGGAACCTCACACGCCCCGGCGCTCGAGGCGGACAAGTCATCTTGTGTCTCAGTGCGCGACCGACCAACCGATCGATCCAACCGCCAATGACCGTTGCCTGAGCAACTCGAGCAGACTGGCGGCCTAACGCACAGACCCAGATGCAGGAACTCAGTTCTGACCGGGCGACCACTAGCTGAGTTCTGTTACTGGCGGAGTGGCAAGACTCTCATTTTACCGGCTTTAAAGTTTGATCCAAACGACAGACAAAGTAGCACTCCAGACGACAGACAGAGACTAACTGCCGCACAAATGCGAACGAGAGATAGACCAGCAACTGGTGACGAGTGACAGACCCAGACTCACTCCAACTGACCAACTGCTCGACTGGCGAACTCATAGCGCCCCTCAAATGCACGTGAACAGGCGACCTTTCCCCTTTCCCACCAGAGGGAGACACCAAAGCTGCGATTGACACAGCGGCGCCACCGCCAGAAACGGAGGGCGACTGCTTCACATTACGTGCTGCGGCGTGCTCTTCAAAACAGCAAATTTTACCACGGCTCAGCCAGGAATATGATTCACTTCTGGCTGTGATCCAGCGCAGGTATGTGGTTGAATGGGAGGACTTGATTCCAAATCACAGACAGCATTTCTAGCGGACAGCGTAACACTAGAGATCTGAAAAGCTAGTGTACATTTCTTATGACCTCAATAAGCATACCATTTACTACTGTTTGTGATCCCTCTCAATCAGTCATCGCCTATAACTCAGTGGATATATAACCGAACTTCTGACACGGTACCGAGACAGAATATGTTACACATACTGGATAAATATCTAAAGGCGTTAGGGCGTCGCAAATACCGGTTTCATACCACGTTCCTTAGCTGAATGGCTTCCAAAATTCAGCGATTTTTTCACGAGGTTGCGCCCTGGGCTACGTGTAAGTGCGCTGTTGGTCTGATAATATACACTCCAGTGATCACGGTCTTGGTATTTGTCTGGATAGAAAAACTACATCATTCAGAGGTAATGTTGTACCTCGATTTATAAAGACAGTATAGCTTTTAACATGGAAACTTGTGTGCATGACCGCTTGTGACAATAACGTACTGTAGTTGTTGGGATCCAGTTTTTTCTGAACATCTGGCTGATTATATCTCTCTTTCTAGGACACAGTGGTGGCACTCGCAAGAAAAACTTATGAGACATGTCCACCCACGGTTGATTTTCTCTCAGTATTATATCGTATCGCCAGCGATCAGTTATTGGCGAAGTATTACACTTAGTAGTAGGGGGTGCGTGATAGGTTCGCGTTGAGCATCAGGCTTATAATGTATGTGTTTGTCCAAAGGAAATGACTATGTCCAGCCGTAAGGAAGGTATGGATTTGACATGGAATCCTGTGATAGTATGGGAAAAGTATGTCAAATCATAAGAGTGGTACCGATATTTCAATTTCGAGAGCCATAGACATCAACAGAATATATTTTTGATACTTCACTCATTGTCGAATGTCATTCAACTGAGACTGCGATTGTAACATTTAGTTGTAAGTACAGGGGTAAAATATATATGTGATCGATTTCTTAGGATAAACATTCTACCTGTGCATGTTCAGCCTGCAGCTCCAGTGACCTGTGCGTGGGTGATTCACGTTTCCTGTTAACGGTAGGAGCTGTCAGACTGGAGATGCCTGTTGGAGTGTAGGAATGTAGATGAATTAACCATGTTGTCCTCTAGACAACTGAATAGCGAACTATTACTTAGTATCTGTTGGATAGCTTTCGTGATTACTTGGAAATTTGAGAAGATTAAATACAGAGGTGCGTTTGCGCTGGATCGTTATTCCCTCCAATTTAATTTGTTCGGTTGACTGCTTCTGCACATTTTGCACCTTTATTTAGTTGAGAGAAGATCGATTGTGGTGTGTGGAAGACATGTTTGCCGGTTCTCCAGACCTGAGGAACAATTTAGTTAACCTTGTAAATTATAGGGATGATTTGGAATCTACTACATCATCGACATCGGTATTTGAGAGTGGAAATATCAATTTCCTCTATTTGTTTAAAGTTGCCGAGTAAATGTCTTTGCATACGTGACAAGTTTCTAGTAGTCAGTGGTTTAAAGCACGCTCTACCTAGCTAAAGTTTCGGGTTTGTAGAGAAATAATTTCCAGTCTATATCTTCGGAATTATGTTAGGATGTTGCCTAGTACTTGATATTGAGAAGTACCACGAAAATGGCCATAATATTGTGGCGATCCATGCGAAAATACGTTTGTTCTTGTAATGCCCGAGTCTACAGATGTGTGAAGAAAAGCGAACAAGCAAGGAAGCAGGTTCGGACCAGAAACAGTAACTTGTTTGTGCCAAGGGGATATGAGCCCGAATTTGTAGAACGTCTCTGAGAGCGACTTCGGTCCACCGAGTGTACTCTGGTCATGCGCTGGGGACGGATGACTTGTGATCGTCGGCTGCGGGAAAATATCTAGTGCTATTAGTAGTATATACACTACTGTCCGTCTTCATGGTATATGTACAAATGATGTAAAAGGGATGATTTTCTTTGGTACAGGATACGAATTGTATGTTTACTACATCAGTGCGCTATGCGGTGACATATTGCTGGGTTGGAGATCGGTTTCACACACTAATACTCAAGCTCCTGTCCTTGGTGGGACAGCAGTGTAATTGAGCAGGAGTTTTTCCATCTTTGACATTATGTAGGGTACACGGTGATATATTGATCGGTCACAGGTTGGTTTCACATTCTAATAGTCAAGCTCCTGTCCTCAGTGGGAGAGCAGTGTAAATGAGTAAGAGTCTTTCCATATTTGACGATATGTATGGTAGTTTGTAAGATTTAATTGCCAGCACAAATGGCGATCTGTGTAAAATAACTGCTGAAAGTCTCGTCTGCAGAAGGAAAAAAGGCAGACGGTGCTTTGATACCAGCGGCAACAGTAATTCGGCAGGTAAATTCGATAAGAACCAATCATAATGCCCGATTTATTCACATCCTTTGTGCTGGGATATAGGTGCCTCTACACAGCAGATGGACTGGGTACCAATTTAGGTCTGCGAGAAAGACTGCATTCGACGTTATTCTGCGCTATTTTCGTAAACAGGTTCTGGTGGGGCAAGAATTTCCTAAGACATCGAGACAGTGAATGTTAACTATTCCTCGGACACTATACAGTTTCCGCGAGGGTGACTCGGTTCTTATTTTTTACAGAGTTATGTGACATCAGTATAAGATTGAGAACGTTCTTAGATGACCTTGCATATGTTTGTAGCTATGCACAAGCACTTCATGGGGTTGCGTCTGTCACACTGGGCGGTTAAGCAGGGTTAGATGTGTCTCTCATGCTAAGAACAATGCGCCTTGTGCTTCTCTGTTATTAATGATAAGGACATGTGCTTCCCAGAGGCGTCTCACATACCAGACCAGCGTCAGTGTGCCTCGGAGTTCTGTTACTGCAGTATAACACTGACTGTCTACTCGAAAATAGAAACAACTTTCACCTGCGTCCGGTGGTGTCTTGCGGCTGTGACGGTGTGCACGCCCCTGGAGCGTCTGCACTCCTGCCCAGACGCGTCAGCAAAGGTGCCTAGGTGAACATGTATTTCGATTGGAATTTATCAGCTATCAAGTACGAAAGGGATCTCACCACCTCGTGTGACAGCTGATAGTCGTGTCACTTTGCGGGGCTTCAGGTAGCCTCCTGTTTGATATACTGGATAGGGGGGTGGCGGACTGTGTCTGTGTATGTTGTTTGCTTGTCTGTTGTATTATTTTGCAAGCAGGTCTGTAGGCAGAGCTATTTGGACATTTTATTAGTTGATTTCAGTCTGCACATGAGTGTAATAAATACATGCCATCCTTAAATAAATTGTTCCAAAATAAATAAAGTACACTCCTTCCTTACTCTGCCCAGCAGCCCAGCACAGGCTGTCATTTTCGCGCCATTTCCCTCCTCCAGACCACCATATTGGATCACGTCACAGGAGGGATGACAGCACCCTCTCGTGGCAGTATTGTGTACTAGGTCAGTTGTAATCTAGATCTCGTGGTGGAGACACTGCCCGCAAAATAAAAACTTATGTCCAGTACAGGCAGAGTCGTTTTCCCGCCATTTCCCCCCACCATCTTGGATTACATCACCAAACGGACGACAGCGCACTCTGGTGGTAGTACTGTGTACTAGTTTCTGGCCTCGTGATGAACACACTGTTTGCTGCCATCTTGGATAATGGTACTTGTGTCATCAGCTGACATCACGGTTGCCATCTTGGATTACGTCACGGAACAGACAACAGTGACATCTGGCGGTGGTACTGTGTACTAGGTCAGTTGGGCTCTGGACCTTATGACAAATACGCTGGATGGTGATGCTGCCTCTAATTGTTTAAATAAAGAATGGTGCATGATTTCGACAGTTGACAAATACCAAGCATGTTTGCAGGGTCTTTTAGTGGTTCGCACGTGTTTAGGCCACATGACGTGACCCCAAGCATGTCAGAGTGTGCTTTGTAATCAGTGTAATAAGTACACTCCATCCCTCAATAAATTGTTCCAAAATAAATAAAGTACACTCCTTCCTCTCTCCACGAGCCCAGCACTGGTCGAGTCCGTTTCCTGCGAATCCCTAGGAGGAGGTGGAGGTCGGGTGACTTAGGTTAGTCCAAGTGTCCTTTCTTTCGAGCCATTTTCTTAGCTTAGTAGAGATATGCGAATTGACATTTCTTTGCCATTACTAGAAAGAGGTGGCAGTAAGGTGACTTAGGTTAGTGGAGGTAGCCCAAGTGACCTATCTTACAGCGATTTTCTTAGGTTAGTAGAGGTGTCATACATTATCCTGTTGGAATTTGAACTTCCGACGAGGGGGGTGTGGCAGAGGGGCGTGGCACTTTCTCGCCATCTTGGATAATGGTACTTTGGGGCAGAATCACCCTTGAGGTTGGGTGACATCACGACCGCTATCTTGGATGATATCAACAACTGACATCATGGACGCCATCTTGGATGACGTCATCAACTGACGTCAGTTGATGACGTCATGGCCGCTATCTTGGATAATGGTACTTTGGGGTAGAATCCCCCTTGTCCCAGTACTGATGACCTCAGCACTTTGGTCCCATAAGACCTTACCACAAATTTCCATCAGGAGTATTCACGTATATTTCCTTCTGAAGAAATATACGAAGAAAAGTATTGGCAACCTCTAATTGTTCCAGAACCACTCCTTGTTGGATTGCAATAACTAGCATTACTCTAATAGTGGCAAGTTGAGCCACTGGCGCACATGTTTCCTCGTAGTCAGATCCATTTGTATGTGAACATCCTTTACCCACAAGTCTAGGATTGTGATTTGTGATATTTCCATCCTCGTCCTTCAATTTGAATACCAACTTTCTGCCGATGGCCTTCCTTGCAGGAGGTAATTTAAGAAAGACCCAAGTGTTGTTTTCTTTTATAGAGTCAATTTCATTCAATATTCCTTATCTTTGCGAATTACAATCTCCTTGTAGCTTTTCGGTACATCATCGACAAAAGATTCAGCATTCAGTGTAAGAACAGCATAATCATCTAGGTATTTGGGAGGGTTCTCCATCCTGGTATAATTTGGAACAGCTCACTTTGAGAATGAGATTTTCACTCTGCAGCAGAGTGTGCGCTGATATGAAACTTCCTGGCAGATTAAAACTCTGCGCCGGACCGAGACTCGAACTCGGGACCTTCGCTTTTTGCGGGCAAGTGCTCTGCCAACTGAGCTACCCAAGCACGACTCAGGCCCCGTCCTCACAGCTTTACTTCTGCCTGTACCTCGTCTCCTGCCTTCCAAACCTTACAGAAGCTCTCCTGCGACCCTTGCAAAACTAGCACTTCTGAAAGAAAGGATATTGCGGAGACTTCCAGAAAGGGATTTTCACTCTGCAGAGGAGTGTGCGCTGATATGAATCTTCCTGGAAGACAGCACGTGAGTCGTGCTTGGGTAGCTCAGTTGGTAGAGCACTTTGCCTTTCAGGCAAAAGTCCCGAGTTCGAGTCTCGGTCCGGCACACAATTTTCATCTTACAGGAAGTTTGACGTTCACTTTCAGCTTCCTCTTCGTCACTGGTCAGTTCTGGTACGGAAATTCTTTCATTTTACATCGTCTTCCGTGAGTTCACCTCCGTTATCGTCTTTGTGTCCTTTCTCTGATGATTCCTGTGCAGATTCCGGAATCCAGTCATCAACTGGTATATGTTCATAGTCAAATCTTCCTTCGCAGAAAGCAATGTTCCTTCCTCTGACTGTTTTTCCTTGCTCTGGACACCAGAGTTCGTAGTCGTTAGGACAGTAGCCAGTGAGGTAGCAATGCAAAGATTTGCTGTCAGTCTTCCCTGTTTTCAATTCCTTTTGTACCAGTAGATACGCAATACATCCAAATATTATCAGGTTAATCAAGTTAGGTTTCTCGTTGTACCACAAAGCTGCAGGAACGTTTCCCTTCCAAGCCGCAGTAGGACTTCTGTTTAGTAGATATACAGCAGTACGAAATTCTGATCAGAACGTCTTACTTAATTTACACTGAAGTACCAAACAACGAGCTTTCTCAATAAGAGTTCCGTTCATTCTCTACGAAGCACCATTTTGTCGAGGAGTGTATCTGATTGTAAAGTCAGACTGTATTCCTTGTTCTTCAACTCGTTAGACATGTATTCACGACCATTGTCACACCGCAGTCGGCTGATCTTGAAGTTGAAATGATCTGCAGCCATGGCGTGAAACGTCTTCAGATAGCGAGTTACCTCCGACTTCGATTCCAGTGCCACTGTGAAACCCGTAAAAGCGTCGACGAACGCGAGCACATACTTCTTACTGTCGAACGATTTGGCGAGATGGGCACACACAGTTAACTGTGGATTAATTCAAGAGGTCTGGTCGCACGTTTTCTAGTGTGATTGTGTGGCAGCTGTGATCGTTTTGATTCTACACAATCTTAACATCGTTCCGTGTCCAGTTCCATACCGTCACCTTGTGGCTGAAGACGTTGAAACCTATCGTAACTCAAATGGCCTAATCTGCGGTGCAGAGTTCCGCATTAGTTTGAGTCGAAGCAGATGATAAGGCTATTGTTGTTGTTGTGGTCTTCAGTCCCGAGACTGGTTTGATGCAGCTCTCCATGCTATTCTATCCTGTGCAAGCTTCTTCATCTCCCAGTACTTACTGCAACCCACATCCTTCTGAATCTGCTTAGTGTATTCACCTCTTGGTCTCCCTCTACGATTTTTACCCTCCATGCTGCCCTCCAATACTAAATTGGTGATCCCTTGATGCCTCAGAACATGTCCTACCAACCGATCCCTTCTTCTAGTCAAGTTGTTCCACAAACTTCTCTTCTCCCCAAACCTATTCAATACTTCCTCATTAGTTATGTGATCTACCCATCTAATCTTCAGCATTCTTCTGTAGCACCACATTTCGAAAGCTTCTATTCTCTTCTTGTCCAAACTATTTATCGTCCATGTTTCACTTCCATACATGGCTACACTCCATACAAATACTTTCAGAAACAACTTCCTGACACTTAAATCTATACTCGATGTTAACAAATTTCTCTTCTTCAGAAACGCTTTCCTTGCCATTGCCAGTCTACATTTTATATCCTCTCTACTTCGACCATCATCAGTTATTTTGCTCCCCAAATAGAAAAACTCCTTTACCACTTTAAGTGTCTCATTTCCTAATCTAATTCCCTCAGCATCACCCGACTTAATTCGACTACATTTATTATCCTCGTTTTGCTTTTGTTGATGTTCATCTTATATCCTCCTTTCAAGACACTGTCCATTTCATTCAACTGCTCTTCCAAGTCCTTTACTGTCTCTGACAGAATTACAATGTCATCGGCGAACCTCAAAGTTTTTATTTCTTCTCCATGGATTCTAATACCTACTCCTAATTTTTCTTTTCAACATCGGGGAGAGGCTACAACCCTGTCTTACTCCCTTCCCAACCACTGCTTCCCTTTCATGTCCCTCGACTCTTATAACTGCCATCTGGTTTCTGTACAAATTGTAAATAGCTTTCGCTCCCTGTATTTTACCCCTGCCACCTTTAGAATTTGAAAGAGAGTATTCCAGTCAACATTGTCAAAAGCTTTCTCTAAGTCACAATTGCTAAAAACGTAAGTTTGCCTTTCCTTAATCTTTCTTCTAAGATAAGACGTAGGGTCAGTATTGCCTCACGTGTGCCAACATTTCTACAGAATCCAAAATGATCTTCCCCGAGGTTGGCTTCTACCAGTTTTTCCATTCGTCTGTAAAGAATTCGCGTTAGTATTTTGCAGTTGTGATTTATTAAACTGATAGTTCGGTAATTTTCACATCTGTCAACACCTGCTTTCTTAGGGATTGGAATTATTATATTCTTCTTGAAGTCTGAGGGTATTTCACCTGTTTCATACATCTTGCTCACTAGATGGTAGAGTTTTGTCAGGACTGGCTCTCCCAAGGCCGTCAGTAGTTCCAATGGAATGTTGTCTACTCCGGGGGCCTTGTTTTGACTCAGGTCTTTCAGTGCTCTGTCAAACTCTTCACGCAGTATCATATCTCCCATTTCATCTTCATCTACTTCTTCTTCCATTTCCATAATATTGTCCTCAAGTACATCGCCCTTGTATTGACCCTCTATATACTCCTTCCACCTTTCTCCTTTCCCTTCTTTGCTTAGAACTGGGTTTCCATCTGAGCTCTTGATATTCATACAAGTCGTCCTCTTATCTCCAAAGGTCTCTTTAATTTTCCTGTAGGCAGTATCTATCTTACATCTCGTGAGATAAGCTTCTACATTCTGACATTTGTCCTCTAGCCATCCCTGCTTAGCCATTTTGCACTTCCTGTCGATCTCATTTTTGAGACATTTGTATTCCTTTTTGCCAGCTTCATTTACTGCATTTTTATATTTTCTCCTTTCATCAATTAAATTCAATATTTCTTCTGTTACCCAAGGATTTCTACTAGCCCTCGCCTTTTTACCTACTTGATCCTCTATTGCTTGCAATATTTAATCTCTCTAAGCTACCCAATCTTCTTCTACTGTATTTCCTTCCCCCATTCCTGTCAATTGCTCCCTTATGCTCTCCCTGAAACTCTGTGCAACCTCTGGTTATTTCAGTTTATACAGGTCCCATCTCCTTAAATTCCCACCTTTTTGCAGTTTCTTCAGTTTTAATCTACAGTTCATAACCAATAGATTGTGGTCAGAGTCCACATCTGCCCCTGGAAATGCCTTACAATTTAAATCCTGGTTCCTAAATCTCTGTCTTACCATTATATAATCTAACTGAAATCTGTCAGTATCTCCAGGCTTCTTCCATGTATACAACCTTCTTTTATTATTCTTGAACCAAGTGTTAGCAATGATTAAGTTGTGCTCTGTGCAAAATTCTACCAGGCGGCTTCCTCTTTCATTTCTTAGCCCCAATCCATATTCACCTACTACGTTTCCTTCTCTCCCTTTTCCTACACTCGAATTCCAGTCACCCATGACTATTAAATTTTCGTCTCCCTTCACTATCTGAATAATTTCTTTTATTTCATCATACATTTCTTCAATTTCTTCATCATCTGCAGAGCTAGTTGGCTAGTTGGCCTCTTTCATTTCTTATCCCCAATCCATATTCACCTACTGCGTTTCCTTCTCTCCCTTTTCCTACACTCGAATTCCAGTCACCCATGACTATTAAATTTTCGTCTCCCTTCACTATCTGAATAATTTCTTTTATTTCATCATACATTTCTTCAATTTCTTCATCATCTGCAGAGCTAGTTGGCATATAAACTTGTACTACTGTAGTAGGTGTGGGCTTCGTATCTATCTTGGCCACAATAATGCGTTCACTATGCTGTTTGTAGTAGCTTACCCGCATTCCTATTTTCCTATTCATTATTAAACCTACTCCTGCATTACCCCTATTTGATTTTGTGTTTGTAACCCTGTAGTCACCTGACCAGAAGTCTTGTTCCTCCTGCCACTGAACTTCACTAATTCCCACTATATCTAACTTTAACCTATCCATTTCCATTTTTAAATTTTCTAACCTACCTGCCCGATTAAGGGATCTGACATTCCACGCTCCGATCCGTAGAACGCCAGTTTTCTTTCTCCTGATAACGACATCCTCTTGAGTAGTCCCCGCCCGGAGATCCGAATGGGGCACTTTTATACCTCCGGAATATTTTACCCAAGAGGACGCCGTCATCATTTAATCATATAGTAAAGCTGCATGCCCTCGGGAAAAATTACGGCCGTAGTTTCCCCTTGCTTTCAGCCGTTCGCAGTACCAGCACAGCAAGGCCGTTTTGGTTATTGTTACAAGGCCAGATCAGTCAATCATCCAGACTGTTGCCCCTGCAACTACTGAAAAGGCTGCTGCACCTCTTCAGGAACCACACGTTTGTCTGGCCTCTCAACAGATACCCCTCCGTTGTGGTTGTACCTACGGTACGGCTATGTGTATCGCTGAGGCACGCAAGCCTCCCCACCAACGGCAAGGTCCATGGTTCATGGGGGGGATGATAAGGCTACATGTTTCAAAAAAGTTAAACTATATAAATGAGATCTATTCCTACTTGTAATGGAATGATTTCTTTCCCCATTTTAATTAAACCTTGATCTTTTTCAAACGAGATACTAAAACCATTCATTTTCAGTTTTCTAACTGAAAACAAATTATAATTAAGATTAGGCACAGATAAAACATATTTGATTGTTACCTGAATTTCCTTTCCCTTTGCAACACTAGTGACTTTCATTTCTCCTTTTACTTTAGCCTCAAGAAAAATGTCTGACGTAGCTACTTTAATTGGTTGTACTTACTGTTGATCAAGTGTTTCGTTGCTTCAGAGTCCAAGATTCAATTTACGTTGTTCGCTGACTGAACTTCACTCGATGCTGCAAAACATCGTGACGTTAGGGATGACCACTGAATTGCTGGTTCCTCCGATCTTATTCGGTAACTTATATCTGCAGTTAGCCTTTTTGGGTCCAGGCTTTCCACAGCGATGACAGATAAAGTTGAATAAGTTCTCAGAAGTTCCTTGCTGATTTCTTGTTTTAGTGGCGTCTGCCGAACCTCTTTTCTGATACTGTTGGGTCTGAGAAGCTGTAGGAGGGGGTGTATCTTCATTATTCTTTGTCCCGACGAGTCCCTTCTGCTTCGACTCTTCATTCAGTAATCTGTTTTTCACGAAGCTCAGCGTCAAGTCTTTCATTGAGAGCGTTTCGATTGCATTGAACACTACGCTGTATGCTGCAACCATCGTTAAAAATAGTTGGCGTACGTTGTCGGTTTCTTCGACAGTAGCTCCAGTCGAACGTGATTCTTGAATCAATTTATCAAACTTAAGAAAGTGATTAGCTAGCATATCATTTGTTGCATTTAACAACTGTTTTCTCAACGGAAGTTGACTAGCAACTCGTTTCCTCTCAATCGTATTGCACGTAGACGTGCATAAATAGAAAGAGGTTACCTTATCTTTCGCATATTCCAAGTGACAGACGGTGATGCGTTGAATAAGATGACACTTACAGTTCCGAACTTGTTAAGCCAATTCCTTTTCGGCACGCTGCGCGTCTGCCCCTCCGTCCACAAATTTCACCTTTGTGAGATAATTCGCTTGCTCAAAACAGTAAAAGTTCCAGTTCCTCGAGAAGCGTTTCCATCCTGAATTTCCAATTTTTGACTTTTTCTCCATCAAATAAAGAAATACGATATTTTTCCCCATCAGTTGCTATGCCGAGAAAACTTCACGCGAACGTCCACTTGTGGCTAGGTATTTTATTACAAATTCCGTTTTAAAACAAGCTTTTAAATTATCAATTTTTCACCCTTAAATAACACTCACATGGGAATTTTTCAGTTTCTCACCCTCGTACAACACTCTCAGAATGCTAGAGACTATTATTAGTTGGTTTTTATGAAACTGAAAAATAACTGAAGACATCTGAGCACACAATAGCAATGGCAGAAAAGCTTTTAATCTTTTAAATTATTTTACGTAAATCACGGATAAAAATCATTGAAATTGCACTCTCAACAGTGTATATCAGACATTAAATTGTAAAGGGTAAAAATATCATTCTTGTTACAAAAAAGTTTTAATTGTTCCATAAATGGTTACTGACAGTAAACTAAACTGAAGTTACACGTCTTGATAATAAATCTCCATGACGGAGAAAGTTGACTCAAACAAGCAAAAGTTAATAATAAGATTAATAAGTTAAGGTTTTGAACAGAATAGCCCTAAATCAAAGTATTACACGGACCTTCAGAAAAATATTTATCGCTCATGTTGTAAAGACTGTTGAGCAAGATACTCATGTGCCCAACCCTCATAAATGAGCTATTGAATAGAGTCTTCTTCGAAAATTTTATTGATTGTACAATATTGTATTCTGTTCAGCACTGAATGTACTCGGAAAAAAATGTTGTTATTTCCTAAAACCGGTTTCATGGGCATCTAGTGATTTTCACACTTTGGTCTAAGGCTGTCCTTCCTAGAAACGAATATTTCTCACTCGCTATGCTGACTGTCATTTCAAGAAGTCTGGCATTTTCTGCTCCTTCCTTCATTCATATTATTTTCAACCCATTTATGTCTTGACTTCTCCATATATTACTTTTAAACAAAAAACCATAAAAATTTTCCGCATTTATGGTATCTGTTTTCTCCTTTACAACCTGAAATTGCTTTGTCCGATACAACTCGAACGGACCATTGTGGTAGTTCATGTTATTACTTGTGCTAGACATTGTCACAGCCTACAATATACACGATATCATCAATTGTATCGAAGTATGCAATAAAAATGAAATATTATTTACTTCCAAACGAAACTCAATACTCCAGACTTTAAGTTGCTGCATCGATAGACTGAGTAGAAACAAATGACTGGTTGCCATTCCGAAAAGCAATGTTTTAAAGATTCAAATTGGCGTAAACGGCCTTGTTCCTCTTCTTCCCTAGCTGAACTGACGGGCGCTTTAAGTGTTTCCGCTGGCGCTAGAGTCCGGAAGCAGTTCCTGTCCGCTAGATTCGGCTGCCTGGTACTACCCGACCACCAGCCAGCCGCCACGTCACTATCATCTGAATGCCACACTCCAGCGGACACAGCGAGTCATTGTAGTGCCTGCTGCGTTGAGCAACATATAAAGCATAAGAAATGATGATAACGTGGCTTGGTGGCGTACGAAGGTTCCATCCTGCTGTGAAAGGGAACGACCGAGGCAATTTCAGCAAGAAATTTCTGCATAATAGATCATGTGCCCCATGGACAGTGTCTAATTTCAAGTTATTTCGATTTACTAAACGATATCACTTTACAAAATTTTTTGAAAAACAGCTCTCAGTCGCTGTGTTTTTCAGAATTTTGTATTATACAATAGTCGCTGATTGACAGCCATGTTAAAAACCTAAGATATTACTTTATATTCGCCACATGACTTGTGAAGCCACAACATGAGTTGTTCGAAGTACATCTCCAGTTGGAATGTGGTATCAGGACACTTTACCAGTACAGACTACAAGGAAAGTATGCTGCACTACAAGTCTATAATAACTACATCGATATAGAATGGAATAATATTAAGATCTGCATCATCGAAGCAACCTCAGAAGCACTTGGTAGAAGGAAGAAAGCAGATGGTAAAATGTGACTCAGAATTTGGAACACAGAAATTAAAGAAACCATTAAACTAAAACAGGTAGCTTATTTCAAGTCTGTACAGACAAAAACATCAGAGAGCTGAGAAAGAAACAAAATAAAAACGAACACTATAAAAAAAACACTGCGCAAAGCATAGCAAAGGCGTGGGAAATACGGGGACAATGTTGGCTCTAGCACAATTTCTTAATATGGGTTGTGTACTTCAGGGGCAAGTATATATTAAGAGGCAAAACTATTGTTCTCTTTTGATTGACAGGTCCTTAACCTAATGTTCTGCTGAGTGGATTATGACCTCTTGGGAATCATCTGTTCTTCCAAGAAACCCCTACCTGTCCCCCCTTGTTTTCCCTCTCCTCCTTCCCCATCACTGTGGGAAATCCCCTTGCCGATACAAAAACACTGTTGACACCAATTTGATTGATTAATAAATTAAATCGATCAAAAAATTAACCTATCCCCCTCTGGGAACCCCCCATTCCTTCCTGTGCCTTCTCAGGTGGTCCGTATGCACAAACCGACCTGTCGGATACCAGCTCAAGCGAGACACCTTCCATCCGAAGCAAAAACCTGATTTGGAATTGATACAGAAATACTGCTGAAGTTAGTAAATAGTTAATTTCCGGTCATGTGACCGTGATTAGGGAATATAAGGCGGATGCGGTAGCTATTTCACACACACTAATCGCCGATGTCACAAAACGAGTAGAAGGCTGATTCGAAATACACTTTAAAAAACTATCATTGCATACAAAACGAGAGAGACCTGCAGTTTGCTTTGCAGATGACACGGGAACTAGCATGGGATGTTTCATTCTGCTGTGGACTCTAAACTGCCCCAGGCTTCCTGGCGCACCTTCTCGGTTCAGGGGTTATTAAATTTGGTGTGGAATGTCATACCTTGAAAATGTCGTGGGAAATATTAATTAAATCTTTAACAGATGCGTTTAAACAGTTTTATTCGCACAGTTTAAAACTACTCGAACTAAAGAAAGATCTACACTGCAGAGTGGTACGTAAACAACAATGTTATGTTTTCTACGAGAAATGTCGTTAAATAATCCAAACCTATTATTATTTGACGTCACGATTGTAAGCGGTGATGTATGAAATCATAGTCATAGAGTTCCCGACCACTACAGGTATGCTAACTGCATTTTCTTTTTAAAAGTGCTACAGGGTTCCTAAGCTCTCTGGTTCTCTCAGCTACACCACGAGGAAGAATGTGTACAGCACCTGCAAAACTTACAGTATGCCCAAACTCACATTGGCTAGGCGTCTCGATTCCCCTCAGTTCTAGGAAATTATTTGATGTTTAAGTCTTGCAGTCAGCGCTTCCAGAAGATGCTGCATCCTACCAAGACTCTCTCAAACAAGTATTGTAAAGCACAGGCGTCTGGCGCTGCGTGATAGTCGACAACGCTCTCGCGGGCGGGCCGGCCGCTGTGGCCGAGCGGTTCTAGGCGCTTCAGTCCGGAACCGCACGCCTGCTACGGTCTCAGGTTCGAATCCTGCCTCGGGCACGGATGTGTGTAATGTCCTTAGGTTAGTTAGGTTTAAGTAGTTCTAAGTCTAGTCAACTGATGACCTCGTATGTTAAGTCCTATAGTGCGTAGAGCCATTTGAACCATTTTCTCGCGGGCGAAAGGGTTTGAAAGACATCACTGATATGGGTTGGTGTACTGTAACCACCATCGCAGTCGATAGTGCAACAAGGAAGACGTGAAGATGTGCTTAAGGGATCCGATGAGGGGACGTTCTGTGTATCCATCTTGTTGCAGCTGTGTTGCCTGTCCTGTTTGTACATTATAGCAGATCGAGTTGAAGCCTTGCATTGCTATATTGTGCACCTGTTTATGAAATGAATCACCCTTCCCATTTGGATATACTTCTCAGTGCGTTGAAATCACGATTCACCACGTCAAATCTACCCTGCCGATATGACTATACAAACCTAATTTTCTTAGGTAGATAGTAGTTTGATTACTTCCCACAAAGGTCTGGTGATATGTCGGAACGTGAGGCACAGTACCTTTATGTTTAAGCAGCATAATGTCTCTGACTATCATTTATAGGTGTATATAAAAAATTATGATACCGTAACAGTAGACCAGCTGTGTGTCATTTTGTCACTGCCTAGTAGCACAAAAGCCTCTCGCCAATCGATCGATAAGGGATGTTATTAGAATTTAAAAAAGCCTTAGCTTCTTTTTTAATTTATCGATTTCACCACTTCCATTAAACATTTTCATATTTTTGATATTTGTAAATCCAACCAGCACACAGTGGTTTCTTATATACACTTGTGTCCAAAATGAAAGCAACAAATTCCGGTTTCCCCGTTCAGTGTCTAATTTATGATCCAATCATAGAAACTGTCAACAGATGTCCGTACGATCATTTTATGCACTTTAGGTGGCATTCTGTTCGACGGATAACCACGTCAGTGATGACATCACGGCATTTATCAAATGGGGTAGTGCTTGCTGGGTTCTCCGTTATCCACAATTGTCACAGATGGTGCTGTACGGCACAGAGAATACACCTATCGGACACTCTGTGGTGGAGGTCCATAGGAAGAATGGAAGCAGGACAGTCAGAAACTGATGTGGCCCGATGCCTTAATGTGGATCTTTGTGGCGACAGTGGATAGAGACCAAAGGGCCAGGGCAGTGCCGACATAAGAGAGGAACGTTATTCGGTTGCAAGGGCACGACGGTACCACCTTAATACTGCACGGCAACAGGCACCTGACTCTGCAGCGTCTGCTGGACGTGCGGTATCGAGGAAATTGGTGTGCGGCAGGTTTCGGCAGAGTGGTCTTTATTGTTGGAGACTGCCGTATGTGTACCTCTGATGCGTCTCGGGTAGAGACATCAGCATGCTACCTGGATGGTCGAACAGCGGCCTGATGTTCTTTCCACAGATGAGTTCAGATTTGGTACAGATAGTGATTCTCGACGGATTTGCTTGTGGGGGGAACGTGGAACTCGATTTCGGGCCCCAAACACTGGGGAAAGACGACAATATCGAGGAGGATCCCTAATGGTGTGGGCAAGGATTGTGTTGACCACGCGAACACTTCTTGTACAGGTGAATTGGCAAGGTTTAACTGCTGTCAGGTATGGAGATGAGGTCTCGGGACCTCGTGCGGTTGTTGAGAGGCGCTGTGGGCTCAGACTTCGTAGTGATGGACGACAATGCTCGACCTCGTACAACACAGGTGAGTGATGTTTTCTTGTAAATGGAAAATATTGGGCCCATCGCATGGCCTGCTCGCTCTTCCGATTTGAATCTCATAGAGCATGCCTGGGATGAACAGGGTGGTGGGTTGCATCACGTCAGCTTCACCAACCGCTCTCCATGACCGACGAGCCGATCTGCAGGAGAAACCGGCGCTACTGTCTCAACATGAAACTGATGACATCGTTCACACCGTGCCCCGCCGTTTCTCGCCTGTAATGCTGCCAGAGCTGGCCACACCCCATACTGAGCACATTAACCAGTGTTCAGAATGTGTATGGAAATCTGTTGAGATGGAAAAAACGAACAACATTTTTGTCTGCCATTATGCATTTTGCAATAGTTTACGTTTTGTATTCTTTACAGTGGTTCTACTTTACTATCACCTATGTATACTACACTCGTGCTCATAAATTAAGGATAATTGTAGAATGTGGTGCCACACAACGTGGCACTACACAAAACTGGCGCTAATAGCATAGGCACACAGGGAACACACATGACACTGACCTGTAAGTCCACGGTATTGGTGGTAAGTTGAGAAAACCGTCCCGAAACACATGTGCTACAAAACGCCACTGTTTCCTCCGCATGTACCTCGACATCAGTATAGCATATGATCACCATGCACACGTACACAGGCCGCACAACGAGTTGGCATACTCTGGATCAGGTGGTCGAGCAGCTGCTGTGGTACACCCTTCCATTCTTGCACCAGTGTCTGTCGGCTGTCCTGAAGTGTCCTATGGGATTGAAGACGTGCAGCGATACATCGACCGAGAGCATTCCAGACGTGCTCGATGGGATTTAGGGCTGGAGAACAGGCAGGCCACTCCATTCGCCTGATGTCTTCTGTTTCGAGGTACTCCTCCAGGATGGCACCTCGGTGGGGCCGTGTGTTATCATCCATCAGGAGGAAGGTGGGACCCACTGCATCCCTGTAAAGGCGGACATCTTGGTGCAAAATGGCATCCCGATACACCTGACCTGTTACAGTTCCTCTGTCAAAGACATGCAGGGGTGTACGTGCACCAATCATAATCCCACTCCACACCATCAAAGCACGATACCCATACAGTTCCCTTTCAAGGAGATTAAGGGGTTGGTATATAGTTTGTGCTTCGCGCCAGATGAAAACCCGGCGAGAATCACTGTTCAGACTACACCTGGACTCGTTCGCGAACATAACCTGGGCCCACTGTTCCAATAACCATGTACTGTCTTCTTTACACCAGGCTTTACGGGCTCTCCTGTGACCAAATGGTTCAAATGGTCTGAGCGCACTGTGAGGCTTAACAGCGGAGGTCATCAGTCCCCTAGAACTTAGAACTACTTAAATCTAACTAACCTAAGGACATCACACACACCCATGCCCGAGGCGGCATTCGAACCTGCGACAGTAGTGGTCGCGGGGTTCCAGACTGAAGCGCCTAGAACCGCTCGGCCACTCCGGGCGGCTCCTGTGACCAGGGGTCAGTGGAATGCACCTTGCAGGTCTCTGAGCGAATAAACCATGTCTGTTCAGTCGTCTGTAGACTGTGTGTCTGTTCCAGTAGCTGCAGTAAGATCCCAAGCAACACTACCTGCAGTATCCCGTGGCCGTCTGCGGGCACTGATGGTGAGATATCGGTCTTCTTGTGGTGTTGTACACTGTGGACGTCCTGTACCGTAGCGCCTGGACACGTTTCCTTCCTGCTGGAGTCGCTGCCATAATCTTGAGATCACACTTTGTGGCACACGGAGGGCCCATGCTACGACCTGCTGTGTTCGATAAGCCTCCAGTTGCCCTAGTATTCTACCCCTCATAACATCATCAATATGTGTTCTTTGAGCCATTTTCAACTCACAGTCACCATTGTCACGTCTGTAAACGTCTGCACACTTACTCGCTGCACCGTGCTCTGACATGCACCAACACACCTCTGCGTCTGTGGACTGCTGCCGGCGCCACCGTGTGACGACCGCCGGTCAAATGCACCGCACGGTCATACCCCGAGGTGATTTAAACCTGCAAACCGCCCACCAGAGCGTTGTTTCGCCATGTATCTCCATTATCCTCAATTTATGAGCATGAGTGTATTTTGTGGAAAAATAAACGCAACCTCCCAAAATTTTCATTTGCTGCTTAAATTTTAGACACCAGTTCTTGAGGTACAATTTGGCTGTGGTATATCGGTGCAGAGGTACTTTTAACTCACACGCTACAACAGTAACATTGGTTCAGAGTATTTCTTACAATTTTTTTGCGTTAGCAGTGGACGAAAATGGTTACAATTTTTCCAGATATAAAAGTTCAAAAATGTTCAAATGTGTGTGAAATCTTATGGGACTTAACTGCTACGGTCATCAGTCCCTAAGCTTACACACTACTTAACCTAAATTATTCTAAGGACAAACACACACACCCATGCCCGAGGGAGGACTCGAAGCTCCGCTGCGGCCAACCGCACAGTCCATGACTGCAGCGCCTTAGACCGCTCGGCTAATCCCGCGCGGCGATATATAAGTCTACACTAAAAACTAACGTGGAGATACATCATTTTTACTACTACAATTAAATTTCAAAGCCCCCAGTAGCATAGCTTTTACAATAATTCTGATGGACTGTGTACATTTAAACCTAATCTCACTTGGATGGCTAGTTGCAGATGAAAAACTTAAAACTATTCTATTTACAAGACGCACGTGGTGCATAGATATACATATTTGCTTGGTACACATAAACTGTGTATGAATAAATATATGTACACATATTATTTGTTTATTCTTTTTTCATTATTTAAACTTTTTTTTACATTTTTTCACGTACATGGTGTGTATATATACGAGGTGCGACAATAAAGTAATGAGACCCATGTGAAAAATATATTGCTTACAGTTTTAGTCAAGTTTAGTGTTGTCTGCTTCAGAGTAGTTCCCTTCTGACTGACACACTTTTTCCAGGGCTTCTGCCATTGATGGTAACATTTCTGGAATTCATCTTCTCTAATATCATCCAAGACCCTCGTCACAGCTTTTTGGACATCTTGTGTTGTTTGAAAATGTTGTCCCTTGACCGCCGTTTTGACTCTTGGAAATAGAAAAAAGTCGCACAGGGCGATATCTGGTGAATAAGGTGGCTGTGGTATTACTGAAACTTGTTTTGAGGTTAAGAATTGCTGTACTGGCAGAGCAGTACGAGCATGGGATGGCGCATTATCGCGATGCAGAATCAAATTATCAGCAATGTTGGCACAGACACGAAGAACTCTTTTACGAAGTCTTTGTAAAATTTCTTTGTAGTAATATTGGTTAACTGTTTGTCCAGGAGGCACCCACTCTTTATGAACAATTCCCTTGGAATCAATGAAGCACACAAGCATGCATTTCACTTTTGACTTTGACATGCGAGCTTTTTTTGGTCTGGGTGATCCCTTTGAGCACCATTGCGAACCTTGGCGTTTTGTCTCTGAATCGTACTGAAAAAACCCACTTTCATCACCAGTGATAACACGGCTCAACAGTTCTGGATTGATTTCTGTTTGCTCTAACAGATCGGCTGCCACATTTTTCCGTTTTTCTCGCTGTTGTGGTGTGAGATTTTTGGGGACTATTTTTGCACAAATCTTTCTCATATCAAGATCTTCAGTTATTATTAGACGAACCATTTCTCGACTGATGCTCAGGTCTTCTGCAATCATTTTCACGGATAATCTTCTATTAGATCATATGAGTTCACGCACCCTGGCCAAGTTGACATCTGTCCGTGCGGTTGATGGTTGTCCTCTGGAGTCTTCATCTTCAATATTTTATGCCAACGAAAAACTTAAGCTCTTGACGTAACCTCCTCTCCAAAAGCCTTCTGCAGCTTACCGTAGGTTGTTGTCGCTTTTCCACCCAATCTAACGCAAACAGAAATGGCATACCATTGCGCAATATTATGCGGTTCTATTTCCATGACGAGAGACATAAACAAGTGTTAACTTAATTACAGCGTAACTCACAAGTGAGCAGTTGCATTGACGTGATGCTTGGACCAGAAGCAGCTTATAGACCAAGCTCAAAGATATTTTGCCTACGCAAGCCTGCAGGATTGCCACATTTTGCAAATAAAATCAGTCTCATTACTTTATTGTCTCACATCGTATATATATTAGATATATATATATATATAGATAGAGATATATTTTTTCCTTGTTTTTTTATGCTTTTCTTCACACATGGTGTGTGTATGTACACGTATACGTAGCACACACAAATAAATAAATATCTAAATTACACACACACACACACACACACACATACATACATGCACGCACACACATACACACAAAATTACTTACACTATGATAAAAGCGTCATACTACCACTCTACAGACTCTCTCTCACTCTCTCACTCTCCTACTCTCTCTCTCTCTCTCTCTCTCTCTCTCTCTCTCTCCCTCCCTCCCTCACTCACTCCCTCTCACTCAATCAGAGTCCCCCCTCCCCTTCTCCCGCTACAACTGAGTAGCGTGAGTACCGGAGAATTCCAACCCACGTCGTTACAAGTAACCCTCTTATTGTGGTGAGGCGGCAGGCCGACTTTAGTGCGCACCACAGTGTACACCACGTGTCCTCTCGATCAAATATTTGTCTGCTGTACCACACGCAGTGGCTGCGACGCCGCACTGCGAACATAGCTGCACAGGAACCGCAAATACTCTTCGACAGAGAGCATTCTCACCTCTGGGTGGCACTTTCTAATGCGCAATACGGATACAATTATGATTGCAGACCTACAAACTCCACAATTGACAATCCATTCACCTCGTCTTTCATAAGGCCAATAACCTTCTTTTTCTGTGGAACAATACCATTAGGATTATTGGCTGTGTGAGAGGACCTGTCGAATTATTATTGTGGTGCTTCATTACTTCCCATAGATCGCAGTTCTTCACCCAGTAAATCAAGCTATCTGTGTTGTTGTTGTGGTCTTCAGCCCTGAGACTGGTTTGATGCAGCTCTCCATGCTACTCTGTCCTGAGCAAGCTTCTTCATCTCCCAGTACCTACTGCAACCTACATCCTTCTGAATCTGCTTAGCGTATTCATCTCTTGGTCTCCCCCTACGATTTTTACCCTCCACGCTACCCTCCAGTACTAAATTGGTGATCCCTTGATGCCTCAGAACATGTCCTACCAACCGATCCCTTCTTCTAGTCAAGTTGTGCCATAAACTCCTCTTCTCCCCAATTCTATTCAATACCTCCTCATTAGTTATGTGATCTACCCTTCTAATCTTCAGCATCCTTCTGCAGCACCACATTTCGAAAGTTTCTATTCTCTTCTTGTCCAAACTATTTATCGACCATGTTTCACTTCCATACATGGCTACGCTCCATACAAATACTTTCAGAAACAACTTCCTGACACTTAAATCTATACTCGATGATAAAAAATTTCTCTTCTACAGAAACGCTTTCCTTGCCATTGCCAGTCTACATTTTATATCCTCTCTACTTCGACCATCATCAGTTATTTTGCTCCCCAAATAGAAAAACTCCTTTACCACTTTAAGTGTCTCATTTCCTAATCTAATTCCCTCTGCGTCACCCGACTTAATTCGACTACATTCTATTATCCTCGTTTTGCTTTTGTTGGTGTTCATCTTATATCCTCCTTTCAACACACTGTCCATTCCATTCAACTGCTCTTTCAAGCCCTTTCCTGTCTCTGACAGAATTACAATGTCATCAGCAAACCTCAAAGTTTTTATTTCTTCTCCATGGATTCTAATACCTACTCCGAACTTTTCTTTTGTTTCCTTTACTGCTTGCTCAATATACAGATTGAATAACATCAGGGAGAGGCTACAACCCTGTCTCACTTCCTTCCCAACCACTGCTTCCCTTTCATGTCCCTCGACTCTTATAACTGCCATCTGGTTTCTGTACAATTTGTAAATAGCCTTTCGCTCCCTGTATTTTACCCCTGCCATCTTTAGAATTTGAAAGAGAGTATTCCAGTCAACATTGTCAAAAGCTATCTCTAAGTCTACAAATGCTAGAAACGTAGCTCTGCCTTTCCTTAATCCTTCTTCTAAGATAAGTCGTAGGGTCAGTATTGCCTCACGTGTGCCAACATTTCTACACAATCCAAAATGATTTTTCCCGAGGTTGGCTTCTACCAGTTTTTCCATTCGTCTGTAAAGAATTCGCGTTAGTATTTTGCAGCTGTGACTTATTAAACTGATAGTTCGGTAATTTTCACATCTGTCAATACCTGCTTTCATTGGCATTGGAATTATTATATTCTTCTTGAAGTCTGAGGGAATTTCGCCTGTCTCATACATCTTGCTCACCTGATGGTAGAGTTTTGTCAGGACTGCCTCTCCCAAGGCTGTCAGTAGTTCTCATGGTAATGTTGTCTACTCCCGGGGCCTTGTTTCGACTTAGGTCTTTCGGTGCTCTGTCAAACTCTTCACGCAGTATCTCCCATTTCATCTTCATCTACATCCTCTTCCATTTCCATAATATTGTCCTCAAGAACATCGCCCCTGTATAGATCCTCTATATACTCCTTCCACCTTTCTGCTTTCCCTTCTTTGCTTAGAACTGGGTTTCCATCTAAGCTCTTGATATTCATACAAGTGGTTCTCTTTTCTCCAGAGGTTTCTTTAATTTTCCTGTAGGCAGTATCTTACCCCTCGTGAGATAAGCTTCTACATTCTGACATTTGTCCTCTAGCCATCCCTGCTTAGCCATTTTGCACTTCCTGTCGATCTCATTTTTGAGTCGTTTGTATTACTTTTTGCCTGCTTCATTTGCTGCATTTTCGTATTTTCTCCTTTCATCAATTAAATTCAGTATCTCTTTCGTTACCCAAGGAGTTCTGCTAGCCCTCGTCGTTTTACCTACTTGATCCTCTGCTGCCTTCACTACTTCATGCCTCAGAGCTACCCATTCGTCTTCTAGTGTATTTCTTTCCCCCATTCCAGTCAATTATTCCCTTATGCTCTCCCTGAAACTCTGTACAACCTCTGGTTCTTTTAGTTTATCCAGGTCATATCTCCTTAAATTCCCACCTTTTTGCAGTTTCTTCAGTTTTAATCTACAGGTCATAACCAATAGATTGTGGTCATAGTCCACTGTCTTACCATTATATAATCTATCTGTAACCTTCTAGTATATCCAGGGTTCTTCCATGTATACAACCTTCTTTCATGATTCTTGACCCAAGTGTTGGCTATGATTAAGTTATGCTCTGTGCAAAATTCTACCAGGCGACTTTCTCTTTCATTTCTTATCCCCAATCCATATTCACCTACTACGTTTCCTTCTCTTCCTTTTCCTACTGTCGAATTCCAGTCACCCATGACTATTAAATTTTCGTCTCCCTTCACTACCTGAATAATTTCTTTTATCTCATCATACATTTCTTCAATTTCTTCGTCATCTGCAGAGTAATCTTGTACTACTGTAGTAGGTGTGGGCTTCGTGTCTATCTCGGCCACAATAATGCGTTCACTATGCTGTTTGTATTAGATTACCCGCGCTCCTATTTTTTTATTCATTATTAAACCTACTCCTGCATTACCCCTATTTGATTTTGTATTTATAACCCTGTATTCACCTGACCAAAAGTCTTCTTCATCCTGCCACCGAACGTCACTAATTTCCACTATATCTAACTTTAACCTATCCATTTCCCTTTTTAAATTTTCTAACCTACCTGCCCGATTAAGGGATCTGACATTCCACGCTCCGATCCGTAGAATGCCAGTTTTCTTTCTCCTGATAATGACGTCCTCTTGAGTAGTCCCCGCCCAGAGATCCGAATAGGGGACTATTTTACCTCCGGAATATTTTACCCAAGAGGACGCCATCATCATTGGATCATACAATAAAGCTGCATGCCCTCGGGAAAAATTACGGCTGTAGTTTCCCCTTGCTTTCAGCCGTTCGCAGTACCACAACAGCAAGGCCGTTTTGGTTAGTGTTACAGGGCCAGATCAGTCAATCATCCAGACTGTTGCCCATGCAACTACTGAAAAGGCTGCTGCTCCTCTTCAGGAACCACACGCTATCTGTATGCATAAAAATAAGTTTAGGATCTGCAAAATGATTTTTCACAAACTCATAATGAAAGTGGTACATGCGGAGTCTGAATAGGTCTAGTATGCACATCCCCACACAAGAAGGTTTCATAAAGTCTACTCAGTCTTCGCCATATCTACAAGAACAAAGTTCTTATCGAATATTTTGACCCACTTAAAATTTGGTATGGCAATGCCTTTTCTTAGGCCATAATGCCCATCACACTCGGTTCTAATCAAAATTTCACATCGGTACCTAAAATCTTCAGTTGGTTTGCGGAAAACAAAATTATTCGTTCATTTATAAAAATCTTTCTCGAAGTCACACATTGCGGAAGCTGTCTGTCTCGTATACACTTCTTCACCCAGGGGGACTGCTTGAAGGAGACAGTCAGTGTGAATCTAACCAGCTCCATCCCCAAGTTGAGACACTGCTGGAGATTACGATTATGAATAATGTATCTCTGCTTATACCTCATCATTGTCATCAGTTTTGGGGTAGAGCCTCCTAGTTGCTCTGGACACAGCGGCAAATCGGCACGTGCATCATGCAAACTAATAAAGTATGTGAGTTCTGCCTCCATCACATACCCTATGTCAGAATCAGTTGCCATACCCTCCACGATTTTTCCACCTAATCCCTTACATTCGTCTTCGGGCATCCATCGAAACTCATCAATCGGCAGTGATTGTTGCATGGCGTACCCATGTAAGTTATTTACGTCCAGGTATATTATGTAACTCGAATGAAGGGATGCGTTGAACCTGTCACCCAAACGTGAGTTATTTGTCTTCACATACCTATGGACACATTGGCAAAGTCCCCCACGGATCCCTCGCTCAAAGAAAAAAAAGCATGTCACCATCGGTCAACAAATCAATGCTGCACTTCGTTTTCTCGAGCACTTCATCCCAAGACAACCCTGGTGCTGAGAAATAAAAGGTGGGATCCAGACACTATGTGGTCATACACAGACTCCGGAATTTCACGAAAACGTCCACAAGCAAGTGCACGCCTGGAAGTGTAAAGCTGGGCATTCTTTCCTCAAGTGGGGATGTTGAATTCCTGACAAGCATTCACGGCGTGCTCGTACTCTGCATCCGTTATGGCATCGCTCGTAAGGATGCTGGAAAATGCAGTTATGTCAGGTAGTCTGGTTTTGTAGAGTTTTGCCCACATACTCGTATGGGATAACCCCCTACCTAGTCACAAGTTGAAATTTTTCCTCATCAGCAAATGCAGCTCGAGTGATATACATATCACCCCGAGATTTTCTGGAGTGGTGCTTACATAAAACGTAGTGTGTCAAGGAAGTGGAGTGTCATTCTCGGCGCCATTCGCTTGGAGAACGAAATGTATTTCTCGACGTTCTCTGGTAAGACTCTGACCTGATCTTTCTTCATGCCGAAATCAGCCAAGTGCTCAACAAGAAAGTGAGCATCATACCCGCTTGAATTATGGAAGAAAACGGGTATTTGCCTTGGTAGCTGTACTTCAAACTGCTTGTATTGTGAGCTGCCTCACCGAACTTCCCCATAAGATGACAGTGGTCTCTACAAGGAGTTTCTGCTTTTCTATCTAATGACAGCCCACAAATATGACAGTCAACCGCATTATTGTACAAATCTTCATTCTCCTTAGATTTGGTCATTGGTATGTTGTAACTGTAAAGCCTCCCACAAAAGTTTTTCAAGCTCAGTCGGCAACATAACACAGGATTATCCCTGACATGAGATTTGTAGTGGTTAAGCTTGAATCATAGGACGATACAATTTGGTGCGTGAAACATATGGTACGTATTTTTCTGTGAAGGTTGTATGGAAGGTCGTAGGGTCACCTTCACAGCGGGTCATAGGAGTGAGGAGGCATTCAAAGTAAATGTACACAACAAATGGGCATCGTTCCTGGTGATGAGCATTTTTAAATTTTATGAATTTATTTTCCTTAGTGGGCGTAATAACGCGTACCGAGTCCTCGGAAGCGCAATCTACTAAATGCGCCACTAAAAACTTGTCTGAGGAAAAGGCACTTAGGCACCTTAAGTAAATATGCTGTTTTATGTGCATGTTTGCTGAGTTGGGAGAAAAAGAGTTGGGATATGAGTTTCATTCAAATATAATGATAATTATCACATTCAGAGAAGAACAACATGTTTACATACATCTTACTCTCACTGGCAGATTTTGATAAATGGAGGTGGCCAACAACAATATGCTTGTCCTGCTCATCTGACTTGCTTTTCTTCTCCAGGTCATAAACATGAACCCGTGTTCTGGTATTCTGCGCCTCAAATTTAGATATGTCATGGATCTTGACGGGGAACTGAATATCATCAAAGTTATAACACTTATGAACGTCAAGGAAGGAGGGCCGGGTTTTTTTTCCAGCCTGCGATCGCTTAGTACAGAAGCTACACGAGCGGCAGAAAGTGGAGATGCGCCGTTGGCTACTGCGCAACTCTCGCGCTACGCACTCCGCCGTTGCCGACCGCAAGGCATCAGTCTGTCTGTGTTGCACTACAGCCACCTAAACATGGCTGCCGTGGTTGTTGCTCCAGCCAAGTGTGAATTACGAAGTGTAATTTGGTTTCTGATGCAGCAGCGAATAGTGCAACAGAAATTCATTCGAGAATGAGCCGAGTGTACGGTGATAACTTCGCGACTGACGGTGTTGTGCGTGAATGGTGCCGAATGTTTAAAGATGACCAAAATAACGTGAATGATGGAGGGGGCAAGACGCATGTCTCTCGTTACAGCCGACCTTGTTGAACGAGTTGACAGACTGGTTAGAGAAAATGGTAGGTTCACCATAACTGCTTTGTCAATGGAAATTCCAGAAGTTTCAAGATCTGTTGTACACTGTATCGTTACTGAACATTTAGGCTACATTAACCTTTGTGCTCGTTGGGTTCCAAAAATGTTGACAGACGCCCACAAAAGTCACCAAATGGCGTCAGTTTTGCATTTCCTCGACCGTTATCGTGATGAAGGAGAGAACTTTTTGAAATCAATTGTTACTGGAGATGAAACTTGGATCCAATACGACACACCGGAAACAAAACGACAATCACAACAGTGAATGCGTCCAAATTCACCAAACAAACCAAAAAAATTGAAACAAGCATTCAACAACAGAAAGGTTATGGGTACCATGTTTTGGGACCAAAAAGGTGTGTTGCTTGTAGACTTCATGCAGCCCGGAACTACTATCAATGCAGCTGCTTACTGTGAAACCTTACGACGTTTGAGGAGAGCCATTCGAAACAAAGGAAGAGGAATGCTGACTTCAGGAATTGTGTCGATCCGTGACAACGCTCGTCCACACAGTGCTGGTACAACCCAACGGCTCCTCGAACAATTTCAGTGGGACATTTTCGATCATCCACCGTACAGTCCTGACTTGGCACCCAGCGACCTCCGCCTTTTCCCTGAACTGAAGACGTGGCTTGGGGGGCAGCACTTTAAAACCAACCAAGATCTTCAAAACAACGTCAATGTTCATTTGAAATCATTGGCGGCAGCACTTTTTGAAGAGGGTATTGCAAAGCTTTTCCACAGATACGATAAATGTCTCAATCTTTTCGGTGATTATGTTGAAAAGTAACAATAAGTGTACAAACCTTTTGGTAATAAAATAATTGTTTTCTGCGAACATGTCTTTTATTTATAGCCTATTGGAGATTGAAAAAAAAAACAGCCCTCGTATTACTGTATTGATATCTGAACTGCGAATTTTTCTCATAATTTCTCTTGCAAGCCAAGATCGACCGTGCAAAACAACCCTGGTTGGTTTTATTTTTGACATTAATGCGTGCCTTCTTATTAGCTATATCTTTGGGGGGCTCTACAGGGTGGTCCCGAATTCATGGTACAAACTTTAATGGTAGGTACAGGACATTGTAACAAGGATTTATTGTATAGGAATGTATAGTCGCAGGTGACGCGGTGAGGCGTAAACAGGGGAAAGAGAAATGGAGTGATCGGTTGGTGTCACTGCCGGTAGAGGGCAGTAGATGAACATGATGTATCGCAGTAGGGACAAGCGCCATTCACAATTGTGCTGCCGTAGACGATGGGTGACTTTACGTATGCAGAAAAAGCAGACATGCATTACATGTACGGCCGTGCAAATGGTAACGCCAGAGCTGCGTTACGAATGTATCGCGCGGAGTATCCTAATCGACGAATGCCGGATCATAGAATTTTTCAACGGTTACATCGTCAACTTTGTGAAACAGGTACGTTCGACGTCAACAGACATGACGCTGGTCGATTAAGAGCTGTACGCACTCCAAGACTGGAAGAACGCATCTTGAACATAGTGGCTGATAGACCCGAGTCAAGCACAAGAACTGTTGCGCGTGACGTACATGTGAGTCATCAGACTGTATGCAGAGTGTTAAATGAAAATCGCTTACACCCCTTCCATTTTCAAAAAGTACAAGCATTGAATCCGGCAGATTATCCTCTTCGCGTGAACTTCTGCCAGTGGTTGTTGCAGCAATGTGCGTTGCAGCCGGATTTCGTAGGTCATGTGCTATTTACAGATGAAGCGACATTTTTGCGCGAGGGTGTCTTTAATGCGCACAATTCCCATGTGTGGGCAACAGATAATCCACATGCAACGCGTCCACATGCGTATCAACAACGTTTCGGTATTAATGTGTGGGCTGGTATTGTGAACGACTTTTTGATTGGGCCATACTTACTACCCACGCGACTCTGTGGCGAAAGCTATCGTATTTTTCTGCAATAAGTGTTACCAGAACTGCTGCAAGATGTTCCGCTCGCCATTCGTAACCGCATGTGGTTTCAGCACGATGGAGCGCCAGCACACTTCAGCACTGCTGTACGGAATTACCTGAATGCCACGTTTGGTGCTAGATGGATTGGGCGTGGTGGACCAGTCCCTTGGCCACCCCGATCTCCTGATTTCTCTTGCCTCGATTACTTTTTATGGGGACATCTTAAGAGTCTTGTTTATGAGACTCCAGTTGACTCAGATGAGGATCTCGTTGCTCGCATATCTGTAGCTGCTGCAGGTGTGCGTGAAATACCAGGCATCTTTGAACGTGTACGCCAATCGCTGCACCGACGCTGTCAAGCATGTATCGCTCATGGTGGACGCAATTTTGAACACTTACTGTAAACATGACACTTGTCAACAACGATTTCAATAAAATCTTTCGTTTTCCTTTCGGCCGTTATTTCCCCTGTTTACGCCTCACCGCGTCACCTGGGACTATACATTCCTATACAATATATCCTTGTTACAATGTCCTGCACCTACCATTAAAGTTTGTACCATGAATTCGGGACCACCCTGTATATAGCTAGAGCCTCCATTTACCATATTATGCACATGAATCTCCAGGTGTAATATTCGGATGGTGCTTTAGCTGACCCTCTAACTTCCATCTCGGAAAATCGGTCCATTACGACACTCAAGGTGGATTCACAAATCCTGTCAGTGGTTGGTTGTGCTCCACGTTTATCGATTTTGATCCACGAAATCATCTACAACCACAATAACGTATTACGTAAAAGACGAAATTTTTGGAAAGAAACTAAGTATATACTGAAACAATACGAAATACTTAGTGTAATACTAACATTTATCGATTTTGGTCCCTCGAAATCATGTAGAACGACATATTACGTACTCGATGAAAGATGTATACTCGTATACTACTTACAATCGTACTGCTGCGGCTGCTGTTCCTGCCACTGCTGCAGCTGCTGCCACTGCTGTTGCTGCCACTTCTATTACTCGCTGGATATAAGCTAAAACAGTAAGACATGTACTTAGTACGAAATTCTTAGTGAAAAATGGTTATCGTTATCGATTTTGATCCCTCGAAATCACCTACAGACTGACTCGTCACACAAGTACTACATAGATGGGATGTATTCTTACGATGCTACTGATGCTGCTGCCACTGTCTCTGCTGTTGCACCGCAGCATTCGTTTCACCCGCTGCTTGGTGTTCTTGCAGGCGCGCTGAATCAACAAGAAGAAAGCATTCAATACTACGAAGTTCTCAGTGGAGGAGAAAAATTACCGATTTGAATCTGCACTTACCAGGTTGTGTTCTAGCAGTCTCTGCCGCTTGCCGCGCCACTGGCACCAAACAAACGATTAACGCGCCTGAGCAAGAACAAGACACTCGACCTCGCACTACGGTGATTGACGACAGAAACAGGGTGACTGGGGATATGGTGGCCTTTATATATCCCGTGCCCCCCTCCACCCACTATTTCCCGAAGGTAGCCAAAAGGAACGCAGCACCATCCCACTCGCAGCTGAATGCTGGTCTGAGTGCGCTGGACATGTGGCCGCCAGTCTGAGCACACTGGGCAATTCAGTGCTGGTTTGCGAGCACAGCCTGCGTCCTGTCCTGCTGCTTGTGAGTTTTTTTGCTGTGCAACAAAGCCGAAGGTGAGATTCATTGTAGGTAATTCTCTCCCCATTTGGCGATAACTATACGTTCAGCCCTCTATGTATCTAGGGTCGCAATAATTTTTGTCTGACATCCCAGGACGTTTCTCTCAAATTGACCAGAAATTGACGTAATTTGGGAAGGAGAAATCGGTAAAAAGCGGGCTATTTCTCTTAAAGTTAAAAAAATGAAAGATTGGAGCAAATGCCGCTTTCAGTTGCGAACACTTGCAGCTACTTCCAAAAATAACGGAACTCTGAAAGATCACTGCGTATTTCTTTGACAGGAATTGCTGTCGATTTTGTAATACTCAGCATCACATTTTTTGGCGGCTTCGGAAATACCAAAAAGTTTGGAGCATGAATTGCAAGACATGATGCTGTGTAACGGTATGACAGCACATTGACAGATTTGCTGCTGTTACTAATTGACCCTGTTTGACTGAATTTGAAACAAAGATACTGTCCACTTCTTTATGTGCTTCCAGAGTGCACGATTGATTTGTGCTTTACGTTAGCTAAATGATCCTTAACATCCGCTCTACCCCCGTCCACAATAACATCATATCACTTACAAATTATACGTTCTGCTTCGTTTTATGAAAAAAGATTCATCTGAATATTTTTCTCGAAATGTACACTTCCTTTACGGCATTTTGAGTTCACTTGAAACAATCACACACCTAAATAACAAATTAACTGCGACACGACTCAGAGAAACAGGGAATCACGTTGCTGCAAAGCTTAAATTAAGGTGAGACGAGGGACACTGATAGTGGTCCCTCGGTCTGGCATTGCGCATTCGAGTCATAGCGCTTTGAAGCAAGGGTCATACTTTGAAATGAGCTCACCCTTTTTAAACACGCCAGGTAGCAAATAAAATGTGTGTGATATATACTACATAGTAATGGTACAAATTGTGTAGGGAACATGCTGTAATCAAAAGCGTTCACGTGATGACGACTCAATCAGTTTCATATAAATTTCTGAGAGCACATCACCCACATTTCTTGATTTCACCCGCTCAAACACTTTTTAAGCAGTAACATCCTCTTTTCCCAGAGAATCCGTAGTCCTCAAGCCTAGTTGTCGTAACATATTGAGGAAGTAAAATAAATGTATCTGTCGTGTGACTAGGGTAAACCGTTCGCCGGGTGCGAGTCTTTCAATTTGACGCCACTTCGGCGACTTGCGCGTCGATGGGGATGAAATGATGACGATTGGGACAACACAACACCCAGTCTCTGAGCAGAGAAAATCTACGACCCAGCCTGGAATCGAACTCGGACCCTTAGGGACTGACATTCTGTCGCGCTGACCACTCAGCTACAGGGGGCGGACATTGAGGAAGTGAGGACTGTAGAATACTTTTTATAATGTGTGGCTACAACTCCATTCTCGAATAAGCAGAGTTCTGGAGTCACTACACCCTCTTAATAGCGATAACAATAGCACGGCCACACTTTGCACAACACACTCACTATCACTCCTCAGATTCAATATCAGAATTACGGCACTGCGTTATTCACAGAAATCCTGCACACTTGAAGTTGAATAACTGAATGACCTTGGATTTTTAATGATTATTCAGTTACATACAGCTGGTGCGCTGAAATGGACAAACGGAAGTCTATTGTACGCTTTGAATAAAGCATTCTTTACATTTAAGCCCATATTAGGTTTCTACATAACATGGTATTCCTTTTTGAAAATTCAACTCCCGCACACACATGTGATAGGATCCACATAATTAAGTCGCCGTTTCTCGCACATGTAGCAAATAAAAACTTCTGATTTTCGTAACAAGCTCAGTTTGGCAACAGCAGGTCCGTACGGCGGTGGCCCTCCTCCTGCTCCACAGTGTTGCAGAGGTACAAGAACTTAAAACGTGCTTACACTCGATACACACCAGTTTTGCGGTTTCTCCACCCATTTA
The DNA here is from genome assembly GCF_023864275.1 of Schistocerca cancellata. NCBI lineage: Eukaryota > Metazoa > Arthropoda > Insecta > Orthoptera > Acrididae > Schistocerca > Schistocerca cancellata. The sequence goes on from NC_064627.1 coordinate 8,493,436, forward strand.
CTTGGACCCTGAAGATTAACTCCGAATGGACTTACTTTAATATATATTGCACTCGCAAAGATTTCTTAGTCATGGAAAAACTATTTGTGTGATACATAGATCTACGTTAGCTGTGCATCGAATACACTGATACAAACGCCGACTTAGCGATCTGAATGTATATAAAACGTCAGTGTATGTTGGCTGGATTTACAAGTATCAAAAATAGGAAAAGTTTTCGTGGAAGTGGTAAAGCGATAAAAGACGTTACAATTTTAGTAAACTCTAATTGCATCCCTTATTGATCGACAAATATGTGATAGTGGGAGGCTTCTTTGCTACTGGACAGTGCGAAAACGAAACCCAACTGGTGCGAATGTGAATGTATCATAAGTTCTTTTGTGCGCCTGTAAACGATAACCAGAAATGTTATGCTACTTGAACGTAACGGTATTGTGGATCGTATTCCAACGTATCACCAGACCGTTGTGGGAAGTAATCAAACTACTACCACGTAAAAAAAGTAGGTATATATAGTCGTATCTGGAGGATAGATTTGACGTGGTGAATCATGATTTCGACGCACTGAGGAGTATATCCAAATAGTAGGGGTGATAGATTCATTTCTAAACAAGTGATTCATTTCGTAAACAGGTGGACAATATAGTAATGCAAGGCTTCAACTCGATCTGCTATAGTGTACAAACAGGACAGGCAACACAGCTGCAACAAGATGGATACACCAAACGTCCCCTCATCGGATCCCTTAAGCACATCTTCACGTCTTCCTTGTTGCACTATCGACTGCGATGGTGGTTACAGCACACCAACCCATATCAGTGATGTCTTTCAAACCCTTTCGCCCGCGAGAAAATGGTTCAAATGGCTCTACGCACTATAGGACTTAACATACGAGGTCATCAGTTGACTAGACTTAGAACTACTTAAACCTAACTAACCTAAGGACATCACACACATCCGTGCCCGAGGCAGGATTCGAACCTGAGACCGTAGCAGGCGTGCGGTTCCGGACTGAAGCGCCTAGAACCGCTCGGCCACAGCGGCCGGCCCGCCCGCGAGAGCGTTGTCGACTATCACGCAGCGCCAGACGCCTGTGCTTTACAATACTTGTTTGAGAGAGTCTTGGTAGGATGCAGCATCTTCTGGAAGCGCTGACTGCAAGACTTAAACATCAAATAATTTCCTAGAACTGAGGAGAATCGAGACCTCTAGCCAATGTGAGTTTGGGCACACTGTAAGTTTTGCAGGTGCTGTACACGTATAAACGATAACTGCACTGCTTGTCCGAAATTTGTATATGTTGCAGTGTAAAGTTACTGCAGCTTATGTTCCGGCATGTGCAAAGAACATAACTGTGTGTCGTATCGTCAGGGAGGTATAAATTAAACACATCAGTAGTCATAACAGTATGCGAGAGATTTTATGTGGAAAATTATCTGCGCTATAGATATTGAAATATCAACGTGAGATTCGTTCCAGAACCATAGCCATCAACAAAGAGACATTTCCAGAAATTCGCTCGGTGTCAGACTGCGGCAGCAATCGCAATGTTTAATTGTAGTTACACCGATAAATATGTCGGTAGTTCCCAACATTCTAGTGAGTATGGAGATGGCTGTAGAAAGCACAGCAGCAAGCAAGCAGGTCGGAGATGGAAACAGCATCCCAGCAGACGAGTTTAATCTGGCTGGGGCTGTCACCTCCTTTGTACACCAGTTCAGAGCAATGGACCACGTGTATTGCAAGTATACTCTGTGGAAGTTTAAGAAGATCGAATGTAACGAGTGTTGGCGCTGGCAGTACTATCCTATCATGCAGTACACTCTTTCCTCCCTCTTTCTTCCTCGGGGTGTAGCTGAGAGAACCAGAGAGCTTAGGAACCCTGTAGCACTTTTAAAAAGAAAATGCAGTTAGCATACCTGTAGTGGTCGGGAACTCTATGACTATGATTTCATACATCACCGCTTACAATCGTGACGTCAAATAATAATAGGTTTGGATTATTTAACGACATTTCTCGTAGAAAACATAACATTGTTGTTTACGTACCACTCTGCAGTGTAGATCTTTCTTTAGTTCGAGTAGTTTTAAACTGTGCGAATAAAACTGTTTAAACGCGTCTGTTAAAGATTTAATTAATATTTCCCACGACATTTTTAAGGTATGACATTCCACACCAAATTTAATAACCCCTGAACCGAGAAGGCGCGCCAGGAAGCCTGGGGCAGTTTAGAGTCCACAGCAGAATGAAACATCCCATGCTAGTTCCCGTGTCATCTGCGAAGCAAACTGCAGGTCTCTCTCGTTTTGTATGCAATGATAATTTTTTAAAGTGTATTTCGAATCAGCCTGCTACTCGTTTTGTGACGTCGTCGATTTGTGTGTGTGAAATAGCTACCGCATCCGCCTTATATCCCCTAATCACGGTCACATGACCGGAAATTAACTGTGAACAAGGAAGAATGAGACACTGCCCCACTGGTCATTACACGTAATGCACAATGGATGAATCATTCTACAGACATATATGGTGCACACACAAGGCTGAAAATGACAGTGGAGAAACGATGTACTCGTACAATGAAATGGAAGAGCCGATTACTATGGTGGAGCTACAAGTGCCTTTGAAAAGCTTGAAGACCAGTAAAGCTACTGGAATAGACAGAATAAATGCAGAACTATTTAAAGGTGGACGAAAAAAAAAATGTTCAAATGTGTGTGAAATCATATGGGACTTAACTGCTAAGGTCACCAGTTCCTAAGCTTACACACTACTTAACCTAAATTATCCTAAGGACAAACACACACACCCATGCCCGTGGGGGGACTCGAACCTCTGCCAGGACCAGCCGCTCAGTCCATGACTGCAGCGCTTAAGACCGCTCGGCGGACGTTTCGGTAGATAAAAGACTTTGACAACTAATAACTGGAGGTTGAACGAACTGCAAGAGCCCAGATCCTTAATGTAAAGTAGAAGTAAGGTCTCTGTTCAAGAAAGTCAAACGTAGTGACTGTAAAAACTGTCATTACAGCAGGCTTCTGTACACTGGCCACTAACTACATTTAAAGATCATCAATAACCACATGAAGAATAACAGAGAAGCTATTATTTCTGAAGAACAGAAGGGATTTAGATCATGTCGTTCATGCACAGATAAAGTGTTTGTAAATATGAACGCTATAGAAAAGCACAGAGACTTTAATATGAAACTCATACAGCTGTGATAGTGTATGGAAGATTATGCCTGGATGTGGATATCCTTATCATCCAACAAGGACAGTGAAAAGTCTTTACAAAAATACACGCATTACAATAAACGCAGATGGGAATCGATTAGTAGCAACAAATATTAACCAAGGTGTTAGGCAAATATATGAACTATCAACTACCCTTTTTAAAACTTTCGTTCACTTCATTCTTCGTAAATGGAAATATGATATGAAGTAAAGAAAGGAATTAACATAATGAATGAGGAATACCTGAATGTTATTTTGTTTGCAGATGATATCGTTATTATTCAGAAGAATGAAGATCACCTCCAAACTTTACATACACGATGAACGAAATATGCAGGAAATATAACTTTAAAATTTCTACTAATAAAACGAAAATTATGGCATTCTGAGGAATACAACCAGTCAGATCCAAAACTGTTTTGGATAATTCAATTTCATAACAAGTGTCTCAAATCTCTTATTTAGTCTGGGCTATAGGTTTTGATTTTGACTCTGATACTGAAAGTAAAATAAGCAAATTCCAAGCAGTCTGTGTTACCACTAGCAGAACATAGGGCCATAAAGTACAAGAAAAGGCCATCATTAAATTTTATAAAGTGATGTCGGTTCCTGTGTTATCCTTTAGAAGCGAAATTAGGGTTACCACAAAAAAAGAAGAAAATAAAATCTAGACAATAGTGGTGAGTGTCCCAAGCAATATGAGGTCTGCTCAAGAAATTCTGGAACATTCGTAATTTCGCGCCGATGGTGAGTTGGAGCGAAATGCGGTTGGCATCCCTGTGCACGCCTGTGTAGCTGCTGGATTTTTCATTGATGTGTGTCTGTCATTCGTTGTTCAGTGCTGTACTGACTAGAACACCGTGTCACGCAGTTTGCGACTTCGAGACGGCAGACTTAGAGGAGTAACGCGTCTGTCTGCATTAAATTTTGCGTGAAATTCAAGAAAACCTTTACAGAGACACACCAAATGACGCAGGAAGCCTGTGGTGATGAGTGCATAAGCCGTTCTCGGTTCACACGGTTTAAAAATATCCTTACGGAAGCTAAAGATGATCCTCGTTCAGGACGATCTTCGACGTGCACCGAAGATGCTCATGTTAGAAACAACAACGAAATTGTGCGTGCCAATGGAAGACTGACTGTCCGAGAGAGCGCAGAAGAATGTAAAATTTCAGTTGGATCACGTTGTGAAGCCCCGACACGGAGTCTCGGAGGGCGTGGTGTCGGCGCCGGGGCGGTCCCCCGGCTCGCAGTCTGCGAAGAGCTTGTGGGTCGCGCACGAGATGTTCCTTAAGAGACTCGTAGCTGCTGATGAGATGTGGGTTTACGGTTAGGATGTTCAGCCCGAGATTCAATCTTCATAACGGGTCGGCAAAAATCCTCCGAGACCAAAAAACGCTCGTCAGGTCAGGTCAAATGTTAAGGGCACGCTGAGAGTTTTCTTTGACTTTGAAGGTTTAGTTCATCACGAATTTGTGCCACAGGGACAAACTGTTAACACTTTGGAGACCGAGCCCGAACACAGCTTAGGCCGAGACTGTGTTACGAGTAGAGGTCGGGCCGCGATTTTATTGACGCGCGAGACAGCCGTCGCTTCAAAACTGTACTCATTTCGTACACTCGTAGTAACCGTGTACGGAAGTCTCGCAACCCGCCTCTCGATTGGGGCTGCCTCCTTCTGTTCATTTCTAGGATTATTTAGAAATAAACAGTGAGCGTAATAGCTACTGTCGTTAATGTCTGAGCCAATACGATCACTGACGTAATTTTTGGCGTGTACTCGGTACGTTCCGCAGTTCTCTGTAATTCTGCTACAAATACGTCAGATTTGTTGAGTGAGCAAGTCATTTTGGATGCTCGAGAGGAAGAAATTTGCTCAACAACTAGATCGATGTCGTTCTGACATTATTTTAAAATCAGTCATTTGACGAAGTACTAAAGTAAATGTTAAAAATAAATCTAAGCTTGGCCTCTGTCTAGTATGTATTACTCTTTAAGATCCATCAATTGCATGTGTGCCAGTAACTCTGTAAGTAACGACAGAAATGACCGGTTTCCTAGGCCCAATATTCTTCCAAGTGCACGGTCTCTGAAGTGTCCATCGACGGTACTACAGGGACGGGTTGCGACACATGCGAGAAAATATGAGAAGCAACGGCCTGAAACTTGGCGAGACAATTCGTGGCTCTCACTTCACGATAACGCACCCGCACAGTGACTACTGCACAGAAAACGAAATCACTGCGCTACCTCATCCTCCATACTCTCCAGCCCTGGGCCCTGCGGACTTGTTTTTATTTCCAAAGTTGAAAACTCCACTGAAAGGACGAAGATTTGCAACGATAGGCGAGGTAAAAGAAAACTCGCAGACGGCGCTTCGCAAGAGGCGCACCGAGACTGCTGCTGGAAGTGGAGGCGGCGCTGCGAGCGGTCTGTCCATCGAGGCACGGAGTGTTCCGAAGGAGACCGTGGGCAGCGAGTCAAATTCAAGCGCAGAAAAGTCTTGTCGACGAGGTTCCGGAATTGTCTGAACAAATCTTGTACAAAGGGCTGCACCAGAAGAGATATGATTCAAAATGAAGATATTAGAACAAAATTAAATAGTTTCAACATGAATGAAAAAATTCAAAAATATCTTAAAGGTTGGAGACAATACCCCGTGAGAATGCCAGGTCACAGACATTCCCAGAAGATCCTCGAATGAGAAAAGAGATACTGGAAGACCTCAAAAAAGATGTGAGTGATGTTTGTGCGTCCGGAACAGGCAGCAGCTAATCCTCGAAAGCAGTGTGTGACACTGATGACGCAGTAGATTTCTACTGCTGACAAGTTGTGGAAAAGAAAAAAGAAAATTGGCTGAATCATTTGCACGTACATGCTGCTCAGTAACAGCGTAAGTAGGCGACACACTACGTCAAATACCCAGAGTATAGGCCGTTTGCTGTTCCTTAACTATATAAACGATTTGGGAGACAATCTGAGCAGCTGTCTTAGGTTACTTGAAGATGACGCTGTCGCTTCTCGATTAATAAAGTCATCAGAAGATCAAAGCATATTGCAAAACGATTTAGAAAAGATATCTGAATGGTGCGAATATTGTCAGTTGAGCTTAAATAACGAAAAGTGGGAGTTCATCCACATGAGTGCTGAAAGGAATCCGTTAAGCTTCGGTTACGTCATAAATCTGTCAAATCTAAAGGCCGAAAATTCAACTAAATACCTAGGAATTACAATTACGAACAAATTAAATTGGAAGGAACACACAGAAAATGTTGTGGGGAAGGCTAACCAAAGTCTGCGTTTTATTGGCAGGACACTTAGAAAATGTAACAGATCTATTAAGGAGACTCCCTACACTACGCTTGTCCGTCCTGTTTTAGAATACTGCTGCGCGGTGTGGGACCCTTACCAGATAGGATTGACGGAGTACATCGAAAAACTTCAAAGAAGGGCAGCACGTTTTATATTATCGCGATATATGGGAGAGAGTGTCACTTAAATGATACATGATTTGGGCAGGACATCATTAAAAGAAAGGCGTTTCTCGTTGCGACGGAATCTTCTCACGAAATTCCAGCCACCAACTTTCTCCTCCGAATGCCAAAATATTTTGTTGACACCAACCTACATAGCGAGAAACGATCACCACGATAAAATAAGGGAAATCAGAGCTCGTACGGAAAGATATAGGTGTTCGTTCTTTCCGCGCGCTATACGGGATTGGAATAATAGAGAAATGTGAAGGTGGTTCGATGAACCCTCTGTCACACACTTAAACGTGATTTGCAGATTGTCCATGTAGATGTAGATGTAGATCGATGTAGATGAGTTGAAAGTAATTTACTGTCTATAACTAAACACTAAGTCGGATGAAACTACAGTGCAAAAAAAGTCACGCTGCAGTTCTGGCTGTGCAGTGTAAGGCGTACACAGAATAAGGTGGTAGACAAAGTCACCAAAACTCTCCGTGCACCCAATGTTAATATCTATGGCTAAGACTCTTTCAGCCCTTCCCATTACAACAGATCTCAGGAGAGATGCGCTTCTCGACACATATTTCTTTGTCCGTCTTATTTTCTTGTTTCAGTGAATAATATTACCTCTCAAAATAACCGATAGCAATGCCTGGCAGCCAGTGGAAACAGCATAGGGTAGTTTAAGGTCATAGTAGAAGAAATGTCGGGGATGCAACAAGTGTCTGAATAAGCAGTAAAACCTTCAGTCATTGGTAGAACACAACGTTAATTCTGACTAAAACGCTAAAATTGTGAAAAGGAGGTGCCTAGAAGGTACGTTAGAGAGGAGAGTAAACAACCGTTAACGGACTGCACGCAGCAGTATATACTATGTGATCAAAAGTATCCGCACACCTGGCTGAAGATGACTTACAAGTTCCTGGCATCCTCCATCGGCATGGTCTTGGCCCACCCTTAGCCTTGATGAAAGCTTCCACTCTCACAGGCATTCAGTCAGGTATTGGAAGGTGTCTCGGGAAATGGCAGCCCATTCTTCACGGAGGCCTGGCACGAAGTTGGCGTTCCAAAACATCCCAAAGGTGATCTATAGCATTCAGGTCAGGGCTCTGTGCAGGCCAGTCCATTACAGGGATGTTATTGTCGTGTAACCACTCCGCCACAGGCCGTGCATTATGAACAACTGCTCGATCGTGTTGAAAGATGCAATCGCCATCCCCGAATTGCTCTTCAACAGTGGGAAGCAAGAAGGTGCTTAAAACATCAGTGTAGGCCTGTGCTGTGATATTGCCACTTAACCAACAAGGGGCTCAAGCCCCCTCCATCAAAAACACGACCACACCCATAACACCACCGCCTTCGAATTTTACTGTTGGCACTACACACGTTGGCAGATGACGTTCACCGGGCATTCGCCATGCCCACACCCTACCATCTGATCGCCACATTGTGTCTCGTGATTCGTCACTCCACACAACGTTTTGCCACTGTTCAATCGTCCAATGTTTACGCTCCTTACACAAAGCGAGGCGTCGTTTACCATTTACCGGCGTGACTTGTGGCTTGTGAGCAGCCGCTCGACCATGAAATGCAAGTTTTCTCACCTCTCGCCTAACCGTCATAGTACTTGCAGTGGATCCTGATGCAGTTTGGAACTCCTGTGTGATGGTCTGGATAGATGTCTGCCTATTACACATTACGACCCTCTTCAACTGTCGGTGGTCTCTGTCAGTCAACAGACCAGGTCGGGCTATACGCTTTTTTGCTGTACGTGTCCCTTCACGTTTCCACTTCAGTATCTCATCGGAGACAGTGGACCGAGGGATGTTTAGGAGTGTGTGGAAATCTCGCGTACAGACGTATGACACAAGTGACACCCAATCTGCTGACCACGTTCGAAATCCGTGAGTTCCGCAGAGTGCCCCATTCTGCTCTCTCACGATGTCTGATGACCACTGAGGTCGCTGATACGGAGCATCTGGCAGTAGGTGGCAGCACAGTGCACCTAATGGGGGGCGTCCGGATACTTTTGATCACATAGTGTATATGGATTCACTGTCATCACTCTTGGGTAGTCTGCACTTTCATCATCACCCACTGACAGTTACTCAGCGACCAATCTGCTGGCAGCAGCACATGGAGATGTTGATTTGGAATTTGGAATATTGTAATGATCTGTCAGCAAAAATGTCTGAATTCCAAAACGGCCGATACACATCAGTCGTCTAGAGAGTTCATTGCTGAATTCATTGATGTATGTCGGAGCCACAGGTTTCTGGAACTCGGGAACAAGGTACACAGCCATCGTGGTAAGAAAGCAATGGCTTAAAATACTTCCATAGAGAAGTTAAAAGCAGCTGACCTAGCGACAAAGAAAACTCGTTGTGGGCTCTTCAGTAATGTGGCACTAGATAACTTTGGTCCCGAACTAGTCTGATCATTCCGGGAATTCTGATATCACCACTTCTTTATCTTCAAGGTCATCTTGGGAATCATGACATCCAGCCATATTCCAAGGCTACTGAGGGGAGGGGTAGAGGACTGGGAATGACGTCACAACAGCATCGTCACTTCCTTCTCACGGCATCAGCAGCAGCCCATGCAGCCACGTGTCGAGGCCGCAGAGGAGCAGGGACGGAGAGCGCCCTGCATCGCTGCTTGGCAGCCAGATACAATAAAGTATCTGAATTGCCTAAAATACCGAAAATTTGGTATCTATGTTTGGATTTGTATTTGTATTTGTTGAAAATGAGTTTCACCTTAAATACTACTCCATAAACCCTGGAGACGCGAAATAATTCATGCCATATTTCACATCCCAGTTGCTCCTGTCACCAGCGGATGACTGCACTGTAGAAAACGAGCAATGTTCGCTTTTTGCGCCACATTTTTCTTTGATGTTATTAGTGCAACTAATAGATGGCGGCACTGTAGAAATGTAGATAGTTCATTATTTGTACCACGAGTAGGTCTCACTGTACCAACAGATAGCGCCAGTGTTAACCCTTTAACTTTCTGATTTTCTAAAACATTATGTTCCAAAAAATAAGTTTTATTTGATGAATACCGTCCTATAATGAATGATATTATATACAGACATATAAAGCTAGCTTTTAGAGCTCAAAATGACGAGTTACAAATTTTTCGACATAAATACCAAGTATAAAATAGCAAGTATAATCATGCACTGGAACTTGACTAAAATATCCCGAAACTTGAAGCCACTTTTTAGCTTCCTTGTTGCTATAGAGTCTAACAATGTATTTCACAATCGTTTCGTAGAACAACTGATGTGTTTGTGTCGTACCACTGGTGAGCACTTGTCACTCAACTGGAAGCTATCGCCATTTTCAGTACCTGATGAAGTAACGTCGCATTGTTCTTCACCACTTTCTGAGCCACTAAATTCAATGTCAAACTCAAGATCACCAAAGCCACCCTTTTTCGAAAGCAGTGCCTAAATAACAATACAGGACAGAGGCTGAAAGCATGTATTTTGTTACTGAGTATCCAAAGCTGCAAAGAGAAAGATGATGTTGAGTGGCAACCACGTCAACCGAAAGACTACAGCCAGCTTCTCTAGTGGCCAACCACTTGATTATCAGTACGGAAACAGAGACAATTTCTGCTCTTACGTTGTCTGAGTATACTCGGGATCTTAAGATTCTGTCAAAACAATAAAAACGAGATAACTCGGGATTTTATGTCAAGAGGCTAAAAAAACATAACAGAGTCGTAAATTAATTGTTTTACACATCTAAGATGTTGAAATATGCGAAAATTTCTGCAAAACATGTAGGCAGCGCAAAAAGTGAGATGTTTACATGGGTTATACAGGACCTAGTGGAGGTTAAGTATATGGTAAAACGCTGTAAGACTCAAAATAGTTCAAATGGCTCTGAGCACTATGGGACTTAACATCTGAGGTCATCAGTCCCCTAGAACTTAGAACTATTTAAACCTAACTAACCTAAGGACATCACACACATCCATGCCCGAGGCAGGATTCGAACCTACGACCGTAACGGTCGCGCGGTTCCAGACTGAAGCGCCTAGAACCGCTCGGTCACACCGATCGGCTCTAAGACTCAAAACAATCAATGTGACGTCACAGTATTCTAAAAAGTCTACAAGAAATACGGCTGCAGTGCGAATGAAAGGGCAAGTTAATCTCTACAGATACAGATATTCTTTAAATTAGTCCCCAAAGTTGTAAAGAATGTATTCAAATCCTAGATTTCTATGCCTAATAATAGCTGACATTACCAAATGCTGCTATTATTTCAAATGACATGGACCAACTAAAGGCTTTGTACAGTAACAACAGTTTGGAATTAGAACTACTGCAGCAAAGATCTCAAAAAAGCTTTTTAGACCGTGTTCACCACACACACACACATACACACACACACACACACACACACACTTTCAGACCAAAATTATTAGTCCAGAATGAGATTTTCACTCTGCAGCGGAGTGTGCGCTGATATGAAACTTCCTGGCAGATTAAACTGTGTGCCGGACCGAGACTCGAACTCGGGACCTCTGCCTTTCGCCGGCAAGTGCTCTGCCAACTGAGCTACCCAAGCATGACTCACGCCCCGTCCTCACAGCTTTACTTCTGCCAGTACCTCGCTTCCTACCTTCCAAACTTTACAGAAGCTCTCCTACGAACCTTGCAGAACTAGCACTCCTGGAAGAAAGGATATAGCGGAGACATGGCTTAGCCACAGCCTGGGGGATATTTCCTGAATAAGTCGTGCTTGGGTAGCTCAGTTGGTAGAGCACTTACCCGCGAAAGGCAAAGTTCCCGAGTTCGAGTCTCGGTCCAGCACACAGTTTTAAGCTGCCAGGAAGTTTCAAAATTATTAGTGTCTAATGCAGAAAAGCAATGATGTGCTAGCAGACGGCATTTCCCCATGTAAGCGAGGAATCAAGCGGAAATCACCGTAAGTACAATTCAACATATTCTTAACGAACCGCTTTTCGATCTGAAAGCAAATCAAAATGTAAATAATTTAACTACAGACCACTGATGATGCTTTACCTCAATAAAGCGAAACGCGTCTGGTGAAAAAAAAAATCACGCATTTTTGTAGTTGCAATGACAGAACAAAAATATCCTCAAGAATTGTAAAGCAACTACGGACACTGTAACCACACAAATGAAGAATCAAAAGATAATTAATATAACGGAAAATTTTTACGACATGTTTTACACGTTTTAATTACTTCCACTATCTGTACCTGGCACCGCCCTTCTTAAGATCGCCAGTTATACTGGTTTTCAATACTGGCGCCATAAAGATGTGCAAATAATGTGCATTATTAAGAGGTGTGTGACTGGCGGATACATTCACCTTAGCAATTTACGCATCTAAGTTCGCACTTCCACAGTCTCTCTCTCTACGGTAACCGCTGGAAGAGTCTATTATACTATATTAACTTTCCTTTGAACAGAGAAGTAGTTACCTCTTCTTTCTTGAAGAAGAAGATGCAGCATCCAGCTCCCTAATAAAGAATGAAGTGTAATACAATCATGAGTAATGTCGCCATCTGTTCGAAGTTTAGAGGCTACGGTGTATCTACATATCATTTTCAGAATGAAGCAATTTAGAAAGGAAAGAAACTGCCTCCCTTTCCAGAAGGTGTGTTGTAAAAACATTTACACAAATATATATTGTTGTCTGACCTACACGCAGTACGTCCTCTCAGAATCAAATGTCCAAATGTGTATGAGTTCTTAAGGGACCAAACTGCAGAGGTCATCGGTCCCTAGACTTACACACTACTTAAACTAACTTATGCCAAGAACAACACACACACCTATGCCCGAGGGGGACACGAACCTCCGGCGGGAGGAAACTCAGAATGACGAAAGGGAAGGGACCGATAGTAGAAGAGTGAAAAATTTGATATCGGCTTAACGAAACATTACAATACAGATATACAGGGTCGTCCATCTGAAGTTTCGGATGAGATTATCTCGAAAACTATACATCGGGTAAAAATAGTGGGTAAGACAAGTTCGTAAGCTCAAAGGGGGACATCAAATGATACTACACGTGACCTCCAGCCCCTCCCCCTTGGGGGGCGGGGGGCACTTTTAAATCTTAAATGGAAACACCCACTTTTTATTGCGGCTTCTGATTCTCCATAAAAGAAATCAAGTTTCGTCTGAAACATTTTTTTAAACCATTGACAGATGGCGCTGAAATCGAGGAAAAAGTAAAGTTGGGGAAGAAATCTATTTAGAATTATCTGAGAAAAACGCATCAAATCGATTAAAAAAATGTGCACCAATTCTTTCGTAACGCCAAATTAAGCTATTTTTGTACAAAATGTACTGTATCCTACTTTTAGCGTTACCCAGAAACAACGACATGGACGTAGTAGAATGATGTTCCCATGGGGTGCTTCATTAGTGTGAGTCCCCTTGCCTCTCACATGTTGAGGTGCTTCATTAGTGTGAGTCCCCTTGCCTCCCACAATTTGGGGTGCTTAACTGATGAAATTAGCCACGAAGAAATTGTCCAAAATTATCCCCATTTGCTTCAATGCATAAAGTCGATCGTCTGCGAAAGTTGTCCACAGTTTTGAGCAGCACATCCCGTGGTATGGCTACACACGCTCTTCGAATGCGTTGCACCATATCGTTTCGGGTTCTGGGCTGTCTTTCATAAACCATATTTTTTAAATAACCCCACAAGAAAAAATCAAATGTTAGGTCTGGTGAACGTGGAGGCGACTGAATTTGTCTTCCCCGTCCTATCCACCGACCAGGGCACTGTAAATTTAAAACGTTCCGCACATTTTTAGCATAATGGGGAGCTGCTCCGCCCTGTTGGAACCACATTCGTTGCTAGTTTCTAAATCAACATCTTCCATTACCTTCGTGGAGAAGTTGTAAATAAGATTCCCCAGTAACATTTCAGTCAAAAAAAAAAAAAAATACAGTCCTATCAAGTAACCATTTAAAATTCCACACCAGACCATTAACGACCATTTGTGTTGATTGTCAACGGGTCTGTGCCAGTGTGGATTGGCAGGGGACCAATAATGGCAATCATGACGATATAATTCGCCATTGTTTAAGATGTGGCTTCATCGGTGAACATAACGTATACAAAAAAATAATTGTCACCTCCTATCATTTCCAAGGTCCACTGGAAGACTGCCTGTGTCAGTGTGATATGATACGCATGATAATTATATGCCTTCAAAATCCTCAAAGCAGTTGATTTCAGTATTCCAGTTTGTCTCTGAATCGCACGACTACTAATTTCATGATCGAGTTGAAGACATGCGAGAACGGTTAGGGTACGAGCTTCATTTTCATTGTATTCGCAATGACGAGGTGGACTGTGCATGTATCCATTTCGAGCTCGTTGAGTGCAACTTAGAATAATGTTTTCGGTTGGATGTCGTCTGTTTGGGAAACGATCGGCATACAATTGCGCAGCTGCAGCGTAATTGTTATGGATTCACCTAAAATTAACATCATATCAACAAGCTCTGTAGGAGGATAGTGAACCATGTTTCGCTAAAGAACAATTTACTTTCGTCAGTTGATGTTTACGGTTCATAATCTGAAAGTGAAGTGACGTCTGATCGCATTGCACCGATCTTTATACTGAGCCATAGTTCGCAATTTGGCCACGATAGAGCCATAGTCAGGTGAGTAATGCAATTGTGAAGAGTTCCCTAACAAGATTTTAATACTATTCCGCCTCCGTCCATCAAAAATTGTGGCGGGTAGCATACATTTTGTAAAAAAAAATAGCTTAATGTGGCGTAATGAAAGAATTGGTGCACATTTTCTACCAATATGATGCGTCCTTCTCGGATCATTGTAAATAAATCAGAGTTCTTACCCAATTTTACTTTTTTCTCGATTTCAGCGCCATCTGTCAATGGTTTAAAAAAAGTTTCAGGCAAAATTTGATTACTTTTTATGGATAATTCCAATGAAAAATTGGGGTTTCCATTTAAGATTTAAAAGTCGCCCCCACCCCATCCAAGGGGGTGGGGGCTGGGGGTCACGTGTAGTACCATTTGATGTCCCCCTCTGAGCTTACAAATTTGTCTTACCCACTATTTTTACACGATGTATAGTTTTCGAGATAATCTGATCCGAAACTTCAGATGGACCACGTTGTGTGTTCACCTTTCTTTTCGTACGTACCTCTTTTTTCCGCAGGCTTATTTATATTGCGTCTTTGCCCCACACAGTGTTCTGATATTTACTAGATGACGTATGGTTTATGGCTAAACCAAATTAAAATCTATCAGAAGCTGCAGCAGTGTCAGCGATTAACAACAAGCTGACATTGCTAACATAGTGCTCTAAAACCGTGTCATTCTATGTCCATAAGATTCGTGTTGACGGCTGTACATGTAGCATTCTGGCTGGCCTACCAGCTCGCGTTACAATACTAGCAAATGGCGAGGGTGATGGAAATACGGTTTGCCAATGCGAATTTCCGAATATGGTCTATACCTCGTAGTCCGAACGCTGTTGTATGTGATTCAGACACTCATTAATAATACCACTTAATAAGACGTGTATAACACATCGTAAAGTTTGTGGGTGGGATTATGAATTGCACTAGGTGCCTCTGTATACTAGCTTACCAATTAGCTTTATAACAGGCACATATAAAATTTTAAGCTGTGGAATTTACATTTCCCGAAGGGAAACAAATGCTATTTGCTGATACTGTTTTAATTACATCGAAAAAATCTCTGACTGTAGGTGCTATAGGCTCCCAACTCAGAACACACGAGAAAATGGAGAGTGCACGTTTAACACAAGTAGCAATGTGTGTACATAACGTGGAGGGAATACGGTTCCCACCTCGTCCTGGACGCAGGTTTCACCCAGACGAGGCCACCAACCACATGTTGTTCAGATGACACTCCTTTATTCGGAATATTTGCCAGAAGTTTAAAATTTGATACAGCGTTCGCTGTAATTACGGTTTTTTTTTTCGTTCGACACATTAACAAGAATCAGAACAACAAGAATCAGAAAGGAACATCTGTAGAGCCACAGAGCACGTGCTGACAACGGATCATCCTTTTCGTGTAAAAGTTGCGAAACACCATCGTAATGAAAACACAGTGTTTCAACACTGTTGCCAGTGTAAGAGTAGTTTGCTTCACTTATTTCACCCAGTCACTGCTTCGTAGCTGCACTGAAATGACGTTGTAACAGTTCACTTCGGCGGTACAAAACAGTGTAGCCGTGATGCCTGAAACACTGTTGAGGCGCAGTGGATATTCCAGATAGGTGATGTAATTAACTCCAAATTGCAGTACGATAAGACGATCCGAGGCACGGATCTAAGTTCAGTCAACATTCGTCATTGGAAGTGCAGTTCAGTTACAGTTAACACCGAGAGAAGACGGAGTGCTGTCGCAGCAGCGCACCTTACAATTCGTTGTGGTGAACGCACGACGTTCGCCACGGCCTCCACTCCACGGCCCGTACTGTCTGTCCTCTCTGGCACAGCTTCGAGCCGCAGTGCTGGCGGTTCTCTTCTTCGCCGGCTGTCCACTCTCCTGCCGGTCCCAGTGGGGCGCGTGGGACGCACTTCCTGCACACGGCCGCCTCGGCCGGCCGGCTCATCAAAAGTGTGCGAGCCACTGGCACACTTACTGAAAAACTGTGCTCAGTATTACCAATATTCGTTGAAAGGCAGAACCACCTATGATAAGCAATGAGTTAACTGGGTTTATGGGACATCAACTAATCCTACTGTGTCTGATTTAAGAGCACTGCTCAATTTATTTTATGACATTTCCTTTGCAAGGCGTCCTCAAGAACTTAAGTACCTCGGTTGAAGCTCTGTGCCGGAATACCTCAATTCAGATACCTAGTTTCATTGAAACGTCGTTGTTGTAATTACTATCAATTAATGAAAATAGAATTGGGGAGGAGTTTGTGGTACAACTTGACTAGAAGAAGGGATCGTTTGGTAGGACACGTTCTGAGGCATCGAGGGATCACCAATTTAGTATTGGATGGCAGCGTGGAGGGAAAAAATCGTAGAGGGAGACCAAGAGATGAATACAATAAGCAGATTCAGAAGGATGTAGGCTGCAGAAGGTACTGGGAGATGAAGAAGGTTGCACAGGATAGAGTAGCATGGAGAGCTGCATCAAACCAGTCTCAGGACTGAAGACCACAACAACAACAATGAAAATATCGTAACTAAAACCGTTAAAATGCATTGATAACGTTGCATTGTCTAAATCCGATCTCACCTTTGTACTCTACCAATCATACACAGTCATTTACATACAACACTGTGTCCAGTCTGTATTTTAACATTTTCTTAATGATCTCCGCTTTGTGTTTATAGCGCTTACGTCGTGATGTCAGCCTGGTTCAGCCGGACGTGCTTTTGCGTGCGAGCAGAACTGGCTGCCTTCGAGGGACTCGGTTTTATATCTCGATGTACTGTGTATTACCGTACGTAAAATAGCCTCGACTGTAATTTGAAATTGCGTTAATATAATTATAATTTTGTGATTCGTACGTGTGGCTCGGCTGAATGAGCTGACAAGGCCACATCATGAAGGAAGCTTAGGAGCGCAGTTTGAAGCAGAGCAGAGTGGGGCAGCCAGCGGGCGCCCCACAGCCTGCAGGCAGGTGGGTGGGTGGCGTGGGCGGATGAGCGGCAAAAGGCTTAGCCCCAGCGGGAACACAATCAATCGAGCAATTGTTCTTTGCCAGGCCGAGCAATTCTGACATCCACTGGGCAATTGCTTAATATCCACGTTTGGCAGAAAACAGAAATTACCAATGGATTGGTTGTTTACTTACCTCGAGTGGTCTCGCACCCACGGCAGCAACCTAAGCACGTTGTCTGGCAGTTACACCAGCCGACAAAGGAAAGCAGGAGACTCCTTAACGTGACGCCGCTCGCTGCTCTCTGCTAAGTAAGGCTTGCCCAGTACCCTGTTCCATTTTTAACTACTTTTATAGAACGCTGTTGTCCAAACTGCTTGCACTGTGCTACACTGAAGCCCCTTCTACACGACCGACTTTCTTGTCTCGACTGACTACTCGTCTACCTGCAGCGCCCCTAGCGTTTCATTCGCGTGCTGACTCTCGTGTGTCGTCTGCTCATTTTCGTTTACACGTCAAAGCCAAAATTGGCGGTGTTGCGAAAGGTGCCTTCTGTGCAGTTTGGCATCTGAACGGTGAAAGTGGAGTTATGAGGTCCTGTCCTTGTTAGGGAGCACTCAAAATATAGTAACAAAATGAAGGAACGAGCAACGACAATAGAGTTTATTAATGGCCGAGGCAGAATTCACGGTGGAAGTTCTTATCAAAAGAGGCGTGATGAACTGTTAATACTCCCGATGACTGAAAAATAGGAAAAGTGTCAACCAAGCATTTCGGAACGTATACATTTGTTACTAGAGAAAATACTCACTTGGAAGCACATCAGAACGCAGAACGCAGGAAACAGCGGCTTTTTGCTTTATCCTTTATAACTTGTTTTCTTGCTAACTGCCAAATAACAACGAAAATTATTCTTCTAGTCCTGTAACTTGGACTTTTTCACTGTTAAAATAATTTTCATTATACACGTTTACATATTTATGTTCTTCTTTATGTACAGTATAGGTTTTCTTCTCTGTAGAAAGTAAATACTTTTTGCTTTCAGATATTCCGATTCTCTAGTAGACTAGAAGAACACTAGTAGGGGAAAATACCAAGACCTTGTGTAACTTCCCAGGTGCTACGAAAACAAAGCAAACACCACACCTTGTGTAACTTCGCAGGTGCTACGAAAACAAAGCAAACACCACAATCAAGATTAAGAAGGCACGAAAGCACAAAACTAGTTTCTGTAATACGAACGAGCTCGACGACAATAGGTTATAACTTCCGATATTAGCAGATGCCGCCGCAGTCTCTCGTCTACGAGCGTGTGCAGTGTGCGGCATACTCGGAAATTAAAATTCCGCACTCGTTACAATCTATAAATAACTGACATCGTAGACGCACACGCGACGCGGTCGCTTGCTGATTTACGCGCAGGCACTAGGAGCGCAAGCACTCGCAGTAGTCGACCTGGACCAGAAAGTCGCCGGTGTAGCACGGGCTCGGCTGGCGCCAGCTAACCCGGCCGTCTGTTTCAGTTCCTACGGGAGGGTCGCGTGGAGCCCGGCGCACGGCGCGCTGTCCGCAGTCATGGAGCAGGCGGCGGCCCAGCTCAACGTGACCGGTGAGTACAGCTCCGTGTGTGTGCGTGTGCGTGCGTGTGCGTTCCGTGTTGTCAGTGGGTTCGCTCCTCTCTAAGAGAACATCGAGTCAACACAGTGGAACAGTTATGTGGATACGCGACTAGTGGTTCTCCGGCACACTTTATGTCGTGCGGGTCTCGGTCTGGAAGGAGACGAGATTCTCACGAGCCTCTAACTTCTTACCACTTAATACGCGGTTCTCATTAGGACCACTTAATACTTTATTAAGATAGACTGCCATTGTGACGTTTCTATAATAAGCTGAATTTAATTCGTATTAGTACACTGAATATTTTAATTGCGTTTTCCATTAGTTTATTGAACACAATAGCAATCATCAAAAAGAAATTAATCAGCAAACGTCACACTATCTAAAACAATCTGACAACGCTAAAGTAGTTTACGAATTTTACGCCTGTAGAAACCTACTGGTTCTAATGTTGTCATTAAACCAGTGTAGTTTGATGAGAATTTCCGTGTAGAAACGAGTTGCCTTGCCGGTTGATCGATCGAGAGCAGGGAAGGTAAAATTTTACGAGTACGTGATCAGAGGAACAAGTGCCTGAGAGATGACTTCCCTATCAATCTCCTGGATAGTTTTGTTTCTCAAATCAACAGAGTGCGTTATCATGCAATAGCACACGTGATATAGTTTTGTCGGTCGATTTTCTTACACTGCGACTGAAAGGTATGTCAATTGTTGGCAACAAATTCCAACTGTGATGGTCACATCCTTGGGAAAGAATACGTAGTGCAAAACACACTTTTGGAGCTATCACATGGAAAATATTATGTTCACACTACTCTTTGCTCAAGTTTAGGTCTTTTAATAGGGATCAGCCTTTCATTTCATCTTAGGAAGTTAACGATAAAGGCATGACAACTCGTAACCAGTAACAGTATTGCATAGGAACGCTCAATGAGCGACCTGATGACGTTCAAGCAAAACTGCAATAGTCGTTACTCTGTTAATTTTTGTTGTTTCGAATTAGAGCATGCTTGTTGAATGCAAATGTCGCATGATGGTTAAATGTTAATCCATCACTTATATCAGTAGTCGAGACTTCCTTAATGTGGAAAATCATTCATGCCAGAACAATCTCTGTTGAGACAAGAACATCTTTTCTTGGCGTATTTTTCCCAAAAGCACTCGCGCTACACACAGTTCAAATCTTTCGAACTGCTTCCTCTGCATTCACCCCTCTATTATACCAAAAGTAAATACCGTGTTGCAGATGTGACACCTCTCTCCACTTGTGACCCATCTTTACAACGCTTAACTGTAGTTCATGATTTTCAAGTATGCAAAATCCAATGCTTAACTGCAAGATGATAACTAGAACTTCAAATTCGAAACTGACAGCGTGGCGCCGCGTTCACATGGGCGGCGCCGGATTTGAGGCGGCGGGTGGCGTCTGGCCGGTGGCCGGTAGCCGCTGCAGCGCGAGCAAACGCTCGAGCGTAAGCTGTTCTGATCGCGTCGCAACCACGAGCTGTCCTGCGGAATTGTTTCTGGAAGTACTTGCTATTACTGGTGGGTAGAAAGTGAAGCGAATTATGTTCGATGTTCAGTCGTAACTTCAGAGGATGGCCGAAATGTGGTTAAAAAAAGTAAGAGCTACATTCGGATGCCAACACGCGACTATAAGTTTAGAATGCACGACCATTACCACTATACCACGGGCTCACACAACACGACAACATCTCGGAAGTAGATAACACGTTCTCCTGATACTTCCACATCTTACCGTGCTGCAACATTGTGCAGATGGCCGGACTTGGCGTTGTCCTGGGCGGTCGGTTTTATTGGCCACCTTAAGTGAACGACTCGGACCTAGTCTCTGTGGAGACCGGCCGGCGGTCAGTTTTTATGTCTAAGACTGTACGTGAGGAGTACAATGATGACGATACGCGCTTAACAAGCGAAAATGATACTGAAACAGGTGACGAACAGTGTAGTACACCATCTATGTCGGACAGTAAACCACAAATTGTGTCTCCAGTGATACGTAGTAAACAACGATCGTTGTCCAAGGAATGGGTACTTAATGCAATTACGTATGTGGAAGATCATCATCAGCATAGTGGTTTCGGGTAAGTCAGCAGAAATATGGCCATGTAGCGCATAAGAAAAACTACAGACATTCGAGGGAAGGCAAGGCGCACTTGTTACATAAACTGCCGTTCGCGCGTTTCAAAGGTACTCGATTCAATTTACAGGATGTGCATGATACTAGCCTGCAACATAATGCACATAAAATTGCGCGCGACGTAGACTACAGTGATTTTTTGAGGGGAAGCAGTGGATAGTTCCATAACTTCAAACAGTGCTACAGAATTGGAAGACGTAAGATAACGAAACGAAGCGTCAACTTGACGATGCACAGCAAACTGCGGAGTCGGCCCGTAAATTAGTAGACGAGGTAAACAAACTTATCCCATCGTTCAGTAAGCAATTTGTTTTGAGCTCAGACCAATCGGAATTTGAAGAGGAAATGCATGTGTTGTATCGAGATCAACTAACATCATTGCCTTAACGCGTTCGTATACAATTATGACGACTGTTAATACGAATGGTAAATTGGCTGGAAAGTTATTTATTGTACTGCGAGAAGTTGCAGGTGCTCGGCCCCCTGCGATTCTTTCTCGTGTCAGTGATCTTGCAAGGGCAGTAGAGAATATTTTCGTAACAGCAAGCGAGAGTGGGAAAATGGACGTAAAGACTATAGCTATGGTATGAGCACTGCTTTGGTCCAATAGGTGGTCAAAATAACTTGCTTTTGCTTGATCCCTGGCCTGTGTCTGAAAATCCTATTTCTTTAGAGCAAACTATCGCTCGTGAAACTGTATCACATTCTAATTCATACCACTTGGAACGATTTGACAAGTTCAACCTCTGGATGTTATGCACTAAAGGATAGCCACTTTCACAATAAACTCCACGACAGACTTCTTAAGCTTTTGTAGTCCTGTCTTCCTCAGTTGCGTGTAGTATTGCGGTATATTGATAATTTTTACTTATGGACCGTCTGACAGCAACTGAATAAAACACAATTTTAGTGCCATACGCGTTTCGCCTTTATTTTCTGCAAGGCATCAAATGGTTCAAATGGCTCTGAGCACTATGAGACTTAATATCTGAGGTCATCAGTCCCCTAGAACTTAGAACTACTTAAACCTAACTAACCTAAGGACATCACACACATCCATGTCCGAGGCAGGATTCGAACCTGCGACCGTAGCGGTCGCGCGGTTCCAGACTGAAGCGCCTAGAGCCTCTCGGCCACGCCGGCCGGCCTGCAAGGCATCATCAGTGGCAGGCTGCGTGGCCAATTTCTTACATATTACGCTCCTGTTGCATTTTCGGTAGTGTTCTTCTTATGAATGCAAATTTGCGGTTTTTTTTCCCACATTCCACAGCACTATGAACTGAACGCATGTTTGAAGAGGCGATAAGGGAGTGAATCTGCTTGACGAAGAGTGCATGGAACACGACATTGCATAGGCAGCAAATAAAGATCTATCAAGTCGTCACATTGTAGATAGGATTTTAGCTGATAAGGCTAAGAAGATATGGAAAAGAAAAGATATTGGTATTGGTCAACGCATCGCCTCATTTGCAGTTGATAAAACCATATGCGGAAAAATCAAGTTGGGTTTAGGAGTGATGAATTTCAAGCGTGTTGTGAACGCTGCACGTTGCGCGCTAAACAAGAAGAAGAAGAAAAAGAAGACTTGTCTGAAGTACTGTATCCTTACAGCGATGAATGCAGCTAAAAACGCAATGAACCAGAAAGATACCCGAAGAAGAAGAGGATCGTTTAAAGCACCCAAGACATCCGGCGGTTTTATTCCTTTTCTCACCCCGGCCCTAACCGCGCTGTCGGCGGTAGGTTCCCTCGCCGGTGGTGCTGCAGCTATTGCTCGAAGAGTCAAGAACGCGCAAAACTCCCACGCGCAGTTAGAAGAGGCGAGAAGACATAACCGCATGATGGAAGCCGCAGCCATCGGAAAAGGACTATACTTGAAACCATACAGGAAAGAGTTTGGTCTATTCATAATTAAAAATAACCCATTAGCGGTCCTACCAGATCGGTCACTCACAAATACAGACCTCCTTAAGTTTGTTAGACATAAATTCAAGATACCGAGATTCTGTGGTGTGTTTGTGCGTGATACATTACCGAAGACTGGTGAATGCGGTATTGTGAATTTAGATGTTGTCGGAGGTCCCGGCACCCTCTGGGTGGCGTACGTTATGAGAGATGCTGGGACAGTGTACTATTTCGACTCATTTGGTGACCTCCAGCCAGCCAAAGAATTACAACAATACTTCACTCACAGAAGACATGTACTCTACAGTTATCGACGCTATCAGGACTTTAATACACACCTCTGTGGACATCTTTGCATCATGTTTCTCTTGACGTTCACAAAGAAGAAGAAGTATGTTATATAAGGAGTATGTTTAAACATTCATTCATGAGTTGAGGTTCAGATGCAGTGTCGTACGCTTTGACGTTGAAAGGACGGTCATCTGTATTGCATATAAATTACTTCCTGCCAATTAATTTGAGTGCAGGTCAATGGAGTGTTGCATTGATTGGACTGGAGACGTACAACAGCATCCCGAATATCACCGAGACTAACAATAAACTGCATCTCGATATTAATGGTGAAAAAGATATTCTGGAAATAGAATCTGGTGCATACGATATCGACGATTTAAACGAAGTCTTAAAACAGTCTGGGAAAGGTACTGAACTACGTACATCAATACACTTAAATCTGAAATAAGAACTGTAAATGCAGCCATTGACTTTAACCAGAAAGGTTCAATAGGACGCCTGCTTGGATTCACAAAAGAACAGATTTTGAAGAAGGGTCCAACTAAATTTTACAAGTCGAATAAGACAGTAGAGACAGTCAGCACAATACGCGTCGAGTGTAACACTGTAATGAACTCCTATCTCAACGATACTCTCATTCACACTATTTACGGATTCTTCCCCTCAGTTGCAACAAGGTATTAGATTGTTGAGACTCTGGCCAATGCAATATACTTTCCAGTGATAGCTCAGACATTGGACTATTTGGAGCTGCGTATTGTCGATCAGAATAATCAACTTGTTGACTTTCGCGGTGAGGAAATCATTGTACGATTACATCTAAAGCAGGATGGGCATGCGGTATAAAACAAGTGCACGCAATCCACAGCGCGCCACTTCGCTACCGAACAGCAAAGTGACAACACCTGCGAACTACGAGTTTCTTAAATCAGTTGGTCTGAAGCCGCACATAACGTCATCACTCAATATAACCAGCCTAGTTGAGTATGATGAGAGAATTATATGTCAGGAATACTTCTCTCATAAACATTACACTTCAACCACGTTTAACAAGAATGATGAAATCAGAATTGTCATACAGCACCAAGACGTATTCACGCTTCCGTGCAAGAGTTTCATATATCTCGATGGGTCATTCAAGAAAACTGACGGCAGCGATACAGTGGGATCCAAGCTGACACGCAACGCATTAGCATTCCTCTTCCAAGAGATTCGCTATGAACTGAATGGTTCTGAGATAGATCGTACACGCATTGTTGGCATAACATCGACCCTTAAAACATACGCCTCGGCATCAGCAGCAGATTTGCATAGTTTAGAAAATGCAGGATGGTTCATGGACGAGCCAGAGGATAGAGCAGCTCAAGAGTACAAGCGATTTACTGCATGCATACCTCTAAAAATGCTTATGGGATACTTTGAAGATATGAGACGGATTATTATGAACCCTAAACAAGAACTCATTCTGGTGCGGAGTGCGACGGACAATAACTCATCCATTCAAGGAACTCAAGAAGAGAATATGGTCATGATCAACATGATAATATGGAAAATACCTCACGTCAGTGTATCCGAGGAGGAGCGTTTGAAGCTTTTAAAAGTCCTGAATTCAGGTACATTTCTCTCACTGACATTTCGCTCGTGGAAGATCTTCGAGTACCCAGTGTTACTGACGGCGAGCAGACAAACACGGGCTATTAAAACATCCAGCCATCTAGAGACACCTAGATTCATCATACTTGCGTTTCAGAGTGATAGAAGAGGCAGTATAGGAAATGATTCCACCGTGTTCGATTACTGCAAGTTAACTAATGCCAAAGTCTACCTGAATTCAGAATTCTACCCATATGACAATCTACATCTGCAATGGAATCAAAATGTATACAGCCTGGCGTACGACATGTATGCAAGGTTTCGTCATTCTTACAACGAAGGTGCTGAAGGAGAGGGAGGGGGTGAACTAGGTCCACGTAAGGTCAAAGAGCTTTAATCGATCATTGTAATAGACTGCTCTGAACAGAATGAGGTAATTAAGTCTGGGCCTATAGATGTGCGAATCGAATTTGAATCATCCACAAATTTCCCAGAACACACTGCTTCGTATGGTTTAGTTCTACATGACCGTGTACTCAACTACTGTCCGCTCACAGGTGTTGTGCAGCGAGCTGTATAAATGAATACGTACTGCCCTGTGCATTGTTCATTTGACGATGGCGTCAGAGCAAGTGAGGATCGTTGCGGACGGAGAGCGTAGATAGTTCGTATTTACAGATGTTGCTTTTGTAGCCTACACACAAGACGCAGGAATAATTCAAACTTTCATTGCAAATATTGAATCACCAAGACCGTTCGAGCAAGTGAAGTGCTCTAAAACACGGAACAGTGCAAAATGGTCGACTAACTTTTATCGTGGTATTCACTGGGATGATCCTGGCATACACTATAAAAATGGCTCTGAGCACTATGGGACTTGACATCTATGGTCATCAGTCCCCTAGAACTTAGAACTACCTAAACCTAAGGACAGCACACAACACCCAGTCATCACGAGGCAGAGAAAATCCCTGGCCCCGCCGGGAATCGAACCCGGGAACCCGGGCGTGGGAAGCGAGAACGCTACCGCACGACCACGCATACAGTATAAAGATATGGTGACTGCACTTGAACTATTCGATCACACGGACACCATCATTGACGCGAAGGGAAAGGACAAAATCTCACGGATGCGCAGAATATTTATATTTGCTTCTATTCGAGACCTGGAATTGTAACGATGTCCATCTATCCGTCGACTGAAGAACATTTACCAAAAATTTCTGTTGTATCTGCATATGAGAATGTAAAATTACTTTTAAGTTGGTTTACAAATAAAAAATAATTTACAACATTGGCTGTTTTTTGTTTCCTTCTATGACACCCAACGCCATTAGAATGTAAGTTTATTGGGGGATATTGTATACGAAGCGAATTCCTCTGGAACTGTCTGAGACGCATGTGCTGAGTGACCTTACCTGAGTCAGTGATGGACCAGCTTTCAGCTTTCACCTCAGCCGCGTGGAGTGCAGCGGCTGTGACAGCTGGGTGGCGCCGCGCCAGCCGCCAGCCGCCGGCCGCCGGCCGCGCGGCTGATGGACAGACAGGCAGGCAGAGCTGCGTGCTCGTGGCCGCCGCACCGAGGCCGGCACGTGGCGTCCACAAGTAATTTGTTTTTAAAGCAGCAAACCTTACACGGCCGTGCAGTGCAGTGTGGCTGACACACAAAAATACATTTATAGTAAAAAGAATTACGATGATGAGGTGTGAAATAATAACAAGATTCGACATTTTTACAATAAAATAATTGAATTTATTATTGAATTCAGAATTTTTTTAACAGTGTTTGCGAAATATCACTTTACAGTAACATGATTCACTTTTCACATTATACGACTTTACAAACAAATGATTAGTTTTTGACGAAAAATATCAACCTTCTGCTGTTTGCAGGTACGTTTTTAAGATTTTACAGCATTGAGAAATATAAGCATTCTCCTCACATATATATATATATACAACTAATGCAGAGGTACTACAACCTAATTACATTATCTTGCAAGCTAAATACTATCGCTAGTGACGTTTCACCCGAAAAAAAAGAAAACACTTTTAACTAAAGGCGAACGTAGTTACTTCAAGTGGGTGGCTCTAAAACATTTTCCACTACC
This sequence comes from Schistocerca cancellata, assembly GCF_023864275.1. Taxonomy (NCBI): domain Eukaryota; kingdom Metazoa; phylum Arthropoda; class Insecta; order Orthoptera; family Acrididae; genus Schistocerca; species Schistocerca cancellata. The sequence continues at coordinate 8,520,463 of NC_064627.1, forward strand.
GTGAGCAACGGAAATATACTTCTCTGAAGTAAGTGGCTCTAAACATTTTCCACTACAAGAACGAGGTGAACATATATATATATATATATTTTTCATTGAAGTCGATGGCTCTAAACGTTTTTCCACTAAAACAACCAAGTGAACACATATAAAAAATTTAATTCGTGGAACTCACATACTTAAAACTAGTTCTGACTGGTTGGCTAGCGCTAGGTGAAACTTGCAAACTAAAATCTAATCTCTATAGCAACTCACGCGGAAGCACATACGAAGTGCGAAATGTTTATTTTTTCTTCATATACAAGGTACAAGTCAAGTGGGAAAATTTATGTTTTGTTCATATGTTAGGCACCAATACTGGTCAAAAAATATTTACATAAATAGACTTTTTTCAGTTTTTAAATTTTTTTTTCATTTTTATCACTTTCTTTCAAACAATAATTAATATATATATTTATTTACATACACGTAAACGTAACACAGGCTCCCACACTCATTCGCAGACTCAGATGTACACGGAAACATGTAAACTGATTCACACCACACAACACTCTCATCCAGTATTTACACTATGATAAAAGAGCCATACTGTTTCCACGCATAACCCCCAATCACAACATTTATACGCTCATTCCCTCTCGATCAATCAACCAGAGTCCCCCACTCCTACTTTCGTTTCAAGTAAATTGTGTGAGTATGGGAGGGTTTCCACTCCATCCTCACAAATGACTCTTTTATGATCATGAGGAGACAATCTACATCTACATCTACATCTACACTACGCAAGCCGCCTGACGGTGTGTGGCGGAGGGTACCTTGAGTACCTCTATCGGTTCTCCCTTCTATTCCAGTCTCGTATTGTTCGTGGAAAGAAGGATTGTCGGTATGCCTCTGTGTGGGCTCTAATCTCTCTGATTTTATCCTCATGGCCTCTTCACGAGATATACGTAGGAGGGAGCAATATACTGCTTGACTCCTCGATGAAGGTATGTTCTCGAAACTTCAACAAAAGCCCGTAACGAACTACTCAGCGTCTTTCCTGCAGAGTCTTCCACTGGAGTTTATCTATCATCTCCGTAACGCTTTCGCGATTACTAAATGATCCTGTAACGAAGCGCGCTGCTCTCTGTTGGATCTTCTCTATCTCTTCTATCAACCCTATCTGGTACGGATCCCACACTGGTGAGCAATATCCAAGCAGTGGGCGAACAAGTGTACTGTAACCTACGTCCTTTGTTTTCGGATTGCATTTCCTTAGGATTCTTCCAATGAATCTGCTTTACTGACGATCAGCTTTATATGATCATTCCATTTTAAATCACTCCTAGTGCCTACTCCCAGATAATTTATGGAATTAACTGCTTCCAGTTGCTGGCCTGCTATATTGTAGCTAAATGATACAGCATCTTTCTTTCTATGTATTCGCAGCACATTACACTTGTCTACATTGAGATTCAGTTGCCGTTCCCTGCACCATGCGTCAATTCGTTGCAGATCCTCCTGCATTTCAGTACAATTTTCCATGGTTACAACCTATCGATATACCACAGCATCATCCGCAAAAAGCCTCAGTGAACTTCCGATCTCATCCACAAGGTCATTTATGTATATTGTGAATAGCAACAGTGCTACGACACTCCCCTGCGGCACACCTGAAATCACTCTTACTCGGGAAGACTTCTCTCCATTGAGAATGACATGCTGCGTTCTGTTATCTAGGAACTCTTCAATCCAATCACACAATTGGTATGATAGTCCATATGCTCTTACTTTGTTCATTAAACGACTGTGGGGAACTGTACCGAATCCGACTTTAGACTGCAGCACAGTGTACATCTCGTGAGCTCATGATCGAATGCTAGTTTCTTGAACCATGTGTGGACGAGCGCCTTCAACGCTGCGACCGTACAGGCACTGCAAATAGTCCTAGACTGTGAGAGCACAAGATGCGACCCACCTATCACCCTTTTCCCACCTCTGAGTGCTCTCTGAGTGCTCCGTCTATTGTACAATATGCATACATTTTGGACCTCAGTTGTACAAACTCCACAATTGGTAAACCATTCGACTCGTCTTTCATTAAACCTATAACCTTCTTGTTCTGTCGAACAATATCATAAGGATTATTGGCCTCATAAGAAGATGTGTCGAATTCTTTACCATTGCACCTAATTATTCCATATGGACCACAGTTCTTGACCCAGTAGATAAAGCTGCCTGCGTCCACATAAAGTAACTTTGGCTCTACGAAATGAGGTTTCGCAAACTCATAGTGGAATCGTTACATTTAGAATTTGGAGATATCCAGTATACACATCCCCAAATAGATGGGCTTCATAAACTCTACTGCAGTCTTCGATATCTCCAAAGCCACAAAGTTTTCATTAAAGATGGTAACCTGCTTAAAATTTGGCCTGGTTATATATTTTCTCACGCCATAACGCCCTTCCCATTCAGTTATAATCACAATATCGTGTTCATTTCGCACATTCTGCATAGTTTTCCCGAAAATGGAATTATTCATTAATTTATAAAAGTCTTTTTCAAAATCATTGCTCGCGACCACCTTCTTTTCAGTATTTAGTTCAATATACTCCTTCAACCAGGGGGATTGCTTGAAGGAGATTGCCCGGGTGACTCTAACAAGCTTCATCCCTAAGCCGAGGCACTGCTGGAGGTTACAATAATGAATAATATACCTCAGCTTATCCCCAACAGTAACCAACAGTTTAGGGATGGTGCTTCCTCGCAGAATTTGTTGCTCTGGACATAATGACAAGTCGCTTGTCTCTCCATGCAAATTATTAGGGTATGCGATGTCTGCCTCAGGCACATACCCTACATCAGAATCAGCCACAAGACCCATTATTTGCCCACTTAATCCCTTCAGTTCGTCTTCAGACAGCCACCTAAACCCACCAACCAGCAGTGGTTGCATCATAGTGTGCCCATATAAGTTATTGACATCTAAGTATAAAATGTAACTAGAACCAAGGGATGCGTTGTACTCGACACCCATCCATGGGTTATTTGCCTTGGTGTGTCTGTGAGCACATTGACAAAGTCCCCTGTGGATCTCTCGCTCAAAATATACAAGCATTGCAGCATCAGTCAAAAGTTCAATGCTGCCGCCCATTTTTTTTTTTTTTTTTTTTTTTTTTTTTTTTTTTTTTTTTTTTTTAGCATAGCGTCCCAGGACAACCCAGGTGTCACGTAATAAAAGGCGGGGTCCAGAGACCATGTGGTAATACATATACTCCGGAACTTTGCGAAAATATCTGCAAGCAAACGCACGTCCGTCTCCATGTTTAACCTTGCATATTCTCCCAAATTGGAGATGTTGAATTCCCGCCAGACATTCACAGCATGCTCATAATCTGCAGTAGTTATGGCATCGCCTGTGAGAGTACTGGTAAAAGCAGATATGTGTGGAAGCCTGGGTTCATTGAGTTTTGCCATACTATCAACATACTCGTGTGGGAAAACTCCTTTCCTAGTCGCAAGTTGGAACTTTTCCTCATCGGGAAATGCAGATAGAGTGATATGCATATCAGTCTGAGGTAAAGTCTCAATCAGTTTCTGGAGTGAAGTCTGCATAAAGCGCAAAGAATCAAGGAAGTGGAGCGTAATTTTTGGAATCATTCGCTTTGAAAAAGAAATGTACTTCTCAACACTTTCAGGGATGACATTGACCTGATCATTCCTCATACCGAACTAGGCCAAGTGCTCAACGAGAAAATGAGCGTCATACCCGCTCAAATTAGGCAAAAAGACGGGTATGTGTCTAGGTAACTGACACTTCACGTTGCATGCATTGTGGGCTGCACCGCGGAAATCACCCGTAAGATGACAGTGGTCTCTTCGAGGAGTTTCCACTTTTCTATCTAAGGCAAGCCCGCAAATATGACAATTAACCGACTTTTCATACAATTCGTCATCTTCCTTTGATTTGGTCATGGGAATGTTGGTGCTGTAGAGCCTGTCAACTTCCCATGAAAGTTTTTCAAGCTCACTGAGAAGCCAAAGGGGGGGGGGGGGGGGTCGTTCCCTACATAAGACTGGTAGCTGTTAAGTTTAGAATCATATCCACAAACAACTTGGAACTCTGCCGCCTACGGTACGTGTTTTTGTGTGAAGTTTGTGTGTGAGGCTAGGGGATTCCATTCACAACGAGTAATAGGAGCCGCAGGCATTCAAAATCAGCGTACACAACAAAAGGACAATGCTTCTGGTGGTGAACATTTTGAAATTTAATGAGGTTGTTTTCCTCAGTGGGCATAACCACACGTACCGGGTCCTTGGAAGCACAATCTAACAGATGTGTCTCTAATAACTCTTCAGAAGAAAAACAATTCAAACACCTTAAACAAATATGGTTTGTATCTCTATTTTTTGATAGTTGGGAGGAAGGGAATCGGGATATGTGTTTGATCCAGATGCAGTGATAATTATCACCTTGAGAGAAGAGCAGCATGTTTACATGCAACTCAGGCTCACCTGTAAATTTTGAGAAATGGAGGGGGCCGAGAGCGGTGTGCTTGTCTTGCTCATCTGACTTGTCCTTCTTCTTCTTCTCCAGGCCATATAGGTGAACCGATATTCCGGTATTCTGAGCGTCAAACTTATGTTTGTCCTGGGTCTTTACAGGGAAATCTATACCACCAAAGTTATACTGTCTCTTAATATCTTTGACTTTGTAACTGCCAGGTCGCTGGGGATCTTTCTCGTAATTTCTCTGACAAGCCAGGACTGACCATGCAAAACAAGCATCATCATACTTATTTTGAAATGCACGCCTGCTTTTTCTCAATATCTGTAGGAAGTATAACTGGACCCTCCATTTATTGGATCATAGACATGTATATGGATGTCAAGGTTTGGTATACAGCTGAGCACTTTAGTGGACCCGTGTACTTCCATCTCGGAAAATCGGGCCATAATAGCGCTCAAGGTGGATTCTCGATACCACTCAGCAATCGACGTGTTCCGAGAAATAACGCCATTATCACCCCATATATAGTGCAGAGTCGTCGTCTCCGCCTCACTTCGATGTTTAGGTGGGTGACTCAATTCGCAGCAAAATACTGCGCTACATTTAATGGCGTCAAATCCCAGATCTTGTAGGACTATCAGGAGCCCGGCCTCCAAGACACGGAGGCACTCCTCTAAAAACCCGACAGGGTCGCGATACCTCCCGCCAGGATTCTCAATTTCAGTGAATGAGATTCGACCCTGAAAAGCCCTAGCAACTGCTGAGTGTTCTCAGGGGGTCATTACGCCATTATTCTGATCCAAATCATTATCGATAGGACGGAGAAGAGAACTACCGCTAGCCACAGAATAATTACAATGACTACTACTACAACTACTAGAGCTAGGAATCCAGCCGGTACAGGATGGGGCCGGCGGTGGTGCGTCGTCATCATCTACAGTGAGGGGTATACGTGTGGGAACGCCTACCTCGCACGGACGGCGGAGAGCTCGTTCTGGAGGGGGAGGCAGAGGAGGCGGTGACAGCCGGCTGCGGCTGCTACCTGCCTGCCGTCGTTCTCGTTCTTCTTCTTCTTCTTCTCCTTGGCGGCCCTCGGGTTGAGTTGCCCACGGACGCGCTGGTGCTGGGGGCGGTGCTGGCGCGCCTCCCGCTGCCTCTCCCGCAGGGCTCTGCGGCTGCGCGCCCTCCAATCCCGCCCCCGCAACCACCGCTCTAGGTTCACGAACTATGCCGTGTGATATACCTGTAAGATAAATACACTCCTGGAAATTGAAATAAGAACACCGTGAATTCATTGTCCCAGGAAGGGGAAACTTTATTGACACATTCCTGGGGTCAGATACATCACATGATCACACTGACAGAACCACAGGCACATAGACACAGGCAACAGAGCATGCACAATGTCGGCACTAGTACAGTGTATATCCACCTTTCGCAGCAATGCAGGCTGCTATTCTCCCATGGAGACGATCGTAGAGATGCTGGATGTAGTCCTGTGGAACGGCTTGCCATGCCATTTCCACCTGGCGCCTCAGTTGGACCAGCGTTCGTGCTGGACGTGCAGACCGCGTGAGACGACGCTTCATCCAGTCCCAAACATGCTCAATGGGGGACAGATCCGGAGATCTTGCTGGCCAGGGTAGTTGACTTACACCTTCTAGAGCACGTTGGGTGGGACGGGATACATGCGGACGTGCATTGTCCTGTTGGAACAGCAAGTTCCCTTGCCGGTCTAGGCATGGTAGAACGATGGGTTCGATGACGGTTTGGATGTACCGTGCACTATTCAGTGTCCCCTCGACGATCACCAGTGGTGTACGGCCAGTGTAGGAGATCGCTCCCCACACCATGATGCCGGGTGTTGGCCCTGTGTGCCTCGGTCGTATGCAGTCCTGATTGTGGCGCTCACCTGCACGGCGCCAAACACGCATACGACCATCATTGGCACCAAGGCAGAAGCGACTCTCATCGCTGAAGACGACACGTCTCCATTCGTCCCTCCATTCACGCCTGTCGCGACACCACTGGAGGCGGGCTGCACGATGTTGGGGCGTGAGCGGAAGACGGCCTAACGGTGTGCGGGACCGTAGCCCAGCTTCATGGAGACGGTTGCGAATGGTCCTCGCCGATACCCCAGGAGCAACAGTGTCCCTAATTTGCTGGGAAGTGGCGGTGCGGTCCCCTACGGCACTGCGTAGGATCCTACGGCCTTGGCGTGCATCCGTGCGTCGCTGCGGTCCGGTCCCAGGTCGACGGGCACGTGCACCTTCCGCCGACCACTGGCGACAACATCGATGTACTGTGGAGACCTCACGCCCCACGTGTTGAGCAATTCGGCGGTACGTCCACCCGGCCTCCCGCATGCCCACTATACGCCCTCGCTCAAAGTCCGTCAACTGCACATACGGTTCACGTCCACGCTGTCGCGGCATGCTACCAGTGTTAAAGACTGCGATGGACCTCCGTATGCCACGGCAAACTGGCTGACACTGACGGCGGCGGTGCACAAATGCTGCGCAGCTAGCGCCATTCGACGGCCAACACCGCGGTTCCTGGTGTGTCCGCTGTGCCGTGCGTGTGATCATTGCTTGTACAGCCCTCTCGCAGTGTCCGGAGCAAGTATGGTGGGTCTGACACACCGGTGTCAATGTGTTCTTTTTTCCATTTCCAGGAGTGTAAGAAAAAAGTAGTTTAATGATATAGATTTAAAAGAGAGATAAATGATAATAAGACTAAATAATGGTATTTATTTGCAGTAATGTTAATGTTCAAAACTATTCACCTTCACGGTTTGAGCAACTCATTGCCACATTCAGCTGCGCCCCCAAACCAGTCAGGCAGGTGCAGCTCCTCCTCCTCCTCCTCCTCCCCCTCCTGTAAACACTGGGTGTCCGCTGGAGCGGACGTCGTTTGACCGCCGTCGCCATGCACGCTTTGGTCGGTACACCCCTCCCTATGTGCGGAAAAGACAAGAATATCAATACTGAATGTATACACTTGGAAAACGGGTATACATACGGTATTAGATGAAATTATTTGATGTAAGAACTACGTTTTTTTTATTAGAAATGTACTTAGATTCGAGCTGCGCTTGCGCCCTCTCCATCTCGAGCTGCTGATCTAGGGCAGCAAGCATTTGAGGGATGTAATCTAGAAAGATGGAAAAGACTGAGCATAATATCGAGTATGGAAAAGAAAATGTGCAGTGATTTAAATGATACAGGAATCAGCAGACCAAAACGTATATATAAAATATAGGCAAAAACGGAAGAAATGAAATATTTATAAAGAGCACTACAAAACAAATATAACATGTAAGACAAAATCTTTTAAATGACACAGCAATCTGGGCAGAATGCGGTCAAAAACAGATATGACACATAGGCACACAAACATAGAATCTGTTAAATGACACAGCAATCTGGGTAGAATGCGCTCCAAAACAGATATAAGATAGACACATTAACCACATAGACAGACAAAGATAAAATCTGTTAAATGACACAGCATTCTGTATAGAATGCGGTCCAAAACAGATATAAGATAGAGAGATTCAACACATAGACTCACAAACATAGAATCTGTTAAATGATACAGCATTCTGTATACAATGCGGTCCAAAACAGATATATGATAAATTGAACACATAGACACACAAACATAGAATCTGTTAAATGACACAGCATTCTGTATAGATTGCGGTTCAAAACAGATACAACACAGAATATAGAGACATACAACACGAATAAGCTCAATCTTTATAGAGAGCACTCGAATACGGATATAACACACAACACAGAACACACACAAGCGGTTAAAATACCCAGCAATCTTTATAGAGAGAGGTCGAAAACGGATATAACACACAACATAGAGACACACAACACACCCAATCTTTATAGAGAAAGATCAAAAACGGATGTAGCACTCATACACAGACTTAAAGGGTGTAGATACCGGAACACTGAAAATGTACTTACCAGGTAATGGAACTTCCTCCACATGGGACCGTTTGCTGCTGCTGCTGCTGCCACTGGCGCTACCTGCTCGCTTCATAGTGAATGAATGCAAACTCAGGCCTACACACACACACACACACACACACACACACACACACACACACACATGTATCGAACAAAGTATAGGAGCAGAGTGAGGGCGAGTTGGATTGTAGTCTGTTTTATATAGGTTCTATGACGTAGAGTCACGTGACTGTTGCTGTAGCCAATAGGAGAGCAGAATTCTATTGGTGGGGGAGTGGTACATCATGAAGGATCACAGCGACCCCCTAATGGGAAAATGGGAAAATTTGAATTTGTTAATTGAATATAGATATCGTACATTAAAACTGAAATGGAATTAAGTACTTGGGTAATTAATACGTTAGATGAGCGATGTGAATGTTATAATTTTCACGAAAGACTACGTCTGGAGCGCGTGTGGAGGACGCTCACGGGCCTGTGACGTCAGGAGATGACTCGAGATGGTCAGCTTTCTCTCTCGCGTCGCGTCGCGGTGGCGTCCTCGATGGCACGGATATGAACCAAGCCAGTTGCAGTCCACACTCAGTGGCGAACACATCTGCCTGAAATTGGTTAAATAATAAAGACAAGTCCCTTTTTGTCACCATTATCATACTGGAATTTGAACTCCCCGCCATTTTCTGAGGGGAGGGGTTTAGGTTAGTGGAGGTAGCCCAAGTGTCGTAATCACCCGCCACAACCGACCATCTGGAATGACGTAGCAGTGAAGCCAGTTGGAGTCCAGACCAAGTGGCGAATGGACCTGCTTGAAACTGGTTTTTTTCCCGCCATTTTCCTTGCTTAGTAGAGATAACTGGGGTGTGACACATTATCATGTTGGAATTTGAAATTTGCGCCATTTTTGTGGGTGAAGGGGGCGTGGCACTGTCCCACCAAAATTCGAACTTCCCGCTAAAATCCGCCATCTTGATTGACGTCATCGCCACGATCTTGGATGACGACATCGCCGCCATCTCGGACAACGGTAGTTTGCGCTCGTGTCCGCCTCGTCCCAATACTATTCAGTTCCATGCCATCACATTCTATTAGTTCTCCGTTGCATTCTTCAGGGTTGACGCGTAGCTGGACATCCTGCACGGTTTTTAGTTCTCGAGGAGGTCACCTTCGATTTTGATGGTGCGAAAATTGGTGATCACCGTGGCACTATTTTTCATTCTGTGTTCTTAGTGCCAGTTAACGAGTTGTTTTGAATGTGACGACGTTCCTTTTGTGTAGTGTAATACATAACTCCCATAGAAGGCACCTCCCTGGACACTGTTCTTCTGTTGCCCTCCTGATGCACGTTGTGAATCATTAGCAGCTTCAACTTTTGTAGTCCTGTCTTCCTCAGTTGCTTGTAATATTACGCTATATTCATAATTTTTACTTATGGACCGTCTGACAGCAACTGAATAAAACACAATTTTAGTGCCATACGCGTTTCGCCTTTATTTTCTGCAAGGCATCATCAGTGGCCTAGAATAAGTACATATGTTAGCTCTTTAATTTACATTTTTTCACTGTGCCTATAGGTTATAAACAGTTCTGGTGGTTGGTATTTCCTATTAAGTAGTAATGTTTTGAACTGTACTTAGAGGTTGCTCGAACAATTTCTTACATATTGCGCTCCTGTTGCATTTTTGGTGTTGTTCTTTTTCTTATGAATGCCAATTTGCGTTTTTTTTTCCTACATTCCACAGCACTATGAACTGAACGCTTGTTTCAATGCAATGTTTTGGTTTCTGTTGCCGTCTGTCAAATGAGTTTGCCAAAGATCGAATGTTATTGCCAAACTTCCGAGTGTAATTATTGAAGTATCTGTGATCTGTTCATGTATGCATTTGTGTGTGCGTTTGTGTATGTATGTGTGTGTGTGTGCTGTTGAATGAGGGGAAAAAACCGCAAATTGGCATTCATAAGAAAAAGAACAGCACCAAAAATGCAACAGGAGCGTAATATGTAAGAAATTGTCCGCGCAACCTGTAAGTACAGTTCAAAACATTACTACTTAATAGGAAATACCAACCACCAGAACTGTTTATAACCTATAGGCAGAGTGACAAAAATGTAAATTAAATAGCTAACATATGTACAATCATGCTCAAAAGTATCCGAACGACCTGAATTACATTTCGCCTGATTCGCATGCAACCCACATAACGCAGCTGTCTAGCAGGTCCTCTAATCGCTCCTTGATACAGTCGTTTGACTATTGAAAATGGTTCCAACAAGTCACCACTAGAAAACACTGCTCTGTATCGCAATAACTCAAGATGTAAAGTAATACCTCGATACCAGAAATATCAGGGAACACCTCATCACAGATAAGACTGTCCTTAAGGCTTGTAAGCTCACATTTATTGCAATAAGTGACATACCTGAAATGTTACCACTCTCATTATTACGTCAGATAGGTAATGCACGTAGTACGTTCGTCGTATTCATGATTTCCTCTTCAAAGTAACATACCGTACTTGTTATTTAACACCAAATGACATTAAAAATTTAAGTTATTCACGAGCAGCAAGTTGAGAATATTTATGAACTTCGTATGACACGACGAACCGTCTCGTTCTGCATATGGATTCAAACCCAGGTCATGCAGACTAAGATTTCGTAACTGACGAAAACTAACAGTCATTCCTGACTAGGCATACAGAGAGTGATATACCTCGATTTTAGACAGTATCAGTTAGCAAATATCAACTTTAAATTACATAACGTAAACGTTTTTAACGGACGCGAATTCCTACCCAGCATCAACTGTCCCTGTTAACGAACTACGAGAGATGTTAAATATTGCTTCTTCACAATTAACTTACTTGAAATGCGGTGAGTTAAAGCTTTGTGTTGGTCAGGGATTCGAACCCAGAACCTAATCGGATTGTTACCGAAGCACAGTCAACTGTGACATATCGGATTTTCTCGGCAGTAGCCAGATCTTTTAACTGAAATGACGAGACGGAACATTAATTTTTTCCTTCCCGGGACTCCAACCCGGCACCTGCCGCTGTTATATTCTAGAGAAAACTAACGTTAAAAGTGGGTTTGTTACACCAGCAGCGACATGTGAACATGTTTGAACTAGAAATAATATGGCGAAGAGTTCAGTGCTGACTGGGAATCGAACCCCAGACATATCGTTTCTACAAAAAACAGACGTCAGCTACCGAATTTTTCTCCACCAGCAGCTCGGAATAACATCCTTGAATTTACAGTGATCTCGCAAGTAGTTATATGTCTCACTGGGAGTCAAAAACGTCAGATATCGTAAGTGTTGACAACGAATGAAAATGCATTAAAAATCAAAATTATTATCCACCAGCAGATAGGTGTTCTCATGCTAGAGCTAGATAATTCATAATGAAAACCTTAGTGCCGGGCCAGGATTCGAACCCATTCACGCGCAATAAGTGGAGATGTTGACAAATCTGCAGTTTTGAACAAACAACAAGTTGTAATTAATTGGTATGCTGTGTCATACTCAACAAGTATGCAAATGTGGCATTTCATAAATAAAGTTATGTGTTCCTAGAAACCCAAAATTTGCTTGTTAGCAGCGGTAAGAGGCGTTATCTGTTGTGCAGCATTGTAAGTTTTCACAATTGCACTATGAGCGGAAAGTATTTTCTTACGATTTGCGTATCGATGTTTGATCTGACTGCTTGTAGCTCTTTCACAGAAGGGATAAAAACGTTACAGTCAGCGAGATTGGAACCGCGAACCATAACAGACGTTTTTCCACAGGTCAGCACATTACCACAGGGCCAGCGAAGAGATATGTGTTTTGCCTTCCTCTTACTAGGTCAATAGTGGCTAGAACTCGTAAATCGCTATTTAAAGGACGAGATTAGTTGCGATTTCCACGTGCAATTACTTTCCTGGGCTGATTACCGTAAATTTACAATCTTCTGTTACACCTCAAGCGATAATGACTCAGATAATTCAATGGAAATGACAGAAAAAATCAAGTGAACATAGAGGCTTAATTCCGTGCACACCAGGAAATAACTTGTCGATCACAGTGTTGCCAAATATACCCTACCTTGTTGCCAAATCTCAGTTACAGAATCAGCAGGAAGAAGACGAACGGATGTGATCCACAGCGGGCTGGGAAGTAACCATAGCTGGCGTCGCAAAGACGCGGCTGCTACGGCCTGGAATACGTAATGCGTCTGATTCGCATTTCTGTAACTAGGTTTAGGGACTGGAGCGTAGTTACTAATAATACTCAGAACTGACTGCTAAATAAGCATCATAAATCAGTAACTCTCATAGTTGTTTTTATATTTCTTTCGTAACTGTACTCAAAACTAAGAAACCCATTCATGGACTTTTTCGTGCTTCGCCGATAGTCGAGCACAACAAATAAATAAAAATAAAAAGAGAATGTGTGTGTTATATATATATATATAAAGAATGATAGAGAGGATAAAAAATTGTTGTAAAGAAATTGAATACTGGTATGTAAAGAAATCTTACATTAAAATGACACGTTCCACATCATTACGAAATGTCGTATTCATGATCTATGAAACAAGTATTAATCTAATCGTATTATATTGCTGACTAGTCATGAAGAGTCATGAATTACCGAAATTTTCGCCAATATCAGTTACCAAATCTAAACTTGGAAATAAAAGACGACAGTTTTTGTAATAAACCGGGACTCCTATCAAGACCCTTTCACCCCTGTTAACTAACCATGAAAGATGTCTGATGTACCTCAGTTCAGAAGTAACAAAGTGTGCATCCATTTAAAGATGAAGAGCATGATGTAAAGTTCTGTGCCGGAGATACGAACCCAACACGTAATCGGATTGTTAACTAAGTAAAACATAATGTTACGTACCGGTTTTTCTAGCCAGCTGCTAGGTGTTTGAATCTAAAATAAGGATACAAATTTTGGTGCCTGAGCGACAATCGAATCGTACTCCTATCGTTCTTCCTTATCGTCCGCGAATATTGCTTAAATATCAATTGCTTACGAACCAAGAGTAAGATGTGTGCGTGTTTGACCAGAAATTGTTGGCAACACATGAATAGACATTAAAAATGCCGTTAATTTTCACCAGCAGGTCGATGTGCACGTGATAGGGCTTGAAATGAAATTATGAATATTTTTGTACTGTATCAGGATTCATACTCACATACTTACTTACCTTTGATGGAGACGTAGAGAAGATTGCAGTCTTGGGAAAAGGAACGAAATGATTGAACTATACTGTTCCGAGAGATTCAGATCCTCGAAATAGGAGATACGAATTCGAATCACAGTCCAGCACCAAATTTTTCAACGTCTCTAGTTCAATCAAGTACAAGTAAAATAAGAGTCCTTTTCCTTTAAATGGCTATCGCTTCATCAAATAAAATAAAATTTTCTAATGTAAGTAAGTTTACTGGCGACCTCCACCTATGTCATTTCCCAACGTAAACCGGCTCTGCCCAGTTGGGAATGAAGGAACGTGATGTTTAATGCGGATTCTGGATTATAACATCTTTCTCTTGAGGTTACCAGAGGTAAAGTAAATCTGTTTGTGCCTCTTAAAAGTAAATGCCTGAACCGATTCATTGCACTTGCGATAGCTAGTTCTTCCAGACCATTGTGGCCACATTTCCCAGCCCCAGGAGTGTGCTGTAACGGACTATGTGCTTAGCTTACAAAATTAGTTACTGTGGAAAAAATGCGAGTCTATTAAATAGTTAAGTAGAAGAAGCTTCTGAAGTGGAGATTACGCTATTCTCGTGTTAGCAGAAGGTAAGGACTCTGCTAGGCATCATAGCCTCGATGTGAAGCCATTTTGAAATTTTCACTAATTCAGGAAATTTCTTAGTTCGAGAAAATCCACTGTGAAGTGTGAAGTTACCGAATAATTCGATTATTACCGTCATTATTACTATCATTTTCTTCATACCGTTGCTGGAACACATGTGCTTGAAGTTCATTAAAGGCTTTGGTCATTATAGAAGTAGTTGCCCAAAAACAGGTTCTTTCCCTGTCTACGGAATCCTTTTCATGTTAATATGAAACATCAGATTTACTTGTAGATCACATTAAAACTAAATTAATTGATGAAGACGTTACTTGATAACAAAAACGCGCTGCCTTTCTTCATTTACTTGCGCCTAGAAATGGCTGTCGAATACTGCCAAACCAAAAGCCAAGGGATCTTACTGCCTTCCAATATACGTCGCTGTCAGTTCTTCCATATGATTTGGTCGACGTGATCTGTTTTAAGTTGTGTATGACAGAGAATGTTTTAGAAAATCAATTGTTTTCCGTTGCAATAAACAGAAAGATTTTCATTCTAAGCTATCCAAGTACATAATTTTCGCAATATTAGTTCAAATTTAATATTCGCTTCTATAATGTAGGAAAGTATTTCACCCGACTCATCGCTTGGCCGCTGACCATAACTTCTAGCTCACAGTGACACCAGTTTAAGTAACCTAATGTAGCGAAGACTGTTTGCCAGTGCTCTTTCTCACCGGGAAATATGCAATTCACTCATTGAGCTCCATAAGTACACTGTAACAGTAATTTCTGTGTGTATGCAATGCATACGGATTGTAGAATTTAGTGGTGCTCTCTCTTCCACCTCTATATACAATATCCCTGACCTAAACGGGCCCTCTATCATTACAGGCCCTGGACGGTGCAACATCATATTCACAGCAGTAATGTGCTTATACTGACAACCTCACTGTTCGTTTTACCTGTTTTTGCAATCATTTAAATAAAACAACATGACCTTCCAGTGGGAGACATTTCGTCCCCCTTTTCCTTCTGTGAAATTTGTCAGTAAGCTTTTTGCCTTCCAACCAGCGAAACGCGGTAGAGTACGGCCAGTGAACGATTCACAAACCACGATTTAGTGCCGTTAAGACGATTTCTTTAAACATTGGCGTAGCTGAAGGAACTTAGTTTCTTCTTAAATCGTCTTATGCAGCAACATTCACAGATATCTCAAACAGGAAAAGCTCTTTATCCAGGAACGAAGGTTGTAAAACAGACTTCCCACAGTTTGTGTCAGGTTGATCTTTTCGTCTGATAGGACTGCATAAGTAGTGTTCCTGTAGCTTTGGGAATCATTGGTTGAAAACGAGTTTAACAATAATGGGTACAGTACTACTAAATATTCAAAATGATTATCAGCCTAAGTCTGCGTTCATCTATAAACTGAGGCGTGTTTGTAATATTGAAGCTAGACTGTGTATTATTGTCTTCCTTGAGTGGGCATTGGAAGGCGTCTACACACACGTATACGAGAGTAATCCCAAAGGTAAGGTCTCCTAAGGGACACGCAAGTGCCAACGCAGGCATAAACGAGAGATCCTAATTTTAATGCCAAGTAGAAACCACAGTGCTGGCTGCATGGTGGCATGGTGATAAAGTGAAAGACTACTGATACGAAGGTCTCAGGTTCGATCCCCCAACAGTCTCACAATTTTTATGTGCAATTTTACACTCATTTCCCCTCGGGCAATGTTTTTTGATGTGAAAAATGCCGAGTTGCACTGTGATCCGAAAGCCACGTTAAACTGTAGGTTCCCCTATTAACTGGCTAGGTAAGTCAACTCAAAGGTCGGAAGAACGCAACGGCATACCACTCCCAACAAGCCCGTGCCTTTTAAAGCACTGTGGTGTTCAAACCACTCTTCCGATTGATGACTGCTTTACTTTCTATTGGTTCCAAATTTAATGACCTTCGGGTTATTAACATTTTTGTGTTTTCATGCTGTAGCTTTGATACCAGTAAACGTAAGTACGTAAGTAACCGGCCGAGCACTGCCACCGTTCGAGTTGTCAAGGTGGTAGACGACAATGCTGTCGACCCCAGTTACAGTCTTGGTCATGGGAATGTTTCAGTCGAATACCTCTATGTCCCTTTCTGCGTATTTTAATATATACTTTTAAACACTTGGTACGCATCGAAATTGATATCTGATAGAGTTGTATTTAGCAACGTGAATCAGATATGTTTTCCGTGAAATATATCGGACAACACGTCAGTGCACCGAGATTTCGTTTGTGTGTTGCACATGGTGCAAGAAATATTTGTGTTTTGCTCGCTTTTGTGATATGTTTCACCCCACTGAATGCAAGCAAGCTCACGAATAGACTGTCAGTAACTGGAATTACGCTATAATACACTTAAAAGTTGTATTTTTGCATCACGTATCCCAATGAAAATAACTGTAAACAGCTTATATGGCTACTTGCTTATTATTCACGGTTCTCGATGCTTTCCTGAAAAAATAAAAATAAACAGAGAGAGAGAGAGAGAAAACAGAAATGTATTTCAAATATCAGCTCAGTGACGCCATGTTCGTCTCGTGATGTAAAGCAAGGATAGTTGATAGGTAATATCTCGTTGTGCTAGCGATATGTATGGCTACAGGGTTCTTTCTTTTCTCTATGCCTCGTGACAGCTCGACTCAGTAAGTTGCGTTAATGGTCATAGATCTCGGCTTTCTGACTGCCAAGCTGCTTCACAATACAAGCGTCTCTGAAGAAATTCGAATCGACCGTCAACGATACGAAATTCAATATTGTTCTTCACTTCTCACATGCCAGGATGATAAGTATGAAGGAAATGAACTGATAAGCAAATCGCAAGAAAATACTTCCAGCTCAAAGTGCAGTGGTGAAAAACTTACAATGCTGCACAACAGGTAACGCCTCTTTCCGCTGCTGACAAGCAAATTTTGGGTTTCTAGGAATACATAACTTTATTTATGAAATGCCACATTTGCATACCTGTTGAGCATGGCACAGCATACCACTTAAACACAGACCCAATCGAAAGCTAAGTGAGTAGCCGATAGAGGCACGCTTGTGCACAGATACTCAGTTTTATTAAAACAGACTTTCGTCGTAAGGTTATCCTGGGTAGTTTTATTTCATTTCTTAAAATACAGTGCACAATTTTCGTAAGGTTTCTTTTAGTGTTGTTAAAACAATACTAAACATGAGAGAGAAATTAATCATCAACGATAAATGCGAATTCTGTGTTGTTATCTATAACAATCTGACAATGCACATGCAGTTTATTGATTACATGAATGTAGGATACTTGTTCTGAGTTAAAGCTGTCAAAAAAGGCTTGAAGAAGAATAAAATGCCACTATCAGACGACAGCTAATATAGAAAATACTTTTCTGATTATTTTGGCACGATGCGCTCTTCCCATACATAATACAAAAGCTTCGAGATGCATCTGTTACACGGCCGTCTATTAAACCTGAAAAGAACAAAATGTCACAGAAGTTAGCCCTTTTTCCACATGCGACTGTTTTAGGTTGAGAAGTGAAGGGAATTATGTTCAAAGTTCGATTAGATTCATAACTTCAGCAAACAGCAGGATTGCGTTAAAAGAAAAAAAAAAGCAGTGAATGTACACGAACTCACGACAGTGACTCACATCTACAGTGCACTACACTTCCTATCACGCTACCAGCTAACACGCAGTTACAGCACCTCCAGAAGTGAACAACATGTCCTCTAGAACTTCCACATTTCACAGTGCTGTGAGGTAATGGATATGGCCAGATCTGGGCTTCTGTGAGACAGACAGTTACAGCTTTTCTTTTGCACTGCACGACGTTTTCAACAAACAGATAGGGCAATAGAATAGCTTAAGTGGAAAGGAGCACTACCTATTTAATTTTCTGCATTATACACTGTCGGCAGTTCTGTGTAGGTGGCAGATACGTGATTTTATTTCGGTAATTATAAAAAACAGTTGAATGTATGAATTGGGTGGGTAGCCGAGGCAGCTAGTTCATGGCGATTCGGTCAACCAAGTAAATGAATGTACGGAACATGCAGCAAACCACTACAGGGAGCCTGTGAGTCAGAAGCCTCATCCAGTTTGGCGCAACGGCGTTATGGTAGGAAAAGGAAGCACAGAGAAGAGGATTTGGTGGTCTGTTCGTTCTGTGATAGGTTCACATTCTTATCGTCTGGGTTCGATTCCATCTTCTGCCCATGATTTCTGATAGGGAGAGGGACATTCTATTCTCTTCTGGCTACGCCAAGTGAAGAAGGTTAGTAGCATTGTGGTCTGAAATTCACATTAAACATGATATTCCTTCTCTACCAAGTAGACGTTAGGTTGAACCACAATAAAGTCAGGAGTGGCGACATGTAGAAACTCAATCACCGATAACCTTTCTTATACTAGTTATTTATTTCTAGTGACGAAACAAACGCTATGTAGGGTCACAGGACACTTATTCCATCTTTCATTTGAGCTTCTGTATGCCGATAACATTGGTGCTGAACTGGAAATGCAACTCAGACCGCCCTTAACGCGGAATTTGATCCCTGCGTGAAAATACAGCTCGATTACAATTTGTTGTTTGTTCAAAACTGCAGATTTCTCAACACCTCCACTTATTGCGCGTGAATGGGTTCGAATCCTGCCCCGGCACTAAGGTTTTCGTTATGTGAACACCTATCTGCTGGTGGTTAATAATTTTGATTTTTAATGTAGTTTCATTCGTTATCAACACTTACGATATCTGACGTTTTTGACTCCCAGTGAGACATATACCTACTTGCGAGATCACTGTAAATTCAAGGATGTTATTACGAGCTGCTGGTGGAGGAAAATTCGGTAGATGACGTCTGTTTTTTGTAGAAACTATATGTGTGGGGTTCGATTCCCAGTCAGCACTGAACTCTTCGCCATATTATTTCTAGTTCAAATATGTTCACATGTCGCTGCTGGTGTAACAAACCCACTTTTAACGTTAGTTTTCTCTAGAATGTAACAGCGACAGGTGCCGGGTTGGAGTCCTGGGAAGGAAAAAATTAATGTTCCGTCTCGTCATTTGAGTTATAAGATTTATCTACTGCCGAGAAAATCCGATATGTCACAGTTGACTGTGCTTCGGTAACAATCCGATTAGGTTCTGGGTTCGAATCCCTAACCAACACAAAGCTTTAACTCACCGCATTTCAAGTAAGTTAATTGTGAAGAAGCAATATTTAACATCTCTCGCAGTTCGTTAACAGGAACAGTTGATGCTGGGTTAAAAACGTTTATGTAATTTAAAGTTGATATTTGCTAACTGATACTGTCTAAAATCGAGGTATATCACTCTCTGTATGCCTAGTCAGGAACGACTGTTAGTTTTCGTCAGTTACCAAATCTTAGTCTGCATGACCTGGGTTTGAATCCATATGCAGAACGAGACGGTTCGTCGTGTCATACGAAGTTCATAAATATTCTCAACTTGCTGCTCGTGAATAACTTAAATTTTTAATGTCATTTGGTGTTAAATAACAAGTACGGTATGTTACTTTGAAGAGGAAATCATGAATACGACGAACTTACTACGTGCATTACCTATCTGACGTAATAATGAGAGTGGTAACATTTCAGGTATGTCACTTATTGCAATAAATGTGAGCTTACAAGCCTTAAGGACAGTCTTATCTGTGATGATGTGTTCCCTGATATATCTAGTATCGTGGTATTACTTTAAATCTTGAGTTATTGCGATACAGAGCAGTGTTTTCTAGTGGTGACTTGTTGGAACCATTTTCAATAGTCAAACGACTGTACCAAGGAGCGATTAGAGGACCTGCTAGACAGCTGCGTTATGTGGGTTGCATGCGAATCAGGCGAAATGTAATTCAGGTCGTTCGGATACTTTTGAGCACGACTGTACATATTCCAGGCCACAGATGATGCCTTGCAAAAAAGAAAGGCGAAACGCGTATGGCACTAAAATTGTGTTTTATTCAGTTGCTGTCAGACGGTCCATAAGTAAAAATTATCATATACTGTAACATTAGCAGTTTGTATTTTTCCTGTCATAACTATTTACACAACGCTGTCAAATGAGCCTTACTGTAGATGGCACTTGCAACCTCGCACTCGAGGGGTTTATTGTAAATCGTTGCGTAAAGCGACATTGTAGAGTGGTTTCTATACAAGACCCAAAATTATCCTAACGTGAAACAATACGTAAGACCTCTTTACAATAATGTAAACCTGTAAAAATTGATTAGACGGTGATTTGTAACATCTAGTCAGTCGGAACCGGTTTAGCCATTAGCCATTAAGGAATTTACACGGTGACTGGTGTGCGTGGCCAGGGCCAGGGCCGCCTGCCCGCAGCAGTGGCCGCCTCTCCAGCCCTCCTCGCCCGGCTCGTTACTCTTGCAGCTGCCAGCAGCCAGGAAACCCACCCACAGAATACATGGCAGCCTCGTCCAGCACCACTCATTAGAGGCACACTGACGTTCCCAGTTAACCTCCTACACGAGACCATAATTCGTTATATATATAATAAATACCAAAATACTTTTCAAGTACAATTTTGTAGTAATTAAGGCAAGTCCCTGCAAACGGCAGCCTATTTCACGTCTTCCGCTGAGTAAGCGTGTACCAAATGAACGAGTTCACAGTCACACACAGAAAAGGCGTCGATGAGAGACGCTCGCAACGACCGACCATTTAGCAGCAGCGAAGCGTCAGTACTGAGACAGCACGAGTTGCGTGCGCTTTGTGGTACGTTGTGCCTCATCTTGCTGGAGCGTGGCAGAGATCTGTCGAGTCTACTCAGGACTAGTGCTCTGTAAAAGCAGATTTCTTGAAAATGACTGAGCAAATGAAGTGCTTCCACAATTTTGTTGTTGTGGTGCTTCCGGTGGTGGTCTTCAATACGAAGACTGCTCTGATGCAGCTCCCGACGTTATTCATCCCGCACGGGCCTCCTCGCCTCTGAACGACACCTGAGACCTACATCCACTCTAACCTTCCAGCCGCATTCGTCCCTCGGTCGCTCTCTACAGTCTAGGCCCCCGTGCCCTCTCCACGTTTCCCTACATTACGAAATCGACGACTCCTTCCTGCGCTATCAATTGATCTCTTCTTTTATTCGAGTTGTGCCATAAATTCCTTTCTCTCCTCAGTTCGATTTACTACCTGCTCATTAGATACTGGAACTACCCATATAATCTTCAGCATTCGTCTCTACCACAACATTTCATAAGCTTCCATTCTCTTCCTTTCTTCAAGTTCCACCTCCATATGAGGCTTCACTCCACACAAATGCCGTCGGATAAGATTTCCTAACACTTCTATTTATATTAGGTTTTAATAAAATCTTCATTTTTCCACAAATGCTTTTCATGCTACCGGCAGTCTGTATTTTAAATCCTCAATACAGTGACTAGCAAAACTCATATACTAGTTTCAGTTTCTACATTTCTAAGTTAATTCCAATAGCCTGACTTAATTATTCTACACTCGTTTACCCTTGTTTTACTTTCGTTGATGTTCATTTCGTGGCCTCATTTTGAGGCACTGTCCATTCTGTTCGACTACTCATACCATTCCTTTGCTCTCTCTGACAATAAAAATGTCATTGCCAAACCACAATGTTTTAATTTCTTCTCTTTGAATTTCAATTTCCTGTCTAAATTTCACATTGGCTTTATTTACTGCTTGCTCAATGTACAGATTGAGCAACATTTGGGTTAAGCTACGACACTGTCTCACTCCCTTCTCAACCGCTCCCCTTTCATGTCCTTCGGCTGTTGTGAACTGCAGTCTGGTGTTTGCACTAACTATAACTAAACTTTCGCTTACTGTATTTTATCTCTGCTACTGTTAAGGGACAGTTCTATTTTTCTCCCAAGAAAATGCTCGGTAACCTTACTTAATAACTCGCTATTCAAATTAGTTTACCGAATCAATTCAGATTACTAGCGATGCATGCAAGCACAAAAGTAACTGAAAAAAAAAAAAAAAACACGAATGATTGCGAATTTTCATAAGCGCTCCTTCACTTCATTTCTGTACACTGAAGGATATGTCCGATGTTCCTCTGTAAGCTGGGTGGGTTTGCTGGCGAAATGTGGGATCTTGAGGAACGTGAACCCACTCGCTGCTCTTTACACCTTAATAGCTGACTGTGGGCGCCTGCTCTTTCAGTTTCAGCTCTTTTCTCAGATACTCTTGCGAAAATGTCCAATGGCAACAAGTGTCATACCACCACACCCGTCTTTTCAAGAAATTTAGAACTCGATTACATTGGCGATTTAGGTCGCTATAATTTGCAATCACTCGCTTTTTTAAAATTTTTAAACTATATATTTTCTGTACAGTCGTGACGTGGCGAATTGTGAGATCTAACCGATTCATATCTATGTTCAGTGCTTCCTTACGGCGAAGGAGCATGAAACCGAGTCCAATTAAATACTGTCCATAACCTGCAAAATATACGTTATCAGAATTAATTGTTACTTTTACCATGAGGCAGTGCCGTCACCATGACAACAGTGTCTCATTCCACATGGTCCAGAAAATTTTCTGTAGCACTTGAAACATCCCCTTTGAACAATTAATGAATTACTGTGCTGATAAACCTCTTACGTAATTTGATTTTCAAACAGCTGAGCGAAACTGAACGTACTCAGACCTTTCTCTCTTTACTTATTCTGATCAACACTAAACTGCGCAATATTTTTAGCGCAACGCAGTCTGACTTTCAATAATCCCTACAAAAGAATGGCCCTGACTAACAATAACCTATACCTTTCATGAATCACTTACCTCACAAAAATCTTCGTTACTCAAACTACTGCAATACGTCGTGCGCCAATACTGCCAGCTGAATAAAAGATTCTAACTACAGAAGGTACTAACTACTGATAGGCATAGTTAGCAAATGAATGATTTTGATAGAGAACAAACAATTTATTTACCTTAATAATGTTAAAAAAGACATCATATACATGATATCCAATATTACAAATTTACTCTTTCTGATGGACACACGTCCAGATCGTCCGCTCTCAAAATTCTGCCATTCTCTCCCCAAATCCACCACTGCTGGCGGCTCACCTCCAACTGTGCAACGCTACGCGCTGTTCACATCCAACTTCCCAACAATACAATAGCAAATATTCCAACAATGCAAACCTGCCACAGACTTCACACAGCACAGTCAGTGATTTTCATGTAGAGTGCTACGTGGCGTTACCAACAAAAAAACCTAAATAGCCTACTTACACACTTTCATCTGGGGATGCGCCTCCAGGGTTTGAAACCTAGCTAATAGTGCTGAAAATACATCGAATTAAAATTCAGAAACGCAACTAGTTGCATATTATTCCCACATAAATCGTCACAGTTTCAGTTCGCGATCTACGATGGATAGAATAAAAAAACGTACATTGTTCCATTAAAAAATTCGATTCAATATGTAGGTCGAAACAAGAGTTAAGAGTATTAATTAACCATGTGACAAAATTACGTGCTGCACCTCCGTGTGCTACTACGTGCTGAAATTCTTGTTTCGATATTTCGTGCCGTTCACGGAATGAAACGACTGTTAAGTCTTAGATAATGCCGCCTGTATATGCTACCTCCACACTGTACTGAACACGCATAAAATATTATATCAGTTCTATGTGAAAGTTCACAACATTTATTGCTGAATAAAGTATACACCGCGCATAACTCTCTTCTGATCAACACCAACGAAAGACACAATATTTGCAAAGTTTTCGTTAAGTGGTTATCTACAGCCGATAAATATTTGGAAAAATCATTTTTTGTGCCAACAGCTATACAGTTTTATTTATTCTCTACCGGTTTTGGTACTGACTATACTCTTCACAGGAGAGACTGCAAGGTACAAGACAAGAATTACACAAGTATGCGATTTCCTACAGTCTTACAATATGAAAGTAGACGCAAAAAATTCGAAGCATCGTAATACTTGCTTAATGGTCAAAAATACATCTCTGCAAGAAAGGCAACAGCAAGCATAAAAAATGACTAATTATTATGATAATTGTTTCAGCGAATTCCCAATGTAGTAGATTTACACACTCAAAGTGTGGTAACACGTACACATTTAATCTTAACATCAAATAACCAATACGGACTCAGCCAGTCTGTAGTTCGAAGAGAACATTACCTGTTCATCAAAGAACATCAGGCTACAGTTATGTGTTGCAGGTATATCTACTGTAATATACTTTGAACGCAGATGAAGTGAATAAACATTTAAGTTAAGATGGCGTCTGTTAGTAATGGTCGCAAGGATCCATTACCCAAAAATGTACGCCACCATTGCATACGAAACTAAATAAGCCCTCAAGATACGTATTTTTCGTTTACTAACTGGAGGAATCTACAGTACTCAAATATTCCATACGTATTGTGTGTTTAATGTATTACACACCATTGTGCAAAAAATTATTTTTAATATTCCATTTGGAAGAACATCTATGAATGAATGAAAATGTTGTTAAAGTAACTAGGTTGTGTGGAAGATTACACTGTATGGGGGCACCCAACTCTCATAAAAGTAGTATACGATTATCTTCTAGTGTGCTGGAATACCGTGCATCATGACATAACAGATTTTATATGTGATCTAAAAAGCAGTAAAAGTATTAGTATCATATTCTTCAACAAAATCTTTGTAGGTCTCCATATCCGTAATTGGAACACACAAAATTAAAATTCCTTTATGATTATACTGTAGTATGAATTTTATAATGTGAAGCATAACATCAAATTTACGCAACGCCT
Source organism: Schistocerca cancellata (assembly GCF_023864275.1). Lineage (NCBI taxonomy): Eukaryota > Metazoa > Arthropoda > Insecta > Orthoptera > Acrididae > Schistocerca > Schistocerca cancellata. Next base: position 8,545,548 of record NC_064627.1, read on the forward strand.
AGCACTTACTGTGTTAATGTTTTGACAGTTTGTTACTGATTTAGAGCACTGCATATGTGAGGTTTATTACTACGTGCACCGAGCTGTTCATGGAAATCCAACAAGGCATTGTGTTAAGCAGTTTTGGGTATTTCGGCATTTTAGCTTTTCACCTTGTTTACCATGCAGCTGGCGTCATCAGCTGTAATTTTAAAGCATTCAGTTGCCGGGTTCGATTCCCGGCGGTGTCAGGGATTTTCTCTGCCTCGTGATGACTGGGTGTTGTGTGATGTCCTTAGGTTAGTTAGGTTTAAGTAGTTCTAAGTTCTAGGGGACTGATGACCATAGATGTTAAGTCCCATAGTGCTCAGAGCCATTTGAACCATTTAAAGCATTCAGCGAAAGTACTATCATCAATAATTTTATTAACAAGACAGAGTATTTCCACAATTCTAGATTTTAGAACATTGTTGTTGAGCTGATGACAGTTCTCTGTTCTGTAGTTGCTCAGCACGTTCACCGAGCAGGTAAGGCCTGTAGGAGTAACTCTTCTCCAAGTGAATCCTTTTATTTACTTTACTCTGTGACTCCAAAAGAAAGGCCCCACATCGCATGTATCGCCACTTTGTGATACAAGGTAACTTTCAGAATTCACAAAATACTCGTTGAGAGTCTTGCAGTTGACTGGGATAGTGATTTCCTCCTTTCTCATGTTTATTTCACTTTTTACCACATTCCAGGTTGCTTTACATTTGTTTTTCGAATTTAATATGTACTCATTAGCTTTGCTTCTTGGTGTTTTAATTTCAGATATGAAGGTTTCTCTTAAGCTTAAAGAGTTTTTCTTGATCTCACAACTGTCAGCAGTTACGTCATTCGGCATGAGTACAATATCCTGATTTTACTTCATTGCGGTGTATTTATTTTTTTATGTTGTGGTTTGTGACTATTGTAGGTTTTTCGTCTTGCAGAAACAAGTTTCTGTCTAGTGTATGTTTGATGACACGAAAGGAATGTGAAGAACCATTCATTAATATCTGTCTCACTAGTTAGTATATTGGTCAACTCAATTAATGTAAAGTCATTTCTCATTCTTTCAGTGTTCCCTTCATTGAGAACTATGTATATGTTGTTAACATCTTGAAATTATTAGTAGGCAGGTTTCCAATTTTGAGCCACATGACATAGTTGTCAGGTATTCCTAATATGATGGTGTCACATTCTACTTAATTTCTACACAGTGCTTATTGTCAGGGCATGCTGCCTTCCTAGTAGGTTTTTCATTTCAGCAACAGAAATTCATTGATCTTACCACATTTAGGAAACACTTCACATTTTTTCTCTTATTTATGGGTTAATATCCCCTGTGACAAAAATTTTGTAATGCTTACATTGGGAGTTATTACAGTTAAAGTTGGGAACTTTTTGCAAATGTATCTTCATTTAGTAGACAGTTACAACAAGAAGTTTCTGAGTGTGTAGTGCCATAGCAGAGGCTTCAAAAACATAACTTGTTGCAAGTGAATAACCACACTGAAATCTGGTTTCGCAGGACAGAGCGGGTCAGGGTGTGGGAAGGGGCCGAGGTCAGTCACTGTTAGCTAGACGAGAACACACACACACCTTTATTCCTCAAACCAATACACAGTTTTCTCGTTAATACAATAAAGATTAATTCTCGGCTGAGGGCACAAGTAACTTCCCCAGAATGCATAAATGATTCCCTTTAAAACACCAGGATTTAAGAGTAATGTCTGAAGGCCTTGCTTAAGTAAAATTGCAATATCTTCTCGGCTAAAGGCCGAAATAATATTTCAGATCAGCTAAGGAAATTCTTTAAAAGCTTAGCATTTACAAATTCCAGTTTAAAACAATATTAAGGAAAATTCAATTAATTCTTTCGCTGAAAGCCGAATAATGATTTTTTTACGTAATAAAAGAGAGGCTTTAAAGCTTTTACACAGTGCAACAGAAAAACTTCTTAAGAAAACTTGAAGTATCTTGTCGACTGAAGGCCCAAACAATTACTCAAGAATAATGAGAGACCACGTTCAGACAAACATTTACAGAACACGGCTGAAGGCCGTTTCAAGAATTCAAGATAATTAAAGAGAAACCTTACAGACAAGGATTTACATATTAAAGCCACAGATTCCGAACAACTGTGGCTGAAGGCCTAAATACGTAGCAACAAAAATTTTAAATAAAACACGGCTGAAGGTCTAATCTTAAAATAGTTGTCACGAAGTTCGGCTGAAGGCCATATACTACACATAAAACAGACAATATTAACACACGGCTGAAGGCCTGGCACAATACTTACGACCAAACAAAATGACAATCACAAACAATAACCAATGGTGCTTAAAGTGTTACAAGGGTCGGCCTGGTGAGGAAACTCTAACCACAGGTTAGGTTAGACAGGCCTCCAAGTGTAACACTAAACAATCAGGTTGCAACACGACCTAGAGACAGCTGAAGAACCAACCGACAACCTAATCAATTCCCTCAGTCGCAACCGACCAACTGCCTATTCCAGCACGCAGACAGCATTCGTTTGCTCAGTGGAAATCACAGAAGCTATACACAGTTCCACATAAACACACTTGCACAAGAATTCGAACAATCTTAAAAGCAATCACTGTGGAACAAAAAGGACGAATCAATTCGACACACAGAGTTTCCACAAGCGGTCGGCGACCGACTGAGCGACCGACCCAGGTCGTTCCCACTCGAGTTGAGTGTGTCGGCGACGGTCGGGCGTGTCTCGGCTGTTCGAACCTGACTGCAGCTCCAACCCGACTCAACTCGATCTCCGTTCAGAACTCGGAGACACGGCGACCCGGGCACACTGGCTCGGACCCAACCGTGCAGAGGTCACTCTTGCTCATTGGCCACAACATCTCTGCACGAGGAAGGAACCGACCCACGTCCGGCAAGATGACCAACTGACGAGGCCCAGAAACGGCCAAAAGACCAAATAGACGCCGCCCGACGAGACGACCCGCTCCAGCCTCCTGAGGTGTGTCGCGGGCGGTCGGCGGGCACCCCGCCGGCGCTGCGCCCCGTCCCCGACTTCACTGCTCGACAGACGACGACCCGGAAATACTAGCGGTCGCTCCAGAGATGGTAGGACAGTGCACTTGTCGATAGGCGCTGCTGCTGCCACTCGCGTGCAAGCAAACCAGCAACCTAGTGACGCCAGTAAATCGAATTAAAAGAAAAACGAGGCGACAGAACTACAAAAACAAGATGACGAGCAATAAATGGCATGACCGCGAGCTGCGCACGGCTCACATATGGTACGAACAAGCTTATTTGCGTATTTTTATTCCAGAGTTCATTGACACGTAGAATCTTGTACATAATTTCATTCAACCAGTATTGGAATTCAGTAACTTTACTACTTAAGGACTGTACATTTATATGTAACATCTCCTTCCAAAAAGAAAATCAAAATAATGGGACAACCGCGGGAAATGAGGGTCTTAGAGTGAGGACATGCTAAATATAACAGTAAAATAAGCACACCACAATCCCGAAACAAACGAAGTGACGAATAGAAGAAAACAAAATTACAACATTCCGCTACACCAACAAAATCCACAAGAATCAGACACTTTCCTTGACCTATATAGCTCAGCCGCAACTGTCGATACCACAAATACTACGAAAATTGGAATCGGACATTTCCCTTGACCTTTATAGGTTATCCACAGCTGATGATACCAGATACGAACACCTACAACTACAAAAATTGGAATGGGACATTTCCCTCGACTACAACTATTGACACCAAAAAACCAACATCTACAACTTCGAAAAATAAAACCACAACACCTCAAAAACACAAACTTCAATCACCCCTACGTAAATTAAAACACAATCAGTACACCACAAATACACAAAACGTCACAACTCAAGAAGAATTAACCCGACAAAAAAAAACACTTACTTACCACCAACAGATTCCTGCAATGAAAGCTAGGCCAGCCACGCCCCCCCCCCACCCCACCCCCTTGCACACCACACACAGACACACACACACACACACACACACACACACACACACACACACACACACAAGCGCGCGCGCGCGCAAAACAAGAAAACACAAACAAAAAGACTCCAAGACCACCCACAACGTACCAACCCCAAACCACCTACGTCACCCCCCTCCAGACAAATATCGCCAACAAATAAAAATCACGAAATAAACGAAAATCAATCACACCTCACAACTCAACAACTGCAACGAAAAAGGTCCTCTACAACAAAATCATAAAACAATCCCCCCCCCACAATCCTGTCACCTAAATCCTCAAAAATTACGCACAACCCGCAGCCCTCCACCCACACATACCTAATCCCTTCAACTAACCACCCTCGGCCTGTACATCTTACTCACAGCTCTTAGAAAAACACGAAAAATACAGTAATCCCCAGGGAGATTCTTCCGCCATCAAGACTGATCTAAACGAGATTGCAAGTTAGAAGAGTGCTCTTCTACCTCCCTATGACTGATTTAACCGCCGCCAAAACCCCTCTACTGTATTAGTACACGCCCCAGATTCATGATTTTTGAACTCTTAACTATGGTTCACATCTAAATAATCAAAATCCCTCTTCCCCAAACCCCTATAAGCCGAAAAAATATCTGATACGACAGTACTCCCGTCATCAATATGCTCTTCAATCAACCCCACCAATTCACTCTTAGTACGGCCCTCTAAAATCCTGAAAAGACAGTCAGCATACCAACCCCCCGAAATAGAGTGACAACCCCCCACACCCACACACCAACTGGAGAACTGCCCCTTCCATACTTCCTCTTCCCACACTGCGACTCGTCGATCTCGGGCACCGCTCCTTACCCACCAGACTTACCCCTTTAGTTAACACACTCAGGACACAGGTCCCTACAAAAAGAAAACCAGTTTAACGCCGTTCTCTCGTTCACTCCAGCACCATGTTCACAATCTCAACAATCAGTGCAAATAAGTGGAGGAATTTAGTAATGGACAAGATGTCCTCCCCTATCTCGGACCAGAACATGCACTCTTATATTTCGCCGTCATATCCACACCTAATAACAGAAACCACACAATAAATTAAACGTTTTACTGCACCACAAACGGCAAATCAATAACAACTAACGAAAACGTCAAGCTTATAAACAAAAAAGGTAATTGATAACTCACTGAAAAAACTTCCAATCCTTACGTCCCAAACTACAAACACTGCCAACAACCTCACACATTCATCACCAAAGCTCAAATGAACGCAATACTACAAATTACACTCAGCACATACACACACACTCACTATCACCACCAGAGGCACCATCAAACACAGCAAGATTACATATACACTCCTGGAAATGGAAAAAAGAACACATTGACACCGGTGTGTCAGACCCACCATACTTGCTCCGGACACTGCGAGAGGGCTGTACAAGCAATGATCACACGCACGGCACAGCGGACACACCAGGAACCGCGGTGTTGGCCGTCGAATGGCGCTAGCTGCGCAGCATTTGTGCACCGCCGCCGTCAGTGTCAGCCAGTTTGCCGTGGCATACGGAGGTCCATCGCAGTCTTTAACACTGGTAGCATGCCGCGACAGCGTGGACGTGAACCGTATGTGCAGTTGACGGACTTTGAGCGAGGGCGTATAGTGGGCATGCGGGAGGCCGGGTGGACGTACCGCCGAATTGCTCAACACGTGGGGCGTGAGGTCTCCACAGTACATCGATGTTGTCGCCAGTGGTCGGCGGAAGGTGCACGTGCCCGTCGACCTGGGACCGGACCGCAGCGACGCACGGATGCACGCCAAGGCCGTAGGATCCTACGCAGTGCCGTAGGGGACCGCACCGCCACTTCCCAGCAAATTAGGGACACTGTTGCTCCTGGGGTATCGGCGAGGACCATTCGCAACCGTCTCCATGAAGCTGGGCTACGGTCCCGCACACCGTTAGGCCGTCTTCCGCTCACGCCCCAACATCGTGCAGCCCGCCTCCAGTGGTGTCGCGACAGGCGTGAATGGAGGGACGAATGGAGACGTGTCGTCTTCAGCGATGAGAGTCGCTTCTGCCTTGGTGCCAATGATGGTCGTATGCGTGTTTGGCGCCGTGCAGGTGAGCGCCACAATCAGGACTGCATACGACCGAGGCACACAGGGCCAACACCCGGCATCATGGTGTGGGGAGCGATCTCCTACACTGGCCGTACACCACTGGTGATCGTCGAGGGGACACTGAATAGTGCACGGTACATCCAAACCGTCATCGAACCCATCGTTCTACCATGCCTAGACCGGCAAGGGAACTTGCTGTTCCAACAGGACAATGCACGTCCGCATGTATCCCGTGCCACCCAACGTGCTCTAGAAGGTGTAAGTCAACTACCCTGGCCAGCAAGATCTCCGGATCTGTCCCCCATTGAGCATGTTTGGGACTGGATGAAGCGTCGTCTCACGCGGACTGCACGTCCAACTAAGGCGCCAGGTGGAAATGGCATGGCAAGCCGTTCCACAGGACTACATCCAGCATCTCTACGATCGTCTCCATGGGAGAATAGCAGCCTGCATTGCTGCGAAAGGTGGATATACACTGTACTAGTGCCGACATTGTGCATGCTCTGTTGCCTGTGTCTATGTGCCTGTGGTTCTGTCAGTGTGATCATGTGATGTATCTGACCCCAGGAATGTGTCAATAAAGTTTCCCCTTCCTGGGACAATGAATTCACGGTGTTCGTATTTCAATTTCCAGGAGTGTACAAATACAATACTATTTTGAGTCCACCCCATTGACGATGGTGTTGGTGAGGGGCAAGTCGGTATGCGACGAGGCGCACGTACCTTGCGTGTATGTCGATTCCGACAAGGCTCATACTATGATGATGATGATGATGATGATGATGATGATGGAGGAGGATGTTGCGGTGTAAGCAGGTCGGCGCGATGGGAACAGCCAGGCTGCGGCAATGGCTCCTGATGCTGTTGTAGACCTGACCCGGTAATTTGAGGGGCGGCAGCTGGTTGCACGGCCCACAGGCGCCACAGCGGAGGTGACGGGGCGGCGGTGGCGGTGGCGGGGGCGGTGGCGGTGGCGGGGGCGGCTTCCCGCGCAGCGAGTAGCGGCGCCCGCGTAGGCGAGGCGTGCCTTGCCGGGCGGCGCCTCGGTATGCGCGCCACACCGTGTTGAGGTCGTTGAGATGCGACCGCTGTAGAAGAAGAGATAAAATAAATAACCGTTAAGTACATTGCTTACCGCTGCTGGCGCGTTGAAAGAAAGAGTGAGTAGTTACCTTTCTCACTTTGGCTCCAGGGCATTAACACTTGATCGTTCGACTACACTGCACCCTCAAAAAAGTCATTATAATCATGATCTAGTAGTGCCAGATCGGAGCGCCTTTGTCTGTACTCGTCTGTCTCGCCTACAACAACAACAAACAAGATATATAAACCGATTTGTTACAGAAAAAACCTTCCTACTACTACTAGAGGCATATAATCTTTTTTTTTTTAATTGACAAGTATACTCCTTGGGGATCTCATTATTTGCTGCAGGCTGTTTCTGCATCTGCTGATGAATAGTCTCCAGCTGCCTGTCCAACAAACCCAAGTCCTGTAACAGGACGAGACATAATTTTATTGAGTTTGAATGTCGAGTTACACAGAAAGCTCACACACGGGTATTGTTTTCTATACTTACGTGAGTGTTGTTGTCGGTTATTTACAGCTGTTCCACGTAGCGTTGCTGTGCTGCAGTAGGTAATTGTTTTCAGCCCACAGCTCTGCCTCCAGCTCAATTTGCATTAGCTTCAAGTGATCTAGAGGAACAAAAAAAGAAGTGTGAAATAAGAAAATTTTGAATCGCTACTATACAAGAACAAATTACAATGAAGATTATACTCAGAAGGCAATTCTGTCTGTGAACCCAACACAGGAGGCTGGACTTGGAGAGTCTGCCCCTCCCATCTCTCCTCACACTCCAATATAAAATCGTGGAGTTGTACTATGGTAAGGAGACGGAATTAATAAGGCGTATGTAACATATACGCAAAAATTTACACTGAACATACAAATTATTTACTCACTTGGTAACCCTGTCTCCAGAATTCTACGCTTCTTGCTCCTACATTCTGAAACGTTGCCACTGCTACCTCTCTTCATCTTGGCGGGAGAAAAACACGTACACACAGAGATGACGATACACACAAGGCAGACAGCAGCGGACTGAGGACAATGGAGGTTGGTTGTGGGTTTATATATAGACCAAGTTGACCAATGAGAGACCTTCATTCGATTATACAGCCAATGTGAAGCTTTTATCGAACGTCACTATTTCTGGAAGGGCTTGATTCGGTAACCATCTCTCTCTATCTCTATCTCTCTCTCTCTCTCTCTCTCTCTCTCTCTCTCTCTCTCCCTTCCTCTCTCTCTCTCTCCCGCTCTCTCCCTCTCCAAGCAACAACAAAGCTTTTATGATTAACTGTGTTTTTGCAAGCGTGCACATACATGATGAAGGCTTTTATCGGTGAGAAGTTTACCGTTTCTGAGACGTATGTTGAAAGCAGGATATTTCTGGGAAGGATAACACGTGATGCCTCGTTAGGACCATGAAAAAGAATGCAATTGCTGTTATTCTGGACTATTTTCGTTAACAGGTCCTTTTAGGATCCCGAGGGAGAGGAAGCAGTCGATGTTATTCTGGAACAGATTTCTATAGCGCGAACTGTGACGTCAGTATCCACAGGTAGAGAGAGGTTTTGCCCAGGCAACAGTAAACATGTTTGCGTGCTCTTATTTAGATAGACATGTGACATCAGAATAACACTCAAAGAACTCTTAACTGTAGATGCGACTTTCACATGCCGTCGGCAGCAGTGTGACCCACCATTTTACCCGCCTCTAGACCGCCATCTTGGATTACGAAATGGTGGCGATGCTGTGTGTGCTCATGAATTGTTGCCATTTTCTTCCTACGAAATAGGCTGCATTGTCTGTTAATATGACTTTGGGTTTCCCTACTCTTCGTAAATAATCCTCTTTAGTTCTCCTTATGATGCTACTGGATGTAGTGATTTCGATATCATAAAGGGCTATTATGTATTTGACACCACCTTTTGCTGTATGATATGGACCTGCGATATCCAGAGAACCCATTTCCAGTGGAGCTTTGGTTAGTATGGAGTGTAGTTCTGTAAACTTTGACATATTGGATGGTTTTGTTCTTTGACAAACAGCACACTTTTTCAATACTTGTGAAACACGTCGTCATAAATTAGGAAAGTAACGAAGTTTGGAAATCTTGTCGGTACATCTTGTTACTCCGTAATGTCCCCATACTTCCTGTGTGTGTTTGACAAACTCGTCGATATATTCCTCTGGAAGGCATACCCACCAATGGTTAGAACTTCCGTGTTTCCGGTGGAACAAAACGCCTTTGTATAACTGATACCATTTACTTAACTTATGGTTTGCATTCCGGTTAATATTTTGTATTACCTTTTTCCATCTGTTGTCTTGCTGTTGTTTTATTCCCATTCGTTTACAAAAATTTTTGTAGTCTGATTTTTGTGTACTATTTTGCATCAATAATGTACGGATTTCTGAATCGTGTTCAGACAGTTCACTCAACTCGTCTAGTCCCTGCGGTAATCTGGATAATGCATTTGCAATAACATTCTGACTGCCCTTTATGTATATTATTTCAAAATTGAATTCCTGCGGGCACAAACACTGTGTAACAGTTTACATGTTAAGAGAAAAGATAATGATTGGTGATCACAATGGACCTTAGTGTTTTTACTCCAAAGAAAATACTCAAATTTCTTAAACGCCCAAACTACTGCTAAACTTTCCAGTTCTGATACGCAATATGATCTTTCCGCCTCTGATAAAGTTCTGCTGGTAAAGCTGATGACTTTTGTTACGGTTTTTCCTTTTTCTTCTTGTATCTGGAACAAACATGACACCAGCCCTTGGGGGGAGGATATTAGTGTTTAACGTCCCGTCGACAACGAGGTCATTAGAGACGGAGCGCAAGCTCGGGTGAGGGAAGGATGGGGAAGGAAATCGGCCGTGCCCTTTCAAAGGAACCATCCCGGCATTTGCCTGAAGCGATTTAGGGAAATCACGGAAAACCTAAATCAGGATGGCCGGAGACGGGATTGAACCGTCGTCCTCCCGAATGCGAGTCCAGTGTGCTAACCACTGCGCCACCTCGCTCGGTGAACCAGCCCTTGAGACGAGGTGTCCGTGCTTAAACAAAAGTCTTTGGATATGTCAGCAGGATGACCCAAAATGTTTACTGATATTAATGCATTTTTAATTTTGGTAAAGTCCTCCTGACATCTCTCATCCCATAACCAAGGCTTATTCTTTCTCAACAGGTTAAGTGGGGCATCGCTATTCATAAGCTGCTGTGGTATAAATTTTCGGAAATATAATGTTAGTCCTAGACATGCTTTCAATTGTTTTCTGTTCCTAGGATGTGGGCAATTACGTATGGCATCTGGTTTCTTTGGGTCTGCTAATATACCCTGTTCTGATACTACATGTCCTAAAAATTTCACTTGTTCTTTGCCAAAGTTAGATTTCTCTAGATTTTCTGTTACTCCGTACTTTGTAAATCTCTGAAATACCTTTTCTATTATACAGATGTGTTCTGCCAAAGTTGATGTGGCTATTAACATATCGTCAACATAAATGGTAACTTTACTGAGCAACCTTGTAGAAGGCTGATATAAATACGCCTGCGCTAATGTTTAAGCCAAAGGGTAGAACTTGAAATTCGTAACTCCTGCCATTGCAGACAAATGCTGTGTATTTTCTACTCTTCTCATGTAACTTTATTTGCCAGTATTATTTTTTAAGGTCAATGATACTGAAATATTTGGTGTTATGAAATTTTAGCAATTGTTCATCTAAATTATCTGGCTTTTTTTCTTACTAGTACTAGGATTTTGTTTATGCCTCTAAAACTAGTCATAATGATCCAACAGGTTTGCTAATTGGTAGTATTTGGCTGCAATATGGAGAAAATGATGGCTATATGATTGCCCATTCGCACATTCTATTGATTTCCTGCTTAACTGCTTCACTCTTTGCCCACAGTATAGGGTAAGACGTAACACAAAATGTTTCGTGAGGATGGACATTAAGTTTATGTTTATAATATTTAATTACTCCTGGATTCTTATTAAAAATACTTGAATATTTAAAAAGTAAGTCAGAAAGCCCTTGTCGTTGTGTACCTTGTAGAATATTTCATTCGTTCAATTTTTGTTCCACTAATTCATGGTTAACTTCAGTGTCGTTCTCGCGTTCGTTATCACATTTGTTCACAAAATACACGGTGGGATATGAATACTGTACAGTGACATGGCTTTCTGGGTTTACTTTCTAATACCTCTTCGGTGTGGTAATCAGGCTGACAGAAAATCTTTGGTCCTTCACAAAGAAATGACACTCACCATTACCTACGTCTATTTGATTTTTGTAGGTTCTAAATGTGTCCATACCTATCAAGCAGGTGACTATAAGTTTGTCTACTATTAAAAAATTACACTGCACAGAAAATTGTTCAATGTTCACGGTGATAAGAGCTTGGTGTTTTACTAATTTGGTTTTGCCGCCTGTAACGGTTTGAACCTGCAATTTTGCACTGGCAGAACAGGAAATTTATTCCGTCTTTTTAATTCAGTGAAAACTGCTTCAGACATTAAATTAGTCGTGGACCCTGTATCAAGTATTAACTGAGTGTCTACTCCAAAAATTTTCATTCTGATTACTGCTTGCACTTGTTCTTCCAGTGTATTTTTCGCCAATTCCAATGTATTTTTTTTCATGTTGGTTTTGTGGTGTCACCGCCAGACACCACACTTGCTAGGTGGTAGCCTTTAAATCGGCCGCGGTCCGTTAGTATACGTCGGACCCGCGTGTCGCCACTGTCAGTGATTGCAGACCGAGAGCTGCCACACGGCAAGTCTAGAGAGACTTCCTAGCACTCGCCCCAGTTGTACAGCCGACTCAGCTAGCGATGGTTCACTGACAAATTACGCTCTCATTTGCCGAGACGATAGTTAGCATAGCCTTCAGCTACGTCATTTGCTACGACCTAGCAAGGCGCCATTACCAGTTACTATTGATGCTGTAAAACATGTACAGTCAAGAGCGATGTTCACCTATTATGGATTAAAGTTAAGTATTCTACCAGTTACCTCCTTTATTCTGAAGTCTAAAATCCGTGTCCTGTTCCAGACCTCACGCCAGCCTGCGTGAGCTTAAACGCGTGCCTTTCGGCTTCCTCATAGTGGATTGGCTGTCTTGCCAATCCACAACAGGTATAGATCGTCTTTTATGTCTCCTTGTTCATCGAATCGTACGAAACGTGTTTGCAAATCTGGTTTGCCCCCATCGCTTATAAGGTCTATAGTATGGGGCTCAACTACGACCGATTCGGATTTTCGTGCGGTGTAGTCTGATCTACTTCGGTACATGGGACAACTTCTGTCAGTTGTACTGTGTGATTGTTTCTCCGGTGTGTGTATCATTTCCAGTTCGCGACATGCTTTCTCGTGTGTTCATATGGCTGTTGTGAAATGTTGCCGTACTGTGGTTTTGCTGCGCAAAGGTTGGCTGCGGTGCGGCGTGTGGCATGTTATTGTTGTTGCCGCGCGCCGGCCACCGATGCAGCTGACAGTTTTTATTTACACGCGGTGCATAATTTTGAGAGGAGGAATTGAAATCAGCTTGTGGATGGAAATCGTTCCTATTATACGGAAAGTTTTTTTAAATCTCTTGTTCCTACCATTTCCATTCCCATATCCATTACCACGGTTAATGTATCCTTGCGGTTGCGCGCACCAGCTTTGCTGTGTGTTCGTGTCTGGCCTTTTGTATTGACCATTCAAGTTACATTGTTGCGGTGTATTAGATATTGACTCTGATTAGTCCTCTGTGAGATTATAAAGTTGACCTTTTAATCAAATACGCGATACACCATATTGCCAGGAACACACATTTTTAGAGACCATTTATTCAACGATGTACATAACGAAGATCAAGGAGAAAACATAAACTACCATACATATAACATATCAAAGAGTAAAATATGAATGTTCCCAACACCCGCACAAGTTCTCGAGATGTCAATTCACGAGCTCTGAAAGTCCCACAGCTTGACAGCACCTTTGTCAAAAAATCAGCTTGCTGCTTATCGGTACTTAAGGTTTCACACTGAATTTTCCTGTTTTAATTAAAGCACGAATATAGTGGTGCCTCACGCAAATGTGTTTTGTTCGAGCGTGATGCACACCATTGTGACTCAGTGCAGTGGCGCCTCTATTGTCACAGCATACACTTACTGGTTTTTCACTATGCGTAACACACAATTCACGAAGCAATCCTTGAAGGTATACCGCTTCTTGCGCTGCTGCTGATAGAACCATATACTCAGCTTTTGTAGTTGATAGAGCGACGGTTTGTTGTCGTTTTGAAGCCCAGGAAACTGCTGTCCCAGCTAACTTGAAGATATAGCCGGTCGTTGATAGCCGCTGATGGAGGTCTGATGCATAATCAGCATAACAGAAACCTTCAAATTCAGTTGTTCCACTTTTTCGGAAAGTTAGTCCTACATTGACAGTGTCTTTAATGTATCGCATAATTCTTTTGGCCGCTTCCCAGTGGATTTTCCGATAATCAGAATTGAATCTGCTTAGAACCCCCACAGCATACGCACTGTTCAGTCTTGTGCATTGAGCTAAATACAGTAGTGATCCTACGGCTTGCTGATAAGGAATGCGATGTAACACAAGGTTTTCCTCATCTGTCAATTTATTTTCTCATTTTTGCAGTGTTGAACCAGGTTCAAGTGGATATGCAACCGGATTACAATGTTCCATACCAAATTTCTTGAGAATGTTTGCTGCATATTTGCTTTGATCAGTACTAATCGTCCCTTGTTTCCTGTTTCGTTTTATTCTCATGCCAAGACACTAACTAAGTTCACCGAGATCTCTCATCTTAAACTGATTCATTAATACTTTCTTCAATTCTTTCTTCCACCTATTATTTCTATTAGAGAAAATGATCAAGTCCTTTACATAAACAGCTCTAATGAGTATATTTTGTTTCTCAATTCTGAAGTAAATGCAAGAATCGTATTCTGACTTCTTTAGGTTCATTTTATGTAATGTCACACCTAATTTCATATTCCAAACGCGTGACGCCTGTTTTAGGCCATAAATCGCCTTCTTCAGCTTGCAAACGTTCATCTCCTCCCCCTTCTTCACGTAGCCTTCAGGTTGACGAATGTAAACTTCTTCATAGAGATCACCGTATAGTAATGCAGCTTGAACATCCATATGTTCAATGTCAAGATCAAATTCAGCTTATAAAGCTAACAGGATGCGAAGTGAAGAATGACATACAACAGGCGAGACGTTTCATCAAAGTCTATTCCTGGTATTTGGGAATAACCTTTCACTACAAAACGAGCCTTATAAAGTTCAATTACACGATTTGACGTTTCTTTCACCTTGAACACGCATTTCGAATTAATTACCTTCCTGCCTGGTGGTAAATCAGTCAAAATCCATGTTTCATTTTCAAGTTAAGATTTATATTCATTATCTAAGGCTTCCTTCCATTTTTCACAGTCATCACAATTCATTGCTTCTTCAAATGAATTTGGTTCAGAAATACAAGCAAGACAAGCATAATCATCATTAAAATTTTTGCTATTTGGTTTTCTTTCACGTGATGATTTTCTAATTTCTGGTTGCATTTCTGGCTGCGCAACTTCCGTGTGACTATGTACGTTGCTATTTACTGTTTTCTCAGTGTCATTTTGTGCTAATTCAAGATAAACTGCATTTCTGTCAACTTCAGCAGGTTGTGTCAGTTCAGTTGCCTCTTCAGTGATGTTAGGTGCCGGCGCTAGTTGACGACTGTCTATACGATTATCGTCAATTGGGTTACTGTTTGGAATATTGTTTCCACAGGTGCACTTTGAGTTTTCGATGAATTGCACATCACGGGCTTTCACAATTGTCTTTGGAAAATTTGGATCAATCAGACGATATGCTTTAGAATCTTCGCAGTATCCAACGAAGATAAGTTCCTTAGATTTGTCTTCTAATTTCGTCCTTTTTTCTTTTGGTATATGTACAAATGCTCGACATCCAAAGATTCGTAAATGACTCAAATTTATCCGACGACCATTCCATAATTCCTCAGGAGTGACATTCTTAACAGCTTTTGTTGGAGATTGATTCTTCAAATAAATTGCTGTGTTTACAGCTTCAGCCCAAAATTGTCTACTTAGACCTGCATCTGTTAACAATGATCTTGCTTTTTCAATGATTGTCCGATTGAAGCGTTCTGCAACACCATTCTATTCTGGTGTGTAAGGAGTTGTTGTTTCATGTTGAATTCCATTCGTCCTTAAAAATAACTTCATGCGCCGATTGACGAACTCTTTTCCATTGTCTGTTCGAAGTATTTTGATTTTTCGACCAGTTTCATTTTCTACTCGTGCTTTGAATTCGATGAATGTGTCACAGACTTCTGTTGTTGATTTTAGCATGTTACCAAAAGATTTTCTTGACAGATCATCCGTAAAAGTGAGAAGATATCGTGATCCTCCCCACGAAGCCAGGCTCATTGGTCCAGAAACATCAGAATGCACAATGTCAAGCAGATCTTTTGCTCTACTACTTGGTGTTTTAGGAAAACGTTGTCGAGACTGTTTACCTTTTATGCAGGGAATACACGGATATCAATTAACGTTCGATCAGTTCAGTCCATCAACCATTTTTTCTTTTAATAAATGAATGCTTACACGATTCAAATGTCCCAATCTTCGATGCCACAATTCATAACTGTAGATTAAAACTGAAGAAACTGCAAAAAGGTGGGAATTTAAGGAGATGGGACCTGGATAAACTGAAAGAACCAGAGGTTGTACAGAGTTTCAGGGAGAGCATTAGGGAACAATTGACAGGAATGGAGGAAAGAAATACAGTAGAAGAAGAATGGGTAGCTTTCAGGGATGAAGTAGTGAAGGCAGCAGAGGATCAAGTAGGTAAAAAGACGAGGGCTAGTAGAAATCCTTGGGTAACAGAAGAAATATTGAATTTAATTGATGAAAGGAGAAAATATAAAAATGCAGTAAATGAAGCAGGCAAAAAAGAATACAAACGACTCAAAAATGAGATCGACAGGAAGTGTAAAATGACTAAGCAGGGATGGCTAGAGGACAAATGTAAGGATGTAGAGGCGTATCTCACTAGGGGTAAGATACAGACTGCCTACAGGAAAATTAAAGAGACCTTTGGAGATAAGAGAAACACTTGTATGAACATCAAGAGCTCAGATGGAAACCCAGTTCTAAGCAAAGAAGGAAAAGCAGAAAGGTGGAAGGAGTATATAGAGGGTCTATACAAGGGCGATGCACTTGAGGACAATATTATGGAAATGGAAGAGGATGTAGATGAAGATGAAATGGGAGATACGATACTGCGTGAAGAGTTTGACAGAGCACTGAAAGACCTGAGTCGAAACAAGGCCCCCGGAGTAGACAACATTCCATTAGAACTACTGAAGGCCTTTGGAGAGCCAGTCCTGACAAAACTCTACCATCTGGTGAGCAAAATGTATGAAACAGGCGAAATACCCTCAGACTTCAAGAAGAATATAATAATTCCAATCCCAAAGAAAGCAGGTGTTGACAGATGTGAAAATTATCGAACAATCAGCTTAATAAGCCACAGCTGCAAAGTACTAACACGAATTCTTTACAGACGAATGGAAAAACTAGTAGAAGCCGACCTCGGGGAAGATCAGTTTGGATTCCGTAGAAATACTGGAACACGTGAGGCAATACTGACCTTACGACTTATCTTAGAAGAAAGATTAAGGAAAGACAAACCTACGTTTCTAGCATTTGTAGACTTAGAGAAAGCTTTTGACAATGTTGACTGGAATAATCTCTTTCAAATTCTAAAGGTGGCAAGGGTAAAATACAGGGAGCGCAAGGCTATATACAATTTGTACAGAAACCAGATGGCAGTTATAAGAGTCGAGGGACATGAAAGGAAAGCAGTGGTTGGGAAGGGAGTAAGACAGGGTTGTAGCCTCTCCCCGATGTTATTCAATCTGTATATTGAGCAAGCAGTAAAGGAAACAAAAGAAAAATTCGGAGTAGGTATTAAAATCCATGGAGAAGAAATAAAAACTTCGAGGTTCGCTGATGACATTGTAATTCTGTCAGAGACAGCAAAGGACTTGGAAGAGCAGTTGAACGGAATGGATGGTGTCTTGAAGGGAGGATATAAGATGAACATCAACAAAAGCAAAACAAGGATAATGGAATGTAGTCCAATTAATTCGGGTGATGCTGAGGGAATTAGATTAGGAAATGAGACACTTAAAGTAGTAAAGGAGTTTTGCTATTTGGGGAGCAAAATAACTGATGATGGTCGAAGTAGAGAGGATATTAAATGTAGACTGGCAATGGCAAGGAAAGCGTTTCTGAAGAAGAGAAATTTGTTAACATCGAGTATAGATTTAAGTGTCAGGAAGTCATTTCTGAAAGTATTTGTATGGAGTGTAGCCATGTATGGAAGTGAAACGTGGATGATAAATAGCTTAGACAAGAAGAGAATAGAAGCTTTTGAAATGTGGTGCTACAGAAGAATGCTGAAGATTAGATGGGTAGATCACATAACTAATGAGGAAGTATTGAATAGGATTGGGGAGAAGAGAAGTTTGTGGCACAACTTGACCAGAAGAAGGGATCGGTTGGTAGGACATGTTCTGCGGCATCAAGGGATCACCAATTTAGTATTGGAGGGCAGTGTGGAGGGTAAAAATCGTAGGGGGAGACCAAGAGATGAATATACTAAGCAGATTCAGAAGGATGTAGGTTGCAGTAGGTACTGGGAGATGAAGAAGCTTGCACAGGGTAGAGTAGCATGGAGAGCTGCATCAAACCAGTCTCAGGACTGAAGACCACAACAACAACAACAACAATTCATAACTGTCAATTTCTACAAAATTTGCGTAATGATGCACTTCGTCTAATCGATACGTACCATTTATTTGAGTTGCAGTTGCTACTGGTGTTCCAGCAACAATTACATCACTTTTATTGTATACACCTCATTGCACATTGTCAAACAATACACACAATCCACGTCTTGTTATCTGACTAACCGACAGTAGGTTGTAAGCAAGGCTTGGAACATACACAACATCATTAGGAGTTATCTGTTTATTCTTGTCGTCACAAGTAACTCGAAGATGAACATCGCCTTCTCCAATAGCCTGAAGATTGCTATTATCTGCTACTGTCACTTTAGCAGCTGTGGTCGATTGGAAAGTGTTGAACGAGTCTCTTTGATTCGTCATGTGTCGTGAACACCCGGAATCCATACACCAGCCATCACCATGATGCGAAGATGCAGTTAGAGACATTAACACAGTTTTGTTTTCAGTACTCACTGCATTCGCAAAATTTGAAAATTTATTTGGTTTCTTCTTTGTTCTACACTCATTTGCCTTGTGACCAGGTTTCTGACAATTATAACTTTTAAAAGGCTTGATGTGTCGCACATCACGTTGGATATTCGTCTTCTGGTGTTTACTGTCCTGCTTACTAACTACCAGCACCGAATCTGTGGTCTCATTTGTGGATGGAAACTGACGTTTCGTCGATTCTTGAATTAATCGCTGGCTTACTAAATCACTAGTAATCTTGATATCCGAATTCTCAATTGCCATAATCAAGGGTTGGAAATCTGCTGGAAGTCCACTTAGCATAATTGCAGCTATGAAATCATCGTCAATTTTCTTACCAATGCTTCGAATTTATTGAGCAACTGCCATAATTTTCGACAAATACGCCTCCATATTTTTCTCAGAAGCCAATCGTACATTCATTAAGCATTGTAACAGCCCAATATAACTAGATAAACTCTTATCTTCAAATACAGATTGTAAATTTTGACATGCTTCTTTAGCAGTCGTTGCTCCACGAAGTTTTGGATACACAGATGAATTTGCAGATAAACATAATTTCGATATGATTTCTGTACATTCTTCTCATCTTCGTCAGTTCCAGCAATTGTGTCCCATAGTCCCTCATGTTTCAGGTACATTTCCATCGTGAATTTCCAGTCGTTGTAGTTTGTCATACCGGTCAACTTTTCAAAATTAAACAGTGATTGTCCACCCAAAGCCATCTTGAAAACGTTCAGATAGTTAAACAAATCTTGAAAGTTTCTCTGCAAAAAAAAAATACGATAGCAACACTACGAACACACGCGAAAATTATGTAACCTTGATTTATCAGTTTATTTCTTTGGTATGGAAAGTTCACTAATCTCTCCTGGGCCCATAACCTATTAGATATTGACTCTAATTAGTCCGCTGTGAGATTATAGGGTTGACCTTTTAATCAAATACGCAATACACCATATTGCCAGGAACACACATTTTTAGAGACCATTTATTCAACAATATACATAACGAAGATCAAGGAGAAAACATAAACTACCATACATATAACACATCAAAGAGTAAAATATGAATGTTCCCAATACGGTGTTTCGTTGTCTGACGCCCTATTTGTTACTACTTTCTCTTCACATGTTGGGTCGATTGGATCTAAAGTGGATAGAAAATATTCTGTGTCGTGCTCAGGTGTAGTAATTAATTTTTCACGAATGTGAGATGGCAAACGACTTTTTAAAATTTTTAGAACATCCACATGAGAAATAGGATTCGTCCAATAACGTGTTTTGTTGAGATACTTCTCAAAACATCTTTGCAAGCTTCCATATTTGCTATTAATAGGGGCGGGGTTAAAAACCTCTCGCCTAAGATTCTCCTGTACGGCTTCTGACCAGTATTTGTCAAGAAATGCCCGTTCAAATTGTAAATTTGTGGTGCAACGCTCAGCTACCTCGGTCGCCCACAAAAGTGCATAACCTTGGGTGTATCCAAAATCAAACCTGATCTTTTGTGCTTCCGTCCAGTTTCTAGGAAACACATGTCGAAAAGCACTAATAAACACAACAGGATTCATCTTCTTACCTTCGCTCGTAAATGTTGGAAACTGACAGTGTCTTAATAGACCTTCGTCAGCAAATAGAGTGGACAAACTATTTGCACTTTGTGCTATGTTTACATAGCTGTCATAATTGTTTACATTTCTCGTAGTTACTGGTTCTGGTGTCATGCCATATAAACTTACACTTTGTGGTCTGTCATTACTATTGGCATTGCTTGTAGGGTTTGCAACGATCTGTGTGCTTACATTGCTCTGGTTTGCTGTTTATGTGTACAACTGGTGTCTCTGTATCAGTTTCACCTAAGTAGTTGCGTATCCTGTGCTCTATAGCTTGCAAATTGGTGTTCACTTTGTTGATAATGTCATTTTCCTTTTGTTGAATAACCCTATCAACTACATCAATGATTAATTTACATTCCTTCACTACCTTTTCCGCTGGGATACTGGTTTTGTCTGAAGTACCTGCTTCAGCTTGTGAAATTACATCAGATAAATTTTCATTAATTTTGTCTCTTTCCTTTTCGGCGGAGATTGATTCGATTTCAAGTGATGCTACTTTTAAAGTGAGTTCATCTATTGCTGGTGGTATATTTTCGTAATCCTTGTGCAGTTTGTTTACTAAGGTAGAGATTTTCTTTACTGTGGAAGTTAATTGTGTTTGTGTAGCTTCCAGGATCTAGTGTGTGTCTTTCATCGCTTTTATTTGCTGCTCTACTGTATCATTCTGCTCGTTAAGAGTGTCTAATTTCTGTTTTATACCCGTAACGTCATTGTTTACTTCGGAAAGTACATCTTGCTTTAGCTGTTTATCCATGTCTTTAAATTTTACATTCATCTCCTCGCGAAAATTCTTTGTCAAATCACTAATCTGCTGTGTGACTGTATCCTGAAAATCTTTTAAAACTTGTTTTTGCTCTTGTTTTATGTTGTTTATGTCTTGCGTGACTATGGTAAGGTTTTGCGACATACTGTCAAATTTTGTATTTATGTCTGCACCCAAATTGGTGTTATTGGTGTTTGTATTTTTTATTTCTGTGCTCAAGCTATTGAGTTTTTTAAGTATACCGGCAAGTGCGCTGTTTTGGTTGCTATCTAATTTACTTTGGTTGTTCATAACTGTACACCGCAAATCAACATTTGAATTTCGTGTGATGAGTGACGGTAAAGTGTCGACAAAGATCACGTTATCTGCGCTTTCTGTGTTTTCCTGTGCAAACAGAATGTTGCTCGCGGAGATATGTGATGTAGTTTCGTCTATTGTCATCAACGTATCATCAAAGTTAGAACTCTGTGAATGTTCGGTTATGTTCATCTCTGAACTACGTACTTAATACTTCTGAGTGTGGAAAACATGGCGCTGGTATTTCAGATGTTCTATCCTGCAATTGTACGCCATCTTGGATCATTGCGTTTTCGCCATTGTCAGCAATAATGAAAACTGATTTTTGTGCCATTTTGCTTGAATATTAAAATTAAAATTTTGAAAAATAGAAAATTGAAATATATTATTTTTGTGAATTTAAACATACGATTTACGTGTCGTCAAGCGTTAAACAGCTAGCTACATTTATGACGCACGAAATGTTATGACACAAAAACTTCAAACTTTTCTCTCGCTACTCATTACGTAAAATTTCTGAAAAATTCAGTACAATGCATTTAGGAAAGGGAATTAAGGAAAGGTACTTCTATTTATCACGCAAGAGACACTACCAAGCATAACTAAGCAAGCAGTTGCTTGGCGGTCCTACCTTCGCTGCGATGAAACAAACAGTGTATTTACAAAATTTTCCGCAAATTCCGGTTTCTTTTTGCTTCCTTTTTTAACTGGTTTTCCGGAATTTGCGGAAAATTTTAATTGTTTTAATTGTATAATTTTATATACCAAATATGCCAATAATATTATTGGCATATTTGGTTTTTATGATATCCCTGGTTATATTCGTGTTCTTCTGCCATGAGTAATTGTCTCTTGACCATGTCTTTAACATTAGTTCTTGATCGGGCTTCTTCCTCTGATGCAGACCGCTGACAACACAAATGGCTACACCACACATCTTATGAAAATACGCCTTCTCCAATCGAGAAGTGAAGATGGAGTCTCTCTATTAACAAAAAAAAAAAAAAAAAAAAAAACTGAATGGAATTTTTTATCATTTGTTATCCGCCTGCCGGCATAGGAAAATATATCGTTATCAGCAATTCAGCGGTCGCGCTAATAATTATTATCTGGTTTTAAATTTTTGTCATAGCTTGTTGGGGCATGTCCTTATGTACCTATACAACCACCAGAAAGCGCTTTCGTCCGTTTCGTGACATAACCCAAGGTGATGGGGGTAAATAGCAGGAAAACGACTCTGCCTGTGCTGAACATGAGTTTTTATTTCGCAGGCAATGTCTCCACCACGAGATCTAGACACCAACTGACCTAGTACACAATACTCCCACCAGAGGGTGCTGTGATCCCTCCTGTTGTGTAATCGAAGACAGCGTTCTGAGGTGGGGGAAAATGGCGGGAAAACGACTCTGGATGCAAGTCTTTATTTTGCAGATAGTCTCTCCACCATGAGATCTAGAGTCCAACAGACTTAGTACAAAGTACTGCCACCAGATGGTGCTGTCATCCCTCCTGTGATGTAATCCAAGATGGTGGTCCAAAGGGAGAAAATGGTGTGAAAATGACTCAGCGTGCACTGGCCTGCTGGGTATTTTGGAACATTTTATTTATGGATGGAGTATATTTATCACACTGACACAATCGCCTGATATGATTGGGGTCACAATAAACAGTCTGCAGACACGCAAACAACTCCTAATTTTCCGAAATAATTTCAGTACAGACCTGCAAACTGTTCCTAAATAATGCAGTACACCGATGTGCAGACACGAAATCAACACGTAAACTGTCTATAGAGCACATAGCACGTCCTACAGGCCTGCCCGCAACAGACACGTAACAGACACACAATCAACGCCCCCCACACTCTGTCCACTGGAGTGTAGCAGCAACCCCCGGAAGTGATGCGACTGTCAGCTGTCGAACCACACACAGCTGCCCTCAGGCATGAGGTGGCGAAATCCATTTCATACTTGACACCTGAGAAATTCCTATCTAAATGCGTGTTTACCTAGACATCGGTGCTGACACTACAGGGGCGTACACCCGCAAGTCGCTGCCGTACGCAAGTGAAAGTTGTCTCTATTTTCGAGTATACAGTCACTGTTATACTGACGTTACAGAAGTCCAAAGCGCGCTCACGTCGGGCTTGTACATGAGACACCTCTGGGCAGCACTTGCCTTTTCCATTGATGACAGAATAGCTGCTTTCCCCCTAACGGAATGTACGATCTGTGTCCAGCCACGAATACCTGCCCCCAGCGTGACTGACACCTCGTCACAAAATCGTGGCGACTCGCCATCTAAAAGTTTCTCAGTGTTATTCTTATGTAACATGGCTTTGTAAAAGATAACTGCCAAGTCGACCTCTCAGGAAATGTATAGTGTCCCAGAAATAGTTAATGCTCGCTTCCTTGATGTCTCAGCTTGTATGCATGGTAATTCTTGCCCTAACAGAACCTGTTTACGAAAATAACACCAAATGCAGTCTTCCTCGACCGAACGTGGTACCCAGTCCATCAAGTGTTACCCTTCCTGCTTTCAAAATACTATGTAGAGGCTCCTTATCCCAGCACTAAGGATGTGAATGAATTGAGCATTATGATTGGCTCTTATCGAATTTACCTACTGCTGCTGGTATCAAAACACCGTCAGCTTTTTCTTTCCTTCTGCAGACGTGGCTTTCAGCGGCAATAAACTATTTTACACCGATTAACATATAGCAACGACAATTTAACCTCTATGTCATACACATCGTCATATACGGAAAGATTCTAACTCAATTACACTGCTCTCCCACTGAGGACAGGTGCTTCAATATTACTGCATGAAACCGATATCGAAACCAGCAATATATCACCACGTAGGATGTCGATGTAGTAAACATACAATTAATATCCTCTGCCAAACAGAATCATCCCTTACACATCATTTGTATATATACTGCAAAGACAGACAGTACCATATATATACTCCCCTCAGCACTAGGGCATCTATGGCCGATGGGTGCCCACAGTACCTCAGAGGGCTGAAGTCGCTCTCAGAACTGTTCTACAAATTCGGGATCGTTTCTCCGTGGCAAAAACGCGTTACTGTTTCTGCTCTGAACCTGCTTCCTTGTTTGCTCGCTTTTCTATGCACATCTCCAGACTCGAGGATTACAAGAACACATGTATTTTTTTCGCATGGGCCACCGTAATATTATGCCGTCTTCGTGGTACTTCTCGATATCAAGCACTAGGCAGCATCCTACAGATCGCTGGCGTAACATAATTCCCAAGATATAGACTGGCGTTTAGCCGGCCGCGGTGGTCTCGCGGTTCTAGGCGCGCAGTCCGGAACCGTGCGACTGCTACGGTCGCAGGTTCGAATCCTGCCTCGGGCTTGGATGTGTGTGATGTCCTTAGGCTAGTTAGGTTTAAGTAGTTCTAAGTTCTAGGGGACTGATGACCACAGCTGTCAAGTCCCATAGTGCTCAGAGCCATTTGAACCATAAACTGGCAATTATTTCTCTACAAACCCCGAACTTTAGCAAGGTGCAGTGTCCTGTAAACTACCGAGTAACCAGAAATAAATAAAGGAAACTGATATTTCCACTCTCGAATACTGATCTTGGTGATGTCCCAGATTCGAAATCATTCCTATAATTTACAAGCAAAGTAAGATCTTTCCGATGTCTAGAGAACAGGCAAACATGTCTTCCACATGCTGGATGCACACACCACAATCGATCTTCTCTCAACTAAATAAAGGTGCGAAATGTGCAGAAGCAGTCAGCCGAACCATTTACATGGGAGGGAATACTATCCAGCGCAAACGCATCTCCATACACAATCTTCTCAAGTTTCCACTTGATCACGAAAGCCGTCCGACACATACTAAGTATTAGTTCGCTATTCGGTCATTAGAGGATGGCAAAGTTAACTCGGAAACATTCCTACAGTCCAACAGGCCTCTGCGTTCAGATGGCTGCAGCCATTAATGGGAAACGTAAACCATTCCCACCACAGGCCATGCATGCACGGAATCATTCTAAAAAACTGGTCACATATATGTTTTATCGTTATACTTACAATTAAATGTCACGATTGCAGTCTCAATTGAACAGCATTCGACAATGAACGAAACACGGGAAATAAACTCTGCTGTTGGCAGTGGCTCCGGAAATAGAAATATCAGAAACGTCAGTATAACAGTGACTGTATACTCGAAAATAGAGACAACTTTCACTTGCGTATGGCAGCAACTCGCGGGTGTACGCCTCTGCAGTGTCAGCACCGACGTTTAGGTAAACACGCATTTAGACAGGAATTTCTCAGGTGTCAAGTATGAAAGGGATGTCGCCACCTCATGCCTGAGGGCAGCTGTGTGTGGTTTGACAGCTGATGGTCGCGACACTTCCAGGGGTAGCCGCTAACCTCCTGTGACAGGGTGTGGAAGGCACTGATTGTGTTTTTGTTACATGTCTGTTGCGAGTGGGCCTGTAGGCTGTGCTATGTGCTATTTAGCCACTTTACGTGTTGATTTTGTGTTTGCACATCTGTGTACTGCATTATTCAGGAGCAGTTTGCAGGTCTGTACTGAAATTATTTCGGAAAATTAGTTGTTTGCATGTCTGCAGACTGTGTATTGTGACCCCAAGCACATCAGGGCTAGTGTTTTGTGTCAGTGTGATAAATATACTCCATCCCTAAATAAAATGTTCCAAAATAAATAGAGTGCACTCCTTCCTTATTCTCCCCAGCAGGCCAGTGCAGGCTGAGTCAGTTTCACACCATTTTCCCCCTAGAGACCACCATCTTGGATAACTTCACAGGAGGGATGACAGCACCATCTGGTGGCAGTACTTTGTACTAGGTCAGTTGGACTCTAGATCTCATGGTGGAGAGACTGCCTGCAAAATAAAGACTTGTGTCCAGAGTTGTTTCCCTGCCATTTTGCCACACCCCAGATCACGATCTTGGATTACATCACAGGAGGGATGACAGCAACCTCTGGTGGGAGTATTGTGTACTAGGCCAGATGGAGTCTACATCTCATGGTGGAAACACTGCCTGCAAAATAAAAACTCATGTTCAGCACTGGCAAAGTCGTTTTCCTGCTATTTACCCCCACCATCTTGGGTTCCGTCATGAAATGGATGACTGCATTCTCTGGTGGTGGTACTGAGTACTAGGTCCAGACGTTGTGGAAAACACACTGTTTGACGCCATCTTGGATAACTGTACTTCGTCATCACCTGATGTCATGGACGACATCTTGGACGACAGTGCCCTCTGGTGGTGGCACTGTCTACTAGGTCAGTTGGAGTGCGGACCTCATGGTGTACACACTGGATGGTGGTGCTGCCTCTAATTGTTTAAATAAAGAGTGGTGCATTATTTCGACAGTTGACGATTAGCAAACATGTTTGCAGAGTCTTTTAGTTGAATTATTACGAGGGCCGTTCAGAAAGTAACCTCCGGTTGATTTAAAACAATACACCAAGTTAAATAATAATATTTTAATATATACATCTTACAACTACATCTTTGCACTATTTTTCTACATAGTCTCCATAGCGATTGAGGCACTTATCGTATCTCTTCACAAGCTTTGAAATTCCTTCTGCATAAAAATCACCCGCTTGTGCCTGGAGCCAGCCTGTGACCGCATCTTTGAGCTTTTCGTCGTCATCAAACCGCTGTGACCCGAGCCATTTCTTCAAATGCATGAAGAGGTGATAATCACTTGGCGCCAGGTCTGTGCTGTAAGGTGGATGGTTGATAACGTCCCACTTGAAGGACTCAAGAAGGGCCGTTGTTCTGCGAGCAGAGTGAGGATGGGCGTTATCGTGCAAAAAAACGATACCGGAAGTCAGCATACCACGGCGTTTGTTCTGTATAGCCCGTCGTAACTTTTTTATTGTTTCACAGTACACGTTTTGATTAATGGTCGTACCACGTTCCATGAATTCAACCAACAACACCCCTTTGGCATCCCAAAACACCGCTGCCATCAGTTTTCTGGCAGAAAAATCTTGTGAGGCTTTTCTTGGTTTGGTAGGCGAATTTGAATGTGCCCACATCTTTGATTGTTCTTTTGTCTCAGGGTTCACGTACTTAATCCAGGTTTCGTCACCGGTCACGATTCTGTTTAACAATGGTTCTCCTTTGTCCTCATAACGTGACAGAAAGTCTAATGCAGAGGCCATTCTTTGAGTTTTGTGGTGGTCGGTAAGAATTTTGGGCACCCATCGTGCACAGAACTTACGGTAACCCAATCTTGCTGTCACTATCTCGTACAAGAGAGTCTTAGAAATCTGTGGAAAACCAGTAGACAACTCCGACATTGAGAAACGTCGATTTTCACGAACTTTTGCATCAACTGTCTGAACGAGTTCGTCAGTCACCAATGATGGTCTACCACTCCTCTCTTCATCATGAACGTTTTCTCGTCCACTTTTAAATAAACGTACCCATTCACGGACAACTCCTTCACTCATAACTCTTGGTCCGTACACGTCACAAAGCTCACGATGAATAGCTGCTGCAGAATATCCTTTGGCTGTAAAAAACCTTATGACAGCACGCACTTCACATTTGGCGGGGTTTTCTATTGCAGCACACATTTCAAACTGCCACAAAAACTAAACTAGCGCAGGTACGACGTTCACTCGACCACGGCTTGATGCCGACTGACCTGTTGAGCGCGTGAACGCACAGATGGCGTCGCTACTCCCCCCACAACCCGCACTGTGACCGATCGGAGGTTACTTTCTGAACCGCCCTCGTATTTTGACATTTTATGAGTTGTTTGGCTCTCTGGTCATTAGTGTACTGAATTATTTATGAGTGGGTTGCAAGTCTGTATGCTGTGCAGTGTATTATTTTTGACAGTTTACAATTAGCAAGTGTGTGTATAGAGCATTATACATGAGTTATGTAGGAGTAGTTTTCAGGTCTGTATGCTGTGTTGCATGTCAGAGCGTGTGTCTGTATCACTGTTATAAATATACTCCATCCCTAAGTAACTTGCTACAAAATAAATAAAGTACACTCCTTCCTCTGTGCATCAGCCTGGTGCAGGCTGGGTCCTTTTCCCACCAAACCCTACGAATAGGTGGTGACCGGGTGACTTAGGTTAGTGGAGGTGAGCTTTGTTTCCCGCAATTTTCTTAGGTTGGTAGCGAATCCCCAAGGGACCTTTCTTTGCTTCCAAAATTCAAACTTGGCACCAGTTCCTAGGAGGAGGTGGTGGTTGGGTGACAGAGGTCAGTCCAAGTGCCCTTTCTTACGTGGCATTTTCTTAGCTTAGTAGAGATATGTGAATTGACCTTTATTTACTGCCAAAATTGAAACTTGGCGCCAGTTCCCCAGAGGAGGTGGCTTAGGTTAGTGAAGGTAGGCCAAGTGACCTATCTTCCCACTATTTTCTTAGGTTATTAGAGATAACTGTGGTGTGATGCATTATCCTGTTGGAATTTGAAATTCCTGACGATTTTCTGGGGGGAGGAGGGCGTGGCACTTTCCCACTCAATGCCGCCATCTTGGATAACGGTACTTGCGTCATCAGCTGACGTCATCGCCGCCATATTGGATGTCGTCCTGCGCTGTTGCCAAGTCTACATGCCGTCATCTTGGATGACGTCATCGCCGCTATCTTGGATACATCTGGCAACAATGCAGAGTGTGCGAGAACCATCTTTGCCCCAGTACTTTAAGTGACCTATTTTCCCGCCATTTTCTTATGTTAGTGGAGGTATCTGTGGTGTG
Organism: Schistocerca cancellata; assembly: GCF_023864275.1. Taxonomy (NCBI): domain Eukaryota; kingdom Metazoa; phylum Arthropoda; class Insecta; order Orthoptera; family Acrididae; genus Schistocerca; species Schistocerca cancellata. The sequence continues at coordinate 8,574,481 of NC_064627.1, forward strand.
TTGCATTGTACTGATGGAGTTTGAACTTCCTGCCGTTTTCTGGGGGGGCGGGGGGAGAGGAGGGGGTTAGGTTAGTGGAGGTAGTCTAACTGACCAATTTTCTCGCCAAAATTTGAACTTCCCGCCATTATTGCCGCAATCTTGGATCTGCCATCTGGAATTAATTTGGCAACAAGGAGAGTGGGGCCACACCCCTGTTGTCCCCCTACTCACGTGACACCTTAAACATATTTTTGCATGACATAGACAGATTCTAATTGATCCCACACCAAAAAGGATATGCCTCCAGTAGCATACACATCAAATTGACTTTCTCTTGTTCACAACGTCGACGACGAATGAGGTAAGTTATTTCCTTTACAAATATTTTGTCAACGCTCTACTTTTATCATTGCTGTAGTGACCACTGTAAACACAGCTCATATCGCTCACTTCCAAAGTCGCTGTATCCATTTAGAATCACACGTTCGATATCTATCGTTTGGAGCCTGCGGATTCGATATGCAAACATTCTTGGAAATTACCCTCACTCTGTATACCTTGAGTTGGGTCTCTGCATTGTTAGCAGCTGCTAAGTTGTCTGCCGTGCGTGGCCTGCAGCAGCAGAGTGACTTCCGCTGTAAAATACTCAGATCAGATCCAGTATCGATTAGATATTTCCTTCTTGAGGTCCGATCTGTTATAAATAGGCGCAGTCAGTGGCACCTACTGACGACCCCTGTTCCCATTTGTTAAAGCGCACGGGCTTGTACACTTTCCCGCCTTCTCGCCGTACCAGCAAACTGTAGGGCCAGACACGGACGCCGTATGCCTTCAGCGTCGTCGGCTACGCCCGCCACGGCGGTCCGTATTTCCGCGTGGAAGCAAAGCTGCCGTCTGTGCACTTAAGAGATCCACCTTGGCGGCCAGGGCATCGTAATCGCCACGTAACACCGTAGGGTTTATAGACGTAAACACTGGGAGGAACAGTTGTTGTACTGACCTGCGAGCTCGGCGGGACGGCATCTTGAATGTGGTCAGCAAGTTCTGCGACATGTCCGACTGCGTAGCAGTGATGGTCTTTACGTGGGCCGGCAGACGGTTGCTCCAAATCGTGCGCAAGAGGTTGTCAGGAACGGTGCCGACGTCCACTTCGTTGCGAAATTGGCGAAGGTATTGACCTCCAGCCGCCCGCCCCCTCCACCCCCTGAGCAAACCACAATATGGGATTGTGGGGCTAAAAGCACGGGAGGCGCACTGCCAAGATTGATAATGTAGACGGTTCCATCGATGTTTGATAATTCCGTACCGCAAAATTACGTCGTGGGTCACCACTGACGAGAGGTATAACTATGTGAGAAAATCTCGCACTTGAATTTCCGTATACTCAAAGGAGAGATGCAACCTCAGATTCATTAACTCTCCACATTTCCACTTGTGTACAAGCGTTACTATAAACAACAAGAGTTACAGAATGTCTACAAAAAACAAAGAGTGAAGATCGGTAGTTGCTCTGCTATTGTAAGATCCAGTGTGGCGCGTCGCTGCAGGCGAGTCACCGCGCCCCTAGCGACGGAAACGCGCGGCCTGAGGACGCCATTATACTGGCTTCATTTCTCACTCGCGCACCAACTTCGAGGCGAGTCACTGTCGCACGCGCCGACTGCGATGTCAGTGTGTAGTAGTGGCTACAGGTTCTTGAAAATTTAGGTTTTTATTTTTTTTGTACATTATCCTCATGTTTGCTCCAACTATCATTACTTTCACGTTTGGATGAGCTTTAAAAATGTAAACAGTGTGAGTCCCATTAGCTCCATACTTGGCTTTATTACACTTAATTTTGGGAATCCAATTTGATTTGAAAAGTTTGTACGCATCTCCTAGGTTTCTTAAAACTAATCTGTTTTGAATATACATAGGCTTGTCATCACCATCTTTTCCCACAGAAATGGAATCACGTATGTTAGGTTTTCACCTGCTACTATTATCATTACAAAAAACTCTTTCACTAACAGAACTGTTTCAGTAGACAAGGACTATCCAAGCTAAGGATAAGGGGTAGACTGTATTCTCCTTTCTTCCACTATTTTCTTTTTGTACCATTTAGTTGCCTACTCCAAACTACCAACTTTGTTTAGGGAAGTCAGCACTAAACTTTTTTCACTTTTACTAGAAATGAAAAACTTGTCTTTAAACGAGTCAATTATTTCTGACTGTGCATCATCACAGCCACATGTTTTCTGATGTTCATCTGTTTCTCCCTGAAAGAAGTTTCACTTAAATTTACTCTCATTTTGAAACGCCCCCTTAGAACAATTTGTACAATATGAAACGTCCCCTTAGAACAATTGTACAAGACTGTGCTTAACCTGACACACAATAATTTTAGCGCAACGCAATCTGACTATCAAAAATCCCTGCAAAAGAATGGCCCTGAGTAACATTAAACTATACCTTTCAGAAATCACTTACCTCACAAAAATCTTCGTTGCTCGAACTACTGCAATACAGCGAGCGCCACTACTGCCAGCTAAATAAAAGATTCAAACTACTGAAGGCACTAACTACTGATAGGGATGGTTAGCAAATGAAAGATATTAATAGAGAACAAACAATGTATTTACCTTAATATTCATAATTGACATCCAGTATTACAAATTATCAAAACTCCGCCATCTCTCTGCCCACATCCACCACTGCTGGCGGCTCACCTCCAACTGCCCAACGCTACGCGCTGTTCACATCCAGCTGTAGCAGTTCATGACAACAATGGCAGACAACAATGCAAACTAGCCACATACTGCACACAGCACAGCCAGTGATTTTCATATAGAGCGCTACGTGGCATTACCCATATAAAAATCTAAACAGCCTACTTACAATTTCATCAGATTCATCTTTGCAATATTTCTTTGAGATGATACATTTCTTTATTACTGAGGTTTTCCGTATTGAAGCCAAAGAGTAGTTCAACAAATGCAAGCCTTCTTCAGCATCCACAAACTCAGAGCCATCAATCGACCTACAACTACCATAAGATGGTTTCAGTTATCAGTAATTCAGGTTTTCTTTCATTGATAATTTCTCTCTACATGAAGTGTAGATTTTCATTCTATCTTCAGTACCTAAGCTCAGATCAAGCATCCAGAGTTTCTTTTTAAGGGATTGCAACAAGATTTTGACCACTTCAATTCACAGTGCGTATTCTTAGGAAATGAAAGAAAGATAAATCAAAAAACATCAACAAGACGAAACCTACAAGAGGTATAAAAATGTAAAATTCACAGTACAAATTAAATTAGCGCATTAATTATGAAGGAACAATTTTTTTTTAAATACACTTGCACAAACCTAGTAATGCATGCCGGTAAAGTTTGGTGCTCTAGTCCTCAGACTATAATTAATCTTATTGCATTCTGTGTAAAATGCCACTACTACTATTTCAGAAAGGCTGCTACACATAAGCTTGACTTGTGCATCATTTGTTGCATTGCAGCAACCTGCTCCTCTTTCCGCCCTCCAGTGCGTTGGTAACTCTCTTTCAAGAACTTATCTTTACTGAAGTTCATTATTCCGACAATAAAATTGAAAATTTTGTTTAATTATTGTTTATTGGTAGTCGATCTTTCTGTTATGTTACTTGTAATTAATTAATTGTAAGACAAACAGCTTTAGAGACTGATCTGATTTACACCGAAGAAACCTTGTAAATAAGCTGAAATTGGTCTGGGTGCACAAGTAAAATAAAAAATTGTTAATGGGCAGCTTGCAGAAGTCATTTTTCTGCTGCAAAAATGGCACCACGAATAACTTTTTAATATCATTTTAACTTTAGTTTTATGAACCATCGTTTTATCAGCCAGTTTGCAAAAGTTGTAATATAGATGGCAAAGGAAATTTAAGTAGAATTAAATTTATTTCATTATGTTCTCGTTGGAATACTATCACGAAATTTAGCACACACATTATAGAAAGTGTATGAGAAACATTTTTTCGAAACAAAAATTTCAAATTTTGAAATTTTAAGAATTAAAAAAATTGGTTTTGGAAAATTGAATGTTTTTTTGTATCTAGTAAAGTAACACACATTTTTAAACATTAGAAGAAACTACATAAAGCAGACAAAATTTCAATTCTGTTTTTCGAATAGTTTTTGGGATGTAGGCTTTTTAAGATTTCAGAGCATGACAAAAACGTCACTATTATTGGTTGCTTTAAAAATTCAGAATTCTAAAATGGAAAGACGAAATAGAATATTTAATTTTGGATTTTTCATTATTCTGACAGGTAGAATAAAATGACAAATAATTTCAAAATTCGAAATGATCAATGTTCAAATTTAATTTTTTATTGTTTGATTTCACGTGTAATGACCCTGATGTTTTCATTATCAAGCATGCCAATTTGTGTATAGTTAAAAAGATGTGTATAATAGGCCTAATGAAGCCATCGATCTCTGTATAAGTTTCGTATTTTCGGTAGCAAAACATGTAATTTTGAGTGTATAAGTGTATGAAATAATTGATATGACTAATTTTGTCGAAACAGCGATGTATGCCACTAGAAACATAATATTTAGCCAGAAAACAGCGTTTCTAGATGTGCCTGCCAGCAGAAACTGTTCTCGGGCTGGCGAGCGCACAGGCGTGGTGGGCGTGGCTGGGACACGGCACCACACATCACATCCCGACTGAAGTAAATAATTTTAGCATCAAACTTAGCGCATTTCCCATACACTTAAGCAATGTGTGTGATTACATCGTGTTTAATTAATGTTGACAACGATTTTTTTCTCCTTTCAGCGGTCGCATTTAACACCTCCGAGGAACTCATAAAAACTGTGACATCTTACGGCGTCCGGGAAACTTTCTTGGCGTCAGTTATTTTTGACAGCCCGTCGCTGGAAGTGTCTGCCGACCTGCCGACAGACTTAACTGTAAGTAGCAGTGCCACAGCAACTGTGGGTGTGTCAACATTTTTACCGTACTGTGTTTGAGTCAGTGAATAGCGTTTGAAGTGTCGAAGCAGCGAGTCTCTCCTCTGTGAAGCAGCTCGGAGTTCCCTCACCAGTATCCGTCTCTCGCGAGGCACGTATCGGCACCCACATGCTGACCACACGCTTTCTCCTCTGGGGAAGCGCAAACTTTTACCTCTGCAATTCGAGTGCTGGAGCGTGGGCACAGAGAGTGGTGTGGTAGGTGCAGCAGTGGGACGCGGTAGCCTGGGCCGGGCCGGGCCGGGCCGAGTGCCACCACTGCTGCTGCAGCCACGAGCACGTCGGCCGGCGTCGGGCTCGGCTGCTCCTACACTCGGTTGCCCCTAATTTAATTTCGGACAAGTGTTCCGGGTATCAGCAGCACTGCCGTTGAAAACATTTTTGTAGGTAAAGGAATACTGTTGCGGTATTGTTCTTATAGTTATTTAATAGTCTCCCAGATCGTGACGCTCAAATGTTGACATTCAGTATCAGTAAACGATAAGAAATACTCGTACCTCGAAGAGAGGCAAACCTACGTTAACACATGTGTAGTTTTAGAGAATGCTTTTGACATTCTCGACTGTAATACACTCTTTGAAATTCACGGAGAGCGAACGATCGTTTACAACTCGTACCGAAAGCAAACAGCAGTTACAAGAGTCGAAGGACATCGAGGGGAAGAAGGAGTGCTCGAGAAGGGAGTGAGACAAAGTCGTAGCGCACCCCTAACGTAATTCACTGTGTACATCGAGCAAGCAGTAAAATTGATTGACAAGTCTGGAAAAGATTTCAGACAGAAGGTTTAGTCGACGGCATTTATAAATGTGTTAGAGACAGTAAAGGATCTGGAAGAAAGCTGAACGGAATGGATCGTGTCTGGAAGCGAAGTGACGAGGTGAACACCGCCAAAAGTAAAACGAGGCTCACTGTAGTGTTGTGCTGTTGGGCAGTGGTATACCTGATGATGGTCGCAGTAGAGATGACTGACAACAGTAAGAAGAGAACTTTTGTACGGAAGTTAAACGTAGACGGTAAACGGTTCAAAGAACAAGAGAACAGAGGCGTTTGAAATTTGGGACTACAGATAAACGCTGATCAAATTGGGGGAAAAAAATTATGGCACAGGTTTCCTAAAAGTAGGTGGTGGTGATGGTGGCGTTTGGTTTGTGGCGCGGTCATCGGCGCCCGCCTACAAAAAGGTAAATGAGGCAGACGCGCGCCACTTGTACTGTATCTACATTGCCGCAGCCGTGCAGGATTCAAACGGTTTGCACACCGTGGCTGTGCAGAGCACAGCGTGGAGAGTTGCGTCAAAAGTCTTTCGGACTAAAGACTACAACGACCGGAAGAATTTTACATTACAACTGGTAGACAAGAAGCGCTGGTTCGAGAATTTGTCTACGTCTTGCACTACCTAGACACAAATGTCACTTTGTGAAATTGATGTTGTTAGTTTTATGATCGTAAGTGCCTCTGGCTGCTGGCGACGGTTCCCTGTATTTTATTATCCGTACAGCTCGTCGAATTGCGCTGAGGAGACGCGTCTCGTTCGTTGACGTTTCACTGTCGACTGTTTACAGCGAACTGAAGCCGACAGTAGGCCAGGCCGGTCTCAGTCAGAGGCGTCCGTCAGGCTGCGCCATCGTGCTCCAACCCTCACAGCCTGTACGAAAGCTCAAACCGCGCCGCACTGCTTGCAGGGACGTCAAACGTAAGGGCGGACTGCTCAGAAACCCAACGGTACGAGGCAATCGGAGGACCCACACTACGTGAATTTACTGCTGAGTTCGAGACTAAAAAGAAAAAAAACCGAAAACCCTCGTACACGTACCATCTGAATAAGAAAAACCCTTGCTTCTTGGTATTCGATTGACTTACAAGAGGTAAGCTGCTCGTAGACGTTTCAAGTGCGACGAGCGCAGGCAGCCGGGAGATGGCGGCGGCGGGTGCGTGCAGTCGGCCGAGTCCCGCCATTATGCGCCTCCGACGTCGCGAGGACAAAATCAGAAATCTCGTCAATGTTTCCGACTGTCAACTGAATTACTTTTCCACCCACCCGACTTCACAAGAAATGAATTACACACGAACTGTGTGAACCACTGCCTCCCATTCTTCTCGGCGATATCCCAATACCCTATCAAAAAATAGTGAAGAACTTGAGGGTAGCTTAGAGTGAGATGCGCAGAAAATACGGCAAGACTTTCACTTGCCGCTAAGCCCTGCAGAAGTTTCGTAACACGTTCCCACAGGTTGTGAACGTTCTGACGGACCTCTATTACTGTCACGTGATCTACGTGATGAATTATGGCACTCGCAGTGAAATCTCTTAGGTGGTTAGAATCAATCGCCTGCGCTACATTTGCAATATCCGATGTCATACGGTAGACAATAACTTGTCGGCAGACCAGTTACGTAGCTAATATAAGCCACGTCTATTTCATCTGCTCTAAGCACACGAACCCCAGTACCTGGTATTGTGTTGGCAGAAGAGCCAACACCGTGTTGCTAGTGGAGGCCGAAATGCACGCGTTTAAGCTCACGCAGACTGGCGTGAGGTCTGGAACAAGTAAAGGAATTTATGGTAGCAAATAAAGTATGTAGTTGATGTAATACTTAACTTTAATCCATAATTGGTGTACATCGCTCTTGACTGTACAGGTTCTACAATCTCAGTATTAACTGGTAATGGCGCCTTGCTAGGTCGTAGCAAATGACGTAGCTGAAGGCTACGCTAACTATCGTCTCGGCAAATGAGAGCGTAGTTGTCAGTGTAGCTTCGCTAGCAAAGTCGTCCGTACAACTGGGGCGAGTGCTAGGACGTCTCTCTAGACCTGCCGTGTGGCGGCGCTCGGTCTGCAATCACTGACAGTGGCGACACGCGGGTCCGACGTATACTAGGGGACCGCGGCCGATTTAAAGGCTACCACCTAGCTAGTGTGGTGTCTGGCGGTGACACCACACCTGGCATCGGAGGTCAACTGTTTATCATCATAATCGCAGCACAATAAATAACTTGGCACGGCATTGCTGTCTCCACGCAGCCGTAAGTGCAGCGAAAGTGTTTCATATCGTGCACGGCAGTTTACGCGCGGTGCCAAAAAGTACAGAGAGTGTTAAAATCCCGTCACTAGTTCCATTAATCAGAGAAACTGTGTCATTTAAGAGAGGCATTGCTGTGCTAACTACACAAGTTAGGCTGTAGGTACGTCAGTTTCTATTTCTTTCTTTGTATCTTACTTATATGCTTAAATTTTCGTTTGTTATACGAAGTAAACGTATCGACTTTTTGAATAACGCGAGAAATTGCCGTAAAGAGGGAAGATCCATCTTATATGTCGATGAAAGATACATTCGTGAGTCACACATCACGTGGAACGAGTAGTCAGATGGCTCAAAGAAACAAATAAAAGTGGCACTTTCAAAACGACAACTCCTCGCTGTAGTACAAACGTAGAGGTGGAAATAGTATATCGTATGAATGTATAGATGTTAGTGTATTTTGTCCTGCGGATCAAATCACTACAGTAGCTTGTACCACTGACATGCGATAATTCAGTTCAAAAATATATATCACATGGAGTATGTCAATACAAAAATACATATTACAACACATACAAGTTGAATATCATACAGTAGTATCGCAAAATTTCACTAAATGCTATTTACAGACAGCAGCACCTTTATAGCACAGGTTCTAATGGCTACAACTTCGTATAGCTAATTATCTTATTTTTTTTAGTGTGCTGCGTGACTAGGCAAGACAACCCTCGCCCACTCACGCAGCACACTAAGAAAATAACATAACAATCTATATCTTAGAACCTGTGCTATACACGTAAGAATAACACTATCAATACGGTAATGTTCCCTCCTCCTCTTTCTCAATTTAGTAAAATTTTGTGAAAATGATATATGATACTCATTTTTTACATATTGTAAAATGCAAGAAATTTACTCGTGCCTTAAAAATAGGTAAGTGTTTCTTCTACATGAACAAAATCTGCTTTTGCTCCAAATGTGCTTTTAATGTTAAAGATAGGGAGTAAAACGGCAGATTAGCAAAAAGAGATGATTGCCGTAAGCGTTTCGTGGTAATTACTTGAGCTGTGATATTTCACTTCATATGCAGAAAGCAGTTTTGCCGTTTGATTTAATTTCTATAATTTTTGTGTTAGGCGTCTGGAACAGGAATCAGTACCCAAATTTCCCAGCAGCTCCGTTATTGTGCTTGCTGATTCTATTTTGAAATTTTGTATCTGTCGAATAATTAGCCGTTCTCAGGTAACGTTCAAAACGATTGCCTCTAGTCAAACTAGCTATAGCTTCAAGTTGGGCGAGCCATATAAAATTTTTGTGCTATCTCTGGATAAATATCGTGCAAAGAGAAAATTACAATTCGGATGCAAATCGTAAAACTTGTAAACCGTGTTACGATGTGTACCAGTCTCTCATTTCTTGCAGACAGCTGAAACGAAGACGCTCTTTTCAGTTATATTAGTCAACCACTATATTATTGCACATAGGACTGAGGGCGCTTCCGTCGGCTTCTCGAAAGCTTTTATCGTGATTCTTGACGCGGCCAAGCAGAAACACTTACTCGTTTACTGTCAAGTCAGCGTGTGTTTCCGATAAACGTCACGGGAGGCCAAGTCCAGTAATTTCGTAGTAAACGCATACAGTCGGTGGCACAAATCATTATGGTTTGAATTTTTCTTTCTGCTACCTCGCAGTTTCGTTCCGTTAGAAAGGAAAATGAATCGTGTGTAGTTCGGGCTCAATAGGAAAAAGGAAATACACTATGTGATCAATAGTGTCCGGACACCCTCAAAACCATACGTTTTTCATATTAGGTGCATTGTACTGCCACCAACTGCCAGGTACTCCACATCAGCGACCTTAGTAGTCATTAGACATCGTGAGGGAGCAGAATGGGGCGCTCCGCGGAACTCACAGACTTCGAACGTGGTCAAGTGATTGGGTGTCACTTGTGTCATAAGTCTGTAGGCGAGATTTCCACACTCCTACACATCCCTAGGTCCACTGTTTCCGATGTGATAGTGAAGTGGAAACGTGAAGGGACACGTACAGCACAAAAGGGTACCGGCCGACCTCGTTTATTGACTGACAGAGACCGCCGACAGAAGAGGGTCGTAATAGGTAATAGGCAGACATCTATGTAGACCATCACACAGAAATTCCAAACGGCATCAGGATCCACTGCAATCACTATGACAGTTAGGCGGGAGGTGAGAAAACTTGGATTTCATGGTCGAGCGGCTGCTCATAAGCCACGCATTACGCCGGTAAATGCCAAACGACGCTCGCTTGGTGTAGGGAGCGTAAACATTGGACGACTGAACAATGGAAAAACGTTGTATGGAGTGACGAATCACGCTACACAATGTGGGGATTCGATGGCAGGGTGAGGGTAGGGCGAATGCCCGGTGAACGTCACCTGCCAGCATCTGTAAAATTCGGAGGCGGTGCTGTTATGGTGTGGTCGTGGTTTTGATGGAGTGGGCTTGCACCCCTTGTTGTGTTACGTGGTTGTATCACAGCACAACCCTACACTGATGTTTGAAGCACCTTCTTGCTTCCCACTGTTGAAGAGCAATTCGGGGGTGGCGATTGCATCTTTCAACACGGTCGAGCACCTGTTCATATTGCACGGCCTGTGGCGGAGTGGTTACACAACAATAACATACCTGTAATGGATTGGCCTGTACAGAGTCATGACCTGAATCCTGTTGAACGCCTTTAGGATGTTTTGGAATGCTGACTTCGTGCCAGGCCTCACCGACCAACATCGATACCTGTCCTCAGTGCAGCACTCCGTGAGGGATGGGCTGCCATTCCTCAAGATACCTTCCAGCATCTGATTGAACATATGCCTGCGAGAGTGGTAGCTGTCATCAAGGTTAAGGGTGGGCCAACACCATACTGAATTCCAGCCTTACCGATGGAGGGTGCCACGAACTTGTAAGTCATTTTCAGCCAGGTGTCCCGATACTTTTGATCACATAGTGTGGCTGTTCCTTGGCCCCTACATTTAATTAATAAACAATCGTATGAAGAGCGTATGTATTGTGTTGTCTCAGAAAATATTGTTCTACTGTAGCTGATTAACAAATAAAATTATAACTCCCAACTTATTTATTAATATTGCGGTATTTTCGTATAATATAATTTACAACGATAATCTGTACAATGTTTGTGTGGAAAGTATAAAGACAAAAATCTAGATTGTCATTGAAACCAAATCTGGTGAAAATACCTTCATTTTGTAAGAAACAACCTGTTCAGTCCTATTACCTCTGACTTCTGGGAGTTAATAGTTCCTTCCTCGAATACTTTCAACATATTCCTCTGATGGCTGTCCCTCAAGATACAATCCATTGACCATTGCCATTTTTTATTTACATGGCTAATTATCATCAACGATGGCGAAGCCGACTTAACAGATACAGCCTGTTTTCCTCCGTAACTTCTTTATCCTTATGATTTCTCATTAGGTCAAATGCTACGGGTCATTGTTCTTGGCGGTTTTGACATGTTGTTCTCTGCGTGGCAAGGGCCAGTAAGTAGTAGTTGCTACTAGGTGTATCCTCTGATGTTCAAACATTCATTTGGAATTGCATACATTCTGTTTTGTGATTTCTATAAAACATTTTGTCAACAATCGCATGTGTCAATTGTGCCTCAGTCAGTGAAAGTAGAATTTGGTGCACATGTGCTTGTTATGCTCATTTGGGAAATATGCCTCACTCTATTTGAAGTGGACTGTAGATTAATCGTTATTCAAACACCACACACTCCATGATGCCTCTCGATGCAACACTGCAAGGGCTATGCTGATGGACTAGCAGCCGGTGATCTGAAAACACCCCGAGGTGAGAGGAAAACCATAAAAACAGTGAATCATGTACTAGAACGTGCACAGCGCTTACGTGTTCCGTTTTGTAGAGACTACACCCTAGTTGGTACACAGTAGAGGGCCACGTCCAGGCACGTACATGGAATGAGGTGAGGTACGGTAAGAGACGAACAGACTGGACACCCCTCCACGGTCCTGCACTCGGCTCTTATTAATTTTGAATTTTAAAAGAACACTGAAATCCACCGACGACGTTTTGGCCTCAGAATGGACACAATCTCACACTTTGACATACACAGTCACAAGAAAAATTCACACATAGCAACTTTATTTCTCTTTTTTGTAGCTGTAACTCAGATTCATCACATTATTGAGCTATAAATAGCATTCGTGTCCACCTTGAATGATGGATGACCCCTGGTGAAAGTAGAAATATTTCAAGAGATGTTGGTTTTTCACGAGAGAGATTGTACTTAAATTGAAAATATCAGTCCACTTGATTGTAACATTTGCGTCCGCCCCCCCCCCCCCCCCCCGCCAGCCCCACACGAGAAGTCTTAGTATGCCTAAGATTTCTCGTGTGGAGCGGGGGAGATTGATTTGTAGGTCTAGGTTAGGATGGAATGTAACGTTTTGGTTGGAGGATCCTACAAGTATGATTTCGAAATCTAGGATGTGGTGATTGACTGTAGGCTTAAGTTGCAATTAAAGCCAGCACTTTAGTTATGAATGTGAATGCGAAATCATGGTTGTGGCAACAAATAGCTTGATCTGTGGCGTACTGATAAACAACTCGTCACCTTGGAGTAGCTGTGTCGACCTAAAAAAGAAAAAAAAAAATTGGTCGGTACCGCAAGCTTATTCGGCGCGGCCACGAGGGCAGGTATTCACCGCGGAGTTGAAGGCCACACAAATGTTTTATGTAACTGAGCTTCAAATAGTCTAAATTTACTAACGTGATCCCTGAAAATAATTACGCACGTGTTATTGCAACCTATGGTTGGTTGAGAGCGTGAAGAATTGAACATCGAGCCGAAGTAATACTCAGTCTTCCAACTTTTTATGAAACATGTACGGTACTCTCTTCAACAACCACTCCAAGGGTGTGCTTCGACTGAACAGTTAATACCCTGATGTTTAGATTCTCTCCATATTTAAATCATTCTTTTGTTATAAAAACTCAAAATTGCAAGGTAAACCTATATTAGATAATAGGCAGGTCTTCGAAGAGTATCTTGGTACTCATAAACTACGAAAAGTTCAAAGGGGGGAGGGGCACTATTGTACCATACGCGTCTCGTACTTCTGTCGAAGCCAATATTCTCTCAAAACAGTTCGAAGTACTTAGAATAACATCCACAATTTTTTGCATGTCAATTTGATTGTCCAGTACTGATTAACAGTTTAGAAGTAACCAAGCGCATTGAAATTTTTTTGAGATTGCTAATGTCGGATCTGTGTTCCACAGCTCGTTTTTTCCTCAAAAACGCATCGGAAAATAATTCAAATATTCTTGGAAAAACTGCTCCGACTTTATCAAAAACTGATGCTTTAACATAGAATTCAGTTTGAAAGACGAGTTTCACCTATTCATTTCCATACAACTTAAAACCCCTATCGGAGTTCATTATTCGAAGCAGGCATAACTACATAACTTACTGGAGTTCATTCTCCGCTTCTCTCGCTTCGTTATCACCTCTCCACGGCTGCTTGTATTCGCTGAAAAGCTCAGATAATCGGTGACTGCTTACATCTACGTCTACACAGATACTCCGCAAGCCGCCGTGAGGTGCGTGGCGGAGGGTGCCCTGTGCCACTGCTGGTCGTTTCCTCTCCTGCTCCACTCCCAAACAGAGCGAGGGAAAAACGACTGTCTGCATACCTCAGCATGACCCCTAATTTATTGCATCTTATCTTCGTGGTCCGTACATGAAATTTATGTTGGAGGCAGTAGAATCATTTGGCAGTCAGCTTCAAATGCCGGTTCTCTAAATATTCTCAATAGTGACTCTCGAAAAGAACGTCGCCTTCTCTCTAGGGATTCCGATTTGAGTTCCCGAAACATCTGCTTACCTGTTGTTCAAGCGTACCGGTATCAAATGTAACAACCCGCCTCTGAATGGCTTCAATGTCTGCCGACCCGATACGGATTCCAAACACTCGAACAGTACTCAAGAATAGGTCGCACCAGTGTGCTGTATGCGCTCTCCTTTACAAGTAATCACTCTTTCCTAAAATTCTCCCAATAAACCAAATTGACCATTCACCTTTCTACCACAATTCTCATATGCTCCTTCCCTATCACATCACTTTTCAGCGTTATGCCGGGTATTAAACAGTCTTGACTGTGCTGAACAGGACATTAGTCACATTGTATCCGAAGAGTACAGGTTTGTTCTTCCTATTCATCCGTAGTAACTTACATTTTTCTACATTTAGAGCTAGCTGCATTCATCACACACAACTAGAAATTTTGTCTAAGTCGTATCTTCCTACAGTCACTCAACTTCGACACCTTACTGTACACCACAGCATAATCAGTAAACAACCGCAGATTGCTGCCTACCTTGTCCGCCAAATCATTTATGTACAAAATAGAGAACAGCAGCAGTCCTGTCGGACTTCCCTGGGGCACTCCTCACGATACCCTTGTCTATGATGAACACTCGCCGTCGAGGCCAACATAACGGGTTCTATTACTCAAGAAGTCTTTGAGCCCCTCACATATCTGTGAACTTATTCCATATTCGTTAACAGCCTGCAATGAGGCACAAATGCTTTCCGGAAATCTAGAAACATGGAATCTGACTGTTGTTCTTCATCCATAGTTCGCAGTATATCTTGTGAGAAAAGGGCAAGCTGAGTTTCGCACGAGCGATGCTTTCTAAAACCGTGCTGATTCGTATATATAACCCTCGGACGCTCAAGAAAGTTACGTATATTCGATCCGGGAATATGTTCAAGGATTCTGCAGAAAACCGAAGTTAAGTATGCTGGTCTGTAATTTTGCGGGTCCGGTCTTCTACCCCTCCTGTACAGGGTGTACATAAAGTCCGGGAACAAGAAACAAACGTTTTACAAATATCATACTTATGTCATTTTGAAGATAAGCCCTGAAAGTTTTTTTTTTTCATGCATACCGCCACAGCGTAGTTTAGTAATTTGCTAGTCGCAAACGTGGCAAGTTCAGGTGCGAAGTGAGCTTTCTGTGTGTTGGAGTTAGACCAAAAACAAGTGTGCTACAGCTGTTCAACGGATGTTTAGAACCAAGTGCGGTAGGAAGCCACCAACAAGGAAGCCCATTTACCACTGGCACAACAACTTCGTTACGACGGGTTGTTTACGCTCGGCAAAGTGGAGTGGACGTCCCAGTGTGAGTGAAGTGAATGTAGAGTGCGCACGAGAGAGATTCGTAAGGAGCGCAAAGAAATCGGTGCGTCGTGCATCCCGTGAATTCCAAGTGGCTCCAGTGACGCTGTGGAAAGCAGACATGACACCATTCAAATTGGAGCTAGTGGTGCATCTCAATGACGACGACAAAGACAAGCGTTTTGAGTTTTGTTTGCGGTGGCAACAATTGAATGAGGGCGGGGATGGCATAGTTGATCGCTTAATTTTTAGCGACGAAGCCACTTTTCGCACTGATGAGAAAGTGAACAGGCATAATCGTCGAACCTGGGGTACAAAGCACCCACACGAATGCACTGAATCTGAGCGTGATTCTCCAAAGGTAAATGTTTTTTGTGTCTTGTCACGTCGAAAACTGTACAGGCCATTCTGTTTCGCCGAGGACACTGTCACTGGATATTCCTACTAGGACACGTTGCAGCAATGGCTGATGCCTCAAATGCAGTCGGACTCTCCCTGTCTTAAACGTGAAGTTCGCGGGTACACGAACACGGAGCTGCCGCATCGATGGATCGGCCGTACTACAGAAGGGGACAGCTCTTTCGTGAAGTGGCCTCCCCGATCGCCAGATCTCACTCCGTGTGACTTTTTCTGTGGGGACACATTAAAGATCTGGTGTATGTACCGCCTCTACCACGTGATGTAGCATAGCTAAGGGAGAGAATACGGGAACCGACTGCACACTTACGTAGGATTTGTTAGAGGTAGAAATAAGTGGGCCACTTAAAGTTTTCCATATTTTAACAGAACCATAAAAGATGTGTTACAAATCATTGCTTATTGTGTAATTTAGCTCTACAGAAAGATTGTTACTAAGTGAGATATTGCACGAAAAATTACATGCAGACTATAATTTCCAAATTAGACAGAATAGTAAAAGAATCTGGAGGTTTGCAGCTCGGTAATGAGTATATTTAAGGTCACTGGAATTATTATATTCACTTCTCAGTACATTGACGTTTTAATGTTCCTGACAGCAAAAGTCAGTTTCAGCTGAAGGATTGTGAACTAACTTCACAAAGCTAGACGATAAAGTAGAAATGGCACAAGAAAGGCACAAAAGAATGATTTCTTACAAAAACAATGGATACAAGAGGGTCCAGAGAACGACTTTTACTTTTCCTACCTGCTTGCAAAGTTTAGAAAAGGAGGGATATGAGATAAATCGATAGAAAGGTGGAAATACACGTAGCTTCATTTTTTCCCAATTTAATGTAGATCATAGGAGAAATCCATTCAAAGAAAGCCCCAGAAAGCCATTGCCTCCCTTCAAATGAGCTTTGTTGCCGAGCTAATTCTTCTGTGGAGACTGGCATTGTTGCAAAATATGTGACAATTTTCGTTCACATATGCTTTGCAACTGTTAACTAAAATCATATTCTGTCAGCTGGTACTATCACTCCACAGCTCAAAAAAGATTTTTTTTTCTTCCACCTAGTTGATGAAATCATGTAAGACGTACAGGGTGTGTCCAGAAAATAAGGAAATCGAATAAATCTTACACAACGATTTATTGAAAATAAAAGCACAAATCCTTAGTATTCTTCAAAATAGCACCCTTGGTGCCAACACACTTTACCAGCGCTTCTTCCAGCTGTGACAGGCTGCCTGGAACACGTTGACAGACAGGAACCTCCTCCAGACACCTCGTCGTGGTGTCTTTCACGGCGTCTGCCGTCCCAAAATGATGGCCTTTTAAGCTTCTATTTATTCGAGAAACCATTAAAAAAAGTCCGCTGATGCCAGATCGAGACTGAGTGGTGATTGGAACACGTTGTCACGCTGTTGTGCCTGACCAGGAATTCGAGACATGAGATAGCTCGAGTCGCCAGTTGTCACTGACCTTCCTAGCGCGAGGCACCCTCTTTCGGAGACTTTCCAGTAAAATTGGCTGTTGGCTGTTTGTCCCTGTGGCACGAACTCCGAGTGGACAGTACCTTGGGAATCAAAAAAACAGGACGAGCATCGCCTTCAGGCCTACGTGTGCCACTTTGCACTTTGTCTCTTTGATTGAATGACATGTCACTGTTCCGGGAGTCACACCATTTTGATCTGCTGACGTGTCACTTGAACACAGGTACACATCACGAGGAACACGCACTGGGCAGCGACCTACCTTCCCGAGACCTCCCCCACCAACTGTTTCCACACCAGTCGCAACTTCCGAGTTGGAAGGAGAAAAAATCATTCTACTTACTTTACGGACGCACAATGTATTTGGGCGTCATAATGATGTCCCTCTGAGGAGCACTGTGAATTTTACCACTAACAGCGTAGTATACATCGTTAGAAAGCCTGTTCAAGCACCTCAATCTATGGATGATTTTTTTAATAACACCCATCTCCTCCCATCCTGTAAAAGCAATACAGAAATTATCAATAGAGCCCATACTATAGTTTGCAGGGGAGGGGAGGACGGTTGATGTGGGGGTGTAAAGTATTTTCCATATTTTGTAAGACGAATGATTACTTGCAAGTAGCCATAAAAAAGTTCTAATTCCGAACCTGTTATTAAGCTATGTAACAACGACTTTTAAATAATTTTCTTGGAAGGAAGACTCCTTATTTTTTCCTTTCCCGGAGAGCAAGGGGCGCGCACGCAACCCCCTCCCCTCCCCTCCCCCCACCCCTTCCTTGTCTGTTACATTCCGCTATCCAGGTGCTGGAGAAACCGCAAGCATGTGAGCATCGGATCTTCAACGACAACAACATGTGTGTTCATTTCTGTCATTCCAAATGCATTCATCATGCGCGAACCCGAGTAATGCGAGGATAATGATTCAGTGAACTTCTGGGCTTCATATTTTGCAAGAAGCTCCCTTGTTCACAACAGGAGGTTCTAAAGATCCTCAAGGATGTGTACACCTTCGAGTGCATAAGCTGTGGATCTTGCGGACCTCTCCAAGTGTACCTGTTCCAGTTTTATAAAGTGTTTGGGGAATCCTAGTTCATGAAACTTTTTGACAGATTAAAACTGTGTGCCGGACCGAGACTCGAACTCAGGACCTTTACCTTTTGCGGGCAAGAGCTTCTGTGAAGTTTGGAAAGTAGGAGACGAGGTACTGGCCAAACTAAAGCTGCGAGTACGTGCTTCGGTAGCTCAGTCGGTAGAGCACTTGCCTGCGAAAGGCAGAGGTTCCGAGTCCGAGTCTCTGTCTGGCACACAGTTTCAATGTGCCAGGAAAATTCATATCAGCGCACACTCCACTGCAGAGATAGAATTTCATTCCTGAAATCCTAGCTCACTTATAGGAGCACGGTGCGCTTGTCCATAAAACATACACAACAAAAGGTGAGAAACATCGTGAGGCTATGACCAGCCTCATAACCAGTCTCTGGTGACCTGCTGCTCCTCATGATGTGAGACATATGCAGGTTATTGTCTGACACAAAACAAATACCATTCAATCTAGAGGCTGTAGCCATAAGTGTACAACTGACAAAGCCATTGCAAATCTGAGCAAAGAAAGTCATCTACCGCCATTAACACTAAAACCACCGAGATGAATCTAAAAATATTTTATTTAAAAAGCAGTTTTTCAGCAACTGTGTATAAATTTCAGTGGAGAAATAACACAGACAAGTGGTTGAAAAGAATTGTTTAATATATTTACATATGTTTAGACACCTCTAAGAATGTCTTCGTCAGAATGAAAATTTAAAAGCTCTATAAAATAATACACAGAAAAATAAGTTTGACGGAAAGAGGCACGTAAGAAAATGATAGTTTACCATTCAACTATCTTACATAATCACACCTCCCTAAACTATCTTTGCCGCACGGGGACGGCGCGAATATTCATTTATGTACGTAGGGCATAATTAAAAACCTACATAACTGCTTCCCCCCCCCCCCCCCCCCCGTGATCCATATCACTGGGCATCAGTATACCGTGGTGGTACATTATACTACTTGCACCTTTTCCGTACTTCAAACTCTAGGCCTGTCAGGATACTGAGCCTTTATTCAAGGCCAAGTTTACCTCGTTTATCCCGGAACGTGTCAATACAAATTATCACTACAACTACGTACAAAATTTTTAAAGATTGCGTGAACAGGCGCATTTGAATTCAGAGTCTGTAGTTTGATTATCGGAATCCAACCGCTGCTAGCCGGCCGCGGTGGCCGAGCGGTTCTAGGCGCTACAGTCTGGAACCTTGCGACCGCTACAGTCGCAGGTTCGAATCCTGCCTCGGGCATGGATGTGTGTGATGTCCTTAGGCTAGTTAGGTTTAAGTAGTTATAAGTTCTAGGGGACTGATGACCTCAGCTGTTAAGCCCCATAGTGCTGAGAACCATTTGAACCATTTTTTAACCGCTGCTATTGACGCATTGCCCAGCGCGCGCCTCACGTGACGCACGCGCACTTGAGTTTGTTAACGCCGCAGTTACGTCGAGCTGTCTATGAGTGTGCTACAATTTCACTTGTTTACTCAGTCAACAAAAGTGCTCATCCCATTGCTGCAACGTAGTTTGCTGAGGCTTGTGCATAGTGGAACCATCGATGCTTCGGCGAGGAGGTTCATTATTTACCGCCCATGCCTTCGTTCCTGTCGTAATCCATACGTTTCAGTGGTTGAACCGGGCTCACGCTGTCAGCATCTCAAAGACACTTGAATGGGTTCAAGGTAAGTCTCCAATGCCATTTTTGTTTCCATGCCCACTCTGTGTCCACCAAGGATATAAATGTTCGGAGTCAGTCCAAGTGAAGTTATCCCATAAAAATTAAGTTGGTTGCTTGACGATTTTGAAATATTTTTGCTTTTTCGTATGTGATTATCCTATACTTGAGAAGTCCACAACAGTTTTTTTTTTTTAATTTACCTTGCACCGTTAATGAATGGCGGCTATTTCTATTTGTAAGTGCATGACGGATTTTCAGTTTGGAGACATTATCTCTGCATGGATTAAGTTACAACATTGTAGTTGACATTATTGTTTTTAGAAATGTCTCCTCTGCAACATTGTTTATTACCCAAAATACCCTAAATTAAAAAATAACCAGTCCTCACTTCCTCAATGTCCGCCCCCTGTAGCTGAGTGGTCAGACTAAAACTGTGTGCCGAACAGAGATTCGAACTCGGGATCTTTGCCTTTTGCGGACAAGTGCTCTTCCAACTGAGCTACCCAAGCACGACTCACGCCCCGTCCTCACAGCTTTACTTCTGCCAGGAAGTTTCATATCAGCGCACACTCCGCTGCAGAGTCAACATCTCATTCTGGAAACATCCCCCAAGCTGTGGCTAAGCCATGTCTCCGCAATATCCTTTCTTTCAAGAGTGCTAGTTTTGCAAGGTTCGCAGGAGAGCTGCTGTAAAGTTTGGAAGGTAGGAGACGAGGTACTGGTAAGAAGTAAAGTTGTGAGGACGGGGCGTGAGTCGTGCTTGGGTATCTCAGTTTGAAGAGCACTTGCCCGCGAAAGGCAAAGGTCCCGAGTTCGAGTCTCGGTTCGGCACACAGTTTTAATCTGCCAGGAAGTTGCATGTGTTTTTATCTCTTTCCTCACACTTACAATTTCATCCGATAGTTCATTTGAAAGATCATATCTTTTGCCAAGTCATTGAACTGTTGTGTTATGTTGGTTTTGAAAGCATCAGCAGTTTGCTTTTGCTGTTCAAATAATTCCCTTTACGATTCTATCTGTTGTTTTAAAAACTCATTAAATTTTTCATGAACCCGCATGAGCCATGGACCTTGCCGTTGGTGTGGAGGCTTGCGTGCCTCAACGATACAGATAGCCGTACCGTAGATGCACCCACAACGGAGGGGTAACTGTTGAAGGGCCAAACAAACGTGTGGTTCCTGAAGAGGGGCAGCAGCCTTTTCAGTAGTTGCAGGGGCAACAGTCTAGATGATTGACTGATCTGGCCTTGTAACACTAATCAAAACGGCCTTGCTGTTCTGGTCCTGCGAACGGCTGAAAGCAAGGGAAAACTACGGCCGCAATTTTTCCCGAGGGCATGCAGCTTTACTGTATGATTAAATGATGATGGCGTCCTCTTGGGCAAAATATTCCGGAGGTAAAATAGTCCCCCATTCGGATCTCCGGGCGGGGACTACTCAAGAGGATGTCGTTATCAGCAGAAAGAAAACTGAC
The DNA here is from genome assembly GCF_023864275.1 of Schistocerca cancellata. Lineage (NCBI taxonomy): Eukaryota > Metazoa > Arthropoda > Insecta > Orthoptera > Acrididae > Schistocerca > Schistocerca cancellata. The sequence continues at coordinate 8,595,818 of NC_064627.1, forward strand.
GTTCTACGGATCGGAGCGTGGAATGTCAGATCCCTTAATCAGGCAGGTAGGTTAGAAAATTTAAAAAGGGAAATGGATAAGTTAAAGTTAGATATAGTGGGAATTAGTGAAGTTCGGTGGCAGGAAGAACAAGACTTTTAGTCAGGTGAATACAGCGTTATAAACACAAAAGCAAATAGGGGTAATACAGGTGTAGGTTTAATAATGAATAAAAAAATAGGAGTGCGGGTAAGCTACTACAAACAGCATAGTGAACGCATTATTGTGGCCAAGATAGACACAAAGCCCACGCCTACTACAGTAGTACAAGTTTATATGCCAACTGGCTCTGCAGATGATGAAGAATTTGATGAAATGTATGATGAGATAAAAGAAATTATTCAGGTAGTGAAGGGAGACGAAAATTTAATAGTCATGGGTGACTGGAATTCGTCAGTAGGAAAAGGGAGAGAAGGAAACATAGTAGGTGATTATGGATTGGGGCTAAGAAATGAAAGAGGAAGCCGTCTGGCAGAATTTTGCGCAGAGCACAACTTAATAATAGCTAACACTTGGTTCAAGAATCATGAAAGAAGGTTGTATACATGGAAGAAGCCTGGAGATACTGAGAGGTTTCAGATAGATTATATAATGGTAAGATAGAGATTTAGGAACCAGGTTTTAAATTGTAAGACATTTCCAGGGGCAGATGTGGACTCTGACCACAATCTATTGGTTATGAACTGTAGATTAAAACTGCAGAAACTGCAAAAAGGTGGGAATTTAAGGAGATGGGACTTGGATAAACTGACTAAACCAGAGGTCGTACAGAGTTTCAGGGAGAGCATAAGGCAACAATTGACAGGAATGGAGGAAAGAAATACAATAGAAGAAGAATGGGTAGCTTTGAGGGATGAAATAGTGAAGGCCGCAGAGGATCAAATAGGTAAAAAGACGAGGACTAGTAGAAACCCTTGGGTAACAGAATTTAATTGATGAAAGGAGAAAATATAAAAATGCAGTAAATGAAGCCGGCAAAAAGGAATACAAACGTCTCAAAAATGAGATTGACAGTGCAAAATGGCTAAGCAGGCATGGCTAGAGGGTTAATGTAGGGATGTAGAGGCTAGATACTGCCTACAGGAAAATTAAAGAGACCTTTGGAGAAAAGAGAACCACTTGTATGAATATCAAGGGCTCAGATGGAAACCCAGTTCTAACCAAAGAAGGGAAAGCAGAAAGGTGGAAGGAGTATATAGAGGGACTATACAAGGGCGATGTTCTTGAGGACAATATTATGGAAATTGAAGAGGATGTAGATGAAGATGAAATGGGAGATATGATACTGCGTGAAGCGTTTGACAGAGCACTGAAAGACCTAAGTCGAAACAAGGCCCCGGGAGTAGACAACATTACCATGAGAACTACTGACAGCCTTGGGAGAGCCAGTCCTGACAAAACTCTACTATCTGGTCAGCAAATTGTACGAGACAGGCGAAATACCCTCAGACTTCAAGAAGAATATAATAATTCCAATCCCAAAGAAAGCAGGCGTTGACAGATTACCGACCTGTCAGTTTAATAAATCACGGCTGCAAAATACTAACGCGAATTCTGTACAGACGAATGGAAAAACTGGTAGAAGCCGACCTCGGGGAAGATCAGTTTGGATTCCATAGAAATATGGGAACACGTGAGGCAATACTGACCTTACGACTTATCTTAGAAGCTAGATTAAGAAAAAGCAAACCTACGTTTCGTGCATTTGTAGACTTGGAGAAAGCTTTTGACAATGTTGACTGGAATAATCTCTTTCAAATTCTGAAGGTGGCAGGGGTAAAATACAGGGGGCGAAAGGCTATTTACAATTTGTACAGAAACCAGATGGCAGTTATAAGAGTCGAGGGACATGAAAGGGAAGAAGTGGTTGGGAAGGGAGTGAGACAGTGTTGTAGCCTCTCCCCGATGTTATTCCATCTGTATATTGAGCAAGCAGTAAACGAAACAAAAGAAAAATTCGGAGTAGGTGTTAAAATCCATGGAGAAGAAATAAAAACTTTAAGGTTCGCCGATGACATTATAATTCTGTCAGAGACAGCAAAGGACTTGGAAGAGCAGTTGAACGGAATGGACAGTGTCTTGAAGGGAGGATATAAGATGAACATCAACAAAAGCAAAACGAGGATAATGGAATGTAGTCGAATTAAGTCGGGCGATGCTGAGGGAATTAGATTAGGAAATGAGACACTTAAAGTAGTAAATGAGTTTTGCTATTTGGGGAGCAAAGTAACTGATGATGGTCGAAGTAGAGAGGATATAAAATGTAGACTGGCAATGGCAAGGAAAGCGTTTCTGAAGAAGAGAAATTTGTTAACATCGAGTATAGATTTTAATGTCAGGAAGTCGTTTCTGAAAGTATTTGCATGGAGTGTAGCCATGTATGGAAGTGAAACATGGACGATAAATAGTTCGGACAAGAAGAGAATAGAAGCCTTTGAAATGTGGTGCTACAGAAGAATGCTGAAGATTAGATGGGTAGACCACGTAACTAATGAGGAAGTATTGAACAGGATTGGGGAGAAGAGGAGTTTGTGGCACAACTTGACAAGTAGAAGGGATCGGTTGGCAGGACATGTTCTGCGGCATCAAGGGATCACCAATTTAGTATTGGAGGGTAAAAATCGTAGAGGGAGACCAAGAGATGAATACACTAAACAGATTCAGAAGGATGTAGGCTGCAGTACGTATTGGGAGATGAAGAAGCTTGCACAGGATAGAGTAGCATGGAGAGCTGCATCAAACCAGTCTCAGGACTGAAGACCACAACAACAACAACATCTGTGATTCCAGATTAGGCGATGCTTGAAAACACTATTATATATCCAGTGACGTAGCAGACCGGGGTTGGGGAGTGGGGGGGAGGGAGCGGCCCGCCCCGAGTGTCACTCGAATGGCATTGAGTGCTGACACAAGTATCTGGTCTGTGCGTGTGTAACGAGGCGATGGCAGCGAAGTTTAGGGAAAGACTACTTCCGGGCGAGGATTGGCGGTGTGAGGGACGGCGTCTCTTAACAGTACTGACAACTCAGTTTTAGTGCTGATTATTTGCTACGGTAGAAATATCCCACGAAACTAGAACAACTGTACGCGCAATTTAAGGGCTCACAAGTTTAAATCTTTTTAATCTTTTTAATACATCGTACCACAGTTATTGGAATGCAGCGCCGCTGCGTGGTGATGCACAACTATCAATAATTTTGCGCTTCGTATGTTCCCTTTTCTTATGCATTTTTCATGTTTTAGTACGCGTAATACGAGCCATGAAATATGTTAGCGTCCAACAACACTCTATTGGCTCGTAACGGACTACAAAACGCAGCTGGGCTACCAGAAGCAAACTCGAGGGGTTTTCCGTCCTGAGCATCCCTCTGGAGGATGGCGCGGCCCAGTTAACCTGGAACGGGGAGGAGCGCCTGGTAGCTCTGCGGTCACTTCACTGGCCGTTCTAGGCGACTACAAACAGCTCATAATGCTCCGCAATTTCTGATCCTAGCCACTGTGATACGCCACCCACAATATCACCAATATTGATATTTCAGTAGCAATCATAATACTTTTACTTCATTCACACACTTGTTTTGAGGGTAAAAATTTTGAGAAAGTGTCTTTTCATTAGCATAACTGCCTTTTTATATTTTTTTCAGTCGTGAATCACGAACTTCGGGAATCAAGGCGTTTCAAAAATGTGACACTGAAACTTCATATACATCCATCTTCATATACCACCGGCCCACAATGTTGGAATGCATTCCAGTAACCGTGCCTCGTACCAAACAAACGATCGCTAGGACTGGCAGCTGCAATTGAAGGCACGAAGTACAGCGACTTCTACAGAGGTCCACTTCGGCGTTTGAGCTCACTATGGACTGGACAGACTGTTTTGGATCCGCTTTCTGTTGCTTTTATTTTCACAGCTCTGCAGCTTGGTCGGGGTTCCCCCAAAATCGTCATAGCTTGTCGGCTGTTTCATTTCTCGTTTCTACGGTGTTGTGAAGTCCGACGTGAAGTGAATTACTGTTATTTCGATAGTGTGTTGTAAGAGAGCTGAAAAAGTATTTTGCAAAAAACTAAAATCGACACCAGTTGCGTTTGGATGGGACTTTTTGGCTGCTTTCGGGTAGCTAGCTGTTCTCAAAAGCTGCATCAGAAGTATTTCTGACATGTCTGTGTATTGGCAGCATGTCACATGCACAAGTCACAACAGAAGTAGTAGTAACCACGTGTCAATTAACCATAGCGTGGTCACCTCGTTCGTGCTGATAGTACAGCTTCTGTTACGGTTTCTGTAAGCAGCTTATGCTACCCAAGCACAAACATGTGGTAAATCACCTCGCGTGACTTTAGAAAATGGATGGTTTATGCTAACCGAAACCTGTTGTAACATTATTGTATTATATTTAGTATGCAATGTCATGCCCTGCAAACATACGTAGCAAGGAATGTTTCATGTCATTCTGTGGATATAAGCTGTTGGAGGACCCACCATTGTGCTGGGCTAAGTACAGTAGAACATCGATCATCCGAACTAATTAGAGGAAATGTGTTACGTGGAGAATCGAACCGTATGTCCTAGAACCTCGTTTATACGTATTTTGAAGGCTGGTGATAAAATAAATGCACAAGTGAGACTAACGTTAAAATGAAACTTCTCAGTATATTCGTATTAACTTAAAATGCATACAAACGGACGATACATATACCGTAATATACCTTAGAGTAGTAGACAGTTCTCAGGAGAGGCATTGTCTAGCAGCACGCTAGTAATTTTCTCGAAACCAAAAAATATTAAACACTGTCTGTTAGTCACTTTTTTTAGGAACATGTACGAAAGACCTAATAAAATAAATATTCTTCAAGGAATTCAAGTGGAATGTGTGTTCTTATAGGACAACTATCCAAGGATTTCCACCCAATAATATCCAAACAGCAGACTCTGTACAAATTTTATTAAATTGCCAATACTAAACTCTTTTAAATAACAACAACTCATATAACTTACAGAACTCGACAAATGGTTAAAAGAATGAGCTTTAAAAACAATAACGGCGGCTTGCCACCATAAAATCAAGGAACATTTTACAATAGTGCTTTTAGAGTTTACCCAAGAGACAAAATCCAATAATAAGTTAACTTGGCTATACAACTTAAGATCACTTACAAAAACCTTTAAGAATGATGGCACTTGGTACCATAAAATTGGAAAACATTAAGAGCAGTAATAAACTAAAAAAATAAAAATAATGGCAACTTGGCACCGTGAAATAAGAGAAATTTCTTCTGCAAGAACAAATTACAATGGTGCTTTAAAAGATTTTACTCCACAGACCAAGATGCAACAATAAGTTACCTTGGCATTACAATTTAAAATCATTTATATAAAAAAACTTTGAGAAAGATAATGGCACTTGGCACCATAAAATCAAAGAAGTGCAACACACAACCAATAAATATAAAACAAAATAGTAATTTGGTACAACCACACGGCAAGGGCAACTCCCAACGCAATCACAGACGAGCGAGCTCTCAACACTTGGGAGCCTTCCCACTGAAACGGTACCCGAAATAAAGCGCTGAGAGCTCCCCGACATACCTCCCACAACTGCCCATCACTTACGCACCTCGTTTATGTTCTGTAACACATGACAGATAATACCAACACAAGATAAAATTCAAAAATCAAATAACAATATAACATCCCGACAGCACATGATAACCAGGGCGCCGTTAACTCGGGCGCTCTTAACAAATGCCGGAAGCCAACACACACAAATCTTAAAAAACAATTCTCGCTTCTTAAAACAAAACAATAAAAGCCAAGCACACATGAATAGTCAAACCACAGTCTTAGAAGTGCCTTAACGACACCAAACACGGCTCCCAGTGAGGTAAAAATACAGAATACACCACTAAATGCTGTTATACAAACCAAACTGATGGGATCGTGTTGTTCAGATCCCAGAAGACCACATATACCAAGCAGCAGTAATTCACTATGCATATATACTGCCCAAAACCGCCTTTCTTAGGCAGATTTTACCTAACACATCAAATGCCAAATATACCGTACATGAACGCAACTCCGGGCAGGTAACAGCAACCACCTACGTGAATTCCTTCAAAAAGGAACTAACAGGCACCACCAAAGGTAACACTGAGCAGACCGGGTGGGCAACGACCCACTCAGTGGGATAACCGAAAGATACTCCAGTTGAGCAAATGAATCAGGACCAACAAATATCGTAACGTGCCACACACACACAGCAAAAACTTCCAACAACGCGGTCCCACATCAGAGGGAAGTTCAGAAATCGCTTCTGGAGCTTCCAGAGGAAAATCTGAGGAGTCAACCGAGCCCACAGCCTAACCCAGCAGACGACTCCAAAACTCAGCAGCTAGTTGTCTCCGGGCCAGAGTATCACAGCACCCCACCGGACCTCCACATCAGGCAGGCAGGCAGAACAAGTACGCCGACTCCAATCAATCACCAGCGCACGGCCAGCACAGCGGCGAGTCGCCTCCGCCCCAGACCACTCTGCTCATATTGCGAGGCACAACAACCTTGGCGCTAGTCGCCAGCAGGTCAGGCAGAGCGAACTCCACGTTCCGTGCAATACCCGGAAACCGAGACTACCCTCTCGCTTTCCGCCGGCCACCGCAAACACACGACAGCGACGTAATAGCAAATCAGCACCGGAGCGCCACCCACACCAGAACAGCGAGCTATAACCGATTACAGCGCGCGCTCTAAACAAGATCACAGGATAGCGGCGCCCGCCATATCATCGAGCATCTAAAAAAACAAATGGACTTCAGCAGAGGAAAGCAAAACAGGCTAAAACTGATGCGCTTCAGAGCCTGTCTGGCGCCATCTTCAAGTATGTTACGGAAATTGACGATTGCCGAAGTTAATCGAAATAAGGTGATTCTCACTTTGGTGCAAGAAACGATTCGGATAATATCGGCTCCTCTTCAGAAAGCAACAACGGCAATACGGATATGATGATAATCCACGAAGAAGACGGATCAGAAAAAATACTGAAAATGATTGTGTAATACTGAAATAGTTATTACTATCAAAGACTGTAATAATGTTAAATGAATCACTGCGGGTCTCGAGAGATGTCTCTCACCGGAACATTTATGTTCCTTATAATGTTCGCTTTGCGATCGTAGAAAAAGGTAGTGAACATTTCCAAAGCAGGGAAGGACCATTTGTCAGTGTATCTAGGCACGGATCAAACACAAAAAGGTGATGTGCAGTATCTTTCAAAGTATGGTTTCATAAGGTAATGCCTCCTGCTGCAAAAATTCTGAGATCTTATGTGGTTTACTCTCCCACAGCTAATGACCTCTTATAGGTTATACATTGTTGTGTTGGAAGTCAGATCTGGAAGCTGGAGAGATCTGTGGAGATTGAATAAGAGACGGTAACCGTTCTCTCCACCCGTCTGTCGTCTTCTAATGTTGTGTCCCCAGCGCAGAAGACGGCTCATCGTCTTTGGCGGAGGCTGCCGTGCTGTCATCTCGAACATGAACCTGTGACTGTGGGCTGCCACTTGTCCAGGTTAGTCTCTGTATCCACAGAGTACTGACAACGATGGTAGGCGACACCTCTCATCAATGTATCCTGTTTGATTATATTTTAAAATAGCACTTTTTACGCTGTATTCTACAACACTCGACATAGATTTGTTAATAGTGTGGTTACTTTTCTGGTAACTTCCGATACGTCCGTCCGAAACAGAGATACACGTCCGGCTCTGAGGAGTGACTAGCGCAGCCCAAGTACTTCGTCTCCCGCGACCCGAGGCTGTCCGAAGCACTTCGGTTGTAACATCGTTACTCTTCTGTTTCTCAAAACTAGTGAAATTTAATAAACAAAACCGGTAGACTCGTAGGGTAGCCATGAGAGACTGTCATACAGAAAACTTGGTTAAATACGATGAAAAGTATATAACTAATGAATAAGAGAAGTAAACCTTTTTGGCGCCTAACACCCGAATGTGCCGACCAATCAGAAGCAAGTTCACTACAATTGGCCGACTGTTCCACGGGACTGGTACACACTGCTGCGCTTATCCTACTCCACTTTTGCACCATATGCTACTTCACGTGTATCGAGCTGCGTCAAGGCGAGCTTCTAGCAAGATAAAATACTGCCAGCCGCAGCCAGGAATATCACACTCTGCTGCCTTTTGCTGTCGTTCGTTTCCTGTCACCAGCAGTACTAATGCAAGATCTACATTTGTGACTGGATTTCTGAAATGGTGGAGACTGACCGTGAAACTACAAATGAACGTCTGGAAAATCATGAAAAGTGGAAAACATTCGAAGTGAGACTAAAATTGCATAAAACAAAAGATGATGCACCCTTGCAATTAATGAACACTGAAAAACTTTATGGACACAACTTTGTTCCTGGGTAAACAAAACCTAGCATTTCGTGGGCGTAATGAGTGATGAGGCTCTAGAAATATAGGCATTTTCGTAGAACTAGTGAAACTATTGTCAAAGTATGATGTAGTGCCAAAAGAACAAAAAAAGGTTCAAATGGCAGTGAGCACAATGGGACTTAACTTCTGAGGTCATCAGTCCCCTAGAACTTAGAACTACTTAAACCTAACTAACCTAAGGACATCACACACATCCATGCCCGAGGCAGGATTCGAACCTGCGACCGTAGCAGTCGCGCGGTTCCGAACTGAAGCGCCTAGAACCGCTCGGCCACCGCGGCCGGCCCGAAAGAACACATATTGAACTTGGAACGTGGTAAATCTCAAAAAGTGTAATATTTGTCGACAGAAGTAGAGAATGAATTTATAAATGTTTTAGCAAACCAGGTAAAATTTAAGCTGGTCAACGAAATTAAATCGTCTAAATGTTTTGATATTATGTTTGATAGCACAGCTGACATTTCGCATATTCATCAGGTGTCTGAAGTGACTCCTTTCGTGAAAATAGACAATAGAAAAGTAAAAGTAAAAGTAAAAGAAGTATTCCTTGGATTTTTTTTCTTCTAAAAGGAAAAAAGCCGCTGACCTACGTGACGAAAAACTTTTTAAGAAGCTTGAAAATTATGGTTTAGACGTTATGCTGTGTTGTTCCCAAGGTTATGACAATACTGCTGTTATGAGCGGCGTATATGGAGACAAGCTATTACGAAAAAAAAGTAGCCGTTTTTGTTAGATGCATTGATCATTTCATTAATTTATGTGGCCAACATTCCTTTTGGACAAAATGTATCTAGTGTAACATTTTTCAGAACCATTTTTACATTTTTTTTCTGCTTCCACTAACTGCTGGGATGTTCTTATTAAACACAGCAAAGCATCTGTTAACAGACTCTCACCAACACGTTGGGGTGCTCATTATGCTGCAGGAAATTTTGATGGGTTTGTGGCTGCAATTGACAAATTTTATGATCAACAAGAAAATTTGGACACCAGAGCTGCTGCACAAAATCTTATGCCTGCTGTATGTTTATTTCCCATTTCTTAATTTGCCAGTTTTATCAGTTGCTTCAAGTGTGAGGAGCTTTGGTAAACTAATATTAATCAAAAATTACTTACGATCCACAATGAACAATACGAGGCTACATAATCTTGCCACGTTAACTATCGTGTGGCGGACTCGAGTGTTAATATTTGTTTACATTCTTATTACTTAAAAACTGTTATCGTCTCCGATCTTGTTCACATCTACAAAGGGTGTTCAAAAAGTTTTGCATAGTATCTCTATTTTTTTAAATTTTTTCAGGAGGAGAATGAACATACTTGGAACATTTAGCTATACATTGAGCCTACTCAATGCAGCCTCCATCAGCTGTCACGCATCTGGCCCAACGTTCTTTCCATGATGTCAATGCACTTTGGTGAAATTCTAGGGATTGACTTTTACACCATCGCTTGACGCAGGAAATAAGGTCTTTCTCACTATCAAATGTTTTACCGCGCAGGTGGGCCTTCAGGCAACCAACGAGGTAAAAATCAGACAGAGGCAAGTCCGGAATGTTGGAAGGATGAGGAACTATTTTCCAACCCATTTTCCTGATTTTCTCCTGCGTCATAAGGGCTGTATGTGGTTTGGCATTGTCATGGTATAGTCTGATTAGCTGACCCTGAAGCTGTGGTCTGTGGGTCTTGATGGCACGTTGCAGCTTGCCCAATGACAAACAGTAACGGTCCCGGTTAATTGTGGAGCCAGGTTCCAAAATGTCATTGAAAATGACACCACACTGTTCCCAGAAGAAGGAGGCCATCACCTTTCGGCCTGCTGTTCGTGAAAGTCATGGCTTCTTCTTCCATGGGGAGCCCAGGTGACGCCACTCCATGGGGTGGACTTTGCTGTCAGGTTCGGACAAAAATAACCATGTTTCATCCTGGGTAATGATGCCATCAAAACAATGTTTCCATTCTTCAGTAAAGGTCTTCATGAGACCCTCGCACACATTCTTCCTCATCGTTTTCATTTCTCTTGTCAATAATCTAGGCACTCAACGTGCACAGATTTTTCTGTACCCTAGGGATTGTGCCATTGATACCACGCTACCCAATGACAAACGAGTAATTTCAGCAAGCTGTCGTGTCGTCACACATCTGTTATTTTGGATGATTTGATCAATGGTCTCATTATTCACACCACTCACTGCCGTCAATGGCCTAGCGCATCGTGGATTGTACAACAGAGAGAAATCACCTTCTTTAAACCCCTGCAGTCACCGCTGGATACCGCTGCGATCCGGTGTCCTCCCCATAAACAGGGAGCAACTTCCTGTGAATCGATGTGGCAGAGTCATCGCCGGTCTTGAAGAGGATCTCCATCACCAACCGTTGTCGCAACCTGACATCTATTTCACGGTCCTTTATACGTTTATGTACCAACTTATAGCTAAATGTTCCAAGTATGTTCACAAAAAATTTCATTCTCCTCCAGCAAAAAATACAAAATTAGAGAATATTGTGAAACACTTTTTGAACGCTCTTTTTACAATGTTTTGAGAGCCCATTAAACGTACAAATACATCATTTCTTCAACTTTTTGTAGTCCTGTCTTACTCAGTTGCATGTAATATTATGGTATACTGATAATTTTTACTTATGGACATGCAGGAATTTTGAAACAAGATACAAAGAACATATCAGATGTTGGAAGTATGAAACAAACCATTCCACATTTGCAGAGCATTTAAAACACTATAACCATCATCCTACAAACATGGAACAAGAAATGAAAATAATGAGAATAAGCAACCATGACAAACATCTTATGCAAATGCAAGAAAACTTCCGCATCCAGAAAGCAATAGCAGAAAACAAACATGTGATAAATGAACAAACTCACATCAGCACAGGCTCCCTACTACACTTCGTAAAGGAAATGATAACATAAAACCAAAAGACTCTTCCCCACACCATCTGGACACACACACACACACACAGCCAACAAAAAAAAATTATACCACACACACACACACACACACACACACACACAGAAATGCACACACATATGCATACACGAACAGACCACAGATACTTCAATAGTTACACTCATAGGGTTGGCAATAAATTTCGATCTTTGGCAAAAACATTTGACAGTCGGCAACAGAAACCAAAACATAGCATTAAAACAAGCGTTCAGTTCACAGTGCTGTCGAATGTGGAAAAAAACCGCAAATTGACGTTCATAAGAAGAAGAACAACACATAAAATGCAACAGGAGCGTAATATGTAAGAAATTGTCCACGCAACCTGTAAGTACAATTCAAAACATTACTACTTAATAGGAAATACCAACCACCAGAACTGTTTATAACCTATAGGCACAGTGACAAAAATGTAAATTAAATAGCTAACATATGTACATATTCCAGGCCACTGATGATGCCTTGCAGAAAATAAAGGCGAAACTCGTATGGCATTAAAATTGTGTTTTATTTAGTTGCTGTCAGACGGTCCATAAGTAAAAATTATCAATATACCGTAACATCATTTCTTGTCTTTTATGGTCCTTCTACCACAAACCATAAACCATATTGGCAACCCCGACATGACTAACAAGAAGCGGAACGCATTTGTGGTTAGTGAAGTGTAAAAATGATCGGTGACAGCAACAACACAAATCCAACGCCCGCATCAGTACAGAACGAAGCGGATATTACTCGAGTTTCAGTGAAGATTCCGCCCGTCTGGAAGAACAACATAAAGGTACGGTTCCTTCAAGTTGAAGCACAGTTTACCACGTTGGGTATCATTAACGAAACCACAAAATTCAATCATGTTGTTGCGTCATTGGAAGCGGATGTTGTAGAATTAATTCTCGACTTTTTGACCTGACCATTATCTACCACTCCGTTCACAGAGCTTAAAACAAGACTAATCCAGGGATTTAAAGAGTCAGAAAATAGGAAAGTTACGAAATTATTAACAGAAGTGGAATAAGGTAATAAGAAGTGGAATTAGGTAATAGGAATCCAACTCATCTCTTGTGTGAGATGCGAACTTTAGCTGGTACGCAAGTCAAGGACGATTTTTTGAAAACCATATTTATGCAGCATATTTATGCATATTTATGTCACCGCACATTCTATGCTAGCTACAAGTAAAGATGATCTTGACACCATAGCCACCATAGCTGACAAAATTGTCAAATTTTCACAAACGGGGTCGAATATATGTGCTCAATCCTTGCAGGCTTCATTCACTATTGCAGTCAGTAGAGTAAATGATTCCAGTAATGACAGAATCTCGAAACTAGAAACGAAGAGTGTTGAATTAACGCTGACAATCAATTAATTGAAAACATTGTTACTTTCAAGAGGCAGCTCACGTTCATCTCGTTCCTCACCAAGTAGATCACGAGACAAGTCACAGTCAGCCCACCGTTTTCATCCGAATGGAGCACTATGTTGGTATCACTTTAAATACCACCACAGGGCAAAGACTGTCAGGGCCCACGCTCGTTTCAACCACCTCCCACTCAAAATGCCAACAAAAGGCCAAACAGTCATGTGATATGAATACATTACCGTAGCAGGCGAGATACCACATAGACGTTTCACAGAAATGAAAACAACAAATAAACGAGTGTGGACTATGATACAACAAAGGAATTGAAGTCAGAACTTTCACAATGGAACGCAATTTCAAAAACGTTAAAAAAATATGTTTTGACAGAGCACAGAGGAACTGCGTGATTGTGAAACTGTTGCGTTCGTTTGTTGCAGCTTATGTAACAAACTATTATGTTTTCATCATTTGATTGGGAATAATCAGTTTCACATTCATAACAACACCTAACTCGGGCAAGGAGGCCTTTCTCACTTTCTTACCGGTCGTACAAGTTAGGTGCGTCAGTAAGAGGTGCCCGTCATATGACACACGTACCGTCACTAATGCCGTATATGACACACCAGACGTGTTTTCCAGTGGAGGATTCGGATGACTTGTCGCCCTTTCATCAAACGTTTGCGGTTAACATTCAAAAGCCCTTTCAACTGCTAATAGAGTAGTTGTGCAGAATCAACTGTCGTTATAGGTCCCTTCCCTACACCTCGCCGTTGCAAATGGACGTTACACCACGACACAGATACAAATCTGAATACAGCACAAAAATTAGCATGAGGGAGGTTCGAACACGGCACGCCCCCTTGGCAGTCTCACACTGTGCCAACAACCCCGATAGTTCGATAATGAGGACACGTTTTATGCGTTTTATGTAGTGCGTTACACGTACATCGCCTCAGCGATGATACGGGGCAACAGCTTTGCTGCCACATTCAACTTGGACGGCTCTAAGCTGCATCTAGGCTGCAGTGAAAAAAATGTGTGTTAAATTTTATGGGATTTGACTGCTAAGGCCATCAGTCCCTAAGCTTACACACTACTTAACCTCAGTTATCCTAAGGACAGACACACACGCCCATGCCCGAGGGAGGACTCGAACCTCCACCAGGACAAGCCGGACAGTCTATGACTGCTGCGCCTTTGACCACTCGGCTAATCCCGCGCGGCTAAGACGCAGTGATGCGAACAGTTGCAGTAAAGACGTAAAAATAAACGAGCAGAGAAACACTGTAGCTTTGAATGTAATTTAATTTTTAAACAGAAGGAAATAACATGTGGCAAAACTCAGGCGACATTGTAACTAAAAACAAGAGTGATGAAAATCCCGGACTTTAAAAAGGGTAATTTTTCTGCATGAGCTATGTAGGGCGTGAAAGCGCACTGTTGATTCCCATGTTTTTTAAATGTTGAGGTCACTGAAGGTATTACAGTCAGTCGTCTGGTAATCTCTAAACTTCCGTAGCAGACTCCAAGGAATATGGTATATTTCAGTACGGCTACAACGATAACGAGAGGATCAACAGAATCCCAAGCCACCAAAAAATCCACATTTCCTCCTCTTTCATGACTTCCTGTTCTACATTTCGCCACTGTTCGGCAGTGATGTGTCACAAAGCTTTGTGCATTAGTACAATCACATTTAGCAACTAAAATGCTTTTTATTTCTCGCTACAAATCCCGTAACTTGGCTCAGGATCAGCTTTATTGTTTTCAGATTGCAGTGTTACGGTGACATCTATAAAAACGTGCTCGATGTCGCGAAAACTATTGTTTTCCATGTTTCTACGACGCTTATCACTCTAGATCATGTGAGACCACGTCTGTTCTTCAAAACAATAGATATTCAAATAAAGAGTACTTGATTTTTCACTTTTCTGCCAAAATTTAATTGTGTAATGTTTTCTTAACTTCAAAAATTCTTTTATAAAATATCGACAGTTAGGAATGTGTATTTGCAGTGAAAACCATAATTTTGCGGGTGATGTGCATTTATAAACTAGAAGACATACATTTTTCTTGATAAATGATGTTCAAACGGAACGAAAAAAAATTATGGACTAAGAGTTTCGAACCGCCGTCCGCTAGTATACACGATAAATCATTCTACGCCACTCATATAACTAAATCACCCTTCCTTATTTTTATTACATATTCCTTCTCGAAAAAGCGTTAAAGCTGATTTTTCTGTGTAATCTTGTGAAAACAACTTGTTTCTCGCCATTAACGGTGTCAGTGTGCGTGTTTCCTTACGAAGCAGGAAGCAGTGTCATCCATTATCACAGTACTTACGAATAGCGAGGCAGTCGGAGCACGAGTAGCATTTACGAAGCAAAAGTATGATTTAGAAAAATGTCGACGGCTGTTAATACATCAGAATGTCTTGAAGATTCTTTTACAGTGACATAGTAATAAGATACCGAATACATAAGTTGGACATAGTTCCAAGAACGGAAGAACACCAGTGTACAAGGGCAACGGCTGCTGACCAATCATCGCGTTTGTGTTTGTTTACATCAAGCTTATTATGAATAAACACTCTGGATTGTCGGCGCTTCTACTGTACAAAGTGGCAGGTCACAGGGCAGTGAGTGCCTTACATATCAATCCTTCATCTACATCTACATTTATACTCCGCAAGCCACCCAACGGTGTGTGGCGGAGGGCACTTTACGTGCCACTGTCATTATCTCCCTTTCCTGTTCCAGTCGCGTATGGTTCGCGGGAAGAACGACTGTCTGAAAGCCTCTGTGCGCGCTCTAATCTCTCTAATTTTACATTCGTGATCTCCTCGGGAGGTATAAGTAGGGGGAAGCAATATATTCGATACCTCATCCAGAAACGCACCCTCTCGAAACCTGGCGAGCAAGCTACACCGCGATGCAGAGCGCCTCTCTTGCAGAGTCTGCCACTTGAGTTTGTTAAACATCTCTGTAACGCTATCACGGTTACCAAATAACCCTGTGACGAAACGCGCCGCTCTTCTTTGGATCTTCTCTATCTCCTCCGTCAACCCGATCTGGTACGGATCCCACACTGATGAGCAATACTCAAGTATAGGTCGAACGAGTGTTTTGTAAGCCACCTCCTTTGTTGATGGACTACATTTTCTAAGGACTCTCCCAATGAATCTCAACCTGGTACCCGCCTTACCAACAATTAATTTTATATGATCATTCCACTTCAAATCGTTCCGCACGCATACTCCCAGATATTTTACAGAAGTAACTGCTACCAGTGTTTGTTCCGCTATCATATAATCATACAATAAAGGATCCTTCTTTCTATGTATTCGCAATACATTACATTTGTCTATGTTAAGGGTCAGTTGCCACTCCCTGCACCAAGTGCCTATCCGCTGCAGATCTTCCTGCAATTCGCTACAATTTTCTAATGCTGCAACTTCTCTGTATACTACAGCATCATCCGCGAAAAGCCGCATGGAACTTCCGACACTATCTACTAGGTCATTTATATATATTGTGAAAAGCAATGGTCCCATAACACTCCCCTGTGGCACGCCAGAGGTTACCTTAACGTCTGTAGATGTCTCTCCATTGAGAACAACATGCTGTGTTCTGTTTGCTAAAAACTCTTCAATCCAGCCACACAGCTGGTCTGATATTCCGTAGGCTCTTACTTTGTTTATCAGACGACAGTGCGGAACTGTATCGAACGCCTTCCGGAAGTCAAGGAAAATGGCATCTACCTGGGAGCCTGTATCTAATATTTTCTGGGTTTCATGAACAAATAATGCGAGTTGGGTTTCACACGATCGCTGTTTCCGGAATCCATGTTGATTCCTACATAGTAGATTCTGAGTTTCCAAAAACGACATGATACTCGAGCAAAAGACATGTTCTAAAATTCTACAACAGACCAATCCTTCATTGGTTTGCAAAAAGTGCGTAAATGGCCGGTTCCTATTTAGTGTATCTGTAGTACGTAGAGGAACAGAAAGGGAAAACAGCTATGGTCGGATATCGAGAAAGCGTACTTTCCAACCGGAGTAAAATTAAGTAAAACTGTGTTAAACACCATAAGTCTTAACATCAATCTGAGTAAATGAATTTGTATTTCAACAGATGGTTGCTCTGACATGACTTCTAGGATTGAGGTAGCGATCACTACAATAAAGAAAGAGTGATAATACTTAAGGAGCACCTTGTTTTAACTAGTCTTCAAACTTGTATATTTCTATTCACTCTGATGTGCAATTAATGTGAAACTCAATTGGGATCGTTAAAGAGATTGTCTCTCTTTTTGCAGCTTCACCAGAAAGAAATGCTGCACCCATATAGCATGTAGGATGGCAACTGTCTATACTGTCGTTTAAAAAAAAAGTCATTGAAAAAATCGTAACGCCATGTGAAAATTTCGGAACGATCACATTTTTCAAGTGACACCTTTACCGAAACAGCTATGATCCTTTTATCTGCAATCAGAAATGGCTGATGTTCTCAGCCAAACATTATCTCTCAGTAGATTTTCCAAGAAAGAAGCTACTGATGTTAGCAAAACAACTGAGAATTTGACTGATAGTTCTGACAATTCTGAAAACAAAGTGAGAAAATGTGGTTTCAGAATTCCTATTGTAGAGTCAAGCCAAACAGCTAGTGGATATTATAGGAAGCACCATTCAAACAGGCAGGATCACACACTGACAAGTTAAGAGGTCTAATATTGCTACATCAAGTATGGAATGTTATTGTAGGGTGAATGTTTTTATTCTTATTCTTGACCCAATAAACACTGATTTATAAAACAGATGCTCTAAAGATTTTCTCAGTCTTTACAATCTCAACACGCTACTACAAAAAATCTGCTCATCTTCAACGAGCTCCATGAAGTCAATGTTTATGGTTGTAGAAACTGTGCCTACAAAGTAACTGGAGAGTATTAAAGTGATTGCATTTCTAATCTGAAGGCAGAGATCAACCTGTGAGTGGCAAAATGGATAAGGAAATATGCAAACAAAACACTTCTGCCAAGCTGTGCAGTTGATTGTTTGCAATTTTGCACTCCATGAATTTTTCCTTCAGTTAGATCTTTAATCTTGGTCCTTCCTTGTCTTCCTGTGTCAGCCGCAACAGCAGAAAAATCTTTCTTGACACTGAAACTCATTAAGGCTTGGTTAAGAAAGCGTTGTGGGCAAAAATGCTTAACAGGACTTGCTTTGTTGTATATCCATGCAGATGTCATTATTAACAAAGAAAAAATCATGTAGAGGCATATTGAGAAGACTGGAAAGAACAGAAAGGATATATTATCTTAATTACAGAGACTATAGTGACAGTTATTCTTCTGTGATACAAAATGATGGTGTAAATAGCGTTCATTACACTTTACAATTTTCTGTAAAATGAAAAAGTGCAAATCAGATGCTAATGTGCATGAAGCACACCAAATATGTATTGTATGAGTGGAGAACTAAAATGAAAAATATGAGCAAGGTAAGTTTTGTAAGATCCTCTATACCAGATTTTAAGCACTCAGTGTATTAAGAATACACAATATTACAATTCAAAACTATAGTTTTACACACCTTTAAGTAAGTTTTGAGTTACTATAATGGTGTAATACTATTCTCACTGTTTACATGTACTTCTTTGGAAGTCTAGGCTCAAATACATTGTTTTACCAATATAATTAATACTATATTGCATTTTTAATTATAGCATGTTTGATTCAAAATGAGTATCATTGTAAATTGTACTGAAAATAAAAATTACAAAAATATATTTGAGAATCTATTTAAAAAATAAGTATATTTATTTGTGATGTAAAAAGGTAGCTGTCAACAAATTAAGAACTACAATTTTAAAAGCATTTTACTGTAATTTCAAATTATTTGCTCTTAACTGGTTTAGCAGGTCTCTGTATCAAAAGACTTAAAGAACTTGTAGTTAGGTGTCAACAGGTATATACATGAAGTTACCTAAGAAAAGGCTGTGAATGCAACGTATTTCCAGAAATTTAAAACTTTTTTATCTGAAATAAAACATATTTTTGTGCTTCTTTTTTACCTGTAAGAAAAAAAAATCATCCACACAACCCCAAAGACAACAGAGCAGTTACGTGCAAGAAGTATTGTGCAGCCAGCACAACAGCTCATGCCTCCAAGCTGCTGAGAGTAATAATATACAGAATTACAGCAAATGAAGTTGAGGAGCTGTTAGAGGATCAGTTTGGTTTTAGGAAAGGTACAGGCTTTAAAGGCAGTAGTGATGCTGCATTTGCTAATGAAAGCAAGACTGAAGACAAAACAAGACTATTTCAAAGAATTTTTTGATTTGAAAAAAAGCATTCTGCAATGTAGAATGGTGCAAGATGTTTGAAATTTTCAAGAAAGGAAGTGTTAGCTATAAGGGGAGTTGGTTTATTGATCCATTTTCATCTACAGCTGCACAATGTGCAAGAAATATTTGGATTTTTATGTTAATATTAACAATTTTACATATAATTATACCTTTCTATACACTAACACACATTAATATATCAATTAAAGATAAATACTTAAATAAATGTTGTTATGCTATATACAGAGAGGTAATATACAAATGTTCTTCTGTATGAGACTACAGTGGGTTAACATAGAAAAATTTATTTTTGTAGATATTCATTTACTGTGTAAAAGCACTGATCAACCAATTAAGAGTTCAATTTAGATTTGAAGTGATCAGTGCTCTATATGTGTTTAATGGTATCTGGTAAGGCATTGTATAGTCTGATACTAGGATAGATAAGACTGTTTTGAAATAACTCTATGTTGGCACTTTGAAC
Source organism: Schistocerca cancellata (assembly GCF_023864275.1). NCBI lineage: Eukaryota > Metazoa > Arthropoda > Insecta > Orthoptera > Acrididae > Schistocerca > Schistocerca cancellata. The sequence goes on from NC_064627.1 coordinate 8,615,479, forward strand.
ATGTACATCCAATTTTTGTCTTGTATCATAGCTGTGTATTGTGTGATTTAGAGTGATGAGTGGTCTTTTTGTGTATAAGTTTTGCTTTAAATACATAATATTTTCCTATATATAGGAAGAGGCAGGATTATCCATTTTTGAAACAATGATCTACATGATTTGGGATAATCTAGTTTTGATAGCACCTCCAGAATTTCCTCAGAACATATCCCATACTGGAGGTGATATTGTGCGACTGCATAATATACACACTGAAGAGTGTTGTAGCTGGTACAATTTTTAATGTACAAAACACAGAACAAGAAGTACTTAATTTTTTGTTCATTTGCTCAATATTTGCTTTCCATCTCAAGTTGTCTTGTAGATGAAGTCCAAAAAATTTGGTACAGGCTATTTTCTTAATCATCTATCCATATGTCAGTTATCAAAGTAACATGTTAGCTATCAGTGACTTCTCTTATGTTTTTTACAAGGGTCTCTTCTGAGTTTCCTGTAATTAAGACGTTTGTATCATCAGCAAATTGAAATATTTTACTGCTGTCATTTCCTATGTTTAGGTCTTTTACATAGAGTAAGAACAGACGAGGACTCATTACTGATCCTTGTGGCACACCATATTTAACAGTCAGTAGCTTGGAATTATATTTCCTGATGACATTATCCCTTTTCTGATCTATTTCCACATACTGTTCCATGTTCTTAAGGTAAGAGCTGAGTAAGTTGTTAGCTGTTCCTCTGATGCCAAGATTTTCTAACTTGTGTAACAATTTGTCATGATTTATGGTGCCAGATGCCTTTGTCAAATCTAAAAATATGCCCATGGTAAGTTTTTTGTTTACTAATGCTAACATCGCCTCCAGTAGGAAGGAGTGAACTGCTGACTCGGTTGAACAGTTTGCTTTAAATAAATGTTGAGATTCTGTCAGAATGTCATTATCCTCTAAGAAGTCTGTTAGTCTCTTATTGAAGTGCCTTTCTATAGAAACAGTCAGAAGTGCCAATGGTCTACAGTTGGAAATATCATCTTTGTTTCCTTTCTTGTACCATGACTTTACTTTTGCTATTTTGAAACATGAAGGAAAACTTCCTGTAGCAAAAGATAGGCTACATAGATGAGTTATGACCTCAGTAATCAAGTCCCCACATTTCTTTATAATGAAATCAGGTAAATCATCCATCCTTGAGAGTGTTTCATTTTGCAACTTTTTATTGTAACCTGTACTTCTTCTACATTTTTTGGGTACAGGAACATTGGTTTGCTTGAGACTTTTTTCGCAGTTTCTGTATACTGTTTTTTATTAGTGGTCTGTTTTAGTAGTTTCTCTGTTTAATTCATAGTTATTAAACATATTACCTACTTCGATTGGGTTAATAATGTTTTCCAAGATGGCCTTCAATACAATATTATTAACTCTATTTTTGTCAGATTGGGTTTCTTTCTTTACAGCTTGCCAGGTTGCTTTTCTAAGTACTTGTCTTTGTCTCGTTCCTTTGTCTCCTTTGTTATTTTATCTAAGAGAGATTTGTATTTTTTGAAGTAACTATCAAACTCTGGAGTTGTGTTGTCACTTCTTGCAATATTGTGTAGATACCATTATCTAGCACAAGATTTCCTTACACCACTCTTAATCCACTTGTTGCATTTAGTGGTTTGGGTTGTTTTGGCTTTCAGTGGAAAAGTAAGACCAAAATAATATTTAAGTATATTCATGAACGCCCAAAACTTATCAGAAATATTTTCTGTGTTATACACTAGCTCTCATGATTCTTGTCAGAGTTATTCTGGAATGTTTGTACTGCAGCATTAATGAAAGTTCTACCAATGTGTGTAGATTTCCTCATATAATTCTAGGATGTGTTAGTGTTTCCACATCAGCTTATAGCCTATGATGATCAGCCAGTCCAGCTTTAATTACAACTGATTTATATTTTGTTTTGGAGCTAATTATTATTTGGTCTATAGTAGTACCAGAGTGATTCATTTCACATGCAGGGGAGTGGACTGGAATCTCAAAATTACTCAAATGAACAAAAAATTAAGTACTTCTTGTTCTGTGTGGCTAATAATATGTTCATCATATCAGATTTATAATTGCTTCACTTATTAAAGTCTACACTTATGTCTCCACATATAAGAACTGTTTTTCAATTTGTTACTACTTTATTTAGTAAAGTATCAATGAAGAAGGCAAAAAGGAATACAAACGTCTGAAAAATGAGATCGACAGGAAATGGCTAAGCAGGGATGGCTAGAGGACAAATGTAAGGATGCAGAGGCTTATCTCACTAGGGCTAAGATAGATACTGCCTACAGGAAAATTAAAGAGACCTTTGGAGAAAAGAGAGCCACTTATATGAATATCAAGAGCTCAGATGGAAACCCAGTTCTAAGCAAAGAAGGGAAAGCAGAAGGGTGGAAGGAGTATATAGAGGGTCTATACAAGGGCGATGTACTTGAGGACAATATTATGGAAATGGAAGAGGATGTAGATGAAAATGAAATGGGAGATACGATACTGCGTGAAGAGTTTGACAGAGCACTGAAAGACCTGAGTCGAAACAAGGCCCTGGCAGTAGACAACATTCCATTGGAACTACTGACCGCCTTGGGAGAGCCAGTCTTGACAAAACTCTACCATCTGGTGAGCAAGATGTATGAGACAGGCGAAATACCCTCAGACTTCAAGACAAATATAATAATTCCAATCCCAAAGAAAGCAGGTGTTGCCAGATGTGAAAATTACCGAACTATCAGTTTAATAAGTCACAGCTGCAAATACTAACGCAAATTCGTTACAGATGAATGGAAAAACTGGTAGAAGCCGACCTCGGGGAAGATCAGTTTGGATTCTGCAGAAATGTTGGAACATGTGAGGCAATACTGACCCTATGACTTATCTTAGAAAATAGATTAAGGAAAGGCAAACCTACATTTCTAGCATTTGTAGACTTAGAGAAAGCTTTCGACAATGTTGACTGGAATACTCTCTTTGAAATTCTAAAGGTGGCAGGGGTAAAATACAGGGAGCGAAAGGCTATTTACAATTTGTACAGAAACCAGATGGCAGTTATAAGAGTCGAGGGACATGAAAGGGAAGCAGCGGTAGGGAAGGGAGTGAGACAGGGTTGTAGCCTCTCCCTGATGTTATTCAATCTGTATATTGAGCAAGCAGTAAAGGAAACAAAAGAAAAATTCAGAGTAGGCATTAAAATCAATGGAGAAGAAATAGAAACTTTGAGGTTCGCCGATGACATTGTAATTCTGTCAGAGACAGCAAAGGACTTGGAAGAGCAGTTGAACGGAATGGACAGTGTCTTGAATGGAGGATATAAGATGAACATCAACAAAAGCAAAACGAGGATAATGGAATGTAGTCGAATTAAGTCGGGTGATGCTGAGGGAATTAGATTAGGAAATGAGACACTTAAAGTAGTAAAGGAGTTTTGCTATTTGGGGAGCAAAATAACTGATGATGGTCGAAGTAGAGAGGATATAAAATGTAGACTGGCAATGGCAAGGAAAGCGTTTCTGAAGAAGAGAAATTTGTTAACATCGAGTATAGATTTAAGTGTCAGGAAGTCGTTTCTGAAAGTATTTGTATGGAGCGTAGCCATGTATGGAAGTGAAACGTGGATGATAAATAGTTTGGACAAGAAGAGAATAGAAGCTTTCGAAATTGGTGCTACAGAAGAATGCTGAAGATTAGATGGGTAGATCACGTAACTAATGAGGAGGTATTGAATAGAATTGGGGAGAAGAGAAGTTTGTGGCACAACTTGACAAGAAGAAGGGACCGGTTTGTAGGACATGTTCTGAGGCATCAAGGGATCACAAATCTAACATTGGAGGGCAGCGTGGAGGGTAAAAGTCGTAGAGGGAACCAAGAGATGAATACACTAAGCAGATTGAGAAGGATGTAGGTTGCAGTAAGTACTGGGAGATGAAGAAGCTTGTACAGGATAGATTAGCATGGAGAGCTGCATCAAACCAGTCTCAGGACTGAAGACAACAACAACAACATCAAGCTGATTGTTGAATTTTCTTAAGTGGCTATCTAGAGATCTATATAAACATGCTGAACTTAATTTAATGCTGGATTTTCTATGCCTGATATTTCAAAATCTTTCTCAGTGTTTAAGGATTCAACATTGTTAAGTTACTGAATTTGACATCTTTTTTATGTTCCCTCCATGGGTAAATTGATTTTAACGCATATTCTTTCAGTCAGTGCTCGGTTAAGTGAAGCATATTACCATATGTGAGTTCACGTGATAGCAATATTTCCAGCTCTCTTACTTTATTCCTAAGTGACTGCGTATTCTGATGAAGAAGAGCGACCTGGTGAGATTTTAGGTTTGTTGTGATTGTACTTGGTTGACCACTTACCTTTATTCCTGAATTTAAATTATGTGGAAATCTTCCTTCTCATCTTGAAGCAAGAGTTGTTTTTCTCTGTTGGTCATAAGAAAATGTCCTGATGGTGAAAAGGGGGCGTTCTCTGTCTCTTTGGTCGTTCTTCTTGTGTTCTTGATGTTGATGTGGTTTCTGTTTTTCCTGCAAGGACTGCTGCTAAAAATGTTGATAGGTGCACTGTTTGTCCTAATTTGGTTTTGAGGCCTTTTTGGAATAAAAATCTTGCAGATGACATGGGCGCCTTACATTTCTTCTCACTGGAATTGCTGAATTTCCTCCTCTTGCTGTGGGATAATATTTAATTGTTGGACTTCGCTGATACATGTAAAATAGGTGTCCTTGGTGGTACTTTTGAGGCTGGATCTCTTGTTATCCTTAGTGGGTCTCCTGTAGGTACTGCTTCTGGTTTCCAGTGTTCATTTCTTCTTGTTGTATCTTGAATATCTTCGAGTGTGAAACTTGGTTGAGTTCCTATTTTTGGCCTACATGCGTCTGCTGGTTTAGTCTATGGAAGTTTTGTTTTACTGTGTTTTCTTTGAGTGATGAAGGTGTAGTACAGTTCTTTCTTACGGCTTCTCGTTTATCTTTCATCACTGCTGAGCTGGATAAGTCCGTTTTTACTGTTGATTTTTTTTGTGTCGTCATTGTCATATTTGCTGAAAGGTGTGTATGTTAGAGCTAGTATTTGCATATTGGCACCTACTGCTAGCTGCAAATGTCTACATAATTTCTCTTTGCCTTGCACTTGCAAATGGAGTTCGTGCTTTGTATAATCGCTTCTGCTGCGGAATGTATTGACGTTCATTACCATTCATTACATGCTCGTAATTTTTTGCAGTGCTCATTGAGAATTCGTTTCAGCATAGATTCTGTTGTTCAGTTTCGGCACAGTGTATCTGTATGGAATCGTGCACAAGATTACTTTTGTGCGGACTGTCTTTTGAAGAGAACCTGTTAAGGAGCATTTGAAATCCTCAAATTTCTTTAAGAGGTCGTTTGCCCCACCGAGAATGATGACTGTCATTTTTTGTATATTCTTTCGTCTTCCTGTCTATGTTACAAACCACATCCTTTAAGTAAGCATTAGGTTCTATAACAAAAGAGATGTAGTGTTTTTGATTTTGAAAACCGATCATAATTTTTGCACAGTGACGACCATGACTGTCAGAAAGAATTAATGTGTTCTGACTCTTTGTTTTGACTGTGTATCATTTTTTGGGGCACTTGTCGATCGCTTTTTTTACAGTTTTCATTTGTATCAACACTGTTGGTTTTATCAGGGCACTTCATAATACAAGCAGTTGAGTCCTTCGCTGTAGTATTTTTTCTTCTGATCCCTTCCAAGAACTTTTCAAATCACCCTTGTACATTTATATTTAAGAGCAAACACACTCGCAATTTACTCTCTCCACCATGTTGGGTTTTCTAACATGAGTACATGGATAACATAAATTATGTAAGTAAACAAGAAATTGAAGCAATAAGGCCTTACCAATAAATAACTAAAGACTGCAGAGGTGTTAGCATGAAAAGTCAGTGCTTCTAATTAACAAATTGGTGATCTAAATAAAAACAATAATAGAAAACATCTTTATTTTGAGAATCAGCTTAAAAGATATTATCAAGCGGTGTATTTTCATTTGTTATTTATTTTTATGTCTTCCTCTGCAATTAATAGTCTTTGTAATTACGTTTATATTATCTCTCCACTTGTTAACATCTCACAGTTTTCCAGTTTCAGAATTTGAGGCCTTATTTGTAACTTTCTCATATGTAGTCGGATAAAGCACAAGATTTGTAATATCACTGAATATTAGGAGCGAGATGCAAACTGTAGTTAATTACATAACTAAAATAATACGAGACATTATTGTAGTTAAAGTTCAGAGTGATTTTCTTAAGGAAATTTGAAGATATCATTATCAAAGATGGTTATTCAAATAATGTATTTTATATCTTATTCGACTGTAATATCAGTTCCTTTACGTTTTGTAAATTTTAATTGTAACATCAAAATTGTACAAAATTAATAATGCTTTATTTTGCAAACTATTGTTAAAATTCTATATAAATCGATGCAGCGAGGCTGCGAGTTGGTTGTTGAGTTGTTATTTTGTAAGTCAGTTTTGAAGTTATGATTCTTCAGTTTCTCCCAGGGTATTTGTTGCTCGAACAGTCCACGGGTATACTGCCAGTTCATAGAGTCCAACGGGCACAATATTTCGGCGATCAGACATGTCGCCATCGTCAGGTGCGCTAACGAACTGAGCTCCCGAGGACGGGCGGACGATTTAAATCCGCTCCCACCGCGGGCCGCTCTCTTCGCCGTCCGCGCCCGCCCGCCGCCGGTCGCGAAGACGTGTGCGTCGGAATCTGTCGTAGCGTCGATGTGCTTGCTTGCTACGTCCGCCGTGGTTGCCAGCGGATTTAAATCGGCCGCCCGCCCTCAGGAGCTCAGTTCCTCAGCGCACCTGACGATGGCGACATGTCTGATCGCCGAAATATTGTGCCCATTAGACACCATCTTAGTCACAAGATTGATAACCTTAAAAAGAATTTAAAAAAGGGGTAGTGAAACTTCATATACTCGGATTACAATTTCACAATATTTTTACTAGCACCATGATTGTATGCCATTATAGTAGTGATACAACTTTGCCTACGTAGTAGGTTGATTAAGTTGTGACATCGAGGTCCACTTTCTGAACAAGTCCAGTGTATAAAATGTGGAGGTACACGCAGTATTGAGGCAACAAAGAAGTTGAGGCACGTCAGAGCTATGAAATTTTTTATCTGCTTCAGTTCTGCGAGCAATTCGGATCACATTGAGCATGTGAGAATGTGGGTCAGTGAGCCAGTAGTGCACTGTTGAGGAACAGAACCATAAGCCAGCCTTAATGGCTGAAAGGTTTATTTGTGACAGTCTTTTTGTTGTGCCTAACTGCGACTCAAAATATGCGAGGAAGCATTTTGACAGCTCTCACACCAGGATGATTACTAGTGTGCTGTCACTTGTTGTGTATCAACAATGAAAACATACTATTCTCATTATTTACTAAAGCAGTTTCACTAAAGCATGTTTCTTCATTATTTCTTGCATATATGTCATAACAGCAGATTCTTTGGAGAGTCATTAATAAATGTGCAGTGTGGTTACAGTCAACTTTGGTCGCCGGTGACTGTTATTTAGCTTAGAAATAAAAACAATAATCTATGACATTTATTTACAGTTAAACTAACATAATATGAAAATATTAAAAGTGTCAAAAATACTACAATTTTTATTTATTTACTTTAGATGACAATACGATTTCCTGCTGAACTACGGCAACCACTTGGACTGTCTAGCCCACAGTCAAACTGGCAAACCAATAAATTATTTCCAACTTTTGAGACATATGGTCCAAGGGACAGGACTAGATCCTGTGGGGGAACACCATGTAAGTGTTATTGTTATTATTTTTATTATTATTATTATTATTATTAGTCGTAAAGCTCCCAACATGGAAGACGCTAAGTAAAGATGGTTCACTTCTGGGGCTTCTTATTCTTCTTGTTTGCCCACCAGGTCTTCATTCTTTGCGAGAATTCAGCTTTTCTTTCTTCGCTCCATTTTGTTCCAGTTCTCGGCGCTTTTGTCTCTGGTTTGACCTCCCATTTGTCAACTTTAAGTTTGAAATTGTTTCTTTTGTTCATGTCTTCAGTAGTAATGTTGGCTAATTCCAGATCTTTCTTTACATTTTTGATCCATTCTCCTCCATTAACAAGGGATGCTACGTATCTTACTATTCTTTTTGTAAGTCTGTGATCGGGAAGTCTCATTATGTGGCCATAGAATTTTAGACGCCTCTTCCTCATGTCTATCTCTATGTTAGAATATTCTTCAATTTTAGAATTTTTCTGTAATCTATACCCCTCTTTGGTCCATCTTGGTCCCAGAATTTTCCTAATGATTTTCCTTTCCTCTTTCTTCAGGTTTTCCATATCTGTTTTTCTTTTAAGTGTCAAGGTTTCGCTGGCATATAGCATTATTGGTTTAATTACCAACTTATAATGTTTAATTTTTGTATTTATAGATAGACATTTTTTATTGTAAATGTTTTGGACCAGCCCTAGACCCCTACGAGCTTTTAATATTCTTTCTTGTTGTGAGTATTTTTCAGAAATTATCTCTCCTAAATATTTAAAGTATGGTACCCTCTTAATTTCTCCATATTTGGTTTGTAACTTAGAAATTTCTAGATTTGTTGTTGTAAACACCGTTTTCTCAAAAGATATTTGTAGGCCAACTTTTCCTGCACACTCTTTTAAGGTTTCTATCTGTTTGACTGCCATTTCACTAGAATCTGCCATTATTGCAAGATCGTCTGCGTAGGCTAAGTAGGGGATTTGTAGGTCATCTTTTTTGGTTCCCAGTGATATTGGTTTCCAGTACTTTTCTTTTTTGAGTTCTTTTTCCCATTCTGCCATGACTCTATCCAGAACTAAGTTAAATAACAGAGGTGATAATCCATCACCTTGTCTAACCCAAGTTTTTATCTCAAATGATTTTGAAAGTTTTCCCATGAATTTCACTTTGCATTTTGTATTTGTTAATGTCTGCTCTATGATGTTCCGTGTCTTCTTATCCAGTCCTTGTTCTTCAAGAATTTTAAATAGTGTGGGTCTGTGAATTGAATCATATGCCTTTTTAAAGTCGACAAAGACATATACTGTAGGCTTCCTTCGCATTTGTCTCATCCTTGTAATCAATTTCAAGTTTAAAATTTGTTCTGGACATGATCTACTAAAAAATGTCAGATTTCCTTTGGTTATAAGCAGTCTGCACCAGGTAACATACAATAGAAAACATAGTTTTTCACTGCATTACTACACACACTATGAACCGCCACTGGTGACTCCAGTACAAAAAACAAGCTGGTCTGCCCTTTGTAATTCCTTCAGTCTATTTGGAAAACTGACTCCAGGTCCATAAACATGCTACTATGATGCCCCATACACATCTCCATGTACTTTTTTCAGTCCATCAGGGACACTGCATCAACATCCCTAATCCCCCCATATGAAGAGTGGAATGTTGAGTTCAGGAGAATACCAGTAACATTACTATCATGCATTATGGATCTCAGCACATAATTTTCTTGTAAACGGATTACATTCTGACAGTGAACTGAAATCAGACTTTGTGTTGTAGTTGCACCCTTTCATTATTAACCCCCACTCTGAGTCTTGTAGTAATCTTTAAGTGTACAGTATGCATTAGTTATGTAGTATATTTTTGTTGTCTTTTTAAATCAAATAGTAATCTTTTGAGCAATGGAAAACCCAGGATGGAATGTAACAATATTATGAAAAGTATAGTTGCTACTCACCATATAGTGAAGATGCTGAGTCGCAGATAGGCTCAACAAAAAGGCTTCCGACGCCAGAGACTGTGGCTGCACATGCGTATGCGTGTGTGAGTGTTTGTTGTTGTGGTCTTCAGTCCAGAGACTGGTTTGATGCAGCTCTCGATGCTACTCTATCCTGTGCAAGCTTCTTCATCTCCCAGTAGCTACTGCAACCTACATGCTTCTGAATCTGTTTACTGTATTCCTCTCTTGGTCTCCCTCTAGATTTTTACCTTCCACGCTGCCCTATAATACTGTGAATGTGTGTGTGTGTGTGTGTTGTCTATTTTGACAAAGGCCTTGTTGGCCGAAAGGTCCCTTTCTCACAGTCTTTTTGTTGTGCCTGTCTGTGACTCAACATCTCCGCTATGTGGTGAGTAGCAACTAGCCTTTTCATAATGTTGTTAAGGCAATTATTTTTGACAGAAAACGCAGTATGGAGTATTTATTTGTTTTTTGTTGGTAAATGGAAGTTCAAACTAGCTCTTGTTCTATGATTATGTATAGAACTATAAGTAAAATACTTAGTCTACTAATCGTTTCCCTGGTATGTACAACAAACTGGGTAGATGTACTCACCCAGTGCAGTAAGAATACCCAGTTTTTTAAATGAACCCAATCACTAGTTTTAGTTATTACTGTGACATAAAGAGCAGTAAATTTTTCCCAAATACTTGCTTTCTCCTAAGATGTGCAGTAATAAGGTAGTTTACTAATAGGCCTAATTTCCACACTTACCCATGGGAGTAAATAAACACAAATTTTAATTGGTTTGTCAGTATACTCTACAGGGGTAGAGTATACTGCAAATTAATGTATAATTTTATTATTTGCACAACTCTAAAGGCTTTTATTAATGATGGGATTTATGCAACATAATACATGAGTGTACAGGTGAATGGCTTAAATAACTAAAGCTGATGCATCAAATTGGTGCACTGACTATGTAATTTTGGCAACAATGGAGAAGATACCATTAATACCAGTGGAATAAAACTGAGAGTTTGTCGCCTTTATTGAACTGAAAGTACTGGTAACCAGTACATTTTTAAGCCGAAATACATATACAAATACACATGGTCTTCACAAGACCTTTGATCTCTTATTGATTAAACAATAGTAAATACAAATCTAATCTTAACGGTGATAGACACAGAAGTATATAGGGTGAGAAACTTGAGTACAAACCACTATCTTGTTAAATAAAATATCCAGCTGTGGTAAAGATGTAAGAAACAGAACAAGAGGAAAACTGAAAGAAATCCAAGCAAAACTTTTAAGGACTCCAAGCAAAGATCTAACTGAAGAATGGACAGACATTAAAAATGCCACAACACAGGTGACTAAAGATATACTAGGTGAAAAACGCAAAACAGATAGTAAAAGGGGGCTTAAGATTGGAATGAAGTGACAGAAGAAGCCATAGAAAAGAAAAATAAAGCATATAGGGTGTTCTTACAGGAACAGACCGAGCAAGCTAAAGAGAAATACATAGAAATCAGGAATGGAACAAAAATATAGAAAGACAGGCTCACCGATCCTCATGGGATGCATTTATAAGAAGAATTGAACGTGACATACACAATGGGCAGGAAATAGCATATTATCTTATCAGACAGCTAAAAAGAACAACCAAAGATACCACAACTACAAATATCATTCCTTTAGAAGACTGAATAAGTCACTGCATGAAATTACGATATAGTGCAGGTGTGGAAGAGCCAATGGAAATGAAAGCACAGGTACGGACAGATTTAACAGATTTGAAAGAATTGAAACAAGCATTCAAGAAAACAAAAAACAGGAAAGCACCTAGATTAGATAGAATAAATTTAGAGCTGATAATTTACAGTAGGACATTTCTAGAATTCAGAATGCTCCATCTATATATCTGTAATTATTTGTGTACTTCTGTTTCGATAAATTTTGTGCAACTCCATTCCTCTGGTATTTCACCTGTATGCCATATAGAAGGAAAATAACTTTTGAAGAAGAGAAAGACATAAAAAGTAAATTAACACCTATCAAGACATACATGGCACAACAACAAGAACACTGTAGGGTAAAACTAGAAGAGGAACTCAAATGAAATTTTATAACAAAGTTCTAAGACAACTTGAAACATCAGAAATAAAGATCCTTAGATCAGTGAAAGGCTGTAAAAGAAACTCCAGAAAAGACATGATGAAATAAGGAAAGCCATTAACTGAAAAAGTAATACAATGAAAGTAGGATTGGAAAGAGTATGTTTTGTGTGTCAGTTCACAGAATACCATGACAAGAAATGAAATACAATTCTATTGGAAGAAGGGGAGTGGGAAGGCTGAGGAAGAGATGTTGAGACTGGAACATGCCGTATGGCCTAATCCGAGATTGGCAGAAGAAAAGGAAGAAATTGATGTGTAATACTCAAATGTGGTAGAAGCCGTACAAATATGTTGTTGTTGACTATCTCAAAGAGAAAGCGACATTTATTAACAAAACACACATTGAGACTGCACATTTTAACCAACACCTGATGGAAAGGGGTTTCAACAGTGTGGATTGAGTGTCACCCAAATGATAGACATGTTAATACTTAATACTTCCATCAAGTGAAATGTGCATTCACTCATTCACACTGTTAGTGTGTATGTGTAACCTCCACACATTACTATATCAAAGGCAGAAGTTGACACAAGATACTCTTTCACCAGCAAAACACTTGAGCCAACACTGCAAATGTCGTAACATTGAACATGTACCGGTTTTTATTTCAGTAGATTCCACCTTATTTTTCTACATATAATTTCGTTAGTAGAAAATTTTGTGAGAATATATGCTTACCAGATGAGGAACTAGTCATGTAAGTTGTGGAATATGATGCAAAGTTTGTCAGAGCTTAATTGTCTGGTGGTATGAAAAATCAGAATTTTGCAGGGTGAATCATTCCCTGTGAGATCAACCAATAACGAAATAAATTTTAACTTTAATTGTTTATAATTATTTGTCATTATATTCTAGATATCAAAATGAGGTAAAATCCAAAATTAAAGATTTGTATACATTACGTTTCCGAGTTATAAATTTTTAAAGTTTCCAGGCCAGTGCGATTTTTGTCATATTTTGAAACCTTAATACGGCCATATCTCAAAAACTGTTAGATGTACTATCATGCACACCAGTTTATTCAGTTTCTTATAAACTTTAAAAATATGTGCTACTTGGCCATGTTCAGTAAAATGCTAAATTTTTCGTAACAAAGCTGTATTCTAAAAATATATTATTATTACTGTTACAGAATTTGGCCAGTTACAAACTGCTTAAAACCTAAGAGTTAGGTCTTTTTCTTTCTATGTTCCAAGAACTTTTTCATGCCTTGGTTGTTGGTCTGCCTTGTCCGTCGTTTCTGTTGTTATTGGACAGGAAATTTTGTAGTATTTATCAGTAACCTGAAACTTTCCCTGTCGTGTATGGTGTCTTCTGAGACGTTACGTTTTCTCAGATCCCTTCCAGCTATGACGTGACCTTTTTTTTAATTTGGAAATAAAATTAAAATTTTTCTTCGTTAGCCTATTGTAATCATTATGTAAATATGACCATAAAACTGTAATCTCCTCTTTCTTATTGTGTCTGCAATTTTTTCTACTTTTTGTGAATTGACCTTCATTTCTTCTATTCTTCCGTTTGGTGTTGTACTTAGTGGGGAGGGGGCGTGGTAATTCCGACGATAAAAAATCACTCGCGCTCTCGTCACATGCTATGAATACTTACATCCACTGAGCGTACACCCAAGGAGTGTGGCGTACAGCGCGTATGACAGAGGGGCGGGGGAGCGTTGGAACCACATTGTCCTCACATTGTTTTTGTTAATGTTTGAGATCTAAAAACCCTTCGGAGTATTTTCCCCTTCTTTCTTTTCCAATTTTCCTTTTTCACCTCTTTTATTCACTGTTAGGAAGTCAGATCCATAAAGTGATAATTCTGTTCTTCGATCTTTCCTTAATTGTGGTTTTATTTAATCCGTTATTCCGTTTGATTGTTAGGTGCAACAGGTAGAAGACGTGCGTTCGGTTGCTTCACATTAGAGATTTTCATAGAGATGAAGTCATGCTGCATTGTAGGTGGTGTAGAAGTGTGCACAGAGTGAGCTAAGTGAAAAATCCGTGCAATACGCACGTCTGAAAAAATATAAATATGTACCAATAAGTATTGCGATACGTTTTGAATTTGCGAACACTCGCGATTGCCGCGATAAACTCGTACTGTTATCGTCAATTGCAGGCTTAAAGTTAATTGTGCTCTTTTAAAATTTTTGAGAACAGTAGGCCTGCCCTTGTTCAAAACAATCGTTGTCTAATTTCGCTGTGCAATTGCGTGGGAGGGTTAGGTTATTTTAAGAATCTTCGGACGCTTACAAACTATATTTTCGTAAGTTACCGGTTTGAGTGTTTTGGTTACATAATTTATTTCTTAGCAAGTCAGCGTTTGTGGTTCTAAGTTCTGTCAAAAAATACATCACCTCATTAACTCAGAAAAACGTGCATTTTTGAAAATTTTCAGAAGCTACCATTGCCCTTTGCATAATCTGTGAGCAGACTGTAGCAAATCGCCGTTTGTGATTTAGTTACTGTTACATCTGGTTTTCTGTTAAAGAGGAGTAACCCTATATATTATCTGCATGTATTGTAAATGAACACTGTTTTCGAGCTTGCTAACAACCATAATTAACCTCCAAACGATTTAGAAAACTGGTAGTTTTTACCATAGGTTTTTGTGTTGCGTTAATAGAAATCTCGTTTTGTGTATTTGCTTCATTATTAACTTTTTAGCGCAACAGATTGAAAGATAATCATCGGTCTTAATTTAAAGTTATTAGTTCACTGCCTAATAATACATTGCAGCAGCCGAAATGGAGTCCAACTGTGAACGCTGGTCTTGAACATGGGATGAGTGGGTTGACGTTCGTAAGCAGCAGGAAATCACTGTGACTACTGTCAAATGATTAGCAAAAGAGCTTCCGGGAGTTGTTCCTTGTCATACCTGCACCAGAGGTATCTCAAGTACTGTCCTGTCCCATGGATCCCAGTTCCTATGCAGAAAGTACACGATCTGTCATTATAGAATCAAGTGATCGCGAGTGGTGTGGCAGTGGTAGATCTAGGCATCGTGTACAAGGTGGAAGGGGGCCAGGGAGGACTCAGGGTGTTGTACCAGCCCCCTAACCAACGACTTCGAGATGCTGCCTGTCACTAAAATGGTAAACTGCTGAAGTATTCATAGCAAAGTGCCAGAGTTTGAAGCTCTTCCAAAAACCAATGAAGGTCACATCATGCTAGGTACAAAAATCTGTTGAAACCTGAAATTGGTAGCAGTGAGGTTTTTGGGGAAAATATAAGTGTACGTGAAAAGGATAGGCAAATGGGAAATGGAGGTGGTGTTTTTGCCGCAGTAGACAAGAAATGCAAATCCACTGAGGTAGAAATTTAAGTTGCTTGTGTGCTTGTTTGGGCAAGACTTGGTATCAGTGATGGGCATAAAATGATGATTGGATCCTTCTGTCACCCACCAGCCTCATCTCTCAGTGTAACGAGAAACTTAGAGAAAACCTCAGTTCACTTGTATGTAAGTTCCCCAATCATACTATAACTATTGGTGGAGACTTTAATGATCTGACAATTAATTGGGAAAATTACAGTTTTTTTAGTGGTGGGGGAGATAAGACATCCTCTGAAACTTTTGATAAGACTTCCTGTGAAACTTTACTAAGTGCTTTCTCTGAAAACTACCTAGGACAGATAGTTAGGAGCCTCACTCATGATGGAAATGTATTGGACCTAATGGCAACAATAGTTCTGACTTCTTTGAGGATGCCCACATCAAAACTGGTATCAGTGACCATCACGTGATTGTGGCAACAGTGATTACGAAAGTAAAAAGGACAACTTAAACACGGAAAAAGATATATGTGTTCAATAAACTAGATAAAAAGTCAGTAGTGCCATACCTCAGTGAAGAACTTGAAATTTTCAGCACAGGGCAGGAGCGTGTTGAGGAACTATGTCTCAGGTTTAAATAATAGTTGACCATGCACTGAACAGATACCTACCCATTAGAGCAGTTCTTAATGGGAGAGAACTTCCTCGGCATACAGTCACCGTGTCGCGTCCCAGGCGTGGGTATTGCGAGGGATCGAGCGACACGGTACGTGGATGGGATTCAGCTGGTTGACCTTAGTGAGAGGGAGACTTTTTGATCTGGCTGAGATGTAGAAATCCCTGGTGTGAAGGTACAAGGCTAGGAAGCGGGTAGAATTAAAGTCTTGATAACTTTAACAAATTGCAGTTTATTCTGAATGAATACAGCTCACCCTAACTGCATGGTGATTGCATTCACAGGAAGGCCAAGTCTAACACAGAGACTGTGACTGACTCCACCGTTCCGACTGCCTACCAGAAGCTCTGCAATATTTCCCAGCACCCTACGCTAGAGTCCCGTGGCTACGCCCTAACGCTCTCCGGCGACCATCTCCGGCTGCCTGCCTACAGCCCGTTCCTCAGCCCAAGTCGGCTGCTGCTATCACTCTGACTAACTACTCGACAAGAAGAACCCTCAGAGCGGCGTGCTCTCGGGTTTTGTTAGCGGTTCCCCTTCGACCCCACCAGCACTCGGCATGATGTAGCATCAAAGGCAACTCGTCCTTATTTGGTATCGTTAAAGCATTGTTGTTGCTATTGTTCTTCAGAGGCTGAGTGGAGGGATAGAGGCGCCTCTCCCTATATGGTCACGCACTGCGTCCTGAGCCCTTCATTGGCTCCTCGTGACATAGCGCTGTCCTCACCGAGGGCCCTCTTTCTTTCTCTCTCCACTCCCAGACCTCTCTCTCTAGCCAGGAATGCTTACTGTTGATACTTCTTAATTGATTGCTAATCATGAGTCCCTACACAGACCTTCGTTTGTATCTGCTGGCTGTTTGCTTTCTTATCGAGCGCCGCTGCCCAACTGTTTGACTGCCGCCTCGGCTGACCCTTCGGCCACGCCTGGTGTCCAGCGCTACAACTTTAACTTCTTCCTACGTACTATTCTCGAGGTACTGCAATTAGACTCGGCTTGTTCCTGCGGTTACAACAACTGTCGAGAAACCTCTAAAGAAACAGAGATTACTGCATGATGTGTAAAACAAAGCACGGGGCTATAGATAGAGAGATGCTGAATGAAACACATTTGGCTGTCAAGAGAGTAGTGCCCGAAGCCTTCGATTACTACTGTAGCAGAATATTGTCAAGTGATCTTTCACAGAACTCGAAGAAATTCTGGTCGTACGTAAAGGCTGTTAGTGGCACCGATGTTAGTGTCCGGTCCCCAGTGAATGAGAGGCACAGAAATATAGTAGCAAAGCAAAACCTGAAATGCTTAACTCCATTTTTAAATGTTCCTTTACAAAGGAAAACCCACGAGAATTGCCTCAATTTAATGCTTGCACCACTGAAAAGATGAATGAAATAAGTATTAGTGTCAGTGGCGTTGAGAAACAACTAAAATTGTTAAAATTAAATAAAACTCCAGGGCCCGATGGAATCCCAGTCACATTCTGTACTGAATTTGCAGCTGGGTTAGCATCTCTTCTAACTATAACCTGTCATAGATCTGTAGAACAAAAAACGATGCCCAGTTCTTTGAAAAAAGTGCAGGTCACACCCGTCTACAAGAAGGGTAGTAGAAGTGATCCGCTAAACAACTGTCCAATATCCTTAACATTGATTTGTTGTAGAATCTTATAACATATTCTGAGCTCAAGTATAATGAGGTGTCTTTCACTGAATGACCTCCTTAATGTTAACTGGCACAGATTTCGAAATTGTCGATCGTGTGAAACCTAACTAGCACTTTTCTCACATGACATACTGAAAGCTTTGGATCGAGGCAATTGGGTAGATGCTGTATTTCTTGACCTCCAAAAAGTATTTGACTCAGTACCACAACTACTCTTATTGTTAAAAGTTAGGATCTTGTGGAGTATCAAGTGAAATTTGTCACTGGATTGAACACTTTTTGGTAGGGAGGATGCAATATGTTACTTTGGATGGAGAGTCATTGTTGGATGTACAAGTAACTTCGGGTGTATCCCAGGGAAGTGTGTTTGCCACTTGCTGTTCATGTTGTACGCTAATGACTTAGCAGACAATATTAGCTAAAAAATCAGGATTTTTGCAGATGACGAAGTTATCAGTGATGAAGTACTGTCTGAAAGAAGCTGCATAAATATTCAGTCTCCTTAATAAGATTTCAAAGTGGTGCAGAGATTGGCAACTTGCTTCCAATGTTCAGAAATGTTAAATTTTGCAGTTATAGTACATTGAAATAGGCCATCTCTTGCAAATACCTTTAACACTTTGTAGGGAATTATCACATACGTTCAGTCATGGGTAAAGCAAGTGGTAGACTTTGGTTTATTGGTAGAATACTGGGGGAGTACAATCAATCTACAAAGACGATAGGTTCACATCACTTGTGCGACCGGTTCCAGAATATTGCTCAAGTGCGTGGAACCCGTACCATATATTGAACATATACAGAGAAGAGCAGCATAAATGGTCACAGGTTTGTTTAATCAATGGGAGAGTGTCACAGAGATGCTGAAGGAACTGA
Organism: Schistocerca cancellata; assembly: GCF_023864275.1. NCBI lineage: Eukaryota > Metazoa > Arthropoda > Insecta > Orthoptera > Acrididae > Schistocerca > Schistocerca cancellata. The sequence continues at coordinate 8,633,911 of NC_064627.1, forward strand.
ACTGGAAGGCTCTTGAGGATAGATTTGAACTATCCTGAGAAAGTCTATTACCAAATTTAAAGAACTGGCTTTAAACGACTTCTCCAGGAATATACTACAACCCCCCACATATCATTCACAAAGGGATCATGAGGATAAGATTAGAATAATTACTGTACACACTGAGGCAATCAATTAATCATTCTTCCCGCACTCCATATGTGAATGGAACAGGGAGAAACCCTAATAACTGGCACAATGGAATGTATCCTCTACAATGCACCTCACGGTGGTTTGCAAAGTATAGATTTAGATGTAGGTGTATCTATTTTCTTAAAATCTTAAACTTATCAAATGTTTTGATGTTTCTGTGTTGTATCTATATATATTTTTCTCTGCTCTCTTGGTTTTCATATATTCTGTTTTCTCACATTTGTAATCTAGTTTGGGCTGCAGTTTTGTGAAGTGTATCTATAATTATCTTTGTGTCTGTTTTCTCCGTAGAATTTACTGCAATGTCATCAGCAAAACCGAGATATTTCAAATCAGATCTTTCTCTTTCTTGTCCTAGGTGGATTCCTTTATGTTTTTCTCTTGTAGTTCTTTATTCCACTCTCCCATGATCTTGTCTAAGGCCAGATTGAAACAGTTGGTGAGAGCCCATCACCCTGTCAAACTCCTGTGTTAATCCTGAAGGGTTCAGAAACTTCTAGGAATTTCGCTTTTGGGTCATTCCATATCAAGGGGTCCCCACTTGACCATTTCCAAATGTAATGAAATTTGGTGTGAAGGTTCTACATGGTCTTTGATGGTTATACACCAAATTTCAGTTCAGTATCTTCAGTGTTCGAATTCTTAGGGGATTTTAAAAAGAGGCTACTCACCTCCGCATCATGTAAGAAGGCGCAAATGTGCCAACTTTGCTAGGCTTTTTTAAAAGTTCTAGCTAACATTTGGTCAATTGCTTTAATATACATAGACAACGTTTTATGCTGAATCGCACCATGGCAAGACTTAGGGATTTAGCCATACCTAAATATAGATACAAGCCTCTAAAGTGGTTAAAAAATTCGTCGCACTATTCTGAGAGCCACGGTTTGTTCGACCCCTGCTACTTTTTGTGTGAGCCAATTATTTGAAAACTTCAGATGGCTATTCCTACCTATGATGTCTATATATCAATCAAATTTAATTAGCACTGGATGCCCAGATGAAAAGATATGCATCTGCAAAGTTGGCCAAAATTTTCCACTTGCAAATTTTAGGTTATTTTTGGGGGGCAATATCTCAACTGTGTCTTCTTTAATCCTCTTTTTCTTGTCACAGCTGGCAAAACATCCTTTAAGCTTTCAAAGAAAGCTTGTTCAATTTCTGGATCTTCAGTTTGACGAGGAAGAATACGTTTCAAAAGTTTTTAGCACTTCGAGAAGATTGAAAAGTCAAATATTTTCCTCTTTAAGTCCCATAATTAATTATTTTTATTCGAATGTATACGTCAGTTTCAAACATTAATTTAACACACGACATTAAAGTAAGTGTAGTACAAAACACAGCAAATTTGCAGAACAAAAATACTAAAGAGTCAATTCCATTTTTCGTTAAGCACTTCTACAATTTTGTCAATAACAGATTGTGGATAACCGTGTTGTCTTCCTGGTGATGATGTTGATGGGGCTTCTAAAGTCATGAAGATATGTTGCTCAGGAATCTAGCAGGTATCTTTAGCAGTCGGCCAGTGATAGGAACAAGCATGACCGTATGGGTGCATAAATCTGATGAGGACATCTTGTTGTTCATGTGAAACTTCACGTTTCCAACCCACCAAAAATTGCCATCCATACAAAAGACTGCTGGAATTTCTTCATCTGCTTCGAAGGCATTAACTGTGAATGCTGTAGCATCATTGGAAACTCTGCTTACTCTGAGCTGATTACGATTAATTGATTTTCTCTTGTTCCAGGTACTGTATGTCCCACGGTAAACCTTTTTTCTTGATCTGGGTGGATTTTTTTCAATTTCTTCTTTTGGTATATAAAAACGCTTTATGCCTGGAATACTATCATCAAAGAATTTGAATAAATCATGTTGTTGTGGTCTTCAGTCCTGAGACTGGTTTGATGCAGCTCTCCATGCTACTCTATCCTCTACAAGCTCCTTCATCTCCCAGTACCTACTGCAACCTACATCCTTCTGAATCTGCTTAGTGTATTCATCTCTTGGTCTCCCTCTACTATTTTTACCCTCCACACTGCCCTCCAATGCTAAATTTGCGATCCCTTGATGCCTCAGGACATGTCCTACCAACCGATCCCTTCTTCTAGTCAAGTTGTGCCACAAACTTCTCTTCTCCCCAGTCCCATTCAATATCTCCTCATTAGATACGTGATCTACCCACCTAATCTTCAACATTCTTCTGTAGCAGCACATTTCGAAAGCTTCTATTCTCTTCTTGTCCAAACTATTTATTGTCCATGTTTCACTTCCATACATGGCTACACTCCATACAAATACTTTCAGAAACGACTTCCTGACACTTAAATCTATACTCGATGTTAAAAAATTTCTCTTCTTCAGAAACGCTTTCCTTGCCATTGCCAGTCTACACTTTTTATCCTCTACTTCGACCATCATCAGTTATTTTGCTCCCCAAATAGCAAAACTCCTTTACCACTTTAAGTGTCTCATTTCCTAGTCTAATTCCCTCATCATAACCCGACTTAATTCGACTACATTCCATTATCCTTGTTTTGCTTTTGTTGATGTTCATCTTATATCCTCCTTTCGAGACACTGACCATTCCGTTCAACTGTTCTTCCAAGTCCTTTGCTGTCTTTGACAGAATTACGATGTCATCGGTGAACCTCAAACTTTTTATTTCTTCTCCATGGATTTTAATACCTACTCCGAACTTTTCTTTTGTTTCCTTTACTGCTTGCTCAATATAAAGATTGAGTAACATCGGGGAGAGGCTACAACCCTGTCTCACTCCCTTCCCAACCACTGCTTCCCTTTCATGCCCCTCGACTCTTATAACTGCCATCTGGTTTCTGTACAAATTGTAAATAGCCTTTCGCTCCCTGTATTTTACCCCTGCCACCTTTAGAATTTCAAAGAGAGTATTTCAGTCAACAGTGTCAAAAGTTTTCTCTAAGTCTACAAATCTTAGAAACGTAGGTTTGCCTTATCTTAATCTTTCTTCTAAGATAAGTCGTAAGGTCAGTATTGCCTCACGTGTTCCAACATTTCTACGGAATCCAAACTGATCTTCCCCGAGGTCAGCTTCTACCAGTTTTTCCATTCGTCTGTAAAGAATTTGCGTTAGTATTTTGCAGCTGTGACTTATTAAACTGATAGTTCGGTAATTTTCACATCTGTCAACACCTGCTTTCTTTGGGATTGGAATTATTATATTCTTATTGAAGTCTGAGGGTATTTCGCCTGTCTCGTACATCTTGCTCACCAGATGGTAGAGTTTTGTCAGGACTGGCTCTCCCAAGGCCGTCAGTAGTTCTAATGGAATGTTGTCTACTCCCGGAGCCTTGTTTCGACTCAGGTCTTTCAGTGCTCTGTCAAACTCTTCACGCAGTATCCTATCTCCCATTTCATCTTCATTTACATTCTCTTGCATTGCCATAATATTGTCCTCAAGTACATCGCCCTTGTATAGACCCTCTATATACTCCTTCCACCTTTCTTCTTTCCCCTCTTTGCTTAGAACTGGGTTTCCATCTGAGCTCTTGATATTCATACAAGTGGTTCTGTTTTCTCCAAAGGTCTCTTTAATTTTCCTGTAGGCAGTATCTATCTTACCCCTAGTGAGATAAGCCTCTACTTCCTTACATTTATCCTCTAGCCATGCCTGCTCAGCCATTTTGCACTTCCTGTCGATCTCATTTTTAGATGTTTGTATTCCTTTTTGCCTGCTTCATTTACTGCATTTTTGTATTTTCTCCTTTCATCGATTAAATTCAATATTTCTTCTGTTACCCAAGGATTTCTACTAGCCCTTGCCTTTTTACCTACTTGATCCTCTGCTGCCTTCACTACTTCATGCCTCAGAGCTACCCATTTGTCTTCTACTGTATTTCTTTCCCCCATTCCAGTCAATCTTATGCTGTCCCTAAAACTCTGTACAACCTCTGGTTTAGTTAGTTATCCAGCTCCCATCTCCTTATATTCCCACCTTTTTGCAACTTCTTCAGTTTTAATCTACAGTTCATAACCAATAGATTGTGGTCAGAGTCCACATCTGGCCCTGGAAATGTCTTACAATTTAAAACCTGGTTCCTAAATCTCAGTCTTACCATTACATAATCTATCCGATACCTTCTAGTATCTCCAGGATTCTTCCATGTATACAACCTTCTTTTATGATTCTTGAACCAAATGTTAGCTATGATTAAGTTATGCTCTGTGCAAAATTCTAACAGACGGCTTCCTCTTTCATTTCTTAGCCCCAATCCATATTCACCTACTACATTTCGTTCTCTCCCTTTTCCTACACTCGAATTCCAGTCACCCATGACTATTAAATTTTTGTCTCCCTTCACTACCTGAATAATTTCTTTTATCTCATCATACATTTCATCAATTTATTCATCATCTGCAGAGCTAGTTGGCATATAAACTTGTACTACTGTAGTAGGCATGGGCTTCGTGTCTATCTTGGCCACTATAATACGTTCACTATGCTGTTTGTAGTAGCTTACCCGCGCTCCTATTTTTTTTATTCATTATTAAACCTACTCCTGCACTACCCCTATTTGATTTTGTATTTATAACCCTGTATTTACCTGACCAAAGTCTTGTTCCTCATGCCACCGAACTTCACTAATTCCCAATATATCTATCTTTAACCTATCCATTTCCCTTTTTAAATTTTCTAACCTCCCTGCTCGATTAAGGGATCTGACATTCCACGCTCCGATCCATAGAATGTCAGTTTTCTTTCTCCTGATAACGACGTCCTCTTGAGTAGTCCCCGCCCGGAGATCCGAATGGGGGACTATTTTACCTCCGGAATATTTTACGTGAGAGGACGCCATCATCATTTAACCATACAGAAAAGCTGCATGCCCTCGGGAAAAATTACAGCTGTAGTTTCCCTTTGCTTTCAGCCGTTCACAGTACCACAACAGCAAGGCCGTTTTGGTTAATGTTGCAAGGCTAGATCAGTCAATCATCCAGACTGTTGCCCCTGCAACTACTGAAAAGGCTGCTGCCCCTCTTCAGGAACCACACGTTTGTCTGGCCTCTCAACAGATACCCCTCCGTTGTGCTTGCACCTACGTTACGGCTATCTGTATCATTGAGGTACGCAAGCCTCCCCACCAACGGCAAGGTCCATGGTTCATGAGGGGGGGGGGGGGAGTAAATCATAGGGAGTCAATATTTGGTTATCTAAGACCCTCTGAACACTAGCACAGGCTGCAAGTCCTTTTGCTGTTCCCCCCAATGCCATCACAAGGCAATTTACCGTCGTTTGTTAAAAAAAAAAAAAAATCTATTTGGCACTGATGCCAAAATTCTTTTCATGCAGGCATAAATTGATGAAACTTCTGAAATTCTTATACTGAGCAGGTGAATCATCACTAAAGCAGTAAATGTTCTTAATGTTTTCAGTCTTTGTCTTTAAATATACTATCAACTTTATTTGAAAGGCATGGACAGCAATGGTATTATGACAGAACAGTTGCTGACCATATGAATGCTAATACTCTGACATTCATTGCCATCAAAATAGACATCATATGGATGAAATGTGGCCTTCCTGTTCTCCCAATGGAATCCTTGCCCAGTATCCTGAACAACAAATGAATAATTCTTAGCAAAATCTGTCAATATAATTAATCCATTTTCTGCAAGATTTCTTTTTAGCTGCTTAAGATATAAACATTGCCGTTCTGACACAAAGTGATGGCTTCTTAAACCAGTAATTTTCAAAATCAATGCCTCCACGAAATCTTCAACATTTCTCTGGCAAGTCTCCAACGTGTCTCGGACAGCATGGACCCATTGCTTGTATTCCATTGTTTCTTCAGGGTCATAGTCTTTAAAAGTGTCTTCAAGAAAAGCCTCTAGTCACATATTTCCTGGAAATTCCTTACAATGTTGGAGCATACAGTTTTTTTATTCCAAACTGCATACAGTTTTTTTCATCAAATCTTTGTAGTTATCTTGAATGGATGTTGCTGAAACCAACATTAATTTGACATTTTGATGAACTGCCCATGACATACTGAATGTGATCCAGAAGCACCAGCTGTACTACACCATTTTGACCTGAGCTCACAAAATTTTGAGAAGCTTAGTTCATTTCCATATTGCTTGCAATAAGCAATGAACATTTCTTTAAGGCTACAAAGGAGCCGGCATTTCTCCTTGTGAATCTTTCCCCCATTTATTCTTACTGCAACACAATCCTTTTTGCCTGGATATGAACAAGAAAACTCATCATCTTCAAAGAAAGTGAGAACATTTTGTTTTATTTCATCACTGAGCTTTTTCCCCTTTTCGGTTTGTAGGTGTTGCCAAAATCCCATCTTCCATCTTTAGTTTCCTAGCCTTCTTCACCATTTTAGTTGAAACAGCAAATTCTTTAGCCATTTTTTCAGTAGTGCAGCCATTAGGGGCCAGGGTCAAAATTTGAACCTGATTGCTATTGCTTGAAATCTGAAGTTTAATCTTAAGTTGTTCAATTAAGATGTCTGTACCTTTACATTTATGGCACTCATCCATTTTTATCTGAGCAGTAACTGCTTGGCTCACACCAGCAGCTGTGGCAATTACCTTCGTAATGCCGCCTTGGGCACTTGTACTTTTTGTTTCCCACTGAATCCCTTTTGCTGATCCTGAAGCTTTAGTAGTCATTTTCCAAGTGATGATAATGAAGTGTTAGCAGTAAGGCAAGCATCAACAACACCCATGGCTTCAGTGGACGGTGATTCTTGCTTATCCTCGCGGGATGATTCTTTTTGGGCATTTCATGTCAACATTTGGTACAAATTTTCAGACCAGGTTTAAAGACTTTATTAGTCAGTAACATCAAACTATCTGCCATTGCAGTGTTTACTGGTATCAAGCCTTCTTGGTTATATGTTTTTCTTTACCAAATGGGTTGCAGAAATTTCGCAGGAATCGAAATTTTGTCATTAACAAGGCATTCTGGTATGAACAAATTTGGGCATCTTCAGTAAAATCAATTGTCAATTGGTGACATTTGCTTATCTGATTGTAGTTCCCTTTTGCTATGATAGAACGGTGATGACTTCAGACAATATTCAGTGTTGTTTTTATATAAAATATACAAATTATGCTAGCAAAACATATTGTATTAGAGCTTACCTTCAACTACAACAATAATTACTGATTATTCAAACACTCAGTACTCAACACTAAGATTGTACAGCACCAACATCAAAGATTACACCGCACAAAAGACTGACACTGCGAAAATTGCCAATAATGAAAGCAGCAACTGAAAGTGGTCATTCAGCAATGTATATCACTATTATGAGGATAGAGCCTTAAAAAACTATTGCTGCTTTAAAATACCATTGCAAACCAAGTAACAATGCATTGTAGGGTTAAAACCTTCTAAAGGAACACAGCATTCCATTATGATCTTCTAGATTTTATAATATTCAGGGCACTTTCTGAGGTTTTATTATATGCTGCGCTGTAAAATAATGTAAAGCATTTCTTATTAGCGTAGTTACTTTCCCTAAACCAAAGGAAAATCTTATAATATTGGAAGAGACTACAATTACACACTTTTTGATTTACAAATTCAAATTGTACTAATTTTTGTGTTTATCAGTAATCCCTTTTCCCTACTTTTGATAGGTATTCTTACTCATCTTTGTGCAAGATCCAGAAATTAAACAATATAGCTTTGAAAGCTTAAAGGATGCTCTATCCAGCTGTGGCAAGAAAAAGAGGATTGAAGAAGACACAGTTGAGATATTGCCCCCCCCCCCCCCCCCCCCCAAAGTACCCTAAAATTTGCAAATGGAAAATTTTGGCCAACTTTGCAGATGCATCTGGGCATCCAGTGCTAATTAAATTTGATTGCTATACAGACATAATAGATAGGATTAGCCATCTGAAGTTTTGGCGTGATTGGCTCACACAGAAAGTGGCAGGGGTTGGTCAAACCATGGCTCTCAGAATAGCGCTACGAATTTTTTAGGCACTTTAGGGGCTTGTATCTATATTTAGGTTCGGCTAAATCCCTAATTTTTGCCATGGTGTGATTCAGCATAAAAAGCTATCTATGTATATTAAAGCAAATGACCAAATGTTTGCTAGAACTTTTAAAAAAGCCTAGCAAAGTTGACACATTTGTGCTTTCGTACATGATGCAGAGGTGAGTAGCCTCTTTTTAAAATCCCCTAAGAATTCAAACAGTGAAGATACTGCACTGAAATGTGGTATATAACCATCAAAGACTATTTAGATCCTTCACACCAGATTTTGTTAGCTTTGGAGATGGTCGAGTGGGGACACTTTTTAATATTGGTCCCTTTGATGTGGAATTACCGTTTTGAAGTTGTGTCTGTTTGACTAATTGTCTGGGGGTATTGTCGATATCTGCATCTTCCAGTGTCAGAAATACTGTCTGTCTGTCTACAGAAATGTGGGCTTTTATGAAATCAATGAATGTAATGACTGTTTTAAGGTTCCCTTTTGTGCTGATCCTGAGAATGGTTTTCAAGTTAAAAATTTGCTCTGAGCATGCTCTATTTTTTCCGAACTCCACTTTGTACTCACCAGTTGTATGTTTTGCTTGAAGTTCTATCATATTTGGTAGGGCTTTGGGCATAATTTTATAAGTAAATGGAAGTAGAGGTATGCCTCGATAATTGTTGGAGTCTGTCATGTTACGTAGCGGATGGATTATAGCTTGTTTCCAGTCATTCGGTATTCTTCCTCTCTCCCAGCAATCTTTAATAGTGTCCTAAATGGTTTCAGCTGCCAGTTTCCTCAGAGTTTCTGTTTCTGAGCTTATATCTGTCTTCACCCAACACTGTTGTTTTTAAGCTGGCCAGTGTACTGTTCAATTTGATGCACTGACAGTGGTTGTGGATGTGGAAATTTCTTTTGAGGCGATCTGAAAATTGGCCGTCATGTTGGTTCCTTGCGGTTTAGAAAATTTTTGAACTATTTTCGTTGTAACTCACGATTGTCTTCATTGTTGGTAATAAGTTCGCTTGTGGGCTCTCTTCTTTGAAAACTTTGAAGAAGTCCCCCGTGTTGTTCCATCTGAAATTCGCATCTATTTTCTCTAATTGTTTTTTGTCACATTTCTGTTTCTCTGTTCGAACGATTTTTGATGTCTGTTTCCTGATCCTAGTGAATGTGTTCCAGTCTCTTTCCTTCTTGAAGGAGTTCCATTCTTTCCAAGCTGTCAGTCTACACTTCATCACATATCTTATTCCATCACCTATGTTTTCTTCTTCTTCATGCTTGTTCTAGTTATTTCACTGTTTCTACCTCTGCTTCTCTAATCTTGTCACAATTTTCCACCATCTCTTTGTGAAGCTTTTTAACAGATTCATTGCTGTTGTCTGACAGAAATTTTGTGTCAATTGTAAGGACTTTTTGAATTTTGGTCTTTGGTTTTTAGGTTGAAATTTGGGATCAATTTCTGTTAGAAAATGGTGCTCATTTAGGCTTAGTCCTCATGAGAGCTGTACGTTCACTATTTCTCTATGTTTTTGTTTGGTTATTGTCACATGATCCAGTTGACTTGAGCATAAATGTGTATTAGGAGAGAACCAGGTCTTCTTTCTCCTTGGTAATTTTCTGAAAAAGATGGACGTTAGTTTCAAGTCAACATGTCTGCAGAAGTTGATGACCTTTTCTCCATTCTTATTGGTGTGCTTGTGTGCTGGAAAGTTTCCCTCTGTTGCCTTGTATTTCTCTTCTGTATTGCAGTTCTTGGTTTAAAGTTTCATACGAGTAGTTTTATGGTGTTCTGGTATTCTTGATGTCTCATTTTCTAGTGTTTCCCAGAACAGTTCAACGTCTTATGGATTTTTTTTCTATTGTCATTATTTGGGTAGCTGCATGTGCATTTATGATGGTATAGCCCTTGTTTGCTGATGTAAATGAGAGAAGTAATATTTGGACCGATGGGGATACAAAAGTTGTTACAGATTCTATCAACAAAAATAATTAGTTTTTGAAAATATAGTGTAATTGGATAGATAAAACATCTACTCACCAACAGTGGTAGGAGAACACGCATGTAAAAAAGGTATTACATATGTAAGTTTTCAGAGCCAGTGGCTCCTTCTTGTGTCAGAAAGGTTGAAGGGAAACAAAGAGGGATGAAGGAAAGGACTGGAGAGGTTTAGGTAAAGGGGTAGAGTTCAGGAAAGGCTTTTAGGACCCCAGGTCAGAGGAGACTTCTTTCCTTCCCATCCTGTGAAGTAAGTCTCATCTGACCCAGGGTTCTCGCTGGTCTGCCAGAGACTGTAGTCATGTGTGTGTGTGTGTGTGTGTGTGTGTGTGTGTGTGTGTGTGTGTTGATTGAAAGTCCACTTTCTGACAGTCTTTTTGTTGTGTCTGTCTGCAACTCAGCATTTCTGCGTTACAGTGAGTAGCAACTATCCTTTTGATGACATTGTTACCTTCCATCCTGGAGTTTCCATTGTGTGATTCCACAGGTCACTATTTTCTATGTAACAGATTATGAGCATGAAGCATAAAGCATAAAAAAGGAGCTTGGCAAAAAAATTTTTGAAGCCCTTGCAGTCCTGCATTTATTCCTATGTGTAAAGCCACAGAAGAAACAAAAATTGTTTCCATTTTAAAGATTTTTGATGTTCATCAAAATGTTCATCAAATTCAAGTGGATGCATGGAGAGCTGCATCAAACCAGTCTCAGGACTGATGACCACAACAACAATTCAAGTGGATCTATATGCAGATGGCATGCTTTTGAAAAGATTACACATCTTGTTACTTGTGCATGTGACAATAAATGGTGAATGGCTTCTGTGCTGTTGGGAAATGAGAAAGGAGAAGTAAATCTTTTATTTATGCATCCATGTGGACCAGCTCTTTCTTTTTGATAACCACAATCATCAGATAAAGTGACTGCACTGAAAAAAGTTTCATACTATCAAAATTAAAAACAGCTGTCACTGAGAGCACATAGTCAATCAGATGAAAAGCTGTGAAAAGCCTCACAGATTATATAAGAAAAGCAATTGTTATTATATCAATAATCTATCATTACTGCTTGAGAGAAATAGGTTATGTCATTTAAAAGAAAACAGCAATATATCATCTTTTGACTCCTATTATATTGTTACTGGATCACCATCATGTCTTCTTTGTTGAAGATGAGTAGAAAGTTTCTCATTAATGGCACTCAAATAAATCATCATTGATAAAAACAGCTACATCATTGTTTGATGAATAATATTGATTAATATTAATGTATTTTTAAACTGAAATATAATTAAATAAATGTCTGCCTACTTAGCTGGGTGGTAACGTGCTTGCCTCCCTTGCACTGGGCCTGAGTTCTATTCCTGGCCGGGTTGGAGGTTTTCTACACTCAGGGACTGGGTTGTTGTGTTGACCTCGTCATCATTTTCATCCTCATCATTGGCTGCAAGGTGTCCAATGTGGCACTGACTGAAATAAGACTTGCACTCAGCAGCCGAACCCTGGGCAACAGTGCCATATAATCATTTCATTAAATAATTTATTCATAATAAGTTGTTATGATGTGTGCTAAAATATTTGCATAGTTAACACCGGAAAGACAATCCTGTACTAATAAATCTGTAAAAATTGTTGTGTATTTTTGTTGGACTGTTTGAACGCATTAATCTCCAAAACTACTACGTGAGTTTTCATGGGGTAACTTGAGCATGGCTCGGGGCACTGTATTGCCTTAATTACATCAGAATCAGATCACGAAAAAATAAATAAATAAATAAAATAAAATAATGGAAAGAGGCTGTTGTAATTGAAAGTTTCATCCACACTAATATTATAAATGCAAAAGTAACTCTGTCTGCTATGTTTTCACCACTAAACTGCGTAACCAGTGTTGTTGAAATTTGGTGATGAGATAGCTCATCCTGAGGAAGAGCATAGGCTGCTTTAGAAAGTGTGTAGTACAAGATACTTAAATGATCTGAGGAATATTACTGAATTAAGTAAAAATATTTTCTCTTTGAAGAAGCTATTTACTCTCTGACTTTAAATTTTTATCATATTTGTAAAAATTCTTTTATTGGTTGATTTGTATTATGTGATACAATTCAGAGTAATGAATACAATGGTTATACAACTTTCAGCATTTTTAATCCTTACTTCTACACTGTTATACAGTTTATATGTTGCTTAATGTGTAGCTACTTGAATAGCACGTCGTGTAGATTTGTGCTCCTGCTTGTGCCGTTCCATACGCTCTGTTCGACAGCAGCGTGTCAACTCGTCTTGCTTCGGGACAGCTTGGGAGTGGAGAGAGCAGGGCACACGTCACGAGCTGTGCTTAGCTGAGCAAGCAGACTCGTGAAGGAAGCTAATGTTATTCTAATGTTATTGCACGTATGATAGCTTACTTACTGACCATCACTTCTGATAACAAAATTACTGATATGCGAGCACAACCATGGGTAACAGCTAGTCTTAACTTTGCGTTACAACTTATTACTAAGTCCAAAGCCCTTCAGGTTATGCACTAGCTGAGGTGCACTCACCAGTAAAATAAAAATTATTTTAATATGTTCCCATTGGAATACAATCATGAAATTTGCCACGCCCATTAACAAAAAAGGCATGATTAACATAATTAAAAAAGTAACATTACAGTTTTGAAATTTTCAGAATTAAAAAAAAATTGTTTGGGAAAATTCAACATGTTATTAATATAATCAACTAGATTGTTTTGTTGACATAATTCAATGAGCCATGTGCTATTTCTATTGGTAAATTTGTGTGCTCGATTGTTTCCTAATGTCTTCTTGTATCTGTGTTCTCTGCCAATTTGTGCATTGTAGTCACTGAGTAGAATTCTCATATTATATTTATTATATTTGGGAATTTTGGCCATCTCTGTTTCAAGTTCTTCCTAGAATCTTTCTGTTTTTTCAGGCTCTTTCTTTATCACCGTTTGTTGGTGCATGTACATTAATAAAACTAGTTTTCTTTGTGTGTCTGAATCTTAGGATTATTAGTCGATTGTTGATGGGTTTCACATGTAATGAGGCCAGCACTTCTTTGTCCACAATAAAGGCCATTCCAAAGAGTGCTGCTCCTTTGCCAGTTTTCTTGTTTGTTCCACTTTTGAAGATTCTGCATTTATTTTATTCTATTGCTTCTGAATCTGTATAGCATGTTTTTTGCAATGTGAGAGTTTGAATTTTCTGCTTCGTGAGTTCTGTTGTGAGATTGTGTAATTTTACTGTGTAATTTTTCTGCTTGACTGAGTGTCTCAATATTGAAAGTGCCTTTATATGTATGTGTTTTTCATGGACGTTTACCTCCGTCATTTGGGAGAATTTCAGATTGATCATATTGCAATATCATATGACTACCAGAAATTCACGGTGTGCCAGTACGGAGAGGTGCGAATATTGATTCGGATAATTATTTAACCAAAATAAAAATTAAATTCACACTCAAGAGGAAATTCAAAAATAAAAACACCACTGATCCCAAACTTTGATCTAGACAAAATTAAAGACGCCAAAATCACTGAAAAATGGGAAGAACAACACACAGAAGATTGGAAGAAATTTCAAACTAAAATCATCAAAACAGCAAAAGATGTGATCCCTCATCACAAAAAACCGAAACACCCTTCGTGGAATCAAGAATGAGAGAATGAATTAGAAAAAAGAAGAAAGGCATTTCAAAATTATAATTGCAGCAAATCAGAAGAAACACAGAAGAAATTTTTTGAAATGTGCAAACAGACTCCCAAGATTTTAAGACAAATTAAATGTAAATATGTTGGTGAACAACTGTAGTCATTGAAGAAAATGTCAAAAACTACAATACATACGATTTCTATAAGAGCTTTGAAAACCAGATCAAAGACTCACCACAAAACATTTGCTTTCGAAAACAAGATGGCCCTGACAAATAAAGAAAATTGCCAAGTACTCGCCACATATTTTTCACAGCTTTTAAATTGTCCAGAACGCAAAGAGAGATTCCCAAAAGTGCAGCCAGAAATCTCACCACAGGTTTCATCACCACCAAAACAAGAAGAAATTTATGTGCACATCACGAAACTTAAAAGCAATAAAGCATCAGGGGAGGACAGAATTGTAGTAGAACTCTTGAAGAATTTAGGCCCAAATTTACTCAAAGAAATTACTCAAATAATCCGAAACATCTGGCAAACCGAGAAAATTCTGGATGAGTGGAAGATTGCTCTGATTCATCCATTGCGTAAAAAGGTAATAAATCAGATGTAAACAAATATAGGGGGATCTCTGTATTACCATTCACCTACAAAATTCTATCAGCTTGTCTCTTGAATGTAACACAACAGCAATTAGAACCCAAAGTAGCAGAATATTAAGAAAGATCTCGACCGAACAGATCAAGTCTGGAGCAACTTTTCTACTTCAAGACCATACTCAAAATGCGAGCTCTCAGACAAAAACCTGTGGTATGCACATTTGTAGATTTCAAAAAAGCATACGATTCAATAGACAGGCCCTTACTATTCAAAATTTTAGAGGAGAGGCGATTAGATCCCAATACATGAGATATCACAAAACAAACACTAGATAGCACAAAATCTAAAGTAAAATTTTGGGGGAAATCTCAGAACCCTTCAACATTCAAACAGGTGTGAGACAAGGTGATGGACTCTCTCCTATTCTGTTCAACATAGTTCTAGACAAAGTTATGGAAGAATGGGAGAAAGAACTTGAGAAATGTGGGGTTTGGAAGCTAATCCTACTGGGCGTTGCAAAAGACAACCTCTACATACCATACCTTGCATTTGCGAACAACTTGGCGATACTAACAGAGGATGAGCAGACTGCAGTCAAACAGATGGAAATATTCAAAGAATGCACAGAAATGTACTTCAGGGACTCACACCTAGTGAGTACGTGGCTGGCGACCACAGGGTCCCGAGCTGAGTCCTGGCATTGCTTCCACTTACTTATGCCAGGCTCCTCACTTTTATCTTTCCTATTTGGCCACCCTCGGCCAACTCTTGTTCTTTTCTGACTCTGACGCTATTAGGTTTCGAGGGCTACGTGTCTTCCATTTCCAACCTATACTTCTACTGAGCCGAATATCTCCCGGGATAAGGAGATTACCTTCTATCAATTGCCAACGGCCTTCTAGGAGGGCGGATGAGCGGCTAGAAGGAAGGGCACTCTCTTGCCCTTGGGGTGGGAAACTGCTCCTAAAGGCAGAGGAGCCACAAGGTGGCCAACGGCATAGAATGGAGAAGGCAACGGGAAACCACTCCATTAAAGACCCGGGTGGGTATCCCAAGTATCAACAGCTTATGATGGAAAGCTCTTTGGTTAAATTCTCCGGAGGTAAAATAGTCCCCAATTCGGATCTCCGGGCGGGGACAACTAAAGAGATACCAAAATCCAAAAGCATTAATGTAAGAAGGATAGCAACATGGAACGTCAACTCACTTCTTAAATGTGGTAAACTGGAAAACTTGAAAATGGAAATGAAACGAATGGATATTGATGTACTGGGAGTCTCAGAAATGAGATGGTCAAACACTGGCGACTTTTGGTCAGGGGATTACAGAATCATACACACTGGAACAGCACAAGACAATCCCGGGATTGCAGGAGTGGGAATTATCCTCAATAAAGAGATGGGGTTAAGAGTAAAAGGATTTGTTCACCATCGTGAGAGGATAATTTATGTCCGATTGGAAACTAAACCGAGAGACACAATCATAATCCAAGTATACATGCCAACTACGAGGCACGAGGATGATGAAATCGACATGATGTATGACCACCTTGAAGAAGTAATTGGCAGAATTAAAGGAACTGAAAACCTTGTCATCATGGGAGATATGAATGCCGTTGTTGGGGAAGGTAAAGAAGAGGATGTGGCAGGGAATTTTGGATTAGGATTAAGAAATGAAAGAGGGGATAAACTTGTAGAATTCTGTCCAAGAAATAAACTTTGCATTACAAATACCTTCTTTAATCATCATCCAAGAAGAAGACATACTTGGAAAATGCCTGGTGACATTAACAGATATCAAATTGACTTCATATTAGTGAAGCAAAGATTTAAAAACCAAGTTAAGGACAGCAGATCATATCCAGGCTGTGATGTGGAAAGTGACCACATACTCGTTATGATGACGACTGAACTAAAATTCAAGAACATTAAAAAAGAAGTACATGTAAGTGGGATTTGACAAACCTGAAAAACGAAAATACACTGAAGCACTATCAACTAGAAACAGACAAGAAAACAAATACACAGGGCTGCAATGACATCCAAAGCAGCTGGGAAAAAATAAAAACTGGTATTTTAGAAGCAGCAGAAGAAGTAATAGGAATAGAAAGGACAGAGAAAAGGAAGGAATGGATCACTAATTACCTACTAAATATGATGGAAGGAAGAAGGGAATTAAAAAATTCTGTGAAGAAGGAAGACCAAGAGAAATACAAGAGTCTGAAAAACAGAATCAAGAGAGAGGCAAAACAAGCAAAAAAAATACCTTGATGATCTCTGTATTTCAGTTGAGGACAACATGAGCAAGGGAAATATCGACAAGGTCTATAAATGTGTGAGACATTGCTTTGGAGACAGAAGAAACAAGTGTAGGGCTGTGATGGATGAAAATGGCAATATGTTGGATGACGACGATGAAGTTGCAGGAAGATGGAAACAATATATAGGAAAACTGTACAGCGGACCAGACCTGTCTGAAAACATCATGGAAGAAGAAACAGAAGTAGATGCACACAACATAGGTGAACCTATATTAAAGGAAGAATTTGAACTAGCTCTGAAAAAATTGAAAAACAACAAATCGCCTGGTATAGACAATATCCCAGCCGAACTTCTGAAATCTGGAGCAGCAAAACTGAATCAGGAGTTGTATAATCTTGTTTTCAACATGTACGAGCAGGGTAAAATTCCTACAGACTTTGACAAAAACATTATGATCCCCATTCCAAAGAAGGCAAATGCTACAAGATGTGAAAATTATAGGACACTCAGCCTAGTTACTCACGCCTCTAAAATATTAACCTCAATTATCCTAAAACGCATAGAACAAAAAGTTGAAGCTAAACTCTCCGAAGACCAGTTTGGATTCCAGAAAGATAGAGGAACCAGAGAAGCAATATTTGCTCTAAAACTAATAATAGAGAAACGTCTAGATAAGAACCTGAAAACATACATAGCTTTCGTAGATGTAGAGAAAGCCTCTGATAATGTTAAATGGGATAAGATGTTTGAGGTACTCAAAAAAGTAGGAATAGACCATAAAGATAGAAAAATGATATGGAACCTGTACAAAAATGAGACAGCAGTTATCCGTGGATGGACAAAACAAGGAGAGGTGCAGATACGGAAAGGTGTCCGACAAGGTTGCGCACTATCCCCCGTTATCTTTATCCTATACATTGAAGAGGCGCTGAAAAAAGTAAGGGAAAATTCACAGACAGGTGTAGTAATTCATGGCCAACGAATAGATATGATAAGATATGCCAATGATATAGCTGTCCTGGCTGAAAGTGAAGAAGATCTTGTAGTCCTACTGAATAGAATGGATAAAGTTATGGGTGAAGAATATAATATGAGAATTAATAAAGCAAAAACAAAAGTAATGGCATGCGACAAAGAGGATCGAGTGAAAGTCCAAGTTCATGTAGGCAATGAACTGCTCGAACAAGTTGATAAATTTACTTATCTGGGCAATAATATTACCAGGGATGGAAGGAGCAAGGCAGAAGTGAGAAGTAGAATAGCTCAAGCAAAGGCTGCTTTTAACAAGAAGAAAAACATATTAACATCTAAGAGCATCAGCCTTGAAATAAGGAAAAGATTTTTGAAATCATATGTGTGGAGTGTGGCATGCTATGGGTGTGAAACATGGACTCTTGGGACAGAGGAAGACCAGAAGCTAAATTCTTTTGAAATGTGGTGCTATAGACGCATGCTCAAAATAAAATGTGTCGACAAGGTCACAAACAAAGTGGTTCTGGGAAGAGCAGGTGAGAAGAGAAGCTTCTGGAGTTTCATTGTTAAAAGAAGAGTGCAATTTACAGGCCATCTATTAAGACATAAAGGACTCCTGAACACAATCATAGAGGGATATGTCGAGAGAAAAAGACGAAGAGGAAGACCACGACTGAGGTACATGGATCAAATCGTGAAAGATGTGGGATGTAACATCTATAAAGAAATGAAGAGGAAAGCTGAAAGACGCACAGAATGGAGACAAGCTGCTATTGTAGCTGTTGCAAACCAATCCTTGGATTGACCACTACAGAAGAAGAAGAAGCACAGAAAATGTAGGTTTACAAATTTCTTTTGAGAAAACTAAATGCTTTTGTTCAAAAACAAAAATTTCAAGCTTGAAAACAAAATATGGTAAAATTGACGGTGTTCCATACTTTAAATACGTTGAAGAATTCAGGGAAACCACCAAGTATTGGAAAAATCTCACAGCAACAGTGTTTCCAAAAATTAAAAAAGTGTTAGGATTAACACAAAACCTCTTCAACAAGAAATTGATGTCAAGAGGGGCAAAAATTCTACAGAACAATACTCTCATAAAACCAGGAATCATCTATGCAAGTGAAACACTAACCCTTAACAGAAATTGACAACTTGAAGACATCAAAAAAGAAGAGAGAAAGATCATCAGGAAAATTCTAGGCGGAAGACATACCCAAGACGGTTGTAGGGTACAAGCAATTAAAACAACAGAGAAGTTTCCAAACATCGAAATTGATATTAGAAGAAGGTGAACAAAATTCTTTGGCCATCTCAGCCAGCTACCTGAAAAATGATTGACGAAGAGAATAATAGATTATGTAACCTCACTTAAGAATTCCACACCTTGGCTAGATGAAATTCAAAAGGACGTAAAGACAAAAGGGAAGTTTTGTTAGAGCAAACAAAAGAAAACCAAATTGATCAGATGACCATAAACAAGGCTTTTTGGAAAGTATGAAAGCCTATTGGAAGAACAAGAAGAAGTCAAAGAAAAATTAATCGAGTTATTTGCTTAACACCTTCCATTTCTGGGGAGAATTCGCCAATAATAATAATAATAATAATACAATCAAGTAGCTCACATTTTTAAGCTTATAAGAAACTAAATCTACCCCCATGAACCATGGACCTTGCCGTTGGTGGGGAGGCTTGCGTGCCTCAGCGATACAGATGGCCGTACCGTAGGTGCAACCACATCGGAGGGGTATCTGTTGAGAGGCCAGACAAACGTGTGGTTCCTGAAGAGGGGCAGCAGCCTTTTCAGTAGTTGCAGGGGCAACAGTCTGGATGATTGACTGATCTAGCCTTGTAACACTAACCAAAACGGCCTTGCTGTTGTGGTACTGCGAACGGCTGAAAGCAAAGGGAAACTACAGCTGTAATTTTTCCCGAGGGCATGCAGCTTTACTGTATGGCTAAATGATGATGGCGTCCTCTTGGGTAAAATATTCCGGAGGTAAAATAGTCCCCCATTCGGACCTCCAGGCAGGGACTACTCAAGAGGATTCCGTTATCAGGAGAAATAAAACTGGCATTCTATGGATCGGAGCGTGGAAAGTCAGATCCCTTAATCGGGCAGGTAGGTTAGAAAATTTAAAAAGGGAAATGGATAGGTTGAAGTTAGATATAGTGGGAATTAGTGAAGTTTGGTGGCGGGAGGAACAAGACTTTTGGTCAGGTGAATACAGGGTTATAAATACAAAATCAAATAGGGGTAGTGCAGGAGTAGTTTTAATAATGAATAAAAAAATGGGAGTGCGGGTAAGCTACTATCAACAGCATAGCGAACGCATTAGTGTGACCAAGATAGACACGAAGCCCATGCCTACTACCATAGTACAAGTTTATATGCCAACTAGCTCTGCAGATGATGAAGAAATTGATGAAATGTGTGATGAGATAAAAGAAATTATTCAGTTAGTGAAGGGAGACGAAAATTTAACAGTCATGGGTGACTGGAATTTGTCAGTAGGAAAAGGGAGAGAAGGAAACATAGCGGGTGAATATGGACTGAGGGAGAGAAATAAAAGAGGAAGCCGTCTGGTAGAATTTTGCACAGAGCATAACTTAATCATAGCTAATACTTGATTCAAGAATCATAAAAGAAGGTTGTATACATGGAAGAATCCTGGAGATACTAGAAGGTATCAGATAGATTATATAATGGTAAGACAGAGATTTAGGAACCAGGTTTTAAATTGTAAGACATTTCCAGGGCCAGATGTGGACTCTGACCACAATCTATTGGTTATGAACTGTAGATTAAAACTGAAGAAACTGCAAAAAGGTGGGAATTTAAGGAGATGGGACCTGGATAAACTGAAAGAACCAGAGGTTGTACAGAGTTTCAGGGAGAGCATAAGGGAGCAATTGACAGGAATGGGGGAAGGAAATACAGTAGAAGAAGATTGGGCAGCTTAGAGAGATGAAATATTGAAAGCAACAGAGGATCAAGTAGGTAAAAAGGCGAGGGCTAGTAGAAATCCTTGGGTAACGGAAGAAATATTGAATTTAATTGATGAAAGGAGAAAATATAAAAACGCAGTAAATGAAGCAGGCAAAATGGAATACAAATGTCTCAAAAATGAGATCGACAGGAAGTGCAGAATGGCTAAGCAGGCATGGCTGGAGGACAAATGTAAGGATGTAGAGGCTTATCTCACTAGGAGTAAGATAGATACTGCCTACAGGAAAATTAAAGAGACCTTTGGAGATAAGAGAACCACTTGTATGAACATCAAGAGCTCAGATGGAAACCCAGTTCTAAGCAAAGAAGGGAAAGAAGAAAGGTGGAAGGAGTATATAGAGGGTCTATACAAGGGAATGTACTTGAGGACAATATTATGGAAATAAGGGAGGATGTAGATGAAGATGAAATGGGAGATACAATACTGCGTGAAGAGTTTGACAGAGCACTGAAAGACCTGAGTCGAAACAAGGCCCCGGCAGTAGACAACATTCCATTAGAACTACTGACCGCCTTGGGAGAGCCAGTCCTGACAAAACTCTACCATCTGGTGAGCAAAATGTATGAGACAGCCGAAATACCCTCAGACTTCAAGAAAAATATAATTATACCAATCCCAAAGAAAGCAGGTATTGACAAATGTGAAAATTACCGAACTATCAGTTTAATAAGTCACAGCTGCAAAATACTAACGGGAATTCGTTACAGATGAATGGAAAAAGTGGTAGAAGCTGACCTCAGCGAAGATCAGTTTGGATTCCATAGAAATGTTGGAACACGTGAGGCAATACTGACCCTATGACTTATCTTAGAAAATAGATTAAGGAAAGGCAAACCTACATTTCTAGCATTTGTAGACTTAGAGAAAGCTTTTGACAATGTTGACTGGAATACTCCCTTTCAAATTCTGAAGGTGGCAAGGGCAAAGTACAGGGAGCGAAAGGCTATTTACAATTTGTACAGAAACCAGATGGCAGTTATAAGAGTCGAGCGGCATGAAAGGGCAGCAGCGGTAGGGAAGGGAGTGAGACAGGGTTGTAGCCTGTCCCCGATGTTATTCAATCTGTATATTGAGCAAGCAGTAAAGGAAACAAAAGAAAAATTCAGAGTAGGTATTAAAGTCCATGGAGAAGAAATAAAAACGTTGAGGTTCGCGGATGAGATTGTAATTCTGTCAGAGACAGCAAAGGACTTGGAAGAGCAGTTGAACAGAATGGACAGTGTCTTGAAAGGAGGATATAAGATGAACATCAACAAAATCAAAATGAGAATAATGGAATGTAGTCGAATTAAATCGAGGATGCTGAGGGAATTAGATTAGGAAATGAGACACTTAAAGTAGTAAAGGAGTTTTGCAATTTGGGGAGCAAAATAACTGATAATGGTCGAAGTAGAGAGGATATAAAATGTAGACTGGCAATGGCAAGGAAAGCGTTACTGAAGAAGAGAAATTTGTTAAAATCGAGTATAGATTTAAGTGTCAGGAAGTTGTTTCTGTAAGTATTTGCATGGAGTGTAGCCATGTATTGAAGTGAAATATGGACGATAAATAGTTTGGACAAGAAGAGAATAGAAGCTTTCGAAATGTGGTGCTACAGAAGAATGCTGAAGATTAGATGGGTAGATCACATAACTAATGAGGAGGTATTGAATAGAATTGGGGAGAAGAGGAGTTTGTGGCACAACATGACAAGAAGAAGGGACCGGTTGGTAGGACATGTTCTGAGGCATCAAGGGATCACAAATTTAGCATTGGAGGACAGCTTGGAGGGTAAAAATCGTAGAGGGAGACCAAAAGATGAATACACTAAGCAGATTGAGAAGGATGTAGGTTGCAGTAAGTACTGGGAGATGAAGAAGCTTGCACAGGATAGAGTAGCATGGAGAGCTGCATCAAATCAGTCTCAGGACTGAAGACAACAACAACAACAACAACAACAAGAAACTAAATAAAATGGTGCAAAATTGTAAATCTGTAGGTTAAACAGATTTTGATATTTGTTGATTTTAAGATTTGAAAACATTGCAAAATTTCCAAAATTTGAAAAAATTAATAACTCAAAAGTGAAAGGTCCAAAAACTGTAATTTGGGTTTTGCTTGCGAACAACTAGCACTGTGAAAGTACAAAAACCTACCAAAATCTGAGATGTCATATATCAGACTATTGGTTAATTTCACGTGGACCGACCTGGATCAGGCGTTAAGTTGTCAGATGAGCCTTAAATTGAGAATTACAATTAAATGAGAATGAATTCAAGTTACTGGAGCACTGTATTGTTGAAAATAGCAGTTTCTGTGAAATAACATGCATTCTGCATTCCCCACGTACCCAAAGGCTGATTTGTGCTTGATCTCATGTACGGCTTCACCAGATCCTTTGTACCGAGATCCTTTGTACCTACCATGCTTCCAAACACCCTGTGACTTACAATTTTTTCCTTGTAGATCAAAGCACTGTCTCTCTTCCAGTTCTAAAGCCCTGCTCTGAATGGTGGGGAGAAAAGCTCCATTTGTACATTTGTGGTGCTGATAATGCAGCTTCACTAAAGAGTAATATGGTATGAATATACCATAGCCTGCCTTAGCACAATAAGTCTGGCAGAAGTGAACCACAAAACTGCCATCCGGTACCCTTGACATTTATCTGTTCATAGAGCCTCAGAACATATTCAGAGCCCAAACATGATGAGGTATCTCGAACAAATGACCTTATCCATGACAACCGGCACATATTCCAAGAACATCGATTATGGAAAACCCAACAGTGCTTTCTCACTTGATATCCTGAAAGCCGTGGATTGAGGTAATTGAGTAGGTGCAGTATTTCTTGACTTCCAAAAAGCTCCCGCACCAACCCTTTTAAAGACAATTCAGTCACATAGAGTATCAAATAAAATTTGTTTCTGGACTAAGAATTCTTCACTGGGGAGGATCTGACATTTTATCTTGGTGGGAGAAAGGCATATAAGTAACTTTAGGAGTTCCCCTGAGAAGTGTTTTGGGATCCTTGCTATTCATGTTGTATATTAATGATGTAGCAAACAGTATTAATAGCAACATCTGACTTTTTGAATATGCAGTTATCTGTAATGAAATACTGTTCATAAAATGTGTGAGCATATTCAGGAAGGCACAAAAAAAAGAACTCCAGGAATGCAAGCACCAGCCATGGAAGTCTGCATCGTATGAGCAGATACCTTCATGGGGAAAAGTTAAGCTGTTAGTAGCAGCATGGAAGACAAGCTGTGATTAATTACAGCAAAGATGAGGCATTTATGGAATCATTCTTCCTGTGTTCCATGTGATAATGGAATGGGAAAAAGTAACATGTGGTAGTGGAGAAAGCCCCTTCTGCTAGGCTCTCCAGATGTGGACGTAAATTTAGATAACCAGTTTGAAGAGTAACACGCCGGAATTCTGTTTGTCTAATGATAAGCATTGTCAGGCATAATTACTGTTACTTTAATATTCTCTTAGTTAAAAACAAATCTGGTCAGCTTACACATATTTAGCGAAAATGAACTCTACTCTTGAACAACTGATTTTCCACATCTTTTGTCCACTTTAGAACATGCTTGACATATCCAGCATAGATGTAGATGTAATGCAATTTTTTACACCATTGAAAGGACCAAAATTTTGTTTCCTCAAAGAACATCACATGTAGATGTATGAGTATTATTCGTATGTGTATGAATATAATGTTATATCAATATAGGACATAAAAATATATTTGTATTAATGAAATCTCTTCACTAGGTTGTCACGTTGTGTATACTGTCCTCATTGCATTTGATTATATTCAAACTGTTAGATATAATACAAGGGTCATTTCAAAAGTCCTGGGAACTGTAAGATGGAACTGAAAAAAACTAATTTATTTTACGAAGTACCTTTACAGGCCTTAATAATAAATCCATTTTTGCTTATGAAGCCTTCCCAGTCTTTTGGCAATTTCTGTATTTTGGATAGGACACCTCCATTGTTGGGCTGTCTGACTACTGGGCTTATCTCACTGGAAGCTTCATCTTTTGTACCAAAAGGTTTTCTGCTGAATTCTTCCTTCAATTTGGGAAAGAAATCAAAGCCTGGTGGGCTCATATCAGGACTGTACAGTTGGTGGAGAAATATTTTCGATCCATATTTGTCGAGCATTTCTCTCACTGGTAGAGCAATTGCATTATCGTCCAAATATGGACACTACCTGCAAACATCTCAGGCCTTCTTTGACGAATTTTTGGGTGCAAAATATTTGCAGAAACAGCTCGTAGCACATGTCTGTTAACTGCAAATGTCCCGTGCAACACTCTGTCTATAGATGTGACTTCATTCGTTATATGGAAAGATCTGTTTCACCTTTGATTGTTGGCAGTGGAATTTTGACAGTTGTGTAAGTTGGGATTTTTCCATTGCGATGACTGAGACTTCAGTTCTGGCTCAAAATCTTGCATCCAGGTTTCATGAAGTATAACAGTCCTTATCAGAAACAGTTCTGCTTCTGTTTGATAACATTGAAGCCATCTTAATGTGATTCTTTTGTGACCTTCTTTCTGCTCCCAGAATGAAATTTTCAATCAGCAGTGGAGTGTGTGCTGATATGAAACTTACACTTAATTTTCACATCTGTCAACACTTGCTTTCTTTGGGATTGGAATTATTATATTCTTTTTGAAGTCTGATGGTATTTCGCCGGTCTCATACATCTTGCGCACCAGATGGTAGAGTTTTGTCAGGACTGGCTCTCCCAAGGTGGTCAGTAGTTCTAATGGAATGTTGTCTACTGCCGGGGCCTTGTTTCGACTCAGGTCTTTCAGTGCTCTGTCAAACTCTTCACGCAGTATCATATCTCCCATTTCATATTCATCTACTTCCTCTTCCATTTCCAAAATACTGTCCTCAAGTACATTCCCTTGTATAGACCCTCTATATACTCCTTCCACCTTTCTGCTTTCCCTTCTTTGCTTAGAACTGGGTTTCCATCTGAGCTCTCGATATTCATACAAGTGGCTCTCTTTTCTCCGAAGGTCTCTTTAATTTTCCTGTAGGCAGTAGCTATCTTACCCCTAGTGAGATAAGCCTCTACATCCTTACATTTATCCTCTAGCCATCCCTGCTTAGCCATTTTGCACTTCCTGTCAATCTCATTTTTGAGACATTTGTATACCTTTTTGCCTGCTTCATTTATTGCATTTTTATATTTTCTCCTTTCATCAATTAAATTCAATATTTCTTCTGTTACCCATGGATTTCTACTAGCCCTCGCCTTTTTACCTACTTGATCCTCTATTGCTTGCAATATTTCATCTCTCTAAGCTACCCAATCTTCTTCTACTGTATTTCTTTCCCCCATTCCTATCAATTGCTCCCCTATGCTCTCCCTGAAGCTCTGTACAACCTCTGGTTCTTTCAGTTTATCCAGGTCCCATCTCCTTAAATTCCCACCTTTTTGCAGTTTCTTCAGTTTTAATCTACAGTTCATAACCAATAGATTGTGGTCAGAGTCCACATCTGGCCCTGGAAATGTCTTACAATTTAAAACCTGGTTCCTAAATCTCTGTCTTACCATTATATAATCTATCTGAAACCTGTCAGTATCTCCAGGATTCTTCCATGTATACAACCTTCTTTTATGATTCTTGAACCAGGTGTTAGGTATGATTAAGTGCTGTGTGCAAAATTCTACCAGACAGCTTTCTTTTTCATTTCTTCCCCCCAATCCATAATCACCTACTACGTTTCCTTCTCTTCGTTTTCCTACTACCGAATTCCAGTCACCCATGACTATTAAATTTTCGTTTCCCTTCACTATGTGAATAATTTCTTTTATCTCCTCATACATTTCTTTAATTTCTTCGTCATCTGCAGAGCTAGTTGGCATATAATCTTGTAATACTGTAGTAGGCATGGGCTTCGTGTCTATCTTGGCCACAATAATGCGTTCACTATGCTGTTTGTAGTAGCTTACCCGCACACATATTTTTTTATTCATTATTAAACCTACTCCTGCACTACCCCTATTTGATTTTGTATTTATAACCCTGTATTTACCTGACCAAAAGTCTTGTTCCTCCCGCCACCAAACTTCACTAATTCCCACTATATCTAACTTCAACCTATCCATTTCCCTTTTTAAATTTTCTAACCTACCTGCCCGATTAAGAGATCTGACATTCCACCCTCTGATCCGTAGAACGCCAGTGTTCTTTCTCCTGATAACAACGTCCTCTTGAGTAGTCCCCGCCCGGAGATCCAAATGGGGTATTATTTTACCTCCGGAATATTTTACCCGAGAGGACGCCATCATCATTTAATCATACAGTAAAGCTGCATGCCCTCAGGAAAAATTGCGGCTGTAGTTTCCCCTTGCTTTCAGCCGTTCGCAGTACCAGCACAGCAAGGCCGTTTTGGTTAGTGTTACAAGGCTAGATCGGTCAATCATCCAGACTGTTGCCCCTGCAGCTACTGAAAAGGCTGCTGCCTCTCTTCAGGAACCACATGTTTGTCTGGCCTCTCAACAGATACACCTCCGTTGTGGTTGCACCTCCATTGTGGTACGGCCATCTGTATCGCTGAGGCACGCAAGCCTCCCCACCAACGGCAAGGTCCATGGTTCATGGGGGGAGGAACAGAACAAGGTTTGAACTCGGAATCTCTCGCTTAGCAGCCAAACAATTTAACCATTACGCTAACGCAGCTCATCAGTCTCACAGATACTGTAATTATTTCTGGTGACTTTATTATGAATTATATCGTGTGCACTGTGATTTATATTTCTGTCACTGCGAGTCATGCCATTGTGAAGTTCCACAAATGCTGTACCACCAATTAATGCCAAAAGTATTGTTATTTTGGATTTATTGACTTAGGAAGAGGTGCACTTCTCTATGCCTGTTTAAACAATGTACTGTACAACTGCAACTGGCCATCCAAAAGCATTATAATGCTAATAAAGTGGGAGAAGCCACTTTAAACTCCACTGCTGTGTTGTCTACATCATTTTGGTACTATCCTTTTTCAGAATAATATTGCAGCACGTCAAGATAGGAGACTTCACACTAAATGGAACTGAATGGAAAACCAGTAAGGGGAACATCACGGTCACTGCTCACTGTGATGAGTGCTGCCTAGTGGCATTGCAGACATGTAACGCATATAAGCAAAGTATATAAATAAAGCAGACCAGAATGGGGAATTATTCTAGTGACGGTAGGGGCTGCAAACTGGGAAATCCGCAGATGTGAGCAACTTTCACAAAGGTCTGCTAACTGGGTGCAAGTATTTCAGACACAGCAAAGCTGATTGACTGTTCATGTACTAAAGTCATGAGCATCTATAGAAAATTGTTGAAGGACAGTGAAATCACAAGTAGACAAGTTGTCAGACGTTCATTCCTGATAACAGAATGTGGATGTCAGAAGTTTGTCCATTCTGTAAAGCAGTATAGGTGGCAATCTGTGGCAGATCTGATGACAGAATATGTTGCTTGTGCAGTCCCAAGTATTTCAGAACACACCATTCAGTGCACACTGTCGAATGTGGAGCTGCTGTAACACAGTGTATCTATCAGTTGCCTTCTCTGTGAAAAACCATCAGCTCATAATTTGTGGGAATTGCTCAACCTGTCTGGTGACATCTCTTGCTGCATACATCTGTGGACTTGTCAGATCTGCACTGAGCAGAATCCCCACTGCATCAAATTTCCACACTATTGAGTAGGTGGTCACCGTGTCACAATGTTTTATCTACCTCTCTTCCCTCCCGTCACCTGTCCTTCGCCTTCTAAAAGGATTCATTCCCTGCCTCAATCCCTCCTTTTACCGCGGTGTGGTTGACGCAAGTGAACGCATAAGGTGAATAGTGTGAAAGTAAAGGGGAAGGTTGCTTTGCAGTATTCTGTTAGAATACAAACCTTTTGGTTGTTAATGTAGAACATGAAATTGTTTTTCTGTTCCTAATGAACATGTTTCTCCTCTATAAAGCAAGAGGCCTCTCAGTTTCAGATTTTACCACGGTCTGTCTTATTGACATGGTGTTTAGTTGATTTTTGTCATTTTTGCCCATTTATTTGAAATAAAAGATAAATTTACTATTGATAGTTAATGGAAAAAATAATAATTGAAGCTTCAAATAATTCTCATTATTCAGTGTGGTGGAAGAAGGAATTATATTATTTCAGCAACGAGACTCTGAATACTTATGCTTGTTGACACTCAGAAACTCTATTCTTTTCAAGATTTTTTTTATTCAATACAGTGTATGAGATATCCTCTATATGAGTCACACTTTATTTCAGTCAGGATAACAGGCAAGTTATAACTCAGTTTGAATGAATTACAACTGAAGATGTAGAAAAAGTAGTATTCTTCCTTAAAAATAAAAATTTGACTGAATGGAATGAACTGCCAACCAGAGTAATTAAAACAGTTTCTAGTATAATATCAGGACCCCTATCAGAAATAATAAATAAGTCGTTTGAAGAAGGATGCTTCCCTAGATGGTCTAGGAATGGCTCAAAAGAAGATGTAGGAAACTACCGACCAGTAAGTCTTCTCTCAATATTTTCAGAAGTATTTGAAAAAGTTGTTGCAAAACAGATCCAAAATTTCACGGCAAAATCTAATATAGTATGATATGTGCCATCAACAAATTTATTGAGAAAAGTTGCTATCTCTGGACAAATCCCTAAAAATCACAGGAATTTTCTGTGATCTCACGAAGGCTTTTGACTGTGTAAAACACTCTCTACTGCAGAGTAAACGGCAGTGCTTATGGTTTAAAATTAACAGACAGAAAGCAAAGGATAGTTGTAACATCAGATACAGGAAATTGTTTCTCAGATTGGAAAATTATTTCTGAGGGAGTTGGACAAAGTTCCACCTTAGGCCTAATCCTGTTTTTATTTGATGTAAATGATTTATCTCTAATATAACATCCCATCCAGTTTTATTTACAGATGACGCATCTGTACTCATTGAAAGTGTAACTACAGAACAAATTCCCCAAAGAGACATTGACATCCTAAAGAGTTTAGAGCATTGGATGAAAACTTAACATGAAAAAAAAGGCCTTAGATAATTTAAAAGTGAACAACAAAATGAAGTGGGTTCTGCATTACCCATAAAAGCCAGAAACTTAGGGAAGCAGAATCTGTCAGAGTCCTGAGGATGTTTCTAGGAAAAAAATTATCCTGGTCTTCACATATAGCTACTTAGCAAACAAACTAAATGGTTTTGCATTTGTAGTGACAATATTGCCTTACGCAAGTGACATTGAGCCTAGGAAAGTTGTTCACCACAGCTGCTTTGAAGTTAATCACAGATACTTTGAAGTTATTGAAAGATACAGAATAATGTTTTTAGAGAATGCAAG
Organism: Schistocerca cancellata; assembly: GCF_023864275.1. Taxonomy (NCBI): domain Eukaryota; kingdom Metazoa; phylum Arthropoda; class Insecta; order Orthoptera; family Acrididae; genus Schistocerca; species Schistocerca cancellata. The sequence goes on from NC_064627.1 coordinate 8,663,943, forward strand.
TCATGTAAATAGAATGTTACTAATTTAAAAACCTGTTATTAGAAACATGTGTAATATCAAACCTAGAGAGTCATGCTAACCTTTATTCATGTATCTAAATATTTTAACTATTCCATATATTTACATTTATGAACTGTTTGTCTTTATCCATACCAGTCCAGAATTATGTATAAAAAGCATTTTCAAGAAACAAAGATAATATCATACTGGCATCTCATTTTAAACTGAAACTCTGCTCTCAGACTCTTCAATACATGACTATAAAAATTTATAATAAATTGATAATGAAAACTTTCAATTATGAAGATAATATTATATGCCACCCTAGTACAAAAATTTTATTATTCACTCATGGAATTTTTAAATGGTGATAAAGATGTATTTGTAGAGTAATGAAACAAATTTGTAATGATTTTTGTAAATTAAGATTTTTGTTCTTTATTTGACACAGTGTATGTATCTCTGGTACATTATCTCCTGTACTTTAAATCAGTGAGTTATGCATGTACTCAGGTGACTCTTATTCTGTTTCATTTGTATCCATTGTTCCTTCTCATTTGATATACATAAGAAGATTACATGAAATCATGTATTTCTAAACTTTCTTTCTTTTTCAGACTACTGTTCCCAAGGATTTATTAAACTTCAGTATGCAGTCTCTGCATCTATAATACAGTACGTTTCTAATAGGAGCTGGGAAGATCTGCCAGAAGTGAGGCTACAGCGATATCCGTATATACCGTACATCGATGATCCCATGCTGGTGGCAATGGCCCGGTTTGTGCCTCTCATCATCATGTCAAGTTTTGTCTACACTTGTATTAGCACCATTAAATTTGTCACAACAGAAAAGGAAAACCAAATGAAGGTATTATATAAAAATAAAATAACTAAATGTCAGGGATAACTACAAGGATAAAAAATGTTGACATTGTGTGTTTTAATCTTTTGGCTGCTGTAGATGTGTGTACACATTGGGTTGCTCCTAGTACCAGGCAATGTAGGAACGTTTTAATATGCTGGCATTCCTTTCCACCAGTACTGTCATTGTTTTTATTTATACTCCTCTTCTAACTCCTGGCTGCTGAGGAAGAGTCTAGATGCAGTTTTGTTGAGGTCTCGCTGCTGTGGACACGGTAACATGCATAACCATGTTTTCACCACCTGATTTCCCCATATGTGTCTAAGATTCAGTCGACTTATAGTTTTGTATGCATTTTCTGATGCTCTTTTCTGTAGAAATTTTCAGTTTTACTTTGATTATTCTTCAGGGTTGCAGCTTTGTTCTACATAGGCAGAACACATTTTATTTTTGCAAAGAAAATTACGTGCTGTTCTTGGTACAAAAAGGAAGAATTGTGGATATACTTGGCAGGCAGGAGCGAGAACAAATTCTTGCAGACTCATGATAATGGTAATGCTTCTAACAGAATTTCACAGTCAGCTAAGTCCTCAGCCTTGTATCTCAGCAGAGATATAAACACAAGGTTGCCACAAATTCTGCATATCAGGGTATTTCAGACATGTCAGGGAAATCCCATGGAAATTTGAAATAAACACTAAAAAATCTTGTTTTTTGCTGAACAGAAGAAATTGTTTGCTTATGGAGAGGCTACTCATTGTCACTAGCTGCTGGGTGTTGTACGCCCCATTCCTACGCTGTACTTCCTACCGGTTCTCCCCTCCCAGCCTCTTTCCTCAGCATGGAGTGGTTCTCTTGAGTATTCACACAAGGTATCTGTGGCATGGATTGATAACCACAGTCTCTGTTTGTCAACATGCTTTTGGTTACTAGTGAATATGGGCACGAATAGCTGGCCAAACACAATTAGATTTGTGAGACGGACCAGAACCGTGGGCCACTGCTGCAGTATGTCATGTTATTCATGTCAGAAGCATTTACAATGTATAAAATAATGTACAGTATTTACATGTCGTGTGTATATATATTTACAAGACACTTATTTATTATTTGCCGCCCAGAAGTTAGCGACCAATATTGCATTTGGCGTTGCATGTAGCAGGTCTTCTGTTGTGCATGTTGCTGGACATTGGGTACACTGGAGCAGGTAGAGGCTCGTCTGCATTGCTCCACACTCACAGAGTGGCGGCTCCTCTAGGAAACCCCATTTAGTCAAATTGCTCTTACATTTCGTGAGACCCGAGCGTAGTCTGTTGAGGGATCTCCACGTATTCCAATTCTCTGTGCAGCCGGGTGGTAGTCTTTCGCATGGTGTAATCTGTCCCACAGTACCGGTAAGCCTTGCATGCCATAGTTCAATTCGGCATTACTGTGGTGTCTCAGCTAGAGCCTCTGTAGATCTGAGGAAGCTCTTTCTGGATTTTAGTCGTGGGTTTGCTGATGAATAGGCCCATTGGATCTGGTCTCTGCAATCTGCCCACAGGCTGGCTCCATTTGTGTGTGGCGTCGATCAGTGGATTTTTAGGATTTATCCGTGGACCCAGAACTGTCGCGCACTCTGGACAGGCTTCAGGTAGAGGGCAACGGATTTCAGGAGTTGCAATTGTGTTGGTGGTCGGTCGGTTGGTCGATATGGGGGAGGGGACCAAACGGCGAGGTCATCGGTCCCGTCGGATTAGCGAAGGATGAAGTAGGAACTCGGCTGTGCCCTTTTGAAGGTACCATTGTGGCATTTGCATGAAACAGTTGAGGGAAATCACAGAAAACACAGAAAACCTGAATCAGGATGGCAGATGTGAGTTTGAACTGTCGTCATCCCGAATGCGACTGTGTCTTACCGCAAATGCACTGTATATTTTGGTGTTTTATAGGTGTTTTATTTATTGTAGTACATTTTCACACTTTGAAAGTAGTTTATATACTTGAGAGAAAGTATGGATGACATCGGGAACTAAATTGTGGCAGTCACTGGCAGTTTGTGCATTATCGACTCGTATTTTTCTCGAAAGAAATGGACACAGCACAACAGGTAATAGCCTACAATAATGAACATAGTACAATCAAAATTCTATTGGTGCTCACTTGTTTCAAGACGCCTACATCTTTCTGCAGTTATTTATGAAATTATTATTTTAAATCCATCTTTGCAACTACAAGAAAATGCATATTTTTGTCACCAAATGCATTTGTTTTATTGACATAAAATATCTTCAGTCGTATACAATGAAACATTTTTACAATCTGGCTTGCTTTCTGCATCTAATAAAGTTTGTTACAAAAGTTGTGGATGTTACTTATGCTATGTTATGTCCAGATTTTAGCCACATCAGGAAATACCATCTGCTTGCATGTCTTTTAGGTATTCCCTAGTTTGGCACTGTTGTTTCTTGTATTGTAGTTGCAAAGGCAGATTTAAAATACCTTCAGTTGTTATAAAGACACATACACATACAAATGAACATTTTTTTCTGAAACATCAACTCATATTTTGTAGCTTAGTTTTTATAACACTGTGGTCCATAATTGAAAGACAATCTAGAAATGTTTCTACCATCTCTTTGTATGGCTTGTGTTTTACATTTTTGTTTGTGTAACATTCATGTGTCAGTTTCCACAAGCATGGGATTTCACATTACGGTTGTATAAGTTTTTTGGATAAATAAAAAAACCTACCTACCAAGCAGTGGTAGGAGAACACACATATCAAGAAAGGTTTTATGTATGCAAGCTTTCAGATCCGTGGCACTTCTTACAGCAGAAGGGTTGAAGAGGAAGGAAGAGGTGAAGGAGAAAAACTGGAGAGGTTTAGGAAAACGGGAGGAGTTCAGAAAAGACACCCCTGACCCAGGTTTCTGGGTGACTTTTCTGAACTCTGCCTCTTTTCCTAAACCTGCCCAGTTCTTATCCTGCACCCCTCTTCCTTCCTCTTCAACCCTTCCGCCAGAAGAAGGAGCCACTGGCTCCTAAACCTTGCATATGTAAAACCTTTCTTTATACGTGTGTGTTCACCTACTGCCACTCGGTGAATATGTACAACGTATACTGGCAGCAGCAGAATCATTTGGCAGTCAGCTTCAGATGTCGGTTTCCTAAATTTTCTCCACAGTGTTCCTTGAAAATAACATCGCCTTCCTTCCACAAACTTCCATTTGATCTCCAGAGGCACCTCCACAACACTTATTACAGATCCCAAACACTTGAGCAGTACTCGAGACTGAGTCACACCAGTGTCATGCATGCGGTCTCCTCTACAGAAGAACCACACTTTCCCAAAATTCTGCCAATAAACTGAAGTCGACCATTTGCCTCCCCTACTACAGTCCTCACATGCTCATTCCATTTCATATTGCTTTGCATTGTTACCCCCAGATACTTAAAACGCTCGATTGTGTCAAGCAGGGCAATACTAATGCTGTATCCGAACGTTATGTGTTTGTTTTCTCTATGCACCCGCATTAACATACATTTTTCTACACTGAGAGCTAGTGGTCATTCATCACACTGAGAAGAAGTTTTGTCTAGGTTATTTTGTATCCTCCTACAGTCCACCAACTTTGATGCCTTGCTGTATACCACAGCATCATCAGAAAACAACCTCAGATTGCTGCCACCCTGTCCCTTGTCCCTCCTCATGATAGCTTTGTCTGCGATGAACACTTACTACCGAGGACAACATGCTAGGATCTATAACTTAAAAAGTTTTCGAACCACTCACATATTTTCAGGGAATTGCACTTTGGGAAATTTGTGGTTATCCTGGGGGGGGGGGGGGGGGGGGGGCAAAAAAAAATTAAAAAAAAACAGAGAAGGAAAGTTCCTACTCACCATATAGCAGAGGTGCTAGAGATGCTGAGTCGCGATAGGCACAACAAAAAGATTCACACAATTATAGCTTTTGGCCATTAAGGTCTTTGTCAGCTGTAGATGCACATACACACACGCACACACACACACACACACACACACACACACACACACACACACACACTCATACGAACGCAACATGCACACACGTGTGCAGTCTCAGAGAGCTGAAACCACACTGCCAGCTCTCTGAGAATGCAGACGCGTGTGCAAGTTGCGTTTATGTGAGTGTGTGTGTGTGTGTGTGTGTGTGTGTGTGTGTGTGTGTGTGTGCGTGCGTGTATGTGTGTCTACTGCTGACAAAGGCCTTAATGGCCGAAAGCGTGTGTGTGTGTGTGTGTGTGTGTGTGTGTGTGTGTGTGTGTGTGTGTCTACTGCTGACAAAGGCCTTAATGGCCGAAAGCTTAATTGTGTGAATCTTTCTGTTGTACCTATCACGACTCAGCATCTCCGCTATATGGTGAGTAACAACTTTCCTTCTCTGGTATTGTTACATTCCATCCTGGATTTTCCGTTGTTTGAAACAAAATAAAAATATATTTTTAAGTTTATTAGTGTTTGTCCAAAGTTCACATAAAACAAATAGTGGGAAAATATTATGAAAGGAAAGTTGCTATTTACCATATAGCAGAGATCCTGAATCGCAGATAGACACAACAAAAGACCGTTCAAAATCAAATGCTTTCCACCCATAAGGTCTTTGTCAAAAATAGAAGACAGACAGACAGACAGACAGACACACACACACACACACACACACACACACACACACACACACACACTACTCATGCACACATGACTGCAGTCCAAGGCTACTGTAGCCCCACTCCGAGCAGCAGCACCAGCGCATGATGGGAGTGGCGACTAGGTGGGGGTAAGGAGGAGGCTGGGGCAGGGAGGGGTGAGGGAACGTAGGATATATTGCAGGGAAAGTTCCCACCTGCAGAATTCAGAAAAGTTGGTGTTGATGGGAAGGACCCATATGGCACAGGCTGTGAAGCAGTAATTGAAATGAAGGGTGTCATGTTTGACAGTGTGCTCAGCAACCAAGTGGTCCACTTGTTTCTCGGCCACAGTTTGTCAGTGGAAATTCATGTGGACAGACAGCTTGTTGGTTGTCATGCCCACATAGAATCAGCACAGTGGTTGCAGCTAAGCTTGTACATCACATGATTTGATTCACAGGTAGCCCTGCCTTTGATGGGAAAGGTGATGTTTGTGATCGGACTGGAGTAGGTGGTGGTGGGAGTATATAAGGGACAGGTATTGCATCTAGGTCTATTACAGAGGTATGAACCGTGAGGTAAGGGGTTGGGAGCAGCATTCCGCCATCCACCGAACCTACACAAGGTACTCATCCTTCCCTACACTACCCCTGCTCCCAACCCCTTACCTCATGGCTCATACCCCTATAATAGACGTAGATGCAAGACCTATCCCATACATCCTCCCACCACCATCTACTCCTGTCTGATCGCAAACATCACCTATCCATCAAAGGCAGGGCTATCTGTGAAACAAGTCATGTGATCTACAAGCTAAGCTGCAACCACTGTGCTGATTCTATGTGGGCATGGCAACCAACAAGCTGTCTGTCTGCACGAATGGCCACCGACAAACTGTGGCCGAGAGAAAAGTGGACCACCCGGTTGCTGAGCGTGCTGTCAAACATGATATCCATCATTTCAATGACTGCCTCACAGCCTGTGCCATATGGATCCTTCCCATCAGCACCAGCTGTTCTGAATTGCACAGGTGGGAACTTCTCCTGTAATATATTCTACATTCCCGTAACCCTCCTGGCATATACCTTAGTTAGTCATTGTCCTCACCCATCCGGCCTCCCTGTTCCCATTCCAGCACTGTACAACCCTCATTCCACCATCCCACCTAGTCTTTTAGTTCTCTCCTTTTTCGCTACCTCCTCGCCTCACCACTCCCCTGTCCTGGTTCTAATCTCCTGAATGCACATGGCTGCCCCTACCCTCTCCACCTCCTCCCTGCACATTCCCTAGCAGCACTGCACTGTCCACCACCCCTATCCCACTACCCCTCCCCCTCCCTGCACACAGCCTCCTCCTTACCTCCACCCAGTCGCCACTCCCATCATGCATTGGTGCTGCTGCTCGCAGTGTGGCAACAGTCTTAGACTGCAATCATGTATGTGTGAGTTGCGCTTGCATGTGTGTGTGTGTGTGTGTGTGTGTGTGTGTGTGTGTGTGTCTGTCATCTATTTTTGAAGAGGGCCTTACGGGCCAAAAGCTTTATTTGGAACAGTCTTTTTATCATGCCTATCTGCGACAGCATCTCAGCTATATGGTGAGTATCAGCTTTCCTTTTCATAATGTTGTTACATTCCATCCTGAATTTTTCATTCTTTGACAAATAGTGGGAAATATTGATAGTGGGTGTAAAAGGTGTTCACAACCTGAAGAGTTTCTGAGCTTGAAGCTTTTCTCCAGATTAAACCACTGCACTGACAGATACAATAATATATACTTCATGCATGGAGTGAAAATATTAAAAACAACACAACATATGTACACGTGTGCAATTAATTGATAGTTTCTGATCTATAATTAAAAATAATCAAAAGAGGAAAGGCAGTTGTAGCTCAGGAGCCACTTCATGGGAGCGGAGGTTAGCAGAGGACCGCAGCTGTTAAAATGTTTGGATTCATTAGTTAACTTTGTGTTTTGGATGAAGTTGATTCATCATTTGGGGTGCATACAACCCAGGACAACTGGGAAATCTGGGAGAAACCTGGTAATTTTTTCATCCAGGTGAAAACCGAGAAAAACTTGGGATTTTTTTGGAATTCTGGGAATTTTTCATTGTTTTAGTTTTCTGTTAAATATTTGTGTTTTTGACTGAGAATATTATTGTATCCCACTACTGCAGAATAATACTGTCATCAATAAAACATAAATGAGAGAACAAATACCAAAATAAAACTTCAGTTGCAAAGGAAAATTGCCATTTACAACAACAAAACACTGTGCACACAGAAGCGTCTGCCAACAGCAAAATATGTCAAAGGTCTTAGGACAAAGACTATGCAATACTTTGTCACAACAAACTGCTTCCAATGAGCATGATGTCACAACTGTTAACATTAGGTTCATTTGAGCAGTTGCCAGCGGGCTCATGTGCATGTGCAGTTCAGTTGGATATGAGCAGTACCTTCTCCTGCTTCTGGCTACTTGAAGCCAGATGGTAACTGGAAAATTTTTTCTGGCATGCCCAAGCTGCCAGATTCATGCATGTGCAGAGCAGTCTGAGTTGTGGGGGGGAGGGGGTTAGTCTCCACATGACCCAAGTTTACATTTAGAGATTTTGCTGTTTCCTCTTTGTGTACAGCTCCCATATCAAATGAAAACAAAACGGATTTCTGTGGCCGGGCGCTATCAAGTGAATTAAAACACATTCACATAATTACAGAAAGCTGAAGTATATTACTAGTTTCAGTTTTCTGATTTTTTTTCCCCCATGTTGTTGGCTTGCTACAGAAATTTGGCTTTTATTAATCTTTCAGCTGAGGCAATAGTTATTTGAGATTGAGCAGTATGGGCGTGTTCCAACTGTTCAGCGAATTTCAATTGCACATTTTTGTCTTCTGGCACATGTGGCATTTTGCCATAATAAAGAACCAAACATGAGATAGTACAGTACTGGTACCCCAAGAAAGTTTACGTCCCAAAAATCACCGTGAATAGCTTAATATCGGATTGAGGGCTACATCACTGTGAATCTGGACATACAAATGTGCACTTCTGGCTGAATTATACATTTTAATATGGGGTTCCCCCCCCATGAACCATAGACCTTGCCGTTGGTGGGGAGGCTTGCGTGCCTCAGCGATACAGATAGCCGTACCGTAGGTACAACCACAACGGAGGGGTATCTGTTGAGAGGCCAGACAAACGTGTGGTTCCTGAAGAGGGGCAGCAGCCTTTTCAGTAGTTGCAGGGGCAACAGTCTGGATGATTGACTGATCTGGCCTTGTAACAATAACCAAAACGGCCTTGCTGTGCTGGTACTGCGAACGGCTGAAAGCAAGGGGAAACTACGGCCGTAATTTTTCCCGAGGGCATGCAGCTTTACTGTATGATTAAATGATGATGGCGTCTTCTTTGGTAAAATATTCCGGAGGTAAAATAGTCCCCCATTCGGATCTCCGGGCGGGGACTACTCAAGAGGATGTCGTTATCAGGAGAAAGAAAACTGGCGTTCTATGGATCGGAGCGTGGAATGTCAGATCCCTTAATCGGGCAGGTAGGTTAGAAAAATTAAAAAGGGAAATGGATAGGTTAAAGTTAGATATAGTGGGAATTAGTGAAGTTCGGTGGCAGGAGGAACAAGATTTCTGGTCAGGTGACTACAGGGTTATAAACACTAAGTCAAATAGGGGTAATGCAGGAGTAGGTTTAATAATGAATAGGAAAATAGGAATGCGGGTAAGCTACTACAAACAGCATAGTGAACGCATTATTGTGGCCAAGATAGATACGAAGCCCACACCTACTACAGTATTACAAGTTTATATGCCAACTAGCTCTGCAGATGATGAAGAAATTGAAGAAATGTATGATGAAATAAAAGAAATTATTCAGATAGTGAATGGAGACGAAAATTTAATAGTCATGGGTGACTGGAATTCGAGTGTAGGAAAAGGAAGAGAAGGAAACGTAGTAGGTGAATATGGATTGGGGCTAAGAAATGAAAGAGGAAGCCGCCTGGTAGAATTTTGCACAGAGCACAACTTAATCATAGCTAACACTTGGTTTAAGAATCATGATAGAAGGTTGTATACATGGAAGAACCCTGGAGATACTAAAAGGTATCAGATAGATTATATAATGGTAAGACAGAGATTTAGGAACCAGGTTTTAAATTGTAAGACATTTCCAGGGGCAGATGTGGACTCTGACCACAATCTATTGGTTATGACCTGTAGATTAAAACTGAAGAAACTGCAAAAAGGTGGGAATTTAAGGAGATGGGACCTGGATAAACTGAAAGAACCAGAGGTTGTACAGAGTTTCAGGGACAGCATAAGGGAACAATTGACAGGAATGGGGGAAAGAAATACAGTAGAAGAAGAATGGGTAGCTTTGAGGGATGAAGTAGTGAAGGCAGCAGAGGATCAAGTAGGTAAAAAGACGAGGGCTAGTAGAAATCCTTGGGTAACAGAAGAAATACTGAATTTAATTGATGAAAGGAGAAAATATAAAAATGCAGTAAATGAAGCAGGCAAAAAGGAATACAAACGTCTCAAAAATGAGATCGACAGGAAGTGCAGAATGGCTAAGCAGGGATGGCTAGAGGACAAATGTAAGGATGTAGAGGCTTATCTCACTAGGGGTAAGATAGATACTGCCTACAGGAAAATTAAAGAGACCTTTGGAGATAAGAGAACCACTTGTATGAACATCAAGAGCTCAGATGGAAACCCAGTTCTAAGCAAAGAAGGGAAAGCAGAAAGGTGGAAGGAGTATATAGAGGGTCTATACAAGGGTGATGTACTTGAGGACAATGTTATGGAAATGGAAGAGGATGTAGATGAAGACGAAATGGGAGATACGATACTGCGTGAAGAGTTTGACAGAGCACTGAAAGACCTGAGTCAAAACAAGGCCCCCGGAGTAAACAACATTCCATTGGAACTACTGACGGCCTCGGGAGAGCCAGTCCTGACAAAACTCTACCATCTGGTGAGCAAGATGTATGAAACAGGTGAAATACCCTCAGACTTCAAGAAGAATATAATAATTCCAATCCCAAAGAAAGCAGGTGTTGACAGATGTGAAAATTACCGAACATTCAGTTTAATAAGCCACAGCTGCAAAATACTAACACGAATTCTTTACAGACGAATGGAAAAACTAGTAGAAGCCGACCTCGGGGAAGATCAGTTTGGATTCCATAGAAATACTGGAACACGTGAGGCAATACTGACCTTACGACTTATCTTAGAAGAAAGATTAAGGAAAGGCAAACCTACGTTTCTAGCATTTGTAGACTTAGAGAAAGCTTTTGACAATGTTGACTGGAATACTCTCTTTCAAATTCTAAAGGTGGCAGGGGTAAAATACAGGGAGCGAAAGGTTATTTACAATTTGTACAGAAACCAGATGGCAGTTATAAGAGTCGAGGGGCATGAGAGGGAAGCAGCGGTTGGGAAGGGAGTGAGACAGGGTTGCAGCCTCTCCCCAATGTTATTCAATCTGTATATTGACCAAGCAGTAAAGGAAACAAAAGAAAAATTCGGAGTAGGTATTAAAATCCATGGAGAAGAAATAAAAACTTTGAGGTTCGCCGATGACATTGTAATTCTGTCAGAGACAGCAAAGGACTTGGAAGAGCAGTTGAACGGAATGGATGGTGTCTTGAAGGGAGGATATAAGATGAACATCAACAAAAGCAAAACGAGGATAATGGAATGTAGTCGAATTAAGTCGGGTGATGCTGAGGTTATTAGATTAGGAAATGAGACACTTGAAGTAGTAAAGGAGTTTTGCTATTTGGGGAGCAAAATCACTGATGATGGTCGAAGTAGAGAGGATATAAAATGTAGACTGGCAATGGCAAGGAAAGCGTTTCTGAAGAAGAGAAATTTGTTAACATCGAGTATAGATTTAAGTGTCAGGAAGTCATTTCTGAAAGTATTTGTATGGAGTGTAGCCATGTATGGAAGTGAAACATGGACGGTAAATAGTTTGGACAAGAAGAGAATAGAAGCTTTTGAAATGTGGTGCTACAGAAGAATGCTGAAGATAAGGTGGGTAGATCACGTAACTAATGAGGAGGTATTGAATAGGATTGGGGAGAAGAGAAGTTTGTGGCACAACTTGACTAGAAGAAGGGATCGGTTGGTAGGACATGTTTTGAGGCATCAAGGGATCACAAATTTAGCATTGGAGGGCAGTGTGGAGGGTAAAAATCGTAGAGGGAGACCAAGAGATGAATACACTAAGCAGATTCAGAAGGATGTAGGTTGCAGTAGATACTGGGAGATGAAGAAGCTTGCACAGGATAGAGTAGCATGGAGAGCTGCATCAAACCAGTCTCAGGACTGAAGACCACAACAACAACAATATGGTTTATGAAATTCTGATACTGTTGGAGTATCCTCTGATGTCCTGCTTCTTTTATGATGTAATGTAGGAGTTCCTAATGCTTTATATGTACAAACATACAGGATTCCTGCATCATTGTAGCTGCGCAAGCACAATAACTTCTGTTTTCTGGCACTCCCTGCCAACTGCTGAAGTGAACCTATCTCTAACGGTTCTCAGGAAAATATTGCGAGTTGTGCTTTGCAAAAGTGTTACTTTCAAATTAAATTTCATTTCACGCAAGATGAATTATGTTATGTGTGAGAATGTGCAATGAATTTCTTAAATCACAGAGCATTTAATTCTTGTTTAAAACTTAACACTTTGAAGACTGGTCACTTAGAAGAATTTTGAGCCCAGATGACCAGACATTTATGTCATTATTTTAAATTTTACTGGCACATTTGTGTGATGTATCTTAAAGTGTAACACTCACCAAAAAAGACCAGTATTACCTGTGAAAGCTTAGCTTCTCTTGTAGCTTATTATTCTTCAGGATCAACATTATACATGAAAGCTTAAATTTCCTGTAGCTACACTGTGTATATTAATTTAAACTATTAACTTTTCCTATTTGTGTGTTAGTGCTACTTAACAGTGACGTTGCCATTGGATGATTACATCACTTGTCCTATGCTCTGAATATCTGCTGTCAACGGCTGATGAGATCAAATGATGTGAGCTATGATTGGGTTACTAAAGGGCATCACAATCTTGATTTCAAAGCTTTGCAAACTAACGTTCTGTGTCTGGTGAAATTTGAATTTATATTTATTTATTTAGTGCATGGCATTTCATACAAACAGCGACTAGCAATGTGGATTACATAGTTTTACAAAATTTTACAAAAATATATTTATTTCATAATTTATAATTTAAAATATAAGTCTATAAATGAATATTTAATTTGTTGATCCATTCAAGGGCTGTCTCTGTCACTTCAAAGAAATCTTCCAAGATCCCATGGTAGGCTCTTCTGTTACAGCTTGTTACAATGTGATGGATCGTCTGGTGTTAATTCCCAAGTCCTCATCAGTAGAGGTATTCAGCACAGATGCCACGGCCCATGTGGATCGATGTAGATGTAGATTAATTGTTTTGCAGGCACGTCACGTTAGTTCCATACCGGCTGGTCTTGTGTCAGGTCTTTGGAGGGTCTGATGTTCCTCATGGGCAATAGTGTTCCACATTTCTGTCCACTTTTTGTTGATGCTGAAAGTAGCTGCCTGTAGCGATTCTGCCAGTAGGACAGATGGCTGCCTGGATTCTAATCACTTCATTCGGAGTGCAGGAACGTCAGAGTGCATTGGAAGCTCAGGGATTTTAAGTATTTTGGTATTCCTTGAGGAGGGCGTTCTGTCTTTGGAAATCTGGTGGTGCAATGTTGCTTAGAGGTGGTAACCAGTATAGAGGAGTAGATTTGATGCAGCCCGTTATTGTCCTCATTGCTGCATTTAGCTCCACATCAATTTTTCTCACACGTGTGCTATTGAGCCACACTGGGGCACAGTATTCGGCAACAGGATAGACCAGCCCTGAGGCATCGCATCACAGTATTGTAGCTCTTGCGCCCCCAAGAGGTACCACTCAGCTTCTGTATGATGATATTGCGTGATATCAGCTTTGCTGCGGTGCTTCCTGTTAGAGAGGGTTCTACCGAGAGTCACTCCTAGATATTCTGGAGAGTCTCGGTGGTGAAGGAACTGATCCTTAAAGGTGACATTCAATTTTGCATTGGCCATTCTGTTGTTAAGGTGAAAGCAGCTGACTTCAGTCTTCATCGGATTTGGTATCAGTCTCCACTTTTTGAAGTATTCATCTATTGTGCTCAGATCTGCGGATAGGATCTCCTCGTCAGCTTTGAGAGTTCTCTGCTGGGTGGCCAAGGCCAGATCGTATGCACAGATGAACTCCCTTGACTGTTTCAGGGAGGTCAGATGTATACAAGTTGAACAGGATTGCTGCCAAAACTGAGCTTTGAGGAAGACCATTATTAAGTTTCTTCTGTCTGCTTAGTTGGTTGCCAAGGACTACTTGGTAGTATCTCTCAGATAGCATGTTGTTTATGAGCCAGATTGTGGTTTGTCAGTGTATGACACTGGCGAGTATGTACAAGAGTCCTTGTCTCCACATTGTATCATAGTCAGCTGTAAGATCAATAAAAATCACTGATGTTTTAAGGTGACATTGGAATCCAGCTTCTATGTGTGTAGTTAAGCTGAGCGCAGCATCTGTTTGGTCTGAATCCTGTTCGATGGGAATAACTTCGTGGATCTTTGGACCGATTTGGTTGAGGATGACTCTTTCCAAAAGCTTGTAGGAGTAGTTCAGGAGGGTGATTGGGCGATAGCTAGCAGTCTTGTTTGCTAGTTTACTCAGTTTCAGTATTGCTATGGTTTTTGTTTTTTTTGAAGGCTTTTGGCATGTTCCCTGATAGCATAATATTAGTGAAGAAACTTGCAAGCCATCTACAAGTCCTGTTTCCACAACTGATGAAGAAGTCTGGGTGTATCCCATCAAATCCTGGAGTTTTGCCTTTTTTCATTTTGAATTTATACTCTCATAATTACAAAAATATGCAGTGTACATACTGCTCCACATCAGAGATCTTTCCAAGACTTTTTTTTTTTTTTGCTAGGTTTTGTTTTAAAAAGTGGCTGCAGGAAGTTCTGCATCGATTATGTATAAAACGTTAATCATTCAAAGGATTGATAAGTTTTACAGTTCTATGGGAAAGTATACTGTCACTTAACAGGGAAAAAGTGTATTTTCACCCGAGAGAAAATGTATTTTTTAACTGGGAAATTAGGAAATTGTTTTTTCCTGGTCCACCAATACTGCCTGTTCATTACACACTACACACGTCACATTGATCACTGAATTTACGTTCTTCCAATATTTGGTGCGGTGGCCGATGGGAGGGAGAGAAAATTGGAAAATGCCTTTAGGGTAACCCCCATCTGCTACAGCACTGAGTGTCAACTTGGTTTCTGCGGATAGTATCTACACTGCGCATGCACGCTGACGTGGTTGAGGTGTGGCAGTGTGCCACCAAGTGAGGTGGTTCATTGGTTAGCACACTGGACTTGCATTCGGGAGGACGATGGTTCAAACCCGTGTCTGGCCATCCTGGTTTAGGTTTTCTGTGATTTCCCTATAATTGCTTCAGGCAAATGCCGGGAAGGTTCCTTTGAAAGGTCACGGCTGATTTCCTTCCCCTTCCTCACTGTTTGTTCCCCCCCACCAAATCAACCAACCAGCCACAGAAACGAGACTGAAATTGTCATTAAGCCTTTGGGCAGTATCCATCCTGAAAGCTAGCAAAAACACACTCTACAACGCCAGGCTTTTGTTAATAAATAGTACAAATTAGATTCCATCATCTTTCTCTTTTGTCTTTAAACAATGATTAGGATTAAATTATTGGGCTTGTTTCTCATTAACATATTGATGTGATTCCAGTGCACTCAGTGAGAGAAGATTTGTTGTACTTAACATAGATAACCTGAAAAGGCTCAATATTTTGAATGCTACATAATTTATTACATAAGTGTATGCCAAAAATTTAAAGAAAGAAGCCTTGGTGTTCCAAAAGAAGCCTTGGTGTACCAAAAGAAGCCTTGGTGTACTGAGAGCTTAGCAGTTATTTCTGGTGCATAAAAAGTAATTCCAAACTTACAAAATTGATTGATAAGCCAATATATGGGTCACCTGGAGCTAAGTGATGGTCAGACTTTTCCACAGTTTTTATATCCTCCTGTAACTAAAGATTAAGTGAAATTGATTGAAGTTAATTACTATATTTATGTGAATCTAATGTGCCATCAAATATAATATGCACTGGTCAGTCAGGCAGAGACATATCAACTAGGCTGGCTGAACATGAATGCAGCTGGAGGTTGCAGAATTCAGACTCTGCATTTGCTGAGCATGTACTGAGTGAGGGTCTCAACTACCAGCCAGTGTCCCATGTACTTCACTTAGCAAACAAAGGCCATAAACTCAACCTGCTGGAAGCCCTGGAAATTAACAAACATCTTGCTCACAGTCCAAATATCATCCTAAATGACCAGACACAACTCAACACTTCCCCTCTCCTAAACTTCATATAATCATCTTTGTTGTTCATTACTTCCCACACTCTCTCTTCCTACATATTCCCATTTTCCTGTAGTCATTAAGTTGTTTTATTTTTTGCAGTTGTCTTTGTATTGCACATATGCTGTAGTTTCAATAGTTAAGGGTTTGCTTTTAACTTGTACTTGTATTACTGTCCATGTTTAACTCCCCTTGTAGTTGTCTCATCAAATACTGTTCATATTTTACTTTGCTCATTTATTTAATGTAAACTGGTATACAGCCACTGCTTTGATTATAATGTTAATGTTAAAATGCAGTACCACCACACTCTCAAACTGTAGGTTCCCTCAAACACCTCAATTTTCCTGCATTTATTAATTTCTGTTTATCGTATTGATATGGCTTAAGTTCCTCGTGTATTCTGTATTTACATTGACAACTGTCTCTTCTTTTTTAATTGGTTGTGTATCATACCTCTTGATGCAGCCTTGCCTAGTACTAATTTTATCTTATTTCAATAGTTTTGTTTATCAATAGAAACTGTTATGTAGGCATGCTATTCTTATTTTGTGCTAAAGGTTTTCCTGTCAACTCCATTGTTATTTATGTACTGTTCAGTTTTTACTATTTCATTGCAAAGATGTTACTCACTGTATGTTTCTACTTCGCTCTAGATGTGTTACTTCTCTTCCAATGTTGTCTGCTAACATCTTCGACCATAAATATAATAGACTGGCCCTGACGTCATTTTCGTCTCTCCAACATCTCTGGGCTAAAGTCACATGACTGTTGGCAAAACGTGGTTGTTTCGTGTTGCACTTATGGCTTACTCAGCGTTTTGTCGGGGGAAATGGCATTACATTTCACGTATAAGTGTTTCTATGATAGTACAGGTGCGTTTATTGAAATCTGCTGAAGTGACTTTTACGTTTTTTACACTTGAAATAGACTATCACGTAAATTAAAGTGTTGAAAGTGATGGCTGTAAAGTCAGACTCATATTACATTTTGGAAAGTATCTGTGATAATTCGGTTACAGAAGTAATTATAACTGTTTCTCGTTCCTACCCATCGGTTCCCTAAGGATGAAAACCAAAGGCACATTTGGATACAGGCCCTGAAATGGAAAAACTTTAAGCCATCTGCACATACGTGCCTTTTTGTATATACCAGTGAGATTATGATAAGGTAGAGCACCTATAGTCGACACATGAAGAGAATTTTTTTCTACCTTCTGATACTATTAAATAAATGTAGGCTCCAAAACTATTTTCTGAAACTTCAAAGTCTCACCTTTCATCTAAAATATCATTTTTTTAAAAACTGATAGTTTAAACTTTTGTAAAAATAGTAGGAACTGAACCTTTGAAGTGCACCTAAAATTGATACTCTAAAATGGACCTGCTCCTAAAGTCGACAATTTTGGCACCTATAGTTGACATAATTCCCTTATCCCATTTTCTTTTATAAGTGACTAGATCTCAAAACGCGGCGAATCCAATGTTTAAAGTTTTAACACGAGCACACTCTTACTGTTTAAAAGAATTTTAACGACATTTTACTTTAATTGATAGTTTATAGTAATTTCGTCCCGCTGCCCACCAGAGGGGCGTTCGATGTATTTGTTGGATTTTATAAATGGTACTGTGAACAAATCCAGGTCAAATGTAGTTCTGACATAATTTTTCGCAAATAAAAAAGCAATTTTTGTTGGAAGCGTTTGGCAGTCAATTGAGAAATGTGGGTAAAATACGACACAAACATAGCATGGTAGACCGCTGGTTTGAAATCCCGCCACGTTTTGCCAACAGTCACGTGGTTTATGTTGGAGCCACACCAGCCCTACAGCTTCTGCACAGCAAGGCCAGTCTACTAGTATCTATGGTCGAAGGCTAACATTTAACTTCTTTGGTGATAATACTCAGTAAATGCCTGAAGATGGCCTCGTAAGCCGAAAACCGGTTAGCAATACAAATAATATTGTAGAACAAAAGCAAACTGGTGCTTTTCATTTATTATTATAATATGCACTGCAGTTTTAAAAATTAAAATCACAAAGGAAAGAATTTGCTGGCACATCACTGGCAGGCAAAATTTATTTTACACAACAATGGATTTATACATGAACTACCAAAACAACAACCCAAGTGACCCATTATTAAGTGACACAGTCATTAATAAAACAGAATGCCTAACTTAATTACTTATGTGACATGCGAACAAACATACCATAAATTACAGGTGTTACTTGTCATTATTTACTAATGTCATCATTACTGGTTTCCTCTGGGGATTTTGAATCAGAAACATATTCATTTCCTCTTTCCTCATCACCCTTGGGGTTGTTCCAGAGAACACCATCTCCACTTCTATCAAGATTATTTGAAATACAGCATTTATTGAATGATTTTACAATCATTGGTACTTCGATGCTTTTACAGACAGCCGAAAACCAGTGTGAAATAATGTGGGGTGCAGCACACTTAATTTTTCCTGTCAGAGTCAGCTCATGTTTTGGTTTTTCAAAATCATTTTTTGTACTGTTGCTGAATGAGAGCTCTGAAAGGTTTATTTATATCCAGGATAGTGACACAGAAGTCAACCCTCCACGAGTCACTGGCTAGAATGTAGTTTATTTTTACATTGTCAGTGAGATGACCACAAAATGCAGCAAGACAAAGCATTGATGGTATTTTGGAAAGCCCATCAGAATGGAGATCCCCTGTGTTTTGGAGCCTGTCAAACATTAAAGTTTATTCATCCATCCCGTCTCTCAATTTTGAACAATGATATTATCAGGGAACAGCTTTTCATTTTTAGAGGCCTCGGGGCTCATTTTCCGCTCAAAGATTGAGAAAGGGGGAAGTGATTGCCAGCATTGCAGTTATGCACTGTTTTTCACACCCTTATGTTTTGGTAGTAACTTCTTTTGTCCCCTTCTCATCAGTTGTGTAATTACTTGGCATTCAAACCAAAGTGGCATCCCATCACCATTGCCTATGTGGCCCATCAAAATATTCTTGTCTTTCGAAAGTGTGATGACATACCTCAGAATTTCTATGAAGGGATGTCTTCCTTTGTGAGGGTCAGTGAATTTTTTTTCAAGTAGCGGTAATTGCGACAATGAAAATTTCTCTTTCGTATGTGAGTGAACGATACTCTTAGCTACACTGAACTCTTATCCCGTCCTCTTGTTCAGCTTAAGGAATTCTCTGCTTGCCTTCCATTTTGTGACTACAAAATTCAAATGCACTACACAGTAACATGCCAAGAATAATGCAACAAAGTTGAGATGTACACTAATGTGTTGTGACACAAGGAACAATACCTAAATTCCAATTATGCTGGTGGTGAATGACAGATTCAAGTCGGTTCTCAAATGTCAGGCACCATCGTGTCTTATGCGCATCCCAAATTTGAATACTGCATACTGTAAAAGAAATGCGCAGTAGATTCACAGAAATGCGGTACTACTGTGGCTCACACTGCATGTGGATGTATTAGAATGGTATAGTAAATGGTTAGCATGTTTTGCTCACATTTATATTCCAAAGTAGCATGCTTTGAGCCACAAAAATGCCCTAGAATAATCTACAACAATCACATACTGTGAAACAATATGTACCCTGTCAAATAGGAGCCCAACAGTCCAGTTGTCTAGTTTTCTACAAACTGAACTGTTAATTGAGTGATGGATGATGAAAATCTGTTCAATTTACTTCTACCAGAGCTGTTAATTTCTCGAGTTAGTGCAGTGAGGAAATGTGATAGTAAAAGAAATTTTAACTTGGCTGTTTCATTGTCAGTTGAGTGATTAATGTGCAGATAAGATTGAAAATAAACAAATTTTAATGTGACATTATTTTCAGTCCAAAGACTGTTCCGATGTAACTATTCATGTCAGCTGCAGGTGTTTACTCGAATGCGCTTACCGTAATCGAACTTTACGCCTCGTATTTATTTTCTCTCTGTCGTGTGACAGTGCGAGTCATCACAGCCGTTGCTGTGGAAGTAATGAGCACAGCCTTAGCCAGGTGCACAGGTAAACCAGTACACCAGGTGAGTACCCAGACACAAAGACTTGCTGTGGAGGCAACCTGGTTAGGTTTAGCATGCATGGCATGTGGGAAGGAAGAATTTTTACAATAGCCAAGTAGTTAATGGCAGCCTGTATTTATGTTTGTGTGAAATAAATTTGTTATGTTTCATCACGTATTTATTATTCGTGAAAAATGTTTATTCCAGAGCTACACTACTGTGTTGCAAAATTTTCTTGTAATCCTCTGGTGATATTTTTTGTGCAGGAAACACTAAAAATAATGGGAATTCCATCTTGGTTGCATTGGACAGCATGGTTTATAAAAACTCTGAGCCTTCTTTTAGTCACAGTCATGCTGATTGTGATTTTGTTGAAAGTTTCTTGGTACGGAACTGGGTTATCTGTATTCACTTACAGTAATGGAGTCGTACTCTTCCTGTTTTTTCTGCTGTACGTGATGGCTGGAGTGTGCTTCTGCTTCATGGTTTCAGTATTCTTTCAGAAAGGTAAGTTCTTAATTGAAAATAATAAACATAAAAGATGGGATAATGAGAACATCGTGACTTTCCATTGTTCAAACATAAAAGATGAAATAAGTGACATTTCAACACAAAAAGTAGTCTACTTCGCATATTTTCATACGCTTATGTCATATGGTATTATTTTTTGGGGTAATTCTTCTGATTCAAAAAGGGTATTTTTGGCTCAAAAACGGGCTGTTCGAGCTATATGTGGTGTAAGTTCGAGAACCTCTTGTCGATCCCTATTCAATAGTCTGGGAATTCTGACATTGCCCTCACAGTATATATTTTCTTTAATGTCGTTTGCTGTTAGCAATATTAGCTTATTCCCAAGAGTTAGCAGCTTTCACTCAGTTAACACTAGGCAGAAATCAAATCTGCATGTGGAATGCACTTCCTTGACTCTTGTGCAGAAAGGAGTGCAGTATTCTGCTGCATCCATTTTCAATAAGCTACCACAAGAACTCAAAAATCTTAGCAGTAGCCCAAACTCTTTTAAGTCTAAACTGAAGAGTTTCCTCATGGCTCACTCCTTCTATTCTGTCGAGGAGCTCCTGGAAGAGCTAAAAAATTAAGCAAATTCCAGTGTTACATTCTTGATTTTCTTTATTTAAACTAATGATGTGTCGCCTGAATATGTTTCTTATATTTTATTTTATCTGTTTCTACAATCGTGTTATAATTTCATGTATTGACTCGTTCCATGACCATGGAGACTTCTCCTTAATGTGGTCCCACGGAACAATAAATAAATAAATAAAAATAAATTTAAAAAAAACTGAAATTTCAAAATTAAATTTGAAACACATCTTGATAGTGATTCCTTCTAGAAATTATCAACTTAACTAAATGCAAGGATTTACTAAAAACATGACAATATTGTGGAGATGAACTGACCTCCATACATCATACCTGATAAAACAGTTCTAAGCATCGTCACGAGTTGTTGTGATGTAAAGATTGTAAGACATTCTGCTCATTTTCAGATAATTTGATTGATACAGATAATGTGAACTGTGATGAAATGACATGCATTTAATATAAACAATCACCTATTTCAGCAAATACAGCAGCTACTGTTGGTGGATTGTTGTGGTTTCTGGCATATGTGCCTTTCCTCTTTCTGCAGCAGCAGTATTCAGATTTAAGTCTTTTTGCAAAAGTTTTTTCATCCCTGGCCCACAATAGTGCCATGTCATTTGGCATGCAGCTCTTCATTATGTTTGAAGGAACAGGTAAGAATGTATAGCTAGTCTTGGGGTTATCTCCTTCTTTTAAAATTCAAATGTTGTGACTTTGTATTGATACTTCATTAAAACTTATTTATTTTTATTAGTTATTTGTTATTTTGTGGGTTCATCTTCTTTAGATATAATAGGAACAAGAACATATAAAGACTTATCATTATCAGTTTTGTATTAAAATTGATGTGGTATCTTTTATACTGCGGATGAATATTTGAAAGAAAATGTATACCGTCACTAAACTTATTGTGTCTAGAACTAGTTCAGTTGATTTTATTGAGCATTTGAGCATTATCACACTTTTTGTAACAACAGATTGGTTCTACCTGTATTTACTCTTGTAGGCCTAATATCCGATTTAACTTTGTGCTCTTATTTCTAAGCTTTATTTGAAACTCCTTTTTCTGTTAAATGGTGACATTGTATCTTTTACTGTATTTATAGTATGTCTTACTTAAAGTATGCACAATTTGGCATTGAATTGCCCTTGTATTTATTGTAAGTTTAAATTGAAACCTGTACAATTTGATACGTTCCATATCCTTGTGATTGACTCACTAACTGGATCTACGGAACATGAAATAAATAAATAAATAGTCATCTGCTATCATGTTGCTTAGCCAACCATCAGTTATATCTAGTAGAGCATTCTCCTAAGTACAGTGAACCTCTGGATTTTGCCCTGTTATTCGAAGATAAACTTTAATATATTCCACTTTTCATCTTTGAAGTTTTTGTAATTAAGTGAAAACTCATTAATTTTCCTCCACTTGCCAATAATAGATTACACTATCAATTAAAAACACTTGTTACTGACTTGAAACATATTTTGTCCGTCTATTTCAAAACCAAAGATATTATTGGTTTAGCGTTTTCCATAACGCTCAGTTGTCAGAGTTAATTTTGATGTCATTATTTATTTCAGTCACTATTAAAAAAGACACAGTCTAAAATAACTTCTCATATACACATCAAGAAATAATTACAACTCAAATAAAAATTTTTATCTTCACAAACACTTCACTGTTGGTATATTTATCATCACAACATACAAAATAATGCCACGTATCTAAAAACTTTCATTGATGTAAAATATATATAAACTATGTGATCAAAACTATCCGGATACCCCCACAAACATATGTTTTTCTTATTAGGTGCATTGTGCTGCCACCTACTACCAGTTACTCCATATGAGCAACCTCAGTAGTCATTAGACATCATGAGAGAGCAGAATGGGGCATTCCGCGGAACTCACGGACTTCGAACATCCCTAGGTCCACTGTTTCTGATGTGATTGTGAAATGGAAATGCAAAGGGACACGTACAGCACAAAAGCATAGAGGCCGACCTCATCTGTTGACTGACAGAGACTGCCAACAGTTTAAGAGGGTCATAATGTGTAATAGGCAGACATCTATCCAGACCATCACACAGGAATTTCAAACTGTATCAGGATCTGCTGCAAGTACTATGACAGTTAGGCGGGAGGTGAGAAAATGTTGATTTCATGGTTGAGCCACTGCTCATAAGCCACACATCGAGCCGGTAAATGGCAAACGATGTCTCGCTTGGTGTAAGGAGTGTAAACATTGGATGACTGAATAGTGGAAAAACATTGTGTGGAGTGATGAATCACAATACACAATGTGGCGATTCGATGGCAGAGTGTGGGTATGGCGAATGCCTGGTGAACGTCATCTGCCAGCATGTCAGCAGTAAAATTCGGAGGCGGTGGTGTTATAGTGTGGTTGTGTTTTTCATGGAGGGGGCTTGCACCCTTTGTTGTTTTGCATGGCACTATCACAGCACAGACCTACATTGATGTTTTAAGCACCTTCTTGCATCGCACTGTTGAACAGCAATTCGGGGATGGCGATTGCATCTTTCAACATGATCGAGTACCTGTTCATAATGCACGGCCCGTGGCGGAGGGGTTATACGACAATTACACCCCTGTAATGGTCTAGCCTGCACAGAGTCCTGACCTGAATCCTATAGCACACGTTTGGGATGTTTTGGAACGCCAACTTCATGCCAGTCCTCACTGACCGACATCAATACCTCCCCTCAGTGCAGCACTCCGTGAAGAATAGGCTGCCATTCCTCAAGATACCTTCCAGTATCTGATTGAACATATGCCTGCAAGAGTGGAAGCTGCCATCAAGGCTAAGGGTGAGCCAACACCATTTTGAATTCCAGAATTACCGATGGAGGGTGCCACGAACTTGTAAGTCATTTTCAGCCAGTTGTCCAGATACTATTGATCACATAGTGCAAGTACTGTATCATCATCAAATATAAATTAATTACAACATTGATATTCAATCATTCACGCATTGTTTTATTTAATAATAATCACCACTGGAGATTTTTTATAGCCTCAGCCTTCTTCTCATGCTAGATGGCTGTTGACAAAGCACAGATTTAATCCAGTTGTAGCGGGACTTTGAAAGATTTACTGTGACTCCAGCTTGTGAAAATTTAAATAAATTTTGCTGTAACAGATCAATATGTTCCTCCCACGTATTTGTTGCCACGACAATGTCATCGACATATGCCGTGACGCGTTGACAACAAACATGGGCCGAGAACGGCGTCAAGCGCCGCGCTTACGCGCAAACCAAAAGGCAACACACAAAACTGATAACTGCGTCCTTCACAAAGGAAAGCAGTGTATTTACGACTGTCATTGTGAAGGGACACCTGCCAGTACGATAAGCGGAGGTCAATATTAGTTAGGTATTGTACATTATAAAATTTTAGCAACTGTTCATCCAAGTTGATGGGTCTTGTGTTAACTGGTATAATAATTTTGTTGATTTCACGTGCGTCTAGCATCAATCTGACATTGCCATCTTGCTTGCCTACCTCCAGGATAGAACTGCAATAAGGGGAATGTGATTTTTCTATGACACCCCAGGTCAACATACGCTCGATTTCAAGTAAAACTACAGCTTTCTTCGCCCATGGAATATTATAATGTGTCCTACAATAAGTCTTATGTGGGTTAACATCCATTTTGTAGCTATAACCTCTGATTACACCAGGCCTCTCACTGAAAACTTGTGCATAATCACATAATAATTTGTACAATTCTTCTTGCTGTTGTTTCGTTAAACAGTCAGATTCGACACATTTCTGATACAATAAATCCTGCCCACTCTCCTGATAGTCTGAATGTTCAGGTGTTAAATTACATACACTAACTATGGTAGGATATACCAATTGAAATTGACTTACTTCGTAATGTTTTTGTCGTGGTTCAATCATCTTGTTAAGTTCAACATTAATTAGTTGTTCTCCTACGGATAATTGACATATGCCATTACTTAAATCTATGATTTCTTTGTGTTCATTCAAAAAATCCATCCCTAGGATGCAGTGTACGATAAGCTTGTCTACAATCAGAAAATTACACTTGAACTGTGTATTGGAAAATGTGAAGTTAACAAGGGCTTGCATGCGTATGTTCTTAGATTTAGTACCTGTGGCACTAACCACGTGGCAATTCTGTACAGGTAATGTAGGTATGTTTATAATTTGTTTCAATTCATTATAGAATGCGGTTGACATCACACTTGCAGCAGCACCAGTATCGAATAAAATTTGTACATCATAATCGTTAAACTTAACCCATGCCGTAGCTTGTATGAATTCTTTAACACAACTGTCTGATTTAATGTTTATCTCGTCGGTTAATTCCTGTTCTGCTGTTATTTTGTCATCGTACCTGAGGAAACAAACCGTCTCAGCCGTTGCGCTCTTACAACACCTCACGACCGAAGCACGAGCGCTGAGCTCGGTCGTCGACTGTTTTCCGTTGTCTGCTGTGTTTGGCTGGGTTCATTGACCAGCTCCACTATGTTTACATTCCGGCCGGTTGGCGCCCACGCGTCAGCTGATGGCGTGCCGCAATTGTTATTGCTAGTTCGTGGTGGGGAGTGCATAACTGTACTGGGGAACGGGGGCGGATTCCGTGGTGGGTTATGATTTGTCATGCGTGAATTTTGTGTGTTCCACATATTCTGTCGGTGATTGTTGGGATTGTTATTGTTTTGGTGGTAATTATGTCTGTTATATGTCATGTTCCTGTCAAAGTAGCCCGGGTTGTACCGGTTATTCTCACGTCTCCTATTGTTGTTGTTGTTGTACTGTCTGTAATTTTCATTTTGCTTGTAGTTACCATTTTGATATGGGTGATAATTATTGTTATTATTATTATTCCATGAATTTCTGTAGTTGTTCCTACTGTCATACACGTTTCCATTTGAATATGTTTCGCGCGCAGGCATCGTATTGTGTCGCGGCGCGGACGGATGGTTCCACCAACCACCGTCACTACGGTTCCTTTGGGGTGGGTGCTGATTTTGGTTACTAATATGAGTAAAATTTGAATGGCGTGAATCGCCTCTGTAAACTACGTCCATTTGATCTAAGAAGTTTAAGAAAGTCTTAACGTCATTCTCCGGTACTCCTATTAATCTGTCTCGGTATGGAAAGGGTAAGTGGCTCTTTAAAGTGTCAATTATCGCTGGCAAGTCAGCTGGTTTGGACCAGTACAGTGTCTTGTCTAGGTACCTCTCAAAGTATTGTCTTAATGTCTCTTTTTTAGGGTCATAGGTCTCGGGGTTGCACACTTCTCTCCTTAGACTCTGTTGCTCATTCTCGGACCAGAATTCGTCCAAGAAGGCTTGTTCGAACTGCCTTTTCATAGCGGCACCCCACTTAGCTGCTCGTCCTCTCATGAGATTGGTGACGTATCTGATTTTATCGACTTCTGACCAACTACGTGGAAAAACACCGTCAAATGATCTAATAAACACAATAGGGTGGACTTTGTGCTTGTCCTCACTGGAAAATGTCTGGAAATGCCCATGTCTTACAAACATGTCATCGGCCATGCCGGTTGGCAGAACTGTATTGACGTAGTTTGTGTCACTTGCTACTCTAGGTGTCGTACCGTAATATTGCTCGTTTGGTGGAAAAGAAAGCTCCACATTTTAATTTTGATTGGAAATAGGTGATTCCACAATAGGTGTTCTGTCTGTGTCCTCAGCCATGGTTTTAGCTGTTTTGTCGTTTCCTAGCGATGCGTTTGCACCAATCGCCAAACACGGCACAACATTGTCTCGTAATTTTGTCACTTCGTCTTCTATGTGTTTTGTCTCGTCTTTAACATGTGTCTTTGTTTTTGAAAGTATGTCCTGTGTAATTGTTTCAAGTTTTTTGTCCAGGTAGTCGTCACACAATTTACATTCATGTACGATTATTTCGGCCATGTTGGTGTCGTTGTTTAGTGACGTGAGGTCCGCTTGGTCTTCTAATTTTTCTATCTTTTCTTTGAGGTGGGTTTGTTCAAGAACTACCATTGTGAGTTGTTAGGTAATACCTCCCACTTCTTCAGTCAGCTTTTCTTGGGTGGAGCTAGCTGAAGTGTGGGCCTGAGCTAACTCTTCCACACGAGTGTTCACTTCCTGCTGCACATTAACTATTTGAGTTAACTGATTCTCACATCGGGTGATATTGTTTTTTGTTTCGTGTGTGAATGTAACCAAAGTTTCTTCCTGTTTAGTGACTCGATCGGACAATGTCTCACATCACTGGCTGAGCTGTTGAGTGGTGTTATTTAATTCTGTCATCTGTTTTGTCGTCTGTTCAAAATTTTTGGTCATAGTATGGTTTAATATGTCAATTTTCTGACTAACGTCTCGTTTCATGTCTGCAAATAACTCTAATAGTTGGTCCAGTTTGTCTGTTTCCTGTGTCCGATTTGTGTCACATTGCTGAATTTGTCTCATATTCGGTTCTGACATTGATGTTAACAATGGCGCTGACGGTATAGTCTCGCGTCCATTCCACATTTCGTCATTTAAAGTCGCCATCTGTGTATTATCACAAATGTTGCGAGTTTGAGGCAAAATCATTGCATTGATCTGTGAACTCATCCATGGAGGGAAACGCGGACTTTCTTGTTGGTTGAAAGATGAATCTACTTCACTTAACTCATCTGCCGAAACTATCTCTACCTTACCGCGTTCCATTGTAATAGGATGTATAATAGTAAGTCAAAAAGGGAATAATATAAGTCTGATTAATAAAGATTTGACTCAAATTTAGGTTGAAATATTTTCTCGTCAATGTAAATGATTGCTCTATTGCAAACAATGATTGAGAAAGATGCAGCAGGGCGGACAAAATTTTTCGTAACAAATGACTGTTTGGCGGTCAAATTCATGATCTTCATATGCTACAACAATACTATAATTACCACAAACTACAATAGAGATAGATAATTTTGGAAAAACCTAGAAGAAAACTACAGGATGCGTGGAAAGGGAAAAATGGATTCTGCAGTTGGCTATTGAATGTTTGAATGAAACATAATTGTGTGACTCACCATTAAATTTTCTGTCCTGCAGTGGCTGGTGAAACACTTCTGCGTAAATCGTATTCGTCAAAATATGGATTTTCTTAATACATCTCCATCGGATAATCACCAAAAGGTCTCAAAATAACAGTTTTGCATCAATATATGCCATGAAAAGAAAACAGATTGAATTAGTTACAAAAATTCTTTACAATATTGTTGTATGATCATTTGCTTAGGTACAATAAAGTTGGTGTTTTCGTTACCCTTTAAACTTCAGGATTTTTGGTTATTCTCTGTTGGGAAAAAATACAAATTAAAGTTTCAAATTTGCTCAAAAACGACACATCCGAAAATTGCGGCCTGTCACGGTCGCCAGTTGTAGTGGTTAATAAAAAAAGAAAAGAGAGAATAAAAGAAAAAGAAAAAAAAAGGTTGAAAATGTGGGAAGAAATGGTGAATAAAAAGGGGGTTTTAAAATCGTAAATGACCGTGAAAAAAGGAAAGAATGAAATGCAAATCGGACTTCGTATTACAGAAAAGCTATAGTTGGGGTGGTCCTTGTGGCGTTTTTGAGCAAAAGTTAAACCAATTTCCACTACAAAACTTACTGAAAAGAAACAGAGAATAACAGAATGTAACTGACAGGGGGAAGTGGCGTAGATGAGAGATCATCCTTTACCAGGTTAACTTGTCTTCTTTCGGGCGGCGTCGAGGTCTTCAAAAATCTTTTTCATTTCTGCGTGAAAAGTCTGCTCCGAAATCTTGCAGTAGTCCAGGAATCACTAATTTATACCAATTAAAATCATCTTGATACGGTATGCAATTTAATTTACTTTGCTGCTTCCATCCTCCGAATTTCTTAACAACTTCCACAACATGTCTACACATTAAAATCAGATCAAGACTAGCTAATAAGTTTTTTTAACGTCTTCATCAGATCACGTCTGCCTTAAGCTCCGGCTGTCAAGAGACAATCAAGAAACGAATAGAAAACAAAAAAAAATAACAATTTTAGTAGTTTCTCTGCCGTCGAGCGCTCATACCGGTGCGACGGGATATTTTTTATCTGAGGGAACGAGTGTAGCGTGGCGAAATTCAAAGTCCCGCTACACAGTGACGTGAAGTTCTGTGCCACAGGAAGAGCAGACTGTGTCAGCTCTCACCTGAGTTTCATATTAAATAATTACTACAATAAAATCATTAACATTCATATATAACACCTAATCATTTATAAACTTTTGCGAAGTCACATACTTCTATTTTGACATGATGTCAATTCTTAAATAATGTGTGCTCAAACATTTATATTACTAAAGTTACACCTCTGAAAAGTAGGACTTTTTTTCAGGTGTAGGCTTACAGTGGGAAGATTTTTGGAGACCCGTTAATCAGAATGATGACCTCGTTGTGGGACATATAATGCTGATGCTAATTGCGGACGCTGTCATTTATATGCTTATTGCACTGTACGTAGAGGCTGTTTTTCCTGGAGAGTTTGGGGTACCTTTGCCATGGTACTTTTTTATGCAGGTATTTAATTTAACGTCAAAATACAGTTTTAGAAATAGAAACATTGAATTTATCAGATTGCAATATCATATGCTGTCTTTGTAATTATTCAATTATTCAATACTTTTAACATTCTTAACCTGATTAACTGCAAAGTAAATCAGTAATGTTTATTAAAATGGAGATGAGCAAGCAATCTCTACTGTATTTGTGTCAATATTTCAGTGGAGGCTGTCCTGAACAGGAAAAAAGATCTATCCAGCAATTTTTGTGACATTTACAAATTATTCATTTCTGTAGATCGTACTATATTTCAAAATGGAGTAAAAGAGTTTCCTCTTAGAGAACTGGATTTACATTTCAGTGAAATGTAAAGTTGTTATGTTATGTAAACAATATTATGAAAAGGACAGATTGCTACTCCACCTTAAAAATGACAGGTTGAGTTGCAGACAGGAATAATGAAAAGACTACACACTGAGCTTTCACACGACTGCAAACTCCAGCTGCACTGGCCAGAATGCAGCTGCATCACATTGAACAGAAATGGCAGCCCAGAGAACGGTTGGGAAGGGGGAGAGAGGTTGACACTGCCTCATGGAGTGTGTAGGGAACAGATGGTGGCAGGACAAGGCCTCCGGGCACAGCATCAGGAGGACACGGTGGAAGAGGGGAGGGGAAAAGAAGAGGAGCAGAGAAGGGGCAAGGCGAAAAGACTGGGAGGTGCGCTGGCAGAGAGAAGCACACAGTGAGGATGAGGGGACGTGAATTAGGAGAAGATGTTAGGATATTTTTTTATCTTCACAAACACTTCATGTTGGTGCATTTATCACCACAGCATACAAAGGAATGCCACATATCTAAAAATTTTCATTGATGTAAAACATATATATGTACTGTATCATCATCAAATATAAATTAATTATGACAGTGATATTCAAGTGATATTCAATCATTCATACATTGTTTTATTTAATAATAATCACCACTGGAGATTTTTCATAGCCTCAACCTTCTTGTCATGCTACATGGTGAAGATTTAATCCATTGATGTAAAATTCTGGTGCCGTGGGAAGAACAGGTGTTAGCTCTCACCTAGTCTCTGCATTACATTTTATTTAATAATATTCAGTTCCTGACTGGAACCTGTAATCACTGGCTTGTAACTTCAGTAATCACTATAAGCTAAGAATTATCTTCTACAGTTAAAGGAAACTTGTTGCTGTATACCAATTAAAGAAGTGGAGCTAACTTGAATTCCTGCAAACTATTGCTTTGTATTGTATTGTATGGAACTGGGGTCCTAGAAATAATGGAAAGGCTTGGTAGGTAATTATGGTGTACGCGTATGTGGAGAAAGTGTTTGCACTGCAATCGTGGATATAGTGTAACTGAGGCAGAATAAGGGGAACCAGCAAATTATCACATGGTACCTCAATTAGATGACAGGTCATTTCCTGTTGTGTTACTACGTCAAGCTAACCACAGCTTACTACATTAAAAGTATGACTGGATTTTGCCAATGGAATATCCTGCAGATAATTCCATTACATTATAATGTGTTTAGCAGTATACCACCATTTAAAGGTAGTATTAAATCACAAATGATACCCATTAGCTGCAGTTTACACTGAATTGTCATACACGAAGTTACAGATTATCCATTCCTAAAATCAACCTGTGTATCTATTAATGAGTTGAGCTCTGAGAACTATGCAACTAATTTTATGTTAGCTTTTCAAAAACTTTTGAGAACTTAGGTATATTGGCCACTAGTTGTTTCTTATGCAGATGCCACACCGCTTATTGTTTAAATACATCTGAAAAATCTTCTTGAAAGGTGTACTACATCTCTAAATCTGTCCACAGGTAATATAGAGTGCATAAATCATCACTACCATTCATATTGTGTAATCAAAACCATATGACTCCATTCGCTGTGTTGTTTCTCCTTGCAACGTATAGTATTAATGCTGATAATGGTGTTAATGTGCTGTCATTATTTGGTAGCTTGTGCAAGTTTTACGTGTAATTCTTCTCAATTATGGCCACCTTCTCATGATTTCCTGATGTCGCGGACTTGCAAATCGAGGCCACTGGTTACGGTATATGGCTTTTCTCTAGTGCAGTTGGTGCAAAGTCTGTAAGAGAGTTCTAAATACGTCCAGCAGCTATGAAATTGTACCTCAGCATTGTCTCTCAAAACTATTATAATTTAAATCATCTTGAACAATTTTACACTATATTGTAAGGGATCTCGAATTTCCAAATAATTACATCTAAATATATCTTTTCATGTCTTCTGATCAAAGTTTAATTTAGTAATGAATGAACAAATTGTTTTTCAGTCCTTTTTCATTTTTACAACTAATTATGGCTTTTCTTTTCTGATACATCCAAAACACCTTCAAGCAGTGTCGGCACACAATAATTAAACATTCACACAGCAAGTAGATCTGCTAGAGTGTCGTCACGCCTTGTAGACATTCTGTATGCATCCTGTTTCATAGACTTTACCTATAAATTATAACAACCTCAAACAGTGGGATGCTCCCACCTACTACTTAGCTACTTATCCTTTTACATGATCATCCCTTTTCTGACATCAAGGAATAGGTGGAACATGTAACTCAGGGTGAGCTTCAGGCTACATCTCATCATGTCAACATCTTAAAAATTTCTTCATTGGTTGTCTCCACGAGCTCTGCTTCCTGGCATTTTCAAATAGATTTGTAGAAAGCTAAATAATTTATGTTGAGCAATGAGCCTGATTCATTGTACTGACAATAAACAATATGTCATGACTGTGAAAATATTATGGAAAGGATAGATTGCTGCACACCATATAATGGAGAACCTTAGTCGCACCATTTGTGTGGCATCCTTTTTGTTGTGCCTGTCTGAGACTCAGCATCTCCACTATATGGTGAGTAACAATCTATCCTTTTCATAATATTGTCATTATTCCATTGTGGATTTTTCCATTGTTTTAGATCATTAACGTATATATAACATAACACATCTCAATAATCTCTTTGTGCTCTCATGTCAATTAACTGATTACTGAACATTTGTGGTTCTTATATGGTGAAATCTTTCCTAGCAGATTTTTTTCAGTTTTTTCTTAAATTTATGTATCCTACTTGCAGAGTTTGTATGCTTAAATATGGTAATAACATAATGTTTCTCAATACCTCCCATTATTTTTTGTAATTCAGATGTCCATGAATTTTGCTGAAAGTGTTGATACTATTCACACCTTCTTTCACAGGAGTTTCTGATGCTTTGTGTTATTGTCGCTGTCTGTCACTGCAGGTAATGTATTTTATGTGCCTTTATGGAAAGTGACTTTCATAAAATGTGTTAAAAATGTGAAATTGCACTCTGTTTATAATCAAAGATGCACTACACACTACGTGTCACTGGTGGTCATTTAAGGACTTTATAAGTAAGTCTACTGCAACTGTGTTTATGACTCTGAATTTCTTGCATCCGTGGATTCTCATTGCTGTCGTAATACCTCCCAACATTAGAATGAGTACCACTTTGAATGATTGTCAATCAGAAACACTGACACATTGCACTTATCCACTAATGAGAGAAAAATGAAAATATTATCTCTTGTTGTGTTGTTGGTTCCTTCTATTCCTTTAAGATAATCACATTCCAAAGTTAATTAAATGAAGCATGCTGTGTTCTACTTCATTCTTTTCTGCAGAATGTCCCATTAAGTAATATTATGTTGGTAATTATATTTAGAATCTTTGTAATTACAACTGAATAAAATGAATTTTTCGTATGAAAATTCTTTTTATTCAGTTGTAATCAGATGGATTCAAAGTAATTTTATCAACAATATTACATACAGGTGAAGATGACAGGACAACAGATATTAGAGATGCTTCTGTGTGGTGTTACATGAATCTTGTTCCATTGAAGAGAACTGTGCACAGTTTGATTTTTCTCAGGAACCTCCTGAAGTATGTGACAGAATGGCACATTCTCTTTGGCATACAAGGAAACTTCTCCCTGAAATGGATACATAAAGAAGCAATTGACTAGCATGCATCCTCACAGGATGTTTTGAGAAATACAATATACATCACAGACACGAGCTGTTTCATTTAAGTTGTCCCATGGTATTTTGAACAAAATCTACATCTACATCTACTTGATTACTCTGCTATTCACAATTAAGTGCCAGGCAGAGGGTTCAGCGAACCACCTTCATGCTGTCTCTCTAACATTCCATTCTCGAATGGCACACAGGAGAAACGAGCACTTAAATTTTTCTGTGTGAGCCCTGATTTCTCTTATTTTATAATGATGATCATTTCTCCCTATGTAGGCAAGCACCAACAGAATGTTTTCAGAATCAGAGGAGAAAACTGGTGATTGAAATTTCATGCGAAGATCCCGTCGCAATGAAAAATGCCTTTGTTTTAATGATTGCCACTCCACCAATTCACATATCATGCCTGTGGCGCTATCTCCCCTATTTCATGATAATACAAAATGAGCTGCCCTTCTTTGAACTTTTTCAATGCAATCCATCAGTCCCACCTGATGCAGATCCCACACCACAGAGCTATACTCAAGGATAGGGCAGACAAGCATAGTGTAAACAGTCTCTTTAGTAGATCTGTTGCACCTTCTAAGTGTTCTGCCAGCTAGTGCTTCCCTTTTATGCCTTTCAATGCATAACTGCAGTCTTTGGTTTGCTCTACCCACAACATTATCTATATGTTTGTTCAAATTTAGGTTATTTTTAATTGTAATCCCTAAATATTTAGTTGAATTTACAGCCTTCAGATTTGTGTGACTTATCGCATAAATGCTCGTAATGCTTGTAGCTTGCCTTTTCTGTAACCACTGAATGAATCTCTTTAATTTCAGAAATCTTACATAAGAAGATTTACTTGTTATGCAGTTTCACATTGAAAAGCTTCCTCTCAAAGCTGTTGCATTTACCTGTACTCTTCCCTCACCACCAAATTGATGAATCCTTGCTATCCAGTTGTGACATAAATTTTATTTATTCCACAGTAAGTCTGAGTATCTCTTTGTTAATTTTCAGAAATACTTTTCTTGTTATCACCACTCAGCATTTTATATCGTCATTACTTCTGCTAGCATCAGTTATTTTGCTTTCCGAATAACAGACCTCATCTACTAGTTTTTGTGTCTCATTTCCTAAATAATTCACTCAGTGTCCTCTGGAATTGGCTTCATTCCATTACCCACATTTTACTCTTGTTGATATTCATCATATAATATTTTTTCGAGACAACATCTATTCCTTGCAACTACTATTCCAAGTGCTGTGCGATAGTACAAGAATTGCAGTACAATTGACAAAACTCTGAATTTTTATTTCTTCTCCTTGAACTTTAATTTCCTCTTCAAATTTCCTTAAGGTTTTCTTTACTACTTGCTCTGTGCACAGTTGAATAACATTGTGGATTGGCTACAACCCTGTCTCACTTATTTCTCAGCTAGTGCTTCCCTTTTATGCCTTTCAATGCATAAGTGCAGTCTTGTTTCTGTACAAGCTATAGATAACAGTTTGTTCTCTATATTTTATCCTTTCTACCTGCAGAATTCCCAAGAGCATATTCCAGTCAAAATTGCCAAAAACCTACTCTGTGTATACAAATGCTGTTAAACATAGGTTTGCCTTTCTTCAATCTGTCATCTAAGATAAGTACTAGGGCCAGAGTTTCCTCACCTGTTTCTGTATTTCTCTGGAACACAAGCTGACCCTCTCTACCACTATTTCCATTCTTCTGTAAAAATTGTGTTAATGTTTTGCAACCACTACATATTAAACTGATGATTCAGTAATATTCATACCTGAATGCCCAGCAAACAATAATACTGCAAACTACCATAAATGGTTTGCATAAAAGAGAATAGTTTGTAATTTCTCTATGTCTGCACTCTGTGTACCACTGTCACTTTCCCCATTTCCTGCTCCAGTCACGAGTGGTCTGCAGGAAGAAAGATTGTAAGCAAGCTTCCAAGCCACGAATGTCTGTAATCTTACCATCATGGTCTTTTCACGAGATATACTTGTGACGATACATCAGCTGAACGTATGATAATAATAATAATAATAATAATAATAATAATAATAATAATAATAATAATAATATATCAGTAGAATGTATGCCTCCTGGAATTTTAATAGTGAACCAAGTGGACAATACCTCTCTTTTATCGTGTATCATTGGAGTCATGTGAAAATCTTTGTGCTACCTTTGCTCTTACTACATTAACCTGTTTTGAAATGTGCTGCTCTTCCTTGAGTCTGTTTCATCTATCAATCCTATCAATACAGATTGCAGACTGTTCAGCAATATTTGAGTATCGGTCAAATGAAAGTTTCGTAAGCGACCTCCTTCGTGGATCGATCACACTGCCTGAGGATTCTTCCAGTGAATCTGCCTGGTATCTGTCTAACTGTTAATTAGTTTCATGAGGTCATTCAACTGTAAAATTCTGCATACAAATATGCTCAGATATTTAATAAATGTAACTGTTTTCAGCTGCGTGTTGCAGTTGTGTAATCATATAATAATAGGTCTTTCTGCATATTTATACACAATACATTACATGTGTGTATGTTGTGGATCAACTGTCAATGCTTGCACCAAGCATCAATCTTCTGCAGGACCTGTACATTTTGTGACAACTGTCCAACATCGTGACTTCTCAATACACAACAGTGTCATCCAGTAATTGCTTCACAAACTTCTGACACTATCCATCAGGTCATTTGTATACATTGTCGAAAGTAATAGTACTACAGTACACTCCCTATGAGTTTGCCATAGTTACTTTTACATCAGAAGAAAAACATCTGTTAAGAATGACATATGATTTTCTGTTTGCCAGAAACCCTTAAATCCTGTCACAAAACTTGTCTGATATTCTGCACATTTATACTCAAACATTTTCAGTCTCAGAGATGAATGTCTCATATTGACCAGTCATATTGACCAGTCTGTTTCCTGTTGCACTTGCTAAGCAGGAATACGTACCCACCCTTCTTTACACTTCTATTTACAACCATATTTAATGATCCTGTAACACCCTCAGTATCACCGATTCCCTGTTCTGCGTTAACCGATTCAATAAGTTTTTGGCTGTTTGTAACCGAGACAGACTGCAAGTAAGTATCAACAGAACAATAAAAAGAAACCTGGGATGAATGTACCGAGGGAGCACAAGTGCTGAAGGTATGACGGGTCTCGTCAGCCGTCAGTGCAACTTGTATACTGTAAGTTAAGGTAATAACAACTTGTACTGATGACCACAAGAGAGTCTCTCCTTCCTTACACCATCTGAAAATGTGATGGAAAATGGCCTCACTATTCCACACTAGAGACATGGGAACACTGCTAATGGCAGCCACACCGGTAACGATTTTGTACCTGCTGCACAGGTGTCAGTGGTGACGTGAGTGGGGTATCACTGCACAGTACTGACACTGGAAAGTTTTTTCCTCTCGTACCATATTTCAAGTATTGCTAAGCACTTTGAAGAAATTTATTGAGGTTCCGAGGGAGGAATCACAAAGAAAAGTCAACGGTATCGAATTGACAAATGGTATCTACACTGGCTGAATGTTGAACTGTACCAGCAGCTAGAGATAAAGGTCACAGCAGCAGTTCACTTGTCCGGCTGAAGTAGCGGAATACTTTTGACCGGATCGTGTCACGAGAACTGTACGTGGAGATTGTATGAGAGTCCTGTTTCACGTTTCCGTTTCCAGTCCTTTTTGCTAGCTGACATCATATGTAACTAAAAATCCTCTTACAAAACATATGCATTATTCAAAATAAAATTTAAAAAAAGCCATAATGCTCTTTACTTGTTTTTCCAGCCCTCATACTGGTTTGGAATTGAACATGACAATGAAGGCGTTAACGAGGAGCAAAGCATTCCTGAAAGTGAATTCTTCGAGAAGGAACCATTGCATCTGAAGAAGGGAATACAAATTACGAAACTCAGAAAGGTGAGTGGCTTAAATCTCCTTCCAGTTTTTCTCCTCGTTCTTGATGCAAAGTGAACAAGTAGCATATACTGCATCAAAAGAAGAATTTACTCTAGGAAATAATAAAGTTACAAAGGGACACAATTGCTGGCCAGTACTTCCCTCGAGGAAGTGAAATTCCATCACTATTGAAAGACACACTTAAAATTGAAAACACTTTCCTAGCTTCCAGAACCGTTAATTCTTTCCTCAGGGAAGGAACAGGGATGGGTTGGGGAAGGTTTAAAAGCAGTGGTAGGGCAGTTGTGCAGACTCTTGGCTGAGAGGGGAGGGGCCCACCTGTTATGGGGGCAGCTTGACACAGTTGGCTGTTACATCGACACACCGTGTTTTTTTTAGTAGCAGCACCTCTTATGATGTTTTTAGGATGTCCAAACAGATCCAGTGTGTGTAATGGATGACAAACTTTGATAGCGATACTACTATATGGCGAGCAAATTTTTTATGCTCTAACCCCATCACTCGTCAACTTCTTTTGAGGTTTCATCACTTTATGTATTTGTTGTAGCCGTATTTCACTTGAGGTCACTTTGTAAATGTACTTACAAGTATCTGTGGTCAGTGACTTTCTGGGAAGGCATGGACCTGGTACTTAACAGTTTACTAAAAAAAGAGCTGCTGCTGAAGTAATGAGCTAATTGACTTTTCACATTCGATTAAAGTTTGTCTTATTAAAGGTAATAAGTGATAAAGTTGCAATTTTGTTCTTAAGCAGTGAATTGTAAGTGTCTTTTTTAATATAACTTTCCAAATGGTTCTCACATTTTTGTTTTGAGACTTTCTTATCGGATTGTGATTCCATGTGCTTTTTGTCTCTCTTGCCTGTCTGTCTGCCTCCCTCTGTTGATAGTACTGAGGACAGGGCAGTGAAACAGTTCCTCACTATTGCACCCACATTGTCAAGTCAAACTGCGGTGACCATCTGCTCAATAGTATGTCGGACCACCTTTGAAACCAAATATGACAGTGTTTCTGCACAGCACAGATTTTCCAAGTCTGCTGCAAGTAAGTAGGGCCAGATGTTTATGCGTAGCACATCCAGTGTCAGTAAATTATGAGCTGGTTGTTCAGCATGGGAATCTGGCACCAGTAGTGTACCAGAAATGTTTCGTTGTGTTCAGGATGGCTCAGTTTGGTGACTGAGGCATTGATGTAAGTTTTCTACGTTGCTCTTCAAACCACTGTAACACTGTTCTGGACTTTTGACACAGACAATTATCCTGCTAAAAGATGCCATCACTGTCAAGGAAGACATTGGCACAAACAGATGCACGTGATCTGTAATTATGTTAACACAGTCTACAGGCATCATGCTGCCTCCGATAACTACCGTGGGTCTCGTGGGAGTCCCCATAGCATAATACTGTCCACATTGGTCCGTGACCACAGCACAGTGCACATTTTGGACATCTGTTCATCCAAGTGACAGTGTATCCGGGCACAGTCGACCCAGTGTAACGAGCAATGTGATTCGTGTGACAAGGTGACGTGATCCCGTCAGTCCAGTCCAGTCTGATCCCAAAGGTCCCCAGTTTACTGTGGTACTAAATGACATCATTGGTCAATGTGGACACAAATATTCTGTGGAACCCTGTGTTCAACAATTTGCACTGAACGGTGAGCTCCGAAACACTTGTGCCTGCATGAGCATTTTAATCTGTCATTAAATATGCCACAGATTGCTGTTTATTCTGCTTTCTAGAGCAGGCAAGCCTCCACATTCTGTGATGAAGCACGGACATCTGACACCTCGTCACTCGCTTATTGTTCTTCGACCACTTTCTGTAGAGCTCACAACAGTAGTACATGAACAGTACATGAAGTGATGAGCTTTGCCATTTCTGGGATACTTGTTTGAGAGCGCCTGGCTGTAATGATTTGCCTTTTGTCAAAGTCACTTATGTGAGTGGATTTCCCTACTTGTAGCTATTATTGTCATTAGAATTATTACCTATTGTGTCTACTCCACTTACATACTTCTCTTACAAGCCAGCAATGACACCAGCCACATTCAGGTTCATATTGGGTGGTGGTCATAATGATTTGGCTCCTCAGTGTATTTTTGAGGTTGCCACAAGTTCTGGAAGTCAGGGAATAGCAAGGAATTTCAAACATATCACGGAAATTTGAAAAAAAGAAAAAAAAAAAACCTGGAAAAATCTCATTTTTGTCTCAGTAGCATGAAATTGTTCGTTTACTGAGATGTTGTGTTGTTGCCGGTTGGGCACAGCTGAGTACATGCACCACTTCCCTACTCTCTCATTTTTACTGCTTCTCCCCTTCCCACCCCTCCCCGCCCCTCAGCTTGCAGTCAGTGCTGCCACCACTACTTGCTGCTAGCCTAGCAGCTGCCGACGAGAGTCAGGGGGCATGAGGAACGGTTCGTTTGGAGCTGATTCTCAGAGCCTGGTGACGCAGCGGCCAGAGACTGCGGTAATGTGTGCACGAGTTGTGATGGTGTGAATATGTGCGCACGCTCGTTTTCTGACAGAGGCTACGGGCAAATATTTAGTTGTGAGAGTGTAATTGTCTTTTCTGTGTGCCCGTCTGTGGCCCAGCAATCATCTTTACGGTGGGTTGCTACCTGTCCTCATCAGTACTGATTCTCAGAGTATTCACGCAAGTTACCTGTTGTGTCAGTGATCGCTGTAGTCTCATTTCTTCAACACGGTGTCTGTGACACGTGAATAGCTGGCCACACGAGTGGACTTCCGTACGGGCCACAACTGCAGGCTATTTCTGTGGGTATATCTCTAAGGGATCGTGCCTGCCGACCTGAAGCCCACAGTTTGCCACCAGTGTGCGGGCTCTGCCCGTCGGGTCTAGTCTCACCGGTCTGCCCGCAGGCTGGGTCTGTCTGTGTACGGCACGGTGCAGTGGATTTTCACGGTTTATCCACGGACCCGGGACTGTGGTGCCTCTCGGCAGGCCGGAGCCTGTGGGCAGTGGTTTTCAGGAATTGCGACTGTCTCACCACGAGTACATTGTACAGTGTAGTGTTTTATAGACATCTTATTTGTTGTAGTATATTTTGGCACTTTGAAAATAGTTTATATATTAGAAAGTATGGATGATAAGAAGAAGAAAATTGTGGCAGTCACTGGCAGTTTGCACGCCAGTTATAACACGGTGAGTAATAACCGACAATAACGAACGTAGTAGAACCAAAATTTTATTGGCGGTCACCTATAGTGTTGGTTTACATAACTGTTCCCCACCTTATACATTTCTTTCAAAGGGCCTACTTTTTTCTGAGTTTATTTCTGAAAGCACTGAAGATATTTTAAATCTGTTTCGCGACTCCAACAAAATGCGTATTTTTGTCACCAAATGTGTTTTGCTTTATTGAAATAAAATATCATCAGTGTTCTTAATGAAACATGTATACCATATTTCTTGCTTTCTCCATATAAAATAGTTAATTACAAAAGAAGTTGACATTAGTACTTAAGATTTTTGCTCACACGTTCAGAAATATAGAAGTCCTTACTTTTTTTGTCAATTTATGTCTTTACTTACCCTTGAGATCTCTAAATTTGTCAGAGCAAATGCTAAAACTTGTCCGGAAATCAGGGAATTTCACTTGGGGAAACTTGTGGTAATGCTGATTTTGCAATGACTGTGCAGAAAAGAAGAAGTTAATCTAGCTGTAAAAGATCTGACAATCTCAACTGGTTACAACATTGTGTACATTATAAAGAAATGTAACTTACTCTTACCCCCGTTTTTTTCTAACATATGTGTATTCAGTCATTGATTCTTTATGCAGGTGTTCCATAACAATGTAGCTGTTGATGATCTGGACCTGAATATGTATGAAGGTCAAATTACTGTACTTCTTGGTCACAATGGAGCTGGCAAGACAACAACAATGTCACTTTTGACAGGTAATAATGTTCATATTACAGCAGGTCATGAAAATGATAAAGATTCAGTGAAATGTAAGTTGTTCACAAAGTGTGTAAATATTCGATACCAAACAAAATTAGTCAAGGACAAATAATCCAGCTCACTTCGTTACTTCCTGAAGTGTCCCTGTTCATCAGTATTTCTACATGGGTTAAAAATTTCTCATCTGAGATGGCTGCACCTTTCTTGTATTAATGTTTTTAATCATGACCAGTTTTTAATTTTAACCATTAAAATCAGTTTTTAACTGTATGAAAATATATGCTTTTGGAAACTAAATTGTAATGATTTGTGCAAGAAGGAAAATTTCTCATGAAATAAGGGATGACAGTTGTATGCACTGAGATTCTTAAGACATAGCAAATCATAATCCATCCTGATATCAGTAAAACAAACTGATTGAAAGCTAATTTTAAATGTTCCCATGGAAATTTTGTGATGACAGCTTTGTTTCTTGGTAAAATATTGGGAGACACAATTTTGTGTAGTACTACCTGCTTACTAAAAGACTCCTATGATCAAATCATATACATGACTCGACAGAATACATAGAAAATACTGCTAAACACATTAGCTTTCAGCCCAAAGGCCTTCTCCTGAAGTAGACAGACACACATTCACGCAAGCACAACACAGGCAAGTTTACGAGCACTTTACCATCCTCCACTCTTACCCTCCATCCTTCCCTCTCCCCACCACAGCTTCCCTCTTGACTCGACCACCCGGAGTGCTTCTTCC
This sequence comes from Schistocerca cancellata, assembly GCF_023864275.1. Taxonomy (NCBI): domain Eukaryota; kingdom Metazoa; phylum Arthropoda; class Insecta; order Orthoptera; family Acrididae; genus Schistocerca; species Schistocerca cancellata. Next base: position 8,706,319 of record NC_064627.1, read on the forward strand.
ATCGTGCACAGTTGCTTGCAGTCAGCCTCAGTGGACAGAGTCAGTGGTCATGTGTGTGTGAGTTGTCTACTTCAGAAGAACAGAGGCAAGACCTGTGGTACAAAATGCCACTCAGATATCATCAACAGAAGAAAAATCAACACCATCGAAGCATCATTTATCAGCTTCATATGCAGCTTCAACGTCCACAGTAACGTAGTTCAAGATTTAAACGAAAATACAGTTTCAGCAAAAGTTCCAGTATCAATTGGAACATCAGTTACAAAAACAGACTCAGCATGAAAACTGGCAGCATCTCCAACGTCCACTGAATCATCAGCTTCAGAAACACCTCCAGCATCCGCTGAAACAGCAGCTACAACTACAGATGCAACAAGTATGGTGGCACGTCCAGGGGTAAGAAATACAAGGAGCAGGAAACGTGTAATTCTTAAGGATTTTTGGTACCCAGCCTCAGCAAGGAACAGCCGGTAACATTGGGAAACATAAGTACAAACTCCTCTCAATCCAATTTCAATAATTTAAAAATAATGAACCTTAACATACAATGCATTAAAAATAAAATATTAGAACTTGAGATTGCAGCCAGTGAAGCTAGTATAGATTGTATTTGCATTTAAGAACATTGGTACACGAGTTATGAACTAGAAAATATTTGCATTTCCCCATACAAATTAGTAAATCATTAATGCAGGAAGGAAACAAGACATGGTGGTGTTTGCATTTATGTAAAACCTGGAGTAAAGGTTAAAAATATGACTGTAACTGAATCCTTGAGCGAAGAAAAACATTTTGAGACTGCAGCAATACAGTTGAATATGCAAAAGAGTAAATTAATAATAATGTCAGTGTACAGATCACCATGTGGTGATCCTGAAATTTTTAGAAATAAGTTAAAGGCATTGCTCAAAATATTATAATCATAAAAAATCAACAATTATTATAAGTGGAGATTTTAATGTCAACTTATTGACTGAAGGTGCATCCAAAGATCAGTTCCTGAATGTTTTACAGAGCTTCAATTTGTATCCACATATAACTAACCCTACAAGAATAACAAACTCTCCAAAAAGTCTCATAGATAATATCTTCACAAGTATAGATGCTGTAGTAACACGGTTCACATTTTCCGTCGCACTTCAGAGTAGACCGGGAACTGTCTCATAGGCATGCCCGATGTGAACTGACTGGGCACGACCTGTGCTGCCTGAGTTGTTGTTGTTGTTGTTGTTACGCTGGCAGATGTTGCAGCCTAATTCTCGCGTGCCCTCTGGTGGACGGGACTCTATTTGCAGCAACTACCGTCCGTGACGCGCTGTGCCGATGTGCGCCTCCCGTGATCTTTCTGGTGGCTACTGCACTCCTCCTCCTTTGGGGGTGAAGCCACTGTGATCCACTGCATCGGAAGGTGGAGCGTCGTGCAGGAGTGAAGACATCCACGTCCATCGGAAGGCTGGAGTCAAGGGGATCTGCCAACCCCCGAGCTGGAACCTTCGAATATTGCTGGAAGTGACCCACATGGAGAGGCCCCCATCATCCCACCACCGGAACCCGGGACAGAACAGGAGACAGGCCGTCGAACTCTGGATCCTGGTCAATCACAGGAGGGGCAAGACCCAGTGGTGGGGAGGAAGGGGAAGGGACGACCACAGGTGAACCAGCCTGCTAAGCAACCGGGCCTGCGAGGGGGGCCGGCTCTCGCTGGGGTATCGCTAACGATGGCGATGCTGGTGCTGGAGCTACTGGAGGCTGCCAAGGCTGAGAGCCATTGCAGTGTGGCAGAAGCACAGGGGGGAGGGGTGGTAGCGTCCCCTGAGAAACCAACACAGGTGCCGGCAAGGAGGAAGCCAGTGCCCGAGGGGTCGGAGGGTGGGTGCCCAAATGTGGACGTAGCTGATTTTGGTGACGACATACCTCCCGGTCCCCTGTCTGCAAGGTATAGAGCCTGCGGCCATTTCGGCGCAGGACCACCGCCAGTATCCAACGTGGATTGCGACCAAACCCACGTGCCCAGACCGACATACCCGGTGGAAAGCCAGATACTCCATTTTGTGAAGACTGGCGAGGATCGGGCCGAAGGAGGTGCAGTAGAGTCCTAGGGTGGCGCCCGTGGAGGAGCTCTGCGGGGCTGCGTTCTCCTATAGGTGTGGTCCGGTATGCCGTTAGGAAAAACGTCAACGCCTCCTCCGCAGGAAATTCATGCTCATACTTTTTCATCTGTGTCTTAAATGTGTGCACCATGTGCTCGGCTGGCCCATTTGATTGTGGATGAAAGGGGGGAGAGCAAACGTGCCGAATACCGAAGCACCTACAAAAATCCTGGAAGGCCTGCGACATAAACTGAGGTCCATTGTCCGAAAGCAGGGTGACTGGCAGACCTTCCACAGAAAAGATTTTTGCTAGTGCCTGGATTACAACCTCTGAAGTGGTTGAGGAGCAACGAACCACATATGGAAATCGGGAATAAGCATCAATGATAATGAGCCAAAAGCCATTGAGAAACGGGTCCGCAAAATCGATGTGAACACATTCCCATGCCTGGGTTGCAGGTGGCCATGAAGAGAACGCTGACCTGGGAGATGCCTGTTGGCTCGCACACTGGGAACAGATGGCCACCAAGTGCTCAATTTCTCTGTCAATACCGGGCCAGTACACATGTCTGCGAGCCAAGGTTTTAGTACGGGAAACACCCCAGTGCCCCTCATGTAATAACGTGAGGACTTCCCTTTTCAAACTTGCAGGAACAACCACGCGAGGAGCTGTATCATCGGTAGCCAGAAGGAGAACTCCTTCCAAGACAGAGAGGCAGTCTCGTAGAACAAAATAATTACAAAGAGGGTCCGAGGCCCGGCCCGGAGGGCGGGATGACCACCCCTGCTGAATGAGGCGAACTACTTGCCGGAGAACCGGGTCAGCTGCCGTTTCCCTGGCGACTCTAGAACTAGTGATCGGGAAGCCATCAACCGCTTGGCAGGACGCCACATCCAAATGAAAACACATAATCTTCTCTCGATCGAACTGAGGATCCGGGCCCACCGGAAGACGGGAAAGAGCATCTGCGTTGGCATGCTGTCCGGTAGGGCGAAAATGAATGTCATAATGGTACTTAGAGAGGAACATGGCCCAGTGCTGTAGTCTGTGGGCCGTCCTATATGGAATCTGAGAGGCAGGGCCAAATAACGATATTAACGGCTTATGGTCAGTGATTAACTGAAACTTTGTGCCATACAAGAAAGGGTGAAACTTGGTAACAGCGTATACAATGGCCAAAGCCTATTTTTCCAACCTGGGAGTAATGGGCCTGTGCGAGACTAAGAGTTTTAGACGCAAACGCCAGTGGCTGCACGGAACCATCTGCGTTGCGATGGGCCAGGACTGCCCCCACCCCATACTGCGAAGCATCTGTAGCCAGGACCAACGGCTAATGGGGATCAAAAGTAGCCAAACACGGCGCTGACGTGAGGAGGCCTTTCAACGAGGTGAATGCTTGCTCGCATGCAGGTGACCAATAAAAGGAACACCCTTGCGCAGAAGGCAGTACAGGGGGCGGGCGATGGCGGAAGCCCTGGGAATGAACCAGTGGTAATAGGCAATCTTGCCTAAAAAAGCTTGTAACTCCTTCAGCGAAGCAGGCCGCGGAAGGTCGACAATACCTTGGACCAAACATCCTAGCGGCTGGACGCCGTGCCAAGAGATTGTGTAGCCCACATACTCAATGGACGGTTGGAAGAAGTTTGACTTACGCAGGTTGCAACGCAAGCCCACGGACCTGAATTTGAGAAAGAGGGTGCGAAGGTTGTGCAAGTGTTCCTTCGTGCTGTGGCCCGTGACAATTATGTCGTCCAGGTAATTAATACAATGAGGGATTGTCGACGTGACGTGCTCAAGATAACGCTGGAAGATCGCCGGGGCACTGGATATTCCGAAGGCCAACCGCTGGTATTGGTAAAGGCCAAACTGGGTGTTGACAACCGCCAGCCATTTGGAGTCCTCATCAAGAGGTATCTGATGATAAGCCTCCGAAAGATCGATTTTCGAAAAAAATTGGCCTTCCGCTACGGCGGAGGACAATTCATCAGCACGAGGCAAAGGGTAGGTGTCCACCACCAATTGGGAATTAATGGTGGCCTTGAAATCGCCACAAAGACGTAATTTTCCCGAGGGTTTCCTGACAGTAATGAGGGGCAAAGCCCACTCACTACAAGAAATGGGAAGAACGACCCCTAGGGCTGTCAGCCGGTCTAGCTCTTCCTTTACCTGAGGGCGGAGAGCCAAGGGGATCTGCCTCGCGCGTAGAAAACGCGGTCGAGCCGACGTCTTCAACATTAAGTGAGCTTCAAAGTCTGAAACACGCCCCAGGCCCTCCTCAAAGACATACGGAAAGTCAGAGATCAAAGATTCTAATGATTGATAGGGAACATCTTCGGAGACCAACTGTATGGTGTCAGTGATAGAAAACCCGAAAGCTTGAAAAGCATCTAAGCCCAAAAGGTTAGCGGAGCTCGCATCACTGACAACAATAAAAGTAATAGGCCGAGTGACTGATTTGTAAGTCACGTCGGTAGTGAATTGACCCAGTAGGGGAATGAACTGTTTACGATAACCGTGTAGACGCCGGTAAACTGGCGCCAACAGGGGCGACCCAAGGTCAGAGTAAGTTTGTGCATTCAACAAAGAAACTGCCGCGCCCGTATCTATTTGCAGTTGTAATCGGCGAGACTAAAGCGACACCTCGATAAAGAGTTTGTGGGCCGATGCGTCGGGAGCCTGGCCGAATGAAACTTCCTGAATGTCAATGTCCATGTCCTCTGTAACTGCTTCCTGCGATTCTTTCGAGGCTGAGTGGCAAACTTTAGCAATGTGTCCTTTTTTATTACATTTGCGACAAACAGCCCAATGCTGGGGGCACTCCGACCGATCGTGATGTATATAGCACGACGCACAGGACGGTAACAGGGGCCGGCAGCTGGAACTCTGTTTACGCGCTGTGCGGGAGCGGCTGTAACGGCCGGATTGTACTGCTCGCATGTCGCCCACCCCGGACGCAGTGGACGCGGCCTCGCCGCCCTGAACTGCCGCGACGTCGCACCACGCTTCCAGCTGTTGACCTGCGGAGTGAGAGACTTCATACGATTGAGCAATGGACAGGACTTCCTTGAGGGAAGGGTCTTCTAAATGCAAGGCCCGTTGCTGGACCTCCCTATCAGGGGCCGAATGAACAATGACGTCGCGCACCATAATGCGGGCCTACGACTCTTGCGACTGCTCCGTGACAAAATGACACTCGCAACGAAGACCGTGCAGGGTAGAGGCCCACGCCCGGTAAGACTGATGGGGCTGCTTCTTTCATTGATAGAACTCGACCCTAGCCGCCACAACATGCGTGCGGCGGCGATAGTATGAAGACAGTAATGAACACAATGCGTCAAAAGACAAGGACGAGGGTTCCTACAACGGCGCTAGCTGCCGCAAAACTTGATACAGCGAGGGAGATATCCAAGACAAGAAGAGAGCACAACATACCTCCGCATCGGCAACATGAAACGCCTGGAAATGCTGCCAAAGGCGATGTTCATACGCGTCCCAATCCTCCGCCGTCTCGTCATACGGGGGAAAGGGAGGAGGGAACGGCGATGGAGCAGACTGCGTGGAGAGCAACGCCGGAAGCACTTGTTTCATGGTGGCCACGAGCTCTGTCTGCTGCTAAACCAAAACCCGCACTAAATCCTCCATGCCGCGGATAAGCTGCGAAACCGGAACAACGACGCAACACGCGAAAGAACGACCCTACTCATCGCCAATTGTGTAGTAACACGGTTCACGTTTTCCGTCGCACTTCAGAGTAGACCAAGAACGGTCTCATAAGCATGCCCGATGTGAACTGACTGGGCACGGCCCGTGCTGCCTGAATTGTTGTTGTTGTTCCGCTGGCAGAGGTCGCGGCCGAATTCTCGCGTGCCCTCTGGTGGATGGGACTCTATTTGTGGCAACTACCGTCTGTGACGCGCCGTGCCGATGTGCGCCTCCTGCGATCTTTCTGGTGGCTACTGCAGATGCCATAGATATAGATTTAATAAATGTTGACCTAGGAATATCTGATCACAATGCACTCATCCTTAAATTTCCCATAGCCTCTGTGACCAAAAATAGTTCATACCAAATGTACACCTTCTCCACAAATAATTGCAGTCACTTCATAAATACACTGACTAACCAATCATGGGTAGAAGTACTGTTACAAACTAGCACAAACACTGCATATAATGTTTATTCTTCCCTGTTTATGTTGAATTTTGAAATGTGTTTTCCTAAGAAACTTGTCAAAACAAACACATATGGGCATACACCTGCTAACTCGTGGATCACAACAGGTATTAGAAATTCCTCCAGGACCATGAAAATGCTTAACTATAGACTGAAAAGTTGGACTGATCCCAAGGTTAAAGAACATGTAACAAATTACAAAAAAAATATATTAAAAACAAAGATTCCATGACTTACCAAACGGGAAAGCGCTAGTAGATAGGCACACTAAAAAAACACACAAACATACACAAAATTTCAAGCTTTCGCAACCCACGGTTGCTTCATCAGGAAAGAGGGAAGGAGAGGGAAAGATGAAAGGGTGTGGGTTTTAAGGGAGAGGGTAAGGAGTCATTCCAGTCCCGGGAGTGGAAAGACTTACCTTAGGGGGAAAAAAGGACAGGTATACACTCGCACACACACACATATCCATCCACACATATATGTGTGGATGTATACCGTATTTACTCAAATCTAAGCCGCACTTTTTTTCCGCTTTTTGTAATCCAAAAAACCGCCTGTGGCTTAGAATCGAGTACAAAGCAAGCGGAAGTTCTGAAAAATGTTGGTGGGTGCCGCCACAACTTACTTCTGCCATCAAATATATGTAGCGCTACACAGGCATGCTTTGTAGACACAAAGATAAATCCTGGCGCCAAAACCTCTGCGTCAGGAAATAAATAAAAAAAAAAAAAACGGTGGAAGACGAGCTTTTTTTCTCCGCCCTGAGTTTTGACCACTGCATTTTCATACATTATCCAACGAAGTAAATACAAATTCCGTATTGTTCCTCTTCGAATGTAGCAGCATTTCAATGTACTACGAAAATCCGACTGGCAGGACTGTTTGGGATGTTTGTCAATATGGCCAACTCTACGTTCTGAATTTTTTTCCTATCTGTGAGAAGAGATGGTTGCTAATAGGAACTTTTATAAATTGTGAATCACATGCAGTATTCTCGTCACCATAAGAATAATACAAATATAAACATTTTGCCATGTATTGTTTCATGTTTGCTGCTATCTCATTTAAATCCTGTCTGCCTAATAAACTACGAAATTAGAGTGAGACAAGAGCAAACGCGGAAGAATATACATATCATGTCATGTTTATATTCGTATTATTCTTATGTTGAATACTGATACAGTCAGAAATGAAGCACAGCAACTGACTAGATTTTTAAATCTAAGGTGACTCTAATTTCTGTGCATAATGTAATGTACTAAAGAGGTGCCTGCAAAGATTTCCAAACGGAGAAAATTTTTCCCTAAACTGTCGTTCAGAACATCTTCTATCATACGCAGTCTATTATTTGATTCTTGTTGATCATTACCAAAGAAAGCAGCAGTGTAAGTAACAACAAATAGCAGTTTCTTGCCATTGTTTCGCTAATGAGACGATTCCTCTCTTTTTTTATTGTAAGCGGCGGTAGCGCGCACAAAAGCAAGCCATGCCGCGAGCGGCAACAGGCCATAAACACGCACTATCAGAATGCGACAAACAATGCATGACACAGTACAGTAATGCATTTTCAGCTTAGAGCGATGTAAACACCTATAACAAAGAAAACTGCGCTTATCAGATCAAAGAAAAATAAGCAATCAATTCAAACCAGACGAAGCACGTGGAAAAGGAAGGGTACCCTTATAAATACAGACGGAGCGCCTGATGCATAGCAATGGCTACCTGGTAAAGCTTAACTGCTAAGCTTACGATTCGAACCAAACTGCTGTAGCTGTATCGTCATTCACTCGACCTAAATTGTGTCTCATATTACAATGGACCAACTTTGTTTCAATTTGGAGATGCAGCCTATAACTTTTCTCTCCCCTTGAAATTCGAGTCTCAAATTTCAGGTGCGGCTTAAAATTCGGGAAATTTTTTTTCCTTGATTTCGAGTCTCATTTTTCAGGTGCGGCTTAGATTCGAGTGCAGCTTAGATTCGAGTAAATACGGTACACTTGCACACACACACATATCCATCCACACATATGTGTGTGGATGGATATGTGTGTGTGTGTGCGCGAGTGTATACCTGCCCTTTTTTCCCCCTAAGGTAAGTCTTTCCGCTCCCGGGACTGGAATGACTCCTTACCCTCTCCCTTAAAACCCACATCCTTTCATCTTTCCCTCTCCTTCCCTCTTTGCTGACGAAGCAACTATGGGTTGCGAAAGCTTGAAATTTTGTGTGTGTGTGTGTTTTTTTATTGTGCCTATCTACCAGCACTTTCCCATTTGGTAAGTCATGGAATCTTTGTTTTTAATATATATTTGTTTGTATTAATTATTATTATTGCATTTTTATTTTTTATTTATTTTTATTTATTTATTATTATTTATTTTTATTTATTTTTATTTATATTTATTGTATTATTATTGTATTAATTATTATTATTAATTATTATTTGTTTGCATTAATTAATATATATATTTGTTTTTAATATATTTTCCCATGTGGAATGTTTCTTTCTATTTTATTTAAATTACAAAAAATATATATAGAAAAGTAATTACAAAAGCAAAATTACTAAGTAATGATAAATTAATAAGAAAATCAGACAATAAATCAAAAACTATTTGGGAAATTGTGAAAAGGGAAACAGGTAAGGGCCTCAAGGATCAGGAAATAGTACTCAAAAATAGTGAAAATATTGAACTCTGGCAAATTACATTAATAATTACTTTTTAAGTGTACCAGTGTCATTAAGTAAAAACTTTACTAAACATGAGAAATTAACAGCCCCAAAAGTAGACAGTAGTATGTTGTTAACTCCCACAAATGATAATGAAATATTAAAGGTGATAAAGAGTCTAAAATCAAAAATGTCTGCGGGTGTGGATGAAGTGCCTGTGTCAATAATAAAAAAGAGTTGCCCAACAAATTATAAAGCCCCTGGTACATATTGCCAATTTGTCTTTCAGCGAAGGTGTGTTTCCTGAGAGGTTGAAAATCTCTAAGGTTAGACAAGGTGATCCATACAAGGTAGAAAATTATAGACCAATATCCCTTTTCCAATCATTTTCAAAAATTCTAGAGAAATTAATGAAAACCAGACTCATAAATTACTTAGATGCTCACAAACTTCTAAACTGCAATCAACATGGCTTTCGCTCAGGCCACAGCACAGAATCAGCTATCCATGCCTATACCAAAGAGATTGTCAGAAGTCTCGACACTAAAAAATGTGTAGTAGGAATTAACTTAGATTTATCTAAAGCTTTTGATACAGTAAATCACAAAATTCTGTTAAACAAGATGGAGGCAATAGGTGTAAGGGGAGTTGTGAAGCAGTGGTTTGAATCTTACCTTCAAGATAGAACTCAGGTGGTAGAAATCATCGCAGAACATAAAAATCAGAAAATCAAGAGGGTCTCAGATGCAAAAGAAATTGGAAATAGGTGTCCCACAGGGCAGTGTTCTTGGTCCCTTATTATTCTTGCTTTATATAAATGACATAAAAAATCCTAATATTTCTACCAGAATAATGGTGTTCACAGATGACACTAGCATAATTATAAGTGATGATAAAAAATCATTAACCACCACAACTGATATAGTCCTGAAATATATTCAACATTGGTTTAATGCTAATGAGTTAACACTTAATCTAAGTAAAACAAATTATATACAGTATGGCAAAGCAACTCAAGATATGGACCTCCAGTTAAAACTAATGGATAAGAAGATAGAGAGTGTACAGTCCACAAAGTTTTTGGGCATGCACATTGATCAAAACTTAAGCTGGAAAGACCATCTCAAGTACTTATCCCACAGGCTCAATTCGGCATGTTTTGCATTGAGGATATTATCTAGAGTATGCAGCACAGACTAGTGTATTTTGCTTACTTTCAGTCCATCGTGTCTTACGGCATAGTGTTCTGGGGTAAAACTAAATCAAGCTTAACAGATATCTTCAAATTTCAGAAAATAGCTATATGAATCATAACACATAACTCTCCAAGAACTCATTGTAGGCCCCTTTTCAAAGAACTGCAAATACTCACAATACCATCACTGTATATTTTTGAAAGCATTCTGTGTACAAGAGCACGTATGAAAAATCTACGTACAAGTGAGGACTGCCATAATTATAATACTAGAACTCGTAAGAATTTGTATGTAGAAAGGGTAAGGACAACACAAACCCAAAAGCATGTAAGTTATTTTGGAATAAAACTTTACAATGCTCTGCCAGTGTACATGAAGGAAATAATAGATGAAGTAAAATTTAAGACTGAGCTTAAAAATTACCTTTTAAGCATAACTTTCTATGACGTAGATGAGTACTTTGATTGTGTGTAAATTTATTGCCAAGAATTTTAATTTATATGTCTAAATTTGTACTTTTAAAAATGCCTCGAAAGTGATATTCCATTATTATGTCTGTAGTACTTGTACTAGTATGAGTACTTTGTTGTGACAATTCCTACATCATGTAAATGATTTACAGGAAGATAATAAAATGAAATGAAATGAAATGAAGCTTTTCTGGCTAGAAGCTCACATCTTTAGCAGTGTTTTTTTATTATACCTATCTACAACTCAACATCTCCTCTATATGGTGATAGTAATCTACACTTTACAACAATCTTATGAAAAGGATAGTAGCTACCCACCATGTAGTGAAGATGCTGAGTCTCAGAAAGACACACAAAAAAAAGAGCTTTGGCCAACAAGTCCTTTGTGAATCTGCATCTGTGTTGTGTGTGTGTGTGTGTGTGTGTGTGTGTGTGTGTGTGTGTGTGTCACCTGTTTCCAATGAAGGCCTTGTTGGCCATAAGCTCACATTCTGACAATCTTTTGTTGTACCTATCTGCGACTCAGCATCTGTGTTATATGATGAGCAGCAGCTATCCTTTTCATAATATTGCAATGAAACCACCAATTTTTGACAGAATAATTTAAATGGATAGATAAAAAGCTACTCACCAATTGGCGACAGAACATGCAATAAAAGAAGGTTGTAATTGGGCAAGCTTTCAGAGCCACTGGCTCCTTCTTCAGGCAGAAGGGTTGAAGGAAAAGGAAGAGGGGTGAAGGAAAGGTCTGGGAAAAGGGCCAGATTTCAGGAAAATCACCCAGAACCATGGCTCAGATGGATGAGAAGGAAAGACTGATTGTTGAGACTGTATCGGATGGGATTTGAAAACATGAGTGCTTAAAGGTGGAATACAGGGTAATATGCAAGACAGGGATTACTGCTTAAACATCATGCACGAGTTAATAAGAGCGAAAACCTAAGAGCAGTCCACATAACAGAAGTGGGAGGAGGGTGGTGAAACATTGACAGGTAAGACAATGAAAGATGAAGAAAACTAAAACGGACTGAAGAAGAGAGTAGTTACAGTGAAGAAATGCTAAGATGGAAGAAATTAATGTAAATTAAGGCCAAATGAGTGGCAAGAAACAAGGACGTGTTGTAGTGCTAGTTCCAACCTGTGCAGTTCTCAGAAATTCGTATCTGGGGAAGAATCCATATGGTGCGTGTGGTGAAACAGGTGCAGAGGTCATGATTGTCATGTTGTAAAGCATGCTCTGCAACAGTATATTGTGTGTTGCCAGTGTACACCCTCTGCATATGCCCATTCATCCTAATTGATAATTTGATGGTAGTGATGCCGATGTCAAAGGCCGACTAGCGTTTACATAACAGCTGGTATATGACGTGTCATTTCACAGGTGGCTCTCCCTTTCATAGTATGGGTTTTGCCAGTTACAGGGCTGCTATAGGTGGTGGTAGGAGGTTGTGTTGCGAAAGTCTTGCAGTGGCGACAGTCACAGGGGTAGGAGCCATAGGGTAGGAAGATGGGTGCAGAAGGCGCACAGCGTCTGACAAGAACATTTCAGAAATGGGGAGGCCAACTAAAAGCCATTCTAGGTGTGGTGGGCAAAATTCCAGACAGAATGGATCTCATTTCAGGACAATGATTTTAGGAAGTCATGGCCATGTCCAAGCAGCTGATTAAAACATTCCAGATCAGGATAATACTGACTCACCATTGGTGCACTCCGAAGTTGTTTTCTGGAGGGATCAGCAGTACCAGGATTGGATGAAATGGCCTGGGAAGTTTGCTTTTGAGCTAGGCTGGTGGGTAAATAAGTGCAGTGCAGACTGAGGTGGGAATGGTGGTGTATTGCTGCAGAGACCCTGCATCCGAACAAATATGTTTGCCTCGAAAGCCAAGGCTGTATGGGAGGGAACATTTGAGAAAGGACGGCAACTGTCAAAATGTAAGGTCACAGATATTCGGGATATGACCCTACTATGCACCAGCCTCTTTTACAGTTTCAAATACAAAAATCTCTTGCTCTTGCCTGACTAATCTGTGCCCTATATGCCTCAGTTTCCACTCCACCAGACTTCTCTCCTTCTATAAAATCCTGCAGTTATCTGCCCCTCATGTTTTCTGGGACGGATTCATCTCCCAAGCCAACTTCAGACTGCAACATGCCAGAATTCGCCTCAAAAAACTATCCCCCCTTCTCCTAAACTACTTCAACAGTAATGTTTCCTTTCCTGTCCCTCTGCAGCTCCCTAAACAGCCACACCATCAGCCACACCATCAACCACCATTCTTCTCCTACAAACTGAGCTCAGCCAACGTCCATAACATCCCACAGTCTTCACCAGTGCCTCCTAAACCAAGAATAACCCTTGTAATTACAAGAACTAGTCATAACGGTACAGTGTTCATAACCTCTCATCTAAAGCACTCTCCCCCCCTGAATTATCTGTATTATCCAAGGGTCTCATTTTTAGCCATGAACCTGTGTTGCTGAGGGACCTACTTTCCTTCATGCATAATATCAATTGGGAATATCACTCCACAACCCAATCCAAAAACCTTTGCAACAGCAAACCTGACATTGAACCCTGCCTTGAAAACTTCAGACCATGATCCGAGCTTGATCCATCACCACTACCTCAAAATCAACCCTTCCAAGCCTTCCAAGAATTCCTCACATCCAGCATTGCTTCAAAACCCTTCCTCAGGTCCCTACAACATAATCCTGATCTGTCCTCTACACAACTCCAGGTTCTACATCCCCTAAAAGCTGATGACTCCATCAGTATCCTCCCAGCAGTCAAAGGATCTACCACTGTAGTACTTGACTGAAAGGAGTACGTACATTAGTGAAGGTCAACGCCAGTTGTCTGACAGCTCTACATGCAGTGTCTGCCATCAAGATCCCATTCCTGTGATTCAGACTGACCTGCAGTCCCTCCTTAAAACCCCAGGCCCCTCACAAGGACTAACACTTCAATCCATAGAACTTATCACACTACCCAAACCATGCACCTCCACCTTTTACCTTCCTCCTAAGATCCACAAACCCAATCATCCTGGGTGTCCTATAGTTGCTGGTTTCAAAGCACCCATCGAATGTTTGTCTGCCGTAGCTTATCCATACCTGCAACCGATAGTACAAAACTTCTCTCCTACATCAAAGATATCAACCATTTCTTAGATTGTCTGAAATTCATGCCATCCCACTCCTACCGCCGGCCGAAGTGGCCATGCGGTTAAAGGCGCTGCAGTCTGGAACCGCAAGACCGCTACGGGCGCAGGTTCGAATCCTGCCTCGGGCATGGATGTTTGTGATGTCCTTAGGTTAGTTAGGTTTAACTAGTTCTAAGTTCTAGGGGACTAATGACCTCAGCAGTTGAGTCCCATAGTGCTCAGAGCCATTTGAACCATTTTTGAACCATTTGAACCACTCCTACCACACGCCTTGCTTTTCACCATTGATTCCACCTCCCTCTATACCAACATTCCCCACGTACATGGTCTGTCTGCTGCTGAACATTTCCTCAGTCAGCGCCCACCTGATTCCAAACCTATGACATCCTTCCTGCTCACCTTAATCAACTTTATACTTACCAACAACTACTTCAGCTTTGAGGTGAAGCAGATACAAACAGATCAGGGGTACAGCCATGGGAACCAGGATGGCTCCTTCCTATGCCAACCTTTTCATGGGTCACTTGGAGGGAGCTTTCCTGGGATCCATAAATCTACCAGCCCCTTGTTTGTTTTAGATACATTGATGGCATTTTTACCATATGGTGAGTTGTTGTTGTCTTCAGTCCTGAGACTGGTTTGATGCAGCTCTCCATGCTACTCTATCCTGTGCAAGCTTCTTCATCTCCCAGTACCTACTGCAATCTACATCCTTCTGAATCTGCTTAATGTATTCATCTCTTGGTCTCCCCCTACGATTTTTACCTTCCACACTGCCTTCCAATACTAAATTGGTGATCCCTTGATGCCTCAGAACATGTCCTACCAACCAATCCCTTCTTCTGGTCAAGTTGTGCCACAAACTTCTCTTCTCCCCAATCCTATTCAATTCTTCCTCATTAGTTATGTGATCTACCCATCTAATCTTCAGCATTCTTCTGTAGCAGTGAGGCTGACCTGTTAAAATTTTTGGAATCTCTAAATATCTACTCCCAATTATATTTCACATGGTCCTATTCTGAATCCCATGCCACTTTCCATGATGTTGATCTTGTCCTCACTGAAGGTCAGCTACACACTTTTGTCCACATTAAACCTACCAACAAACAACAGTACTTACATTTTGACAGTTGCCATCCTTTCTCAAATGTTCCCTCCCATACAGCCTTGGCATCCGAGGCAAACATACTTGTTCGGATGCAGGGTCTTTTCAGCAATACACCACCATTCCCACCTCAGCCTTCACTGCACTTACTTACACCACCAGCCTAGTTCAAAAGCAAACTTCCTGGGCCATCACATCCAATCCTGGTACTGCTAATCCCTCCAAAAAACAACTTCGGAGCTCACCACTGGTGACTCAGTATTATCCGGGTCTTGAATGTTTTAATCAGTTACTTGGACATGGCCATGACTTCCTAGAATCATGCCCCGAAATGAGATTCATTCTGTCTGGAATTTTGCTTTTAGTCACCCTCTAAAACTCTGCGACATTCCTGTCAGACCCTATGCCCCTTCTGCACCCATCTTCCTACCCTATGGCTCCTACCTACGTGACCGTCGCCACTGCAAGACTTTCCCAACACAACCTCCTACCACCACCTATAGCAAGCTCTGTAACTGGCAAAACCCATACTATGAAAAAGAGAGCCACCTGTGAAATGACATGTCATATATCAGCTGTTATGTAAAGACTGTTCGGCTCTTTACATTGGCATGACTACCATCAAATTATCAATTAGGATGAATGGGCATATGCAGAGGGTGTACACTGGCAACACACAATATTCTGTTGCAGAGCATGCTCTACAACATGACAATTGTGACCCCTGCACCTGTTTCACCACACGCACCATCTGGATTCTTCCCCAGATACCAATTTCTGAGAACTCCACAGGTTGGTACTAGCAGTACAACATGTCCTTGTTTCTTGCCACTCATTGGGTCTTAATTTACATTAATTTCTTCCATCTCAGCATTTCTTCTCTGTAACTACTCTCTTCTTCAGTCCGTTTTAGTTTTCTTCATCTTTCATTGTCTTACCTGTCTATTTTTCACTGCCCTCCTCCCACATCTGTTATGTGCATTGCAGCTTTTCACTCTTATTAATTCATACATCATGTTTAAGCAGTAATCCTCATCTTGCATATTACCTTGTCTTCCATCTTTAAGCCCTCAGGTTTTCAAATCCTGTCTGATGCAATCCCCAACAATGAGTCTTTCTTTCTCATCTCTGTTTTTCATTGTGAATAAATTGTGTCTTTATTCACACAATAAAATTATCAGCCACCAATTGCCTAGAATCTTTTTACGAAAACCTTGAGGACATTAGCATTTGGGTCTGGTAGATCTTAAGGTAACCACTGGCAGTCATCAGTAGTGTAAGGTGAGAATTATAGTAGTTTCACAGTTATCTGGTTTGTCTGTTGAAGTCTATGTGAATCCTGAATACTACCAGACTATGTACCACACATTAAAAAGTTTTTGGTGTAAATATTAGAATTTGATGGAGGTAACAACTGAGATAGAAGATGAACGCCTTGTTTACATGTACTGATATCAGTGTAATAATGTTATTTTCAGAGATTTTTCTATGTACTGACATGTTTGTGGTGGTGATAAGTGATTCTGACTGTCCACAAAGTTAGGATGAAGTCAGCTCAGTTGTCAAGTTTCTTAAAATGTTGAAATACCTTCTAGACAAATTTTGCCTTTTCAGTATTCACACAACCATCAAAGTATTACCCATCTCTATTGTTTCTAGGTATGTTAACACCTTCTGGTGGCACAGCATCTGTAAATGGATACGATATAAGAAGAAACATGGAAGCTGTCAGAGATAGCCTTGGCTTGTGTCCTCAGCATAATGTTCTATTTGATGAGCTCACTGTAAAGGAACACTTGCACTTCTTTGCTAAGGTAGGGTTATTAGTGCATGATCTTTAATTTAAATGTTGTACTGATAAGTATGGTAATCTCAGATGCTATTTAACAACTTAAGGGAAATGATACATTGGTACTCACCGTAAAGGTGACATGCTGAGCTGCAGACAGGCACCACAGAAACACTGTAATGATTTAGCTTATGGCCAAAGCCTTCTTCACACACACACACACACACACACACACACACACACACACACACACACACACACACACACATATTCATACAGACAAGACTGACAAGCAAGAAAACTTCACACACATGATCACCATCTGCAGGCTGCTGGAGATGACAGTCATATGTGAGGTGTGCTTGATTTTATGAATGACTGTGTGTGTTTTCATTTCTGAAGAAGTCCTTGGCTCTAAGCCAAATCACTGTAGTCTTTCCATTGTGCCTGTCTGCAACTCAGTGTGTAATCTTTAGGGTGAGTAGCAATCTATTCTATTCCTTACATTTAGTGTTGATATTCCCACCTGGAGTTTACATTGTCAGATGTTATTTTCATTATACAGGATGTATATGCCCTGGGACAACCGGGAACTCTGGAAAAAACCTGGAAATATTTCATCTGGGAGAAAACTGGGAAGAACATGGATATTTTTTAAAATTCTGGGAAATTTTCAGTGTTTTGGTTTTCAGTTAAATTTTTGCAATTTTGACTGCTAAGAATGGATACTCTAACAAAGGATATTACTATATCCCACTACTGCAGAATTATACAGTAGCAATAAAACATAAATTTGACAAAAAATACAGTAAAACTTAAGTTTCAAAGGAAATGCGCCATCACAGCATAACACATTGCAAACACAAGGGTCTGCCAACAGCAAAATGTTTTAAAGGCATTAGGATGAAGACTATGCAATACTTAATAACAAAAAACTGCTTGTGATGAGCGTGATGTCACAATTGTTTACATTAGCTTTGTTAGAGCAGTTACCAGTGAGCTCATGCACCTGCACAGTTGAGTCACGTATGGACAGTACATTCTCCCGCATCTGGCTACTTGAAGTGTGGTTGTTGGCTGTATTGGCAAGCGGCCAGATGCTACCCGGAAAAATTATTCTGGCACACAGTGTTTACATTTAGTGATTTTGCTATTTCCTCTTCATTTAAAGCTCTCACATCAAATTAAAACAAAACAGATTTCTGTAGCCGGGAGCCATCAATTGAATTAAATACATTCACATAACCATGTTTCTGTTTTGTGGTTTCAATATATTTCTGGGTTTATGACAGCCAGTCATTAATTGCCTTGCAGAACGAAGTTACTTTTGTTGGTTTGTTAAAGAGGTTTGGCTGTAATTAATGTTTTCCACTGAGGCAGTCAATTTATTTGAAACGAAATGTTTCATTCCAGACTGTTGGCTAGTTTCAACTGTTTGCTGGATTTCAAAAATTCAAATGGCCCTGAGCACTATGAGACTTAACATCTGAGGTCATCAGTCCCCTAGAACTTAAAACTACTTAAACCTAACTAACCTACGGACATCACACACATCCATGCCCGGGGCAGGATTCGAACCTGCGACCGTAGCGGTCACGCGGTTCCAGACTAAAGTGCCTAGAACCGCTCAGCCACAATGGCCAGCACATATGGCATTATCCCATAATAAAGGTGGCAGTGTAGCCACACTATGTGTTACCGCTCCATTCGACTGTCGGCTACTGACCGCTGAGCATTGAAGTATGCGCACATGCAGGAAAGGTGACAAGCGCAATAATACCTGTACGCCTTTGTGAGAAAGGCGTTGTCATCGAATTGTCTGCCTTTAAAATATGGTGTTGTATAAAATGTGTAAAAATAAAAGAACTATGAACATTGGCAAGAATAATAGACAGACTTGCATAATTTATTGTGTCTGTCGATCAACACAAGAATACCGTGTTGAGTAACTGGGAAAACTGCTGCACATTTATTTATCTTTCCTATTCTAACTCAGAAAATACAGTCTTCTTGTGCTGCCATGAAAAATAAAATTTGAAAAGTAGAAGAAACCTCGTGAAAAAATGTATTCCTACTGATACTCAGATGATTTTTATAATACACATAAAATGTTTTGCAATATGTGTGAGTACCGGGAAAAATCGTGGCACATACATGAGTATTTCTGTCTCCCTTTCGAACCCAGAGAATTCATTCATCCTGTGATGGCTTGCCATCTGTAGTAAAAATTATTTATTTGGATTGCAGGGGAAATATTCGCACATGTGAAATTTTTGCATGCCAGTTTTTTAAGTGACCTAAGCAAACGTGTATATGTAGAGCATCTTTTCGGCACATAGCTAAAAGAATCATATTTCAGAAAATATAAAAAGAGCCTGTCATACATGAAAAATCATTATTAAAAGAACCAAAGGCACTTTCTGTTTCTAGACACCTCACGTACAACAAATAATTTATAGTTGTTGATATTGTGTCTATTGTACATTGTTATTGCTATAGATAATATAAAACAAGTTTCCACATGCTGTTTGTTGGGACTAATTTTTGGGAAAGCAAGAACAATTACTTTTTCAAAAATGAAGACAGCAGTCCGACTAGCATAAATACAAATGAAATTTTACATATTTTGATGGATAATTCAATAAGAAAATTGACGACTTAAATCACTGAAGACAAGCTTTAAACAAAGTCCACAACGAAATTGCGTAAGAAACTAAAATCTTTTTATAATTACTTTACCAGCCAGGCAAACCTAGACAGGCTTATGATTTACAATATATGTTTAAATGCTTACCGCAGCATTGCAGTGCTGTCACAGGTATCCCAAAACATCTTCATCCTCGCTGTCTGATAAAGACGAATCCAAAATAAAGAAGATTAATTATGAAAGGCTCCAGCACCGAGTCTCTGTTGATTTCCTTTTTAAAATCTTCTTCCTGGAGTGTTTCTGAATGTCTGATGCAGTTTGCCCATGCAGATATGCGTACATTGTCCACTGCTTCAGGTGTGAGTCTTTCCACGTCATCAATTCGGAAGGTGCTGTTTCTTTCTGAGATATGTTTCTTAACTTGTGCCGATACCAGCTCAATAGGATTGTAATGGCAGTGATATGGTGGTAACCTGATTACTCGGTGACCATGCTGTCTTGCCAGTTCATCTATCTCGTAAGTGCAGTATTTAGGCTTGTATCCATTTATGATATGAGTAACTCTGCCCTGGTCTGTGATGCTGTGTGAGGAATTCCATTAGACGACAACCATGAAATAATTTCATCCTTCCTGGTATTTGAAGTAGGAGCCTTATTCACTTGTACAGAGTGCACATTGGATTGTCCATGATAATAACAGAATTCTCTGCCATGTACGGAAGTAGCAGTTGCACAAACCACCGCTTGAAGACAGCATAGGTCATTTCAGAGTGATAGTCATCTGATTCCTTCGTCTTCGATGCTTTAAATATTCATTTACTCTCTGGTACGAAGCCTGTCTCTGCAGAACCAGTGTGAAGAACAATAAGGCGTCTCTCTTTTCCCACAGAAAACTTCAGGCCACCAACAGCATCACTTGTCTTCCAGCACATTGGTCTTGATTGGTTCTGGTGAACGTATGTTTCATCGAGATAATAAATACGTGATTTTCTGGCTCATTTTATCTGGTGCATTTCTCTCAAGAACTCAGTTCTTGCTGCTACAGTGTCACTTCTCTCTAAGAGCAGTTTTCTTGTGTCATTGCCCTTTCTGTATTTAAATCCCATCTCCCTTAATATTCTGAGCATGGTAGATTTGCTGCCATTGAAACTTTTGGCTTCTTTCATGTAGGAACATAATTTATCTGCTGTAGGATATTCACCTTGGCTATACATGTTGAATATTTTGCGCCGTAACACATTCTTGCTGAAATCATTGAGCTCACTTACGAATTTCTTTCGATTTCGGCAGTTACCAGGTGACTTAAAAATAGGTGATTCATTCTCTTCAGTAGACGCTTTGGCTTCACTGGCGATCCGTTGCACAGTTCTCAAACCGATACCACACACCTCAGCTGTTCGTTCTTGGCACTTGTCAACACTGAGCGATGCTTTTTTGTCAGTGGTGGCTGTCGCTTCCAGCTCCCATCTAAAGAACTGATACACGCGACATATTATTTCTCTCACCTGCCTGTGTAATACTGGGTGAGATTTGCTGTTGCCACTTATATTACCACAATGCCTTGCAATAACTTCTGAAAGAGCACTACACACATTGCTAAAACCAGTCGTAAACTTGCTCTGCACAGTTGTTGTTGTTGTGGTCTTCAGTCCTGAGACTGGTTTGATGCAGCTCTCCATGCTACTCTATCCTGTGCAAGCTTCTTCATCTCCCAGTACCTACTGCAACATACATCCTTCTGAATCTGCTTAGGGTATTCATCTCTTGGTCTCCCTCTATGATTTTTGCCCTCCACAGTGCCCTCCAATACTAAATTGGTGATCCCTTGATGCCTCAGAATATGTCCTACCAACTGATCCCTTCTTCTAGTCAAGTTGTGCCACAAACTTCTCTTCTCCCCAATCCTATTCAATACCTCCTCTTTAGTTATATGATCTACCCATCTAATCTTCAGCATTCTTCTGTAGCACCACATTTCAAAAGCTTCTATTCTCTTCTTGTCCAAACCAGTTATCATCCATGTTTCACTTCCATACATGGCTACACTCCATACAAATACTTTCAGAAACGACTTCCTGACACTTAAATCTGTACTGGATGTTAACAAATTTCTCTTCTTCAGAAACACTTTCCTTGTCCAGAACGGCATTAAATCAGGCACTCGCTACAGCTGACTGACTTGACTCCTATTGGTCGACTAATGTGACTTCCGTGCTACTGCGCATCCAGTCCTCACCCGCCAAGTTACATGACACCTGCTCTAACATCCCGAAAACCACACTTAAAAGTTTAATATCAGGTTGGGACCTACTTCATAGTGAATTGAATCTGTAATTCAAGCAGAATTACCTATTTTATTAAGATTTACGAAATTCCGATGTCTTGGAGTATCATCTGATGTCCTGTTTCTTTTATGATGTAATGTGAGATCTCTTAATGCTTAATATGAACAAAGATACAGGCTTCCTATGTCACTGTAGCTCCGTACGCGCAGTAATGGCTGTTTTCTGATGGTCGAGGCAATTGCTGAAATGAACCTATTTGTAATAGCTTGTGGTAAAATATTGTGAATGATGGTTTTAAAAATCATCACTTTCAATGTAAATTTCCTTTTACACAAGATGAATTACGTCACGTATCAGAATGTGCGATGAATGACCAATTTATACGTGTAACCTTAACTTTTCTGGTGGCTTATCGATATTCGAGACCAGTATTACATGCAAAAGCATAGCTTTTCTTGTAGCCACACTAGTATATTAATTTAAACATTTAACTTTTGCTATTTGTGTGTTTGTGCTACTGAACAGTGATGTTGCTATCGACTGACTACATCACGTGCTGCTTTTGTTGGTTGGCGAGATCGTGTGACATGAGCGATGATCGACTTACAAAAGCACATCGCAATCTCGATTTCAAATTTTCAACACTTCAGGAACTAACATGCTGTGTTTGGTGGAATTTGATACTTTTGTAATACAGAAATATGCAGTGTACTTGTTACTGCACATCAGATATCTCTCCAATTTTTTTTTCCTCCTTCCACTGGTGGTTGGTTACTAATGTACCGGGAAGTTCAAGCCAGTGCATAAAATCGTAACCATTCAATTCATTAGTATTTCAGGGTTGGGTTACAATAGTTGTTAGTGTGGTTTCGCTGAGACAACATTGATGTGATGTGTATCAGCTGGAAAGGAAAATGGTATATGTTTTTAACTGATCTGGTTTGCCTTACATCCAGTGATGATGGTCTACAAATGATTTTGCTACAGAACTTAATGACTGTCAGTCCTCATCTCATGAAAGCAGTTAGAAATATCTGTTTACAAATAATACAAGAAAATAGAGATGTACATACATAATGAATTATGCAAGTCTACATTTGTAGATTTAACATTTATTGTATAAATGTGCCTCCTGTATATTATATTATTTATGGTACAAGTTATATAATTTGAAGTAACACTTGTAAGAGTGCATTCTTACATGATGTTTCCTGAATCCTGTTATGAGGGAGAGCATTCAGAGATGTGAAGAGCAACCACAGCTGACCACTTCTGTAACGTATTCTTATAATGGATCTATTCACATTGATAATTATAGGAATTACTTCTGTGTTACTATATCTGACTATGCATTTTCGGGGAGAAAGGTA
Organism: Schistocerca cancellata; assembly: GCF_023864275.1. Lineage (NCBI taxonomy): Eukaryota > Metazoa > Arthropoda > Insecta > Orthoptera > Acrididae > Schistocerca > Schistocerca cancellata. The sequence goes on from NC_064627.1 coordinate 8,729,282, forward strand.
GCAGCTTTGAAATGCGTAATTGCCCCTCCCCTCTGCACCACGCCTCCTACGATGCTCAGCTGCTGCTTTGTACTCAGCATTTGTGTAACTTAGATCTTTTTGTAGACCACTATAGCCATCTTTGTTGTGAAAAACTTAAAAAACCTGTGTAATGTGATCATTAGTATTAAATGAAATTTGCATCCCTGAGCCCACATACTCTGTTAAATTATGGGAGGAGCATTTAAAAAGGTATTCTTTCCTTTGTTTCTGAATATATGGGTATTTTCAGTTCCATGTCTGATGCCAGCAGCTTATTATATACTTTGGCATCAAAATATAAAACTCCATTTTGAATCTTAGACACGGTATGAGAGCCACACGAAAATCATTTTTACTTACGGTATTACTGTGTGAATTTCACCATCCTTTTTAAATTCATTTTTCTCTAGAATTCTTCCTGTCATTAGGGATCTGTGTTTAGAGATTTCTGTATTTCAACTTCTGAGGCCAGATGCCGTTTCCAGTGGCGCAATTACCAGCTTGTTTAAGAAAGGGGACTCATGTACTCTGTTTGTGAACCATATTTTCTACAGGGCAGTTTCAGTCCAGCCCGGCATTTGCCGCAACAAGTGAAGAAAACAAATTTGAAAACCACTCTGAATCTGGTTGATATACCATACTGATGCTCGTTAATCCAATGTGCTGATTCAATCCAACTCCTCGACTCACGAGCCAGCCCACTTTGCGTCAAGCAATACGAGCAGATGTCTAAATTTATTCTTATTTTTAACAAAAAATACCATCAGGGAGATTACATATTGGCATGTAAGTCTAAGAATCTCAAAGTCCCTCAAAAGGCTTCTACAACTTTACGCAATGTTTGTTCTGCACATTTCTGTAGAATAAATACATTTTTTGCCGTATCTGATTACCCACAAACATTATTCTGTAGAATGCTTTTGAAGGATAGTTTACAGAGTGTGCTAAGAATCCCGTCTGGAGGATAACATAATGAGAATGATTTCTAATTGGAAAGCAGTCACAACTGAGGTTTTTGATTAACTTAACCACAAGCTTTTTCCACCTCCGTTATCCAGCTGGATACTAGAAATTTCAGAAAGGGAGTTTCATTTATTATGTGCCTATTGATAGTTATTTCATGTACCTGCAAGTATGATGCACACACACACATGTGCACAAATTCACCCGTGTGCACGTGTGGCTACATTGTAGCTGTGTACTACTTTGCAAGGGCACTGCAGCTCAACCGAGTAGAGGGGTTCTGCCAAGTGAGGAGGAAGGAGTCTGGGGATGGACGGATGGAAACGTAGCCGACAGGAGAGAGTCAGCAAGGGAATAAAGGGAATGCGATAGGAATGGGACATCGGTGAGACTGTCTCAATACATATGGGTGGTTTTGTATGGCACTGAGTGTGTTAGTTCTGTTGGTCGATTTTGGAATAACTGTGCTGGGAGGCAGCCCAACAGCTAACAGAAAGAGTATGAATTGGCATGAAATTTAGATAATTACTACTTGGAGTACTGGAATTAAAGCATGAATTCTTGTTGAAACTATATTTGGTACCGTGAACAGTCTTCCTCAATGAAGTCACTATTAAGTTACACTGATGTTACCTCTAATGTTCTGTGGTTGCCATTAAAACTTGATAATTAGTATGTGTGTGTTATATATATACAGGGTGAGTCACCTAACGTTATCGCTGGATATATTTCGTAAACCACATCAAATACTGATGAACCGATTCCACAGGCGAACGTGAGGAGAGGGGCTAGTGTAATTGTTTAATACAAACCATACAAAAATGCACGGAAGTATGTTTTTTAACACAAACCTACGTTTTTTTAAATGGAACCCCATTAGTTTTGTTAGCACATCTGAACATATAAACAAATACGTAATCAGTGCCATTTGTTGCATTGTAAAATCTTAATTACATCCGAAGATATTGTAACCTAAAGTTGACGCTTGAAACCTCCGACGTTCAGTTGCGTGTTGTAACAAACGCGGGCCACGGTCGGCGAGCAGCATCTGCAGGGACATGTTTACGATGACAACCATGTTTACGAGTGTGGCTGTAGTGCACTGTTGTGGTTTAGTCTAGCTGTCGCAGTGTCCGCATGTAGCGCTTGCTGCTATTGTTATTCTGCATTCGTCTCTGTACGCAGACCAACTGTAGTACACCGTGTTACCAGACATCTGTGATAGTGTAGTGTTGTAGGAACTGTGACCATGGTGTATTCCAACTCTGAAAAGGCGGAGATGATACTCATCTATGGCGAGTGTCGACGAAATGCACCTGAAGCCTGCAGGGTGTATGCAGAACGGTACCCGGACAGAGAGCACATTGCAAAACATCTACCGCAAAACTGTATGCAACAGATATGGTCGTAGCACGCAAATGGGTCCATAACAGGCCCATCACAGGAGAAGCGGGTGCAATTGGTGTGTTAGCTGCTGTTGCCATGAACCCACACATGAGTACACGGGACATTGCGAGAGCTGGTGGACTGAGTCAAAGTAGTGTCATGCGCATACTGCATCGTCACCACTTTCACCCGTTTCATGTGTCGCTACATCAGCAATTACATGGTGATGACTTTAATTATCGAGTGCAATTCTGTCAATGGGCATTAACAGAGAATGCATTGCAGTTCTACCTGTTTACCGATGAATTGGGTGTCACAAACCATGGGGCAGTGAATCTATGGAACATGCATTACTGGTTCGTGGACAATCCTCGCTGGCTCAGACAGGTAGAGCGACAGCGACCGTGGACTGTAAATGTATGGTGCGGGATCATTGGCGACCACCTCATTGGTCCTCACTTCATTGCAGGGGCCCAAACAGCTGCAACATACATTGCGTTTCTACAGAATGATTTGCCAACGTTGCTCGAAAATGTCCCACTGGAAACGCGTCGACGTATGTGGTATCAGCATGATGGTGCACCTGCACATTCCGCAATTAACACTAGGCTGACCCTTGACAGGATGTTCGACGGGCGTTTCATAGGACGTGGAGGACGCATAAATTGGCCAGCCCGTTCTCCTGATCTTACACCTCTGGACTTCTTTCTGTGGGGTATGTTAAAGGAGAATGTGTACCGTGATGTGCCTACAAACCCAGAGGATATGAAACAACGTATTGTGGCAGCCTGCGGCGACATTACACCAGATGTACTACAGCGTGTATGACATTCATTACGCCAGAGATTGCAATTGTGTGCAGCAAATGATGGCCACCACATTGAACATCTATTGGCCTGATGTGTCGGAACACACTCTATACCACTCCGTAATTGAAAACGGAAACCACGTATGTACGTATACCTCACCCCTCATGGTAATGTACATGTGCGACAGTGAAAAAGACCAATAAAAAGGTGTTAGCATGTGGACGTAATGTGCTGTTCCAGTCTCTTCTGTACCTAAGGTCCATCACCGTTCCCTTTGGATCCCTACGTAATTCGGTGCTCTCCGACACACATGATTGAACAGCGGAGGAGTGGTACTCAAGTGTCAACTTTAGGTTACAAAATCCTCAGATGTAATTAACATTTTACAACCCAACAAATGGCACTGATTATGTATTTGTTTATATGTTCAGATGTGCTTACAAAACTAACGGGGTTCCATTTAAAAAACGTAGGTTTGTGTTAAAAAACATACTTCCGTGCATTTTTTTATGGTTTGTGTTAACCAATTACACTAGCCCCTCTCCATATGTATATAAAAACAAAGATGATGTGACTTACCAAACAAAAGCGTTGGTATGTTGATAGACACACAAACAAACACAAACACACACACAAAATTCAAGCTTTCGCAACCCACGGTTGCTTCATCAGGAAAGAGGGAAGGAGAGGGAAAGATGAAAAGATGTGGGTTTTAAGGGAGAGGGTAAGGAGTCATTCCAATCCCAGGAGCGGAAAGACTTACCTTAGGGGGAAAAAGGGACAGGTATACACTCACACACACACACACACACACATCCATCCGCACATATACAGGCACAAGCAGACATATGTAAAGGCAAAGAGTTTGGGCAGAGATGTCAGTCGAGGTCGAAGTACAGAGGCAAAGATGTTGTTGAATGACAGGTAAGGTATGGGTGGCGGCAACTTGAAATTAGCAGAGATTGAGGCCTGGTGGGTAACGGGAAGAGAGGATATATTGAAGGGCAAGTTCCCATCTCCGGGGTTCTGATAGGTTGGTGTCAGTGGGAAGTATCCAGATAACCCGGATGGTGTAACACAGTGCCAAGATGTGCTGGACGTGCAATAAGGCATGTTTAGCCACAGGGTGATCCTCATTACCAACAAACACTGTCTGTCTGTGTCCGTACATGCGAATGGACAGTTTGTTGCTGGTCATTCCCACATAGAAAGCTTCACAGTTTAGGCAGGTCACTTGGTAAATCACGTGGATGCTTTCACACGTGGCTCTGCCTTTGATAGTGTTCAATATATATGTTGTTGTGGTCTTCAGTCCTGAGACTGGTTTGATGCAGCTCTCCATGCTACTCTATCCTGTGCAAGCTTCTTCATCTCCCAGTACTTACTGCAACCTACATCCTTCTGAATCTGCTTAGTGTATTCATCTCTTGGTCTCCCTCTACGATTTTTACCCTCCACGCTTCCCTCCAATGCTAAATTTGTGATCCCTTGATGCCTCAAAACATGTCCTACCAACCGGTCCCTTCTTCTAGTCAAGTTCTGCCACGAACTCCTCTTCTCTCCAATTCTATTCAATACCTCCTCATTAGTTATGTGATCTACCCATCTAATCTTCGGCATTCTTGTGTAGCACCACGTTTTGAAAGTTTCTATTCTCTTCTTGTCCAAACTATTTATCATCCATGTTTCACTTCTATACATGCCTACACTCCATACAAATACTTTCAGAAATGACTTCCTGACACTGAAATCTATACTCGATGTTAACAAATTTCTTTTCTTCAGAAACGCTTTCCTTGTCATTGCCAGTCTACATTTTATATCCTCTCTACGTCGACCATCATCAGTTATTTTGCTCCCCAAAGAGCAAAACTCCTTTACTACTTTAAGTGTCTCATTTCCTAATCTAATTCCCTCAGCATCACCCGAATTAATTCGACTACATTCCATTATCCTCGTTTTGCTTTTGTTGATGTTCATCTTATACCCTCCTTTCAAGACACTGTTCATTCTGTTCAACTGCTCTTCCAAGTCCTTTGCTGTCTCTGACAGAATTACAATGTCATCGGCGAACCTCAAAGTTTTTATTTCTTCTCCATGGATTTTAATACCTACTCCGAACTTTTCTTTTGTTTCCTTTACTGCTTATTCAATATACAGATTGAATAACATTGGGGAGAGGCTACAACCCTGTCTCACTCCCTTCCCAACCACTGCTTCCCTTTCATGTCCTTCGACTCTTATAACTGCTATCTGGTTTCTGTACAAATTGTAAATTGTCTTTCGCTCCCTGTATTTTACCCCTGCCACCTTCAGAATTTGAAAGAGAGTATTCCAGTCAACATTATTAAAAGTTTTCTCTAAGTCTACAAATGCTAGAAATGTAGGTTTGCCTTTCCTTGATCTTTCTTCTAAGATAAGTCGTAGGGTCAGTATTGCCTCACGTGTTCCAATATTTCTACGGAATCCAAACTGGTCTTCCCCGAGGTCGGCTTCTACCAGCTTTTCCATTCGTCTGTAAAGAATTCACGTTAGTATTTTGCAGCTGTGACTTATTAAACTGATAGTTTGGTAATTTTCACACCTGTCAACACCTTCTTTCTTTGGGATTGGAATTATTATATTATTCTTGAAATCTGAGGGAATTTCGCCTGTCTCATACCTCTTGCTCACCAGATGGTAGAGTTTTGCCAGGACTGGCTCTCCAAAGGCCTTCAGTAGTTCTAATGGAATGTTGTCTGTTCCCAGGGCCTTGTTTCAACTTAGGTCTTTCAGTGCTTTGTCATACTCTTCACACAGTATCATATCTCCCATTTCATCTTCATCTACCTCCTCTTCCATTTCCATAATATTGTCCTCAAGAACATCGCCCCTGTATAGACCGTCTGTATACTCCATCCACCTTTCTGCTATCCCTTCTTTGCTGAGAACTGGGTTTCCATCTGAGCTCTTGATATTCATGCAAGTGGTTCTCTTCTCTCCAAAGGTCTCTTTAATTTTCCTGTAGGCAGTATCTATCTTATCCCTCGTGAGATAAGCCTCTACATCCTTACATTTGTCCTCCCTGTTTAGCCATTTTGCACTTCCTGTCAATCTCATTTTTGAGACATTTGTATTCCTTTTTGCCTGCTTCACTTACTGCATATTTGTATTTTCTCCTTTCATCAATTAAATTGAGTATCTCTTCTGTTACCCAAGAATTTCTACTAGCCCTCGTCTTTTTACCTACTTGATCCTCTGCTGCCTTCACTATTTCATTCCTCAAAGCTATCCATTCTTCTTCTACTGTATTTCTTTTCCACATTCTTGTCAATTGTTCCCATAAGGGAGAGCATAAGCTCTCCCTGAAACTCTGTACAACCTCTTGTTCTTTCAGTTTATCCAGATCCCATCTCCTTAAATTCACACCTTTTTGCAGTTTCTTCAGTTTTAATCTACAGTTCATAACCAATAGAGTGTGGACAGAGTCCACATGTGCCCCTGGAAATGTCTTACAATTTAAAACCTGGTTCCTAAATCTCTGTCTTACCATTATGTAATCCATCTGAAACCGTCTAGTATCTCCAGGGTGCATGCAGGTTTACTGTATGATTAAATGATGATGGCGTCCTCTTGGGTAAAATATTCCAGAGGTAAAATAGTCCCCCATTCGGATCTCCGGGCGGGGACTACTCAGGAGGACGTCGTTATCAGGAGAAAGAAAACTGGCATTCTACGGATCGGAGCGTGGAATGTCAGATCCCTTTATTGGGCAGGTAGTTTAGAAAATTTAAAAAGGGAAATGGATAGGTTAAAGTTAAATATAGTGGGAATTAATGATGTTCGGCGGCAGGATGAACAAGACTTCTGGTCGGGTGAATACAGGGTTATAAATACAAAATCAAATAGGGGTAATGCAGGAGTAGGTTTAATAATGAATAAAAAAATAGGAGTGCGGGTAAGCTACTACAAACAGCATAGTCAATGCATTATTGTGGCCAAGATAGACACGAAGCCCATGCCTAATACAGTAGTACAAGTTTATATGCCAACTAGCTCTGCAGATGATGAAGAAATTGATGAAATGTATGATGAGATAAAAGAAATTATTCAGGTAGTGAAGGGAGATGAAAATTTAATAGTCATGGGTGACTGGAATTCATTAATAGGAAAAGGAAGAGAAGGAAACCAAGTAGGTAAATATGGATTGGGGCTAAGAAATGAAAGAGGAAGCCGCCTGGTAG